>NC_083717.1:88976940-90176940 GCF_028564815.1 Eubalaena glacialis
AGCATATACAGTGGAGAAAAGACAGCCTCTTCAATAAGTGGTGCTGGGAAAATTGGACAGGTACATGTAAAAGTATGAAATTAGAACACTCCCTAACACCATACACAAAAATAAACTCAAAATGGATTAAAGACCTAAGTGTAAGGCCAGACACTATCAAACTCTTAGAGGAAAACATAGGCAGAACACTGTATGACATAAGTCACAGCAAGATCCTTTTTGACCCAGGTCCTAGAGAAATGGAAATAAAAACACAAATAAACAAATGGGACCTAATGAAACTTAAAAGCTTTTGCACAGCAAAGGAAACCATAAACAAGACCAAAAGACAACCCTCAGAATGGGAGAAAATATTTGCAAATGAAGCAACGGACAAAGGATTAATCTCCAAGATTTACAAGCAGCTCATGCAGCTCAATAACAAAAAAACAAACAACCCAATCCAAAAATGGGCAGAAGACCTAAATAGACATTTCTCCAAAGAAGAGATACAGATTGCCAACAGACACATGAAAGAATGTTCAACATCATTAATCATTAGAGAAATGCAAATCAAAACTACAATGAGGTATCATCTCACACCGGTCAGAATGGCCATCATCAAAAAATCTAGAAACAATAAATGCTGGAGAGGGTGTGGAGAAAAGGGAACACTCTTGCACTGTTGGTGGGAATGTAAATTGATACAGCCACTATGGAGAACAGTATGGAGGTTCCTTAAAAAACTAAAAATAGAACTACCATATGACCCAGCAATCCCACTACTGGGCATATACCCTGAGAAAACCATAATTCAGAAAGAGTCATGTACCAAAATATTCATTGCAGCTCTGTTTACAATAGCCAGGACATGGAAGCAACCTAGGTGTCCATCATCGGATGAATGGATAAAGAAGATGTGGCACATATATACAATGGAATATTACTCAGCCATAAAAAGAAATGAAATGGAGGTGTTTGTAATGAGGTGGATGGAGTTAGAGTCTGTCATACAGAGTGAAGTAAGTCAGAAAGAGAAAAACAAATACAGTATGCTAACACATATATATGGAATCTAAGGGAAAAAAAAAAAGAGGTCATGAAGAACCTAGTGGCAAGATGGGAATAAAGACACAGACCTACTAGAGAATGGACTTGAGGATATGGGGAGGGGGAGGGGTGAGATGTGACAGGGTGAGAGAGTGTCATGGACATATATACACTACCAAATGTAAAATAGATAACTAGTGGGAAGCAGCCACATAGCACAGGGAGATCAGCTCGGTGCTTTGTGACCACCTAGAGGGGTGGGATAGGGAGGGTGGGAGGGAGGGAGATGCAAGAGGGAAGAGATATGGCAACATATGTATATGTGTAACTAATTCAGTTTGTTGTAAAGCAGAAGCTAGCACACCATTGTAAAGCAATTATACTTCAATAAAGATGTTTAAAAAAAAAAAAAAAGAAAAAGAAATGCTGCCACCCTAAGGCCGTTTCCTCAAAGAGCAGCTTTAAATCTACTGCTAATGGTCACTAATATTCACAAGGACGGCAGGGCTGTAAATGACTCATGACCTCAAAAAATGTCCTGGGGTTGGGAATGGCCATAAAAATCCAAACGCGGTAAATTTTTCAAGAAGGCAATTTGAAGTTGTAAGTTTAGCTCAATCTTAAAAAAAATGAAAAAGACACTGAGAAATGCAAAACATCAGGAATTATTAGACGCATGCAAATCCAATCTACACAAAGGTATCACCTAACACCAGTCACAATGACCATCAGCAAAAAGTCAACAAACGATAGATGTTGAAGAAGTTGTGGACAATAGCGTAACCTCTCAGTCTAAGTGGGATGTAAACTGGTAACAGCCAATAATAGGAACAGAATGGCAGTGCGTTTAAAGGTAAAAATTGAGTCACCATATGATCCGGAAGGCCCACTATTGGGCCTGTCACCTGTGAAAGCCAGAATCAAAAAGACACGGGATGGAAAATCGTGTATTGCAGCAGTATGAACAATAGCTAAGACATGGATACAAACAAAATGTCCATCATCAGATAAATGGACAAAGAAGAAGTGGTATACGTACCGAATGGAATAGTAGCCTCAGAAAAAAATGAACAGTGCCGTTTTCAGGACTACAGATGAGCCTAGAAATAATCATATTAGGTTAAGTTATTCAAAAGGGAATAACAAATATCCTATGATATCATTTATACATGTTATCCTAAGATTTCTACCAATGAACATATTTCCACAGAAAAAGACACTCACAGACTTATAACACAAACGAATGGTTCGCCAAAATGAAAGGTGGGAGGATGGATAAATTAGGACTATGGGGATAACATACATATACTAATGTATGTTAAATGTATATAAACATATAACATATAAACTCTATGAATTATATAATCACCAATACATATAAAATATATAATCACGAAACACCTGCCAAATACCAAGGGAGGTCTACTCAACATTCTGTAAAAAATTACATGGTAACAGGATCCGAAGATGAACAGACATATGTATGAATCATTGAGCACATTCTGTACAGCCAGACAATCACAACACTCTAATCGAATTTACTCCGATAAGAAAGAGAAATTAAATTTAAAAAACAAACATAAGTAAGGAGACATAAACTTCTGGGGGCTATTCCCAGCACATTCCCCTCTAATTTACAACCTCGGAACACTACCTCCAGGAAGACTCTGTTGCCCTAGTAACAAGAGGTGAGAACGTAATAATGCTGCCGCCTTGTGGCTGTTTCCCACAACAGCAGCTTTAAACCCAGTGCTAATGGTTGCTTAATAGTCACAAGGACTGCAGGGCTGTAAATGACACCTGCCCTCAAAAAATGCCCTGGGGTAGGGAATAGGCAAGAAAATTCAACACATGACAAGTTTTTGAAGAAGTCAATATGAAGAGGGAAGTTGTACTCACTCTTTAAAAAAAAAAAGAAAAGAATAAAAAGGACATGCCTAAAGCTCAGTATAAGGAATTATTAGCCACATGCAAACCCAACCTCCAAAAAGGTTTCAGCTCACACCAGTCAAATGACCATCAGCAAAAAGTCTACAAACCGTAAATGCTGAAGGGGTTTTAGAGAACTGTGTACCTTCTAGCTGCTGGTGGGATGTAATTGGTAACAGCACTAACGAAAACTGAATGGAGCTGCTTTAAAAGGTAAAAATTGAGCTACCATATGACGCGGCAGGGCACCTTTTGGGCCTGTAACCTAAGACCACCAGAATCGGAAAGACAGAGGCAGGCAAATGTGCACTGCAGCATTACTGAAATAGCCAAGACGTGGAAGCAAAAAAAGGTCCATAAACAGATGAATGGACAAAGAAGAAGTGGTATACGGACTAAATGGAATAGTAGCCTCGGGAAAAAAATGAAAAATGCCGTTTTCAGGACTACAGATGAGCCTAGAAATAATCATATGGGGTTAAGTAAGTCAAAAGGGAATGACAAATATCCTATGATATCATTTATACCTGTTATCCTAAGATTGCTACAAATGGACATATTTCCACAGAAAAAGACACTCACAGACTTATAAAACAAACTAATGGTTAACCAAAATGAAAGGTGGGAGGATGGATAAATTAGGATTATGGGGCTAACATACATATACTAATGTATGTTAAATGTATATAAACATATAACATATAAACTCTATGAATTATATAATCACCAATACATATAAAATATATAATGACAAAACACCTACCAAATACCATGCGAGGTCTACTCAAAATTCTGTAATAAGACATATGGTAACAGAATCAGAACATGAACAGACATATGTATGAATCATTGAGCAGATTCTGTACAGCCAGACAATCACAACACTCTAATCAAATTTACTCCGATAAGAAAGAGAAATTAAATTCATAAAACAAACATAAGTAAGGAGACATAAACTTCTGGGGGCTTGTCCCAGCACATTCCCCTCTAATTTACAACGTTGGAGCACTACGTCCAGGAAGACTCTGGTGCCCTAATAACAAGAGTTGAGAACGTAATGATGCTGCCGCTTAGTGGGTGTTTCCCACAACAGCAGCTTTAAACCCAGTGCTAATGGTTGCTTAATAGTCACAAGGACTCAGGGCTGTAAATGGCATCTGCCCTCAAAAAATGCCCTGGGGTAGGGAATAGGCAAGAAAATTCAACACACGACAAATCTTTCAAGAAGTCAACATGAAGAGGGAAGTTGTACTCACACTTTAAAAAAACAAAAGGAAAAGAACAAAATGGACATGCCTAAAGCTCAGTACAAGGAATTATTAGCCACATACAAATCCAACCTCCAAAAAGGTTTCAGCTCACACCAGTCAAATGACCATCAGCAAAGAGTCTACACACTATAAATGCTGAAGGGGTTTTAGAGAACTGTGTACCTTCTAGCTGCTGGTGGGATGTAATTGGTAACAGCACTAACGAAAACTGAATGGAGCTGCTTTAAAAGGTAAAAATTGAGCTACCATATGATGCGGCAGGGCACCTTTTGGGCCTATGACCTAAGACCACCAGAATCGGAAAGACAGAGGCAGGCAAATGTGCACTGCAGCAATATTGAAATAGCCACGACATGGAAGCCAAAAGAAGGTCCATAAACAGATGAACGGACAGAGAAGAAGTGGTATATGGACAGAATGGAATATCAGTCACGAAAAAATATAAAAGAATGGCATATGCAGCACCACAGATGAGCCTAGAGATAATCACACAACGTGAAGTAAGTCAGAATGCGAAAGACAAATGTCCTATGATATCCCTTATGTTATCTGAAAATTCATAAAAATGAACATATTTCCATAGAGAAAGACAATCTCAGAATGAGAAGACAAACTTACGGTCAAGCCAAAGAAATGGTGTGAGGAATGGATAAATTAGGATATTGGGGTTAACACACATATACTAATACATATAAAAAATATAATCCCCAAAGACCTATGGAATACCAAGAGTGGTCTACTCAACACTCTGTAATAACCGACATGGAAAAGGACCCAAAGATCAATAGATATATGTATATGTGTAAATGAACAAGATTCTGTACTCCTAGAACAAAAGACATTTTTCAATCAAATTTGCTCTGATAAAAACTACAACTTAAAGACACAAACAAGAATTAAGGAGGCTAAAACTTATGGGGGTTTGTCCTGGCACATTCCACTCTAATCTGCAACCTCAAAGCACAACTTGCAGCAAGGTTCTGTTTCCCTAGCAAGCAGAGTTGGCAACTTAGAAATGCTGCCAGATGGAGGGAGGGGCAAGATGGCGGAAGAGTAAGACGCGGAGATCACCTTCCTCCCCACAGATACATGAGAAATACATCTACACGTGGAACTGCTCCTACAGAACACCCACTGAACGCTGGCAGAAGACGTCAGACCTCCCAAAAGGCAAGAAAATCCCCACGTACTTGGGTAGGGCAAAAGAAAAAAGAAATAACAGAGACAAAAGAATAGGGACGGGACCTGCACCAGTGGGAGGGAGCTGTGAAGGAGGAAAGGTTTCCACACACTAGGAAGCCCCTTCGTGGGCAGAGACTGCGGGTAGCAGAGGGGGGAAGCTTCGGAGCCATGGAGGAGAGCGCAGCCACATTGGTGCGGTGGGCAAAGCGGAGATTCCCGCACAGAGGAGCGGTGCCGACCAGCACTCACCAGCCCGAGAGGCTTGTCTGCTCAGCCGCCGGGGCGGGCGGGGCCTGGGAGCTGGGGCTTGGGCTTCGGTGCTGGCCGGGAGGGAGCCCGGGAAAAAGACTGCAGCTGCCAAAGAGGCAAGAGAATTTTTCTTGCCTCTTTGTTTCGCGGCGCGCAAGGAGAGGGGATTCAGAGCGCCGCCTAAACGAGCTCCAGAGACGGGCGCGAGCCGCGGCTATCAGCGCGGATCCCACAGCAACAGGGACGCAGAGGGAAAAACGGAGAGATTCCCGCACAGAGGCTCGGCGCCGAGCAGCACTCACCAGCCCGAGAGGCTTGTCTGCTCACCCGCCGGGGCGGGCGGGGGCTGGGAGCTGAGGCGCGGGCTTCGGTCGGATCCCAGGGAGAGGACTGTGGTTGGCTGCGTGAACACAGCCTGAAGGGTCTAGCGCACCACAACTAGCCGGGAGGGTGCACGAGAAAAAGTCTGCAGCTGCCGAAGAGGCAGGAGACTTTTTCTTGCCTCTTTGTTTCGCGGCGTGCAAGGAGAGGGGATTCAGAGCGCCACTTAAACGAACTCCAGAGACGGGCGCGAGCCGCGGCTATCAGCGCGGACCCCAGAGACGGGCATGAGACGCTAAGGCTGCTGCTGCCGCCACCAAACAGCCTGTGGGCGAGCACAGGTCATTCTCCACACCGCCCCTCCCGGGAGCCTGTGCAGCCCGCCACGGCCAGGCTCCCGTAATCCGGGGACAACTTCCCCGGGAGAGCGCACGGCGCACCTCAGGCTGCTGCAACGTCACGCCGGCTTCTGCCGCCGCAGGCTCGCCCCGCCTCCTCCGTACCGCTCCCTCCCCCCAGCCTGACTGAGCCAGAGCCCCCGAATCAGCTGCTCCTTTAACCCCGTTCTGTCTGGGCGGGGAACAGACGCCCTCAGGGGACCTACATGCAGAGGCGGGTCCAAATCCAAAGCTGAACCCCGGGAGCTGTACGAACAAAGAAGAGAAAGGGAAATCTCTCCCAGCAGCCTCAGAAGCAGCGGATTAAAGCTCCACAAACAACTTGATGTGCCTGCATCTGTTGAATACCTGAATAGACAACGAATCATCCCAAATTTAGGAGATGGACTTTGGGAGCAGGATATATTAACTTTTCCCCTTTTCCTTTTTTTTGTGAGTGTAGATGTGTATGCTTCTGGGTGAGATTTTGTCTGTATAGCTTTGCTCTCACCGTTAGTCCTAGGGTTAGGTCCGTCCGTTTTTTTTTTTTTTTTTGGCTTAAAAAAATTTTTTTTCCCTAATAAATGTTTTCTTAATAATTTTTTCCTTATTTTCTATTTTTTAAAAAATTTTTAATAAGTTTTTTCATATTTTTTATTTTAAAAAATTAAAAATTTTTTTTTCTTAATAAATTTTTTCTAAATAATTTTTTTCTTATTTTTAGTATAAAAAATTAATAAATTTATTTTTAAAAATTAAAAAAAATTTTTTTTCTTAATAAATTTACTCTTAATAATTTTTTTTCTTATTTTTTTATTATAATTGCTTTATTTTATTTTATTTTATCCTCTTTTTTTCTTTCTTTCCATTTTTTCTCCCTTTTATTCTGAGCCGTGTGGATGAAAGGCTCTTGGTGCTCCAGCCAGGCATCAGGGCTGTGCCTCTGAGGTGGGAGAGCCAACTTCAGGACACTGGTCCACAAGAGACCTCCCAGCTCCACGTAATACCAAACGGCGAAAATCTCTCACAGATCTCCATCTCAACATCAAGACCCAGCTTCACTCAACGACCAGCAAGCTACAGTGCGGGACACCCTATGCCAAACAACTAGCAAGAGAGGAACACAGCCCCATCCATTAACAGAGAGGCTGCCTAAAATCATAATAAGGCCACAGACACCCCAAAACACACCACCAGACGTGGACGAACCCACCAGAATGACAACATCCAGCCTCATCCACCAGAACACAGGCACTAGTTCCCTCCACCAGGAAACCTACACAACCCACTGAACCAACCTTAGCCACTGGGGACAGATACCAAAAACAACGGGAACTACGAACCTGCAGCCTGTGAAAAGGAGACCCCAAACACAGTAAGATAAGCAAAATGAGAAGACAGAAAAACACACAGCAGATGAAGGAGCAGGGTCAAAACACACCAGACCTAACAAATGAAGAGGAAATAGGTAGTCTACCTGAAAAAGAATTCAGAATAATGAGAGTAAGGATGATCCAAAGTCTTGGAAATAGAATAGACAAAATGCAAGAAACATTTAACAAGGAGGTAGAAGAACTAAAGAGGAACCAAGAAACGATGACAAGCACAATAAATGAAATTAAAAATACTCTAGATGGGATCAATAGCAGAATAACTGAGGCAGAAGAACGGATAAGTGACCTGGAAGATAAAATGGTGGAAATAACTACTGCAGACCAGAATAAAGAAAAAAGAATGAAAAGAACTGAGGACAGTCTCAGAGACCTCTGGGACAACATTAAACGCACCAACATTCGAATTATAGGGGTCCCAGAAGAAGAAGAGAAAAAGAAAGGGACTGAGAAAATATTTGAAGAGATTATAGTTGAAAACTTCCCTAATATGGGAAAGGAAATAGTTAATCAAGTCTTGGAAGCACAGAGAGTCCCATACAGGATAAATCCAAGGAGAAACACACCAAGACACATATTAATCAAACTATCAAAAATTAAATATAAAGAAAACATATTAAAAGCAGCAAGGGAAAAACAACAGATAACACACAAGGGCATCCCCATAAGGTTAACAGCTGATCTTTCAGCAGAAACGCTGCAAGCCAGAAGGGAGTGGCAGGATATACTTAAAGTGATGAAGGAGAAAAACCTACAACCAAGATTACTCTACCCAGCAAGGATCTCATTCAGATTTGATGGAGAAATTAAAACCTTTACAGACAAGCAAAAGCTGAGAGAGTTCAGCACCACCAAACCAGCTTTACAACAAATGCTAAAGGAACTTCTCTAGGCAAGAAACACAAGAGAAGGAAAACACCTACAATAACAAACCCAAAACATTTAAGAAAATGGGAATAGGAACATACATATCGATAATTACCTTAAATGTAAATGGATTAAATGCTCCCACCAAAAGACACAGACTGGCTGAATGGATACAAAAACAAGACCCATATATATGCTGTCTACAAGAGACCCACTTCAGACCTAGAGACACATACAGACTGAAAGTGAGGGGATGGAAAAAGATATTCCATGCAAATGGAAATCAAAAGAAAGCTGGAGTAGCAATTCTCATATCAGACAAAATAGACTTTAAAATAAAGACAATTACAAGAGACAAAGATGGACACTATATAATGATCAAGGGATCGATCCAAGAGGAAGGTATAACAATTGTAAATATTTATGCACCCAACATAGGAGCACCTCAATACATAAGGCAAATACTAACAGCCATAAAAGGGGAAATCGACAGTAACACAATCATAGTAGGGGACTTTAACACCCCACTTTCACCAATGGACAGATCATCCAAAATGAAAATAAATAAGGAAACACAAGCTTTAAATGATACATTAAACAAGATGGACTTAATTGATATTTATAGGACATTCCACCCAAAAACAACAGAATACACATTTTTCTCAAGTGCTCATGGAACATTCTCCAGGATAGATCATATCTTGGGTCACAAATCAAGCCTTGGTAAATTTAAAAATATTGAAATCGTATCAAGTATCTTTTCCGACCACAACGCTATGAGACTAGATATCAATTACAGGAAAAGATCTGTAAAAAATACAAACACATGGAGGCTACACAATACACTACTTAATAACGAAGTGATCCCTGAAGAAATCAAAGGGGAAATCAAAAAATACCTAGAAACAAATGACAATGGAGACACGACGATCCAAAACCTATGGGATGCAGCAAAAGCAGTTCTAAGAGGGAAGTTTATAGCAATACAAGCCTACATCAAGAAACAGGAAACATCTCGAATAAACAACCTAACCTTGCACCTAAAGCAATTAGAGAAAGAAGAACAAAAAAACCCCAAAGCTAGCAGAAGGAAAGAAATCATAAAGATCAGATCAGAAATAAATGAAAAAGAAATGAAGGAAACAATAGCAAAAATCAATGAAACTAAAAGCTGGTTCTTTGAGAAGATAAACAAAATTGATAAACCATTAGCCAGACTCATCAAGAGAAAAAAGGAGAAGACTCAAATTAATAGAATTAGAAATGAAAAAGGAGAAGTAACCACTGACACTGCAGAAATACAAACGATCATAAGAGATTACTACAAGCAACTCTATGCCAATAAAATGGACAACCTGGAAGAAATGGACAGATTCTTAGAAATGCACAACCTGCCGAGACTGAACCAGGAAGAAATAGAAAATATGAACAGACCAATCACAAGCACTGAAATTGAAACTGTGATTAAAAATCTTCCAACACACAAAAGCCCAGGACCAGATGGCTTCACAGGCGAATTCTATCAAACATTTAGAGAAGAGCTAACACCTATCCTTCTCAAACTCTTCCAAAATATTGCAGAGGGAGGAACACTCCCCAACTCATTCTACGAGGCCACCATCACCCTGATACTAAAACCAGGCAAAGATGTCACAAAGAAAGAAAACTACAGGCCAATATCACTGATGAACATAGATGCAAAAATCCTCAACAAAATACTAGCAAACAGAATCCAACAGCACATTGAAAGGATCATACACCATGATCAAGTGGGGTTTATTCCAGGAATGCAAGGATTCTTCAATATACGCAAATCAATCAACGTGATACATCATATTAACAAATTGAAAGAGAAAAACCATATGATCATCTCAATAGATGCAGAGAAAGCTTTCGACAAAATTCAACACCCATTTATGATAAAAGTCCTGCAGAAAGTAGGCATAGAGGGAACTTTCCTCAACATAATAAAGGCCGTATATGACAAACCCACAGCCAACATTGTCCTCAATGGTGAAAAACTGAAACCATTTCCACTAAGATCAGGAACAAGACAAGGTTGCCCACTCTCACCACTATTATTCAACATAGTTTTGGAAGTGTTAGCCACAGCAATCAGAGACGAAAAAGAAATAAAAGGAATCCAAATCGGAAAAGAAGAAGTAAAGCTGTCACTGTTTGCAGATGACATGATACTATACATAGAGAATCCAAAAGATGCTACCAGAAAACTACTAGAGCTAATCAATGAATTTGGTAAAGTAGCAGGATACAAAATTAATGCACAGAAATCTCTTGCATTCCTGTATACTAATGATGAAAAATCTGAAAGTGAAATTAAGAAAACACTCCCGTTTACCATTGCAACAAAAAGAATAAAATACCTAGGAATAAACCTACCTAAGGAGACAAAAGACCTGTATGCAGAAAATTATAGGACACTGATGAAAGAAATTAAAGATGATACAAATAGATGGAGAGATATACCATGTTCTTGGATTGGAAGAATAAACATTGTGAAAATGACTCTGCTACCCAAAGCAATCTACAGATTCAATGCAATCCCTATCAAACTACCACTGGCATTTTTCACAGAACTAGAACAAAAAATTTCACAATTTGTATGGAAACACAAAAGACCCCGAATAGCCAAAGCAATCTTGAGAACGAAAAATGGAGCTGGAGGAATCAGGCTCCCTGACTTCAGACTATATTACAAAGCTACAGTAATCAAGACAGTTTGGTACTGGCACAAAAACAGAAATATAGATCAATGGAACAGGATAGAAAGCCCAGAGATAAGCCCACGCACATATGGTCACCTTATCTTTGATAAAGGAGGCAAGCATATACAGTGGAGAAAAGACAGCCTCTTCAATAAGTGGTGCTGGGAAAATTGGACAGGTACATGTAAAAGTATGAAATTAGAACACTCCCTAACACCATACACAAAAATAAACTCAAAATGGATTAAAGACCTAAGTGTAAGGCCAGACACTATCAAACTCTTAGAGGAAAACATAGGCAGAACACTGTATGACATAAGTCACAGCAAGATCCTTTTTGACCCAGGTCCTAGAGAAATGGAAATAAAAACACAAATAAACAAATGGGACCTAATGAAACTTAAAAGCTTTTGCACAGCAAAGGAAACCATAAACAAGACCAAAAGACAACCCTCAGAATGGGAGAAAATATTTGCAAATGAAGCAACGGACAAAGGATTAATCTCCAAGATTTACAAGCAGCTCATGCAGCTCAATAACAAAAAAACAAACAACCCAATCCAAAAATGGGCAGAAGACCTAAATAGACATTTCTCCAAAGAAGAGATACAGATTGCCAACAGACACATGAAAGAATGTTCAACATCATTAATCATTAGAGAAATGCAAATCAAAACTACAATGAGGTATCATCTCACACCGGTCAGAATGGCCATCATCAAAAAATCTAGAAACAATAAATGCTGGAGAGGGTGTGGAGAAAAGGGAACACTCTTGCACTGTTGGTGGGAATGTAAATTGATACAGCCACTATGGAGAACAGTATGGAGGTTCCTTAAAAAACTAAAAATAGAACTACCATATGACCCAGCAATCCCACTACTGGGCATATACCCTGAGAAAACCATAATTCAGAAAGAGTCATGTACCAAAATATTCATTGCAGCTCTGTTTACAATAGCCAGGACATGGAAGCAACCTAGGTGTCCATCATCGGATGAATGGATAAAGAAGATGTGGCACATATATACAATGGAATATTACTCAGCCATAAAAAGAAATGAAATGGAGGTGTTTGTAATGAGGTGGATGGAGTTAGAGTCTGTCATACAGAGTGAAGTAAGTCAGAAAGAGAAAAACAAATACAGTATGCTAACACATATATATGGAATCTAAGGGAAAAAAAAAAAAAAGAGGTCATGAAGAACCTAGTGGCAAGATGGGAATAAAGACACAGACCTACTAGAGAATGGACTTGAGGATATGGGGAGGGGGAGGGGTGAGATGTGACAGGCTGAGAGAGTGTCATGGACATATATACACTACCAAATGTAAAATAGATAACTAGTGGGAAGCAGCCACATAGCACAGGGAGATCAGCTCGGTGCTTTGTGACCACCTAGAGGGGTGGGATAGGGAGGGTGGGAGGGAGGGAGATGCAAGAGGGAAGAGATATGGCAACATATGTATATGTGTAACTAATTCAGTTTGTTGTAAAGCAGAAGCTAGCACACCATTGTAAAGCAATTATACTTCAATAAAGATGTTTAAAAAAAAAAAAAAAAAAGAAATGCTGCCACCCTAAGGCCGTTTCCTCAAAGAGCAGCTTTAAATCTACTGCTAATGGTCACTAATATTCACAAGGACGGCAGGGCTGTAAATGAATCATGACCTCAAAAAATGTCCTGGGGTTGGGAATGGCCATAAAAATCCAAACGCGGTAAATTTTTCAAGAAGGCAATTTGAAGTTGTAAGTTTAGCTCAATCTTAAAAAAAATGAAAAAGACACTGAGAAATGCAAAACATCAGGAATTATTAGACGCATGCAAATCCAATCTACACAGAGGTATCACCTAACACCAGTCACAATGACCATCAGCAAAAAGTCAACAAACGATAGATGTTGAAGAAGTTGTCGACAATAGCGTAACCTCTCAGTCTAAGTGGGATGTAAACTGGTAACAGCCAATAATAGGAACAGAATGGCAGTGCGTTTAAAGGTAAAAATTGAGTCACCATATGATCCGGAAGGCCCACTATTGGGCCTGTCACCTGTGAAAGCCAGAATCAAAAAGACACGGGATGGAAAATCGTGTATTGCAGCAGTATGAACAATAGCTAAGACATGGATACAAACAAAATGTCCATCATCAGATAAATGGACAAAGAAGAAGTGGTATACGTACCGAATGGAATAGTAGCCTCAGAAAAAAATGAACAGTGCCGTTTTCAGGACTACAGATGAGCCTAGAAATAATCATATTAGGTTAAGTTATTCAAAAGGGAATAACAAATATCCTATGATATCATTTATACATGTTATCCTAAGATTTCTACCAATGAACATATTTCCACAGAAAAAGACACTCACAGACTTATAACACAAACGAATGGTTCGCCAAAATGAAAGGTGGGAGGATGGATAAATTAGGACTATGGGGATAACATACATATACTAATGTATGTTAAATGTATATAAACATATAACATATAAACTCTATGAATTATATAATCACCAATACATATAAAATATATAATCACGAAACACCTGCCAAATACCAAGGGAGGTCTACTCAACATTCTGTAAAAAATTACATGGTAACAGGATCCGAAGATGAACAGACATATGTATGAATCATTGAGCACATTCTGTACAGCCAGACAATCACAACACTCTAATCGAATTTACTCCGATAAGAAAGAGAAATTAAATTTAAAAAACAAACGTAAGTAAGGAGACATAAACTTCTGGGGGCTTGTCCCAGCGCATTCCCCTCTAATTTACAACCTCGGAACACTACGTCCAGGAAGACTCTGGTGCCCTAATAACAAGAGTTGAGAATGTAATGATGCTGCCGCCTAGTGATTGTTTCCCACAACAGCAGCTTTAAACCCAGTGCTAATGGTTGCTTAATAGTCACAAGGACTCAGGGCTGTAAATGGCATCTGCCCTCAAAAAATGCCCTGGGGTAGGGAATAGGCAAGAAAATTCAACACATGACAAATCTTTCAAGAAGTCAACATGAAGAGGGAAGTTGTACTCACACTTTAAAAAAAAAAGGAAAAGAAGAAAATGGACATGCCTAAAGCTCAGTACAAGGAATTATTAGCCACATACAAATCCAACCTCCAAAAAGGTTTCCGCTCACACCAGTCAAATGACCATCAGCAAACAGTCTACAAACTAGAAGTGCTGAAGGGGTTTTAGAGAACTGTGTACCTTCTAGCTGCTGGTGGGATGTAATTGGTGACAGCACTAACGAAAACTGAATGGAGCTGCTTTACAAGGTAAAAATTGAGCTACCATATGATGCGGCAGGGCACCTTTTGGGCCTATAACCTAAGACCACCAGAATCGGAAAGACAGAGGCAGGCAAATGTGCACTGCAGCAATATTGAAATAGCCACGACATGGAAGCCAAAAGAAGGTCCATAAACAGATGAATGGACAGAGAAGAAGTGGTATATGGACAGAATGGAATATCAGTCACGAAAAAAATAAAAGAATGGCATATGCAGCACCACAGATGAGCCTAGAGATAATCACACAACGTGAAGTAAGTCAGAATGCGAAAGACAAATGTCCTATGATATCCCTTATGTTATCTGAAAATTCATAAAAATGAATATATTTCCATAGAGAAAGACAATCTCAGAATGAGAAGACAACTTATGGTTAAGCCAAAGAAATGGTGTGAGGAATGGATAAATTAGGATATTGGGGTTAACACACATATACTAATACATATAAAAAATATAATCCCCAAAGACCTATGGAATACCAAGAGTGGTCTACTCAACACTCTGTAATAACCGACATGGAAAAGGACCCAAAGATCCATAGATATATGTATATGTGTAAATGAACAAGATTCTGTACACCTAGAACAAAAGACATTTTTCAATCAAATTTGCTCTGATAAAAACTACAACTTAAAGACACAAACAAGAATTAAGGAGGCTAAAACTTATGGGGGTTTGTCCTGGCACATTCCACTCTAATCTGCAACCTCAAAGCACAACTTGCAGCAAGGTTCTGTTTCCCTAGCAAGCAGAGTTGGCAACTTAGAAATGCTGCCACCCTAAGGCCGTTTCCTCAAAGAGCAGCTTTAAATCTACTGCTCATGGTCACTAATATTCACAAGGACGGCAGGGCTGTAAATGACTCATGCCCTCAAAAAATGTCCTGGGGTAGGGAATGGCCATAAAAATCCAAACGCGGTAAATTTTTCAAGAAGGCAATTTGAAGTTGTAAGTTTAGCTCAATCTTAAAAAAAATGAAAAGGACACTGAGAAATGCAAAACATCAGGAATTATTAGACGCATGCAAATCCAATCTACACAAAGGTATCACCTAACACCAGTCACAATGACCATCAGCAAAAGTCAACAAACGATAGATGTTGAAGAAGTTGTGGAGAATAGTGTAACCTCTCGGTCTAAATGGGATGTAAACTGGTAACAGCCAATGATAGGAACAGAATGGCAGTGCGTTTAAAGGTAAAAATTGAGTCACCATATGATCCCATAGTCACCCACTATTGAGCCTGTCACCTGTGAAAGCCAGAATCAAAAAGACACGGGATGGAAAATCGTGTATTGCAGCAGTATGAACAATAGCTAAGACATGGATACAAACAAAATGTCCATCATCAGATAAATGGACAAAGAAGAAGTGGTATACGTACCGAATGAAATAGTAGCCTCAGAAAAAAATGAACAGTGCCGTTTTCAGGACTACAGATGAGCCTAGAAATAATATTAGGTTAAGTTATTCAAAAGGGAATAACAAATATCCTATGATATCATTTATACATGTTATCCTAAGATTTCTACCAATGAACATATTTCCACAGATAAAGACACTCACAGACTTATAAAACAAACGAATGGTTCGCCAAAATGAAAGGTGGGAGGATGGATAAATTAGGACTATGGGGATAACATACATATACTAATGTATGTTAAATGTATATAAACATATAACATATAAACTCTATGAATTATATAATCACCAATACATATAAAATATATAATCACGAAACACCTGCCAAATACCAAGGGAGGTCTACTCAACATTCTGTAAAAAATTACATGGTAACAGGATCCGAAGATGAACAGACATATGTATGAATCATTGAGCACATTCTGTACAGCCAGACAATCACAACACTCTAATCGAATTTACTCCGATAAGAAAGAGAAATTAAATTTAAAAAACAAACATAAGTAAGGAGACATAAACTTCTGGGGGCTTTTCCCAGCACATTCCCCTCTAATTTACAACCTCGGAACACTACCTCCAGGAAGACTCTGTTGCCCTAGTAACAAGAGGTGAGAACGTAATAATGCTGCCGCCTTGTGGCTGTTTCCCACAACAGCAGCTTTAAACCCAGTGCTAATGGTTGCTTAATAGTCACAAGGACTGCAGGGCTGTAAATGAAACCTGCCCTCAAAAAATGCCCTGGGGTAGGGAATAGGCAAGAAAATTCAACACATGACAAGTTTTTGAAGAAGTCAATATGAAGAGGGAAGTTGTACTCACTCTTTAAAAAAAAAAGGAAAAGAATAAAAAGGACATGCCTAAAGCTCAGTATAAGGAATTATTAGTCACATGCAAATCCAACCTGCAAAAAAGTTTCAGCTCACACCAGTCAAATGACCATCAGCATAAAGTCTACAAACTGTAAATGCTGAAGGGATTTTAGAGAACTGTGTACCTTGTAGCTGCTGGTGGGATGTAAAGTGGTAAGAGCACTAACGAAAACTGAATGGAGCTGCTTTAAAAGGTAAAAATTGAGCTACCATATGACGTGGCAGGGCACCTTTTGGGCCTGTAACCTAAGACCACCAGAATCGGAAAGACAGAGGCAGGCAAATGTGCACTGCAGCATTACTGAAATAGCCAAGACGTGGAAGCAAAAAAAAGGTCCATAAACAGATGAATGGACAAAGAAGAAGTGGTATACGGACTAAATGGAATAGTAGCCTCGGGAAAAAAATGAAAAATGCCGTTTTCAGTACTACAGATGAGCCTAGAAATAATCATATCAGGTTAAGTAAGTCAAAAGGGAATGACAAATATCCTATGATATCATTTATACCTGTTATCCTAAGATTGCTACAAATGGACATATTTCCACAGAAAAAGACACTCACAGACTTATAAAAGAAACTAATGGTTAACCAAAATGACAGGTGGGAGGATGGATAAATTAGGATTATGGGGCTAACATACATATACTAATGTATGTTAAATGTATATAAACATATAACATATAAACTCTATGAATTATATAATGACCAATACATATAAAATATATAATGACAAAACACCTACCAAATACCATGCGAGGTCTACTCAACATTCTGTAATAAGACACATGGTAAGAGAATCCGAACATGAACAGACATATGTATGAATCATTGAGCAGATTCTGTACAGCTAGACAATCACAACACTCTAATCCAATATTCTCCAATAAGAAATAGAAATTAAATTAAAAAACAAACATAAGTAAGGAGACATAAACTTCTGGGGGCTTGTCCCAGCACATTCCCCTCTAATTTACAACCTCGGAACACTACGTCCAGGAAGACTCTGGTGCCCTAATAACAAGAGTTGAGAATGTAATGATGCTGCCGCCTAGTGGGTGTTTCCCACTACAGCAGCTTTAAACCCAGTGCTAATGGTTGCTTAATAGTCACAAGGACTCAGGGCTGTAAATGGCATCTGCCCTCAAAAAATGCCCTGGGGTAGGGAATAGGCAAGAAAATTCAACACATGACAAATCTTTCAAGAAGTCAACATGAGGAGGGAAGTTGTACTCACACTTTAAAAAAAAAGGAAAAGAACAAAATGGACATGCCTAAAGCTCAGTACAAGGAATTATTAGCCACATACAAATCCAACCTCCAAAAAGGTTTCAGCTCACACCAGTCAAATGACCATCAGCATAAAGTCTACAAACTGTAAATGCTGAAGGGATTTTAGAGAACTGTGTACCTTGTAGCTGCTGGTGGGATGTCAAGTGGTAAGCGCACTAACGAAAACTGAATGGAGCTGCTTTACAAGGTAAAAATTGAGCTACCATATGACGCGGCACGGCACCTTTTGGGCCTGTAACCTAAGACCACCAGAATCGGAAAGACAGAGGCAGGCAAATGTGCACTGCAGCATTACTGAAATAGCCAAGACGCGGAAGCAAAAAAAAGGTCCATAAACAGATGAATGGACAAAGAAGAAGTGGTATACGGACTAAATGGAATAGTAGCCTCGGGAAAAAAATGAAAAATGCCGTTTTCAGGACTACAGATGAGCCTAGAAATAATCATATCAGGTTAAGTAAGTCAAAAGGGAATGACAAATATCCTATGATATCATTTATACCTGTTATCCTAAGATTGCTACAAATGGACATATTTCCACAGAAAAAGACACTCACAGACTTATAAAAGAAACTAATGGTTAACCAAAATGAAAGGTGGGAGGATGGATAAATTAGAATTATGGGGCTAACATACATATACTAATGTATGTTAAATGTATAGAAACATATAACATATAAACTCTATGAATTATATAATCACCAATACATATAAAATATATAATGACAAAACACCTACCAAATACCATGCGAGGTCTACTCAACATTCTGTAATAAGACACATGGTAACAGAATCCGAACATGAACAGACATATGTATGAATCATTGAGCAGATTCTGTACAGCCAGACAATCACAACACTCTAATCCAATATTCTCCGATAAGAAATAGAAATTAAATTAAAAAACAAACATAAGTAAGGAGACATAAACTTCTGGGGGCTTGTCCCAGCACATTCCCCTCTAATTTACAACCTCGGAACACTACGTCCAGGAAGACTCTGGTGCCCTAATAACAAGAGTTGAGAACGTAATGATGCTGCCGCCTAGTGGGTGTTTCCCACAACAGCAGCTTTAAACCCAGTGCTAATGGTTGCTTAATAGTCACAAGGACTCAGGGCTGTGAATGGCATCTGCACTCAAAAAATGCCCTGGGGTAGGGAATAGGCAAGTAAATTCAACACGTGACAAATCTTTCAAGAAGTCAACATGAGGAGGGAAGTTGTACTCACTCTTTAAAAAAAAAGGAAAAGAACAAAATGGACATGCCTAAAGCTCAGTACAAGGAATTATTAGCCACATACAAATCCAACCTCTAAAAAGGTTTCAGCTCACACCAGTCAAATGACCATCAGCATAAAGTCTACAAACTGTAAATGCTGAAGGGATTTTAGAGAACTGTGTACCTTGTAGCTGCTGGTGGGATGTAAAGTGGTAAGAGCACTAACGAAAACTGAATGGAGCTGCTTTAAAAGGTAAAAATTGAGCTACCATATGACGCGGCTGGGCACCTTTTGGACCTGTAACCTAAGACCACCAGAATCGGAAAGACAGAGGCAGGCAAATGTGCACTGCAGCATTACTGAAATAGCCAAGACGCGGAAGCAAAAAAAAGGTCCATAAACAGATGAATGGACAAAGAAGAAGTGGTATACGGACTAAATGGAATAGTAGCCTCGGGAAAAAAATGAAAAATGCCGTTTTCAGGACTACAGATGAGCCTAGAAATAATCATATCAGGTTAAGTAAGTCAAAAGGGAATGACAAATATCCTATGATATCATTTATACCTGTTATCCTAAGATTGCTACAAATGGACATATTTCCACAGAAAAAGACACTCACAGACTTATAAAAGAAACTAATGGTTAACCAAAATGAAAGGTGGGAGGATGGATAAATTAGAATTATGGGGCTAACATACATATACTAATGTATGTTAAATGTATAGAAACATATAACATATAAACTCTATGAATTATATAATCACCAATACATATAAAATATATAATGACAAAACACCTACCAAATACCATGCGAGGTCTACTCAACATTCTGTAATAAGACACATGGTAACAGAATCCGAACATGAACAGACATATGTATGAATCATTGAGCAGATTCTGTACAGCCAGACAATCACAACACTCTAATCCAATATTCTCCGATAAGAAATAGAAATTAAATTAAAAAACAAACATAAGTAAGGAGACATAAACTTCTGGGGGCTTGTCCCAGCACATTCCCCTCTAATTTACAACCTCGGAACACTACGTCCAGGAAGACTCTGGTGCCCTAATAACAAGAGTTGAGAACGTAATGATGCTGCCGCCTAGTGGGTGTTTCCCACAACAGCAGCTTTAAACCCAGTGCTAATGGTTGCTTAATAGTCACAAGGACTCAGGGCTGTGAATGGCATCTGCACTCAAAAAATGCCCTGGGGTAGGGAATAGGCAAGTAAATTCAACACGTGACAAATCTTTCAAGAAGTCAACATGAGGAGGGAAGTTGTACTCACTCTTTAAAAAAAAAGGAAAAGAACAAAATGGACATGCCTAAAGCTCAGTACAAGGAATTATTAGCCACATACAAATCCAACCTCCAAAAAGGTTTCCGCTCACACCAGTCAAATGACCATCAGCAAACAGTCTACAAACTAGAAATGCTGAAGGGGTTTTAGAGAACTGTGTACCTTCTAGCTGCTGGTGGGATGTAATTGGTGACAGCACTAACGAAAACTGAATGGAGCTGCTTTAAAAGGTAAAAATTGAGCTACCATATGATGCGGCAGGGCACCTTTTGGGCCTATGACCTAAGACCACCAGAATCGGAAAGACAGAGGCAGGCAAATGTGCACTGCAGCAATATTGAAATAGCCACGACATGGAAGCCAAAAGAAGGTCCATAAACAGATGAATGGACAGAGAAGAAGTGGTATATGGACAGAATGGAATATCAGTCGCGAAAAAAAATAAAAGAATGGCATATGCAGCACCACAGATGAGCCTAGAGATAATCACACAACGTGAAGTAAGTCAGAATGCGAAAGACAAATGTCCTATGATATCCCTTATGTTATCTGAAAATTCATAAAAATGAACATATTTCCATAGAGAAAGACAATCTCAGAATGAGAAGACAAACTTATGGTTAAGCCAAAGAAATGGTGTGAGGAATGGATAAATTAGGATATTGGGGTTAACACACATATACTAATACATATAAAAAATATAATCCCCAAAGACCTATGGAATACCAAGAGTGGTCTACTCAACACTCTGTAATAACAGACATGGAAAAGGACCCAAAGATCAATAGATATATGTATATGTGTAAATGAACAAGATTCTGTACACCTAGAACAAAAGACATTTTTCAATCAAATTTGCTCTGATAAAAACTACAACTTAAAGACACAAACAAGAATTAAGGAGGCTAAAACTTATGGGGGTTTGTCCTGGCACATTCCACTCTAATCTGCAACCTCAAAGCACAACTTGCAGCAAGGTTCTGTTTCCCTAGCAAGCAGAGTTGGCAACTTAGAAATGCTGCCACCCTAAGGCCGTTTCCTCAAAGAGCAGCTTTAAATCTACTGCTAATGGTCACTAATATTCACAAGGACGGCAGGGCTGTAAATGACTCATGCCCTCAAAAAACGTCCTGGGGTAGGGAATGGCCATAAAAATCCAAACGCGGTAAATTTTTCAAGAAGGCAATTTGAAGTTGTAAGTTTAGCTCAATCTTAAAAAAAATGAAAAGGACACTGAGAAATGCAAAACATCAGGAATTATTAGACGCATGCAAATCCAATCTACACAAAGGTATCACCTAACACCAGTCACAATGACCATCAGCAAAAAGTCAACAAACGATAGATGTTGAAGAAGTTGTGGAGAATAGTGTAACCTCTCGGTCTAAGTGGGATGTAAACTGGTAACAGCCAATAATAGGAACAGAATGGCAGTGCGTTTAAAGGTAAAAATTGAGTCACCATATGATCCGGAAGGCCCACTATTGGGCCTGTCACCTGTGAAAGCCAGAATCAAAAAGACACGGGATGGAAAATCGTGTATTGCAGCAGTATGAACAATAGCTAAGACATGGATACAAACAAAATGTCCATCATCAGATAAATGGACAAAGAAGAAGTGGTATACGTACCGAATGGAATAGTAGCCTCAGAAAAAAATGAACAGTGCCGTTTTCAGGACTACAGATGAGCCTAGAAATAATCATATTAGGTTAAGTTATTCAAAAGGGAATAACAAATATCCTATGATATCATTTATACATGTTATCCTAAGATTTCTACCAATGAACATATTTCCACAGAAAAAGACACTCACAGACTTATAAAACAAACGAATGGTTCGCCAAAATGAAAGGTGGGAGGATGGATAAATTAGGACTATGGGGATAACATACATATACTAATGTATGTTAAATGTATATAAACATATAACATATAAACTCTATGAATTATATAATCACCAATACATATAGAATATATAATCACGAAACACCTGCCAAATACCAAGGGAGGTCTACTCAACATTCTGTAAAAAATTACATGGTAACAGGATCCGAAGATGAACAGACATATGTATGAATCATTGAGCACATTCTGTACAGCCAGACAATCACAACACTCTAATCGAATTTACTCCGATAAGAAAGAGAAATTAAATTTAAAAAACAAACATAAGTAAGGAGACATAAACTTCTGGGGGCTTATCCCAGCACATTCCCCTCTAATTTACAACCTCGGAACACTACCTCCAGGAAGACTCTGTTGCCCTAGTAACAAGAGGTGAGAACGTAATAATGCTGCCGCCTTGTGGCTGTTTCCCACAACAGCAGCTTTAAACCCAGTGCTAATGGTTGCTTAATAGTCACAAGGACTGCAGGGCTGTAAATGACACCTGCCCTCAAAAAATGCCCTGGGGTAGGGAATAGGCAAGAAAATTCAACACATGACAAGTTTTTGAAGAAGTCAACATGAAGAGGGAAGTTGTACTCACTCTTTAAAAAAAAAAAGGAAAAGAATAAAAAGGACATGCCTAAAGCTCAGTATAAGGAATTATTAGTCACATGCAAATCCAACCTCCAAAAAGGTTTCAGCTCACACCAGTCAAATGACCATCAGCATAAAGTCTACAAACTGTAAATGCTGAAGGGATTTTAGAGAACTGTGTACCTTGTAGCTGCTGGTGGGATGTAAAGTGGTATGAGCACTAACGAAAACTGAATGGAGCTGCTTTAAAAGGTAAAAATTGAGCTACCTTATGACGCGGCAGGGCACCTTTTGGGCCTGTAACCTAAGACCACCAGAATCGGAAAGACAGAGGCAGGCAAATGTGCACTGCAGCATTACTGAAATAGCCAAGACGTGGAAGCAAAAAAAAGGTCCATAAATAGATGAATGGACAAAGAAGAAGTGGTATACGGACTAAATGGAATAGTAGCCTCGGGAAAAAAATGAAAAATGCCGTTTTCAGGACTACAGATGAGCCTAGAAATAATCATATCAGGTTAAGTAAGTCAAAAGGGAATGACAAATATCCTATGATATCATTTATACCTGTTATCCTAAGATTGCTACAAATGGACATATTTCCACAGAAAAAGACACTCACAGACTTATAAAAGAAACTAATGGTTAACCAAAATGAAAGGTGGGAGGATGGATAAATTAGGACTATGGGGATAACATACATATACTAATGTATGTTAAATGTATAGAAACATATAACATATAAACTCTATGAATTATATAATCACCAATACATATAAAATATATAATGACAAAACACCTACCAAATACCATGCGAGGTCTACTCAACATTCTGTAATAAGACACATGGTAACAGAATCCGAACATGAACAGACATATGTATGAATCATTGAGCAGATTCTGTACAGCCAGACAATCACAACACTCTAATCCAATATTCTCCGATAAGAAATAGAAATTAAATTAAAAAACAAACATAAGTAAGGAGACATAAACTTCTGGGGGCTTGTCCCAGCACATTCCCCTCTAATTTACAACCTCGGAACACTACGTCCAGGAAGACTCTGGTGCCCTAATAACAAGAGTTGAGAACGTAATGATGCTGCCGCCTAGTGGGTGTTTCCCACAACAGCAGCTTTAAACCCAGTGCTAATGGTTGCTTAATAGTCACAAGGACTCAGGGCTGTAAATGGCATCTGCCCTCAAAAAATGCCCTGGGGTAGGGAATAGGCAAGAAAATTCAACACATGACAAATCTTTCAAGAAGTCAACATGAAGAGGGAAGTTGTACTCACACTTTAAAAAAAAAAAGGAAAAGAAGAAAATGGACATGCCTAAAGCTCAGTACAAGGAATTATTAGCCACATACAAATCCAACCTCCAAAAAGGTTTCCGCTCACACCAGTCAAATGACCATCAGCAAACAGTCTACAAACTAGAAATGCTGAGGGGGTTTTAGAGAACTGTGTACCTTCTAGCTGCTGGTGGGATGTAATTGGTGACAGCACTAACGAAAACTGAATGGAGCTGCTTTAAAAGGTAAAAATTGAGCTACCATATGATGCGGCAGGGCACCTTTTGGGCCTATAACCTAAGACCACCAGAATCGGAAAGACAGAGGCAGGCAAATGTGCACTGCAGCAATATTGAAATAGCCACGACATGGAAGCCAAAAGAAGGTCCATAAACAGATGAATGGACAGAGAAGAAGTGGTATATGGACAGAATGGAATATCAGTCACGAAAAAAAATAAAAGAATGGCATATGCAGCACCACAGATGAGCCTAGAGATAATCACACAACGTGAAGTAAGTCAGAATGCGAAAGACAAATGTCCTATGATATCCCTTATGTTATCTGAAAATTCATAAAAGTGAACATATTTCCATAGAGAAAGACAATCTCAGAATGAGAAGACAAACTTATGGTTAAGCCAAAGAAATGGTGTGAGGAATGGATAAATTAGGATATTGGGGTTAACACACATATACTAATACATATAAAAAATATAATCCCCAAAGACCTATGGAATACCAAGAGTGGTCTACTCAACACTCTGTAATAACCGACATGGAAAAGGACCCAAAGATCAATAGATATATGTATATGTGTAAATGAACAAGATTCTGTACACCTAGAACAAAAGACATTTTTCAATCAAATTTGCTCTGATAAAAACTACAACTTAAAGACACAAACAAGAATTAAGGAGGCTAAAACTTATGGGGGTTTGTCCTGGCACATTCCACTCTAATCTGCAACCTCAAAGCACAACTTGCAGCAAGGTTCTGTTTCCCTAGCAAGCAGAGTTGGCAACTTAGAAATGCTGCCACCCTAAGGCCGTTTCCTCAAAGAGCAGCTTTAAATCTACTGCTAATGGTCACTAATATTCACAAGGACGGCAGGGCTGTAAATGACTCATGCCCTCAAAAAACGTCCTGGGGTAGGGAATGGCCATAAAAATCCAAACGCGGTAAATTTTTCAAGAAGGCAATTTGAAGTTGTAAGTTTAGCTCAATCTTAAAAAACATGAAAAGGACACTGAGAAATGCAAAACATCAGGAATTATTAGACGCATGCAAATCCAATCTACACAAAGGTATCACCTAACACCAGTCACAATGACCATCAGCAAAAAGTCAACAAACGATAGATGTTGAAGAAGTTGTGGAGAATAGTGTAACCTCTCGGTCTAAGTGGGATGTAAACTGGTAACAGCCAATAATAGGAACAGAATGGCAGTGCGTTTAAAGGTAAAAATTGAGTCACCATATGATCCGGAAGGCCCACTATTGGGCCTGTCACCTGTGAAAGCCAGAATCAAAAAGACACGGGATGGAAAATCGTGTATTGCAGCAGTATGAACAATAGCTAAGACATGGATACAAACAAAATGTCCATCATCAGATAAATGGACAAAGAAGAAGTGGTATACGTACCGAATGGAATAGTAGCCTCAGAAAAAAATGAACAGTGCCGTTTTCAGGACTACAGATGAGCCTAGAAATAATCATATTAGGTTAAGTTATTCAAAAGGGAATAACAAATATCCTATGATATCATTTATACATGTTATCCTAAGATTTCTACCAATGAACATATTTCCACAGAAAAAGACACTCACAGACTTATAAAACAAACGAATGGTTCGCCAAAATGAAAGGTGGGAGGATGGATAAATTAGGACTATGGGGATAACATACATATACTAATGTATGTTAAATGTATATAAACATATAACATATAAACTCTATGAATTATATAATCACCAATACATATAGAATATATAATCACGAAACACCTGCCAAATACCAAGGGAGGTCTACTCAACATTCTGTAAAAAATTACATGGTAACAGGATCCGAAGATGAACAGACATATGTATGAATCATTGAGCACATTCTGTACAGCCAGACAATCACAACACTCTAATCGAATTTACTCCGATAAGAAAGAGAAATTAAATTAAAAAAACAAACATAAGTAAGGAGACATAAACTTCTGGGGGCTTATCCCAGCACATTCCCCTCTAATTTACAACCTCGGAACACTACCTCCAGGAAGACTCTGTTGCCCTAGTAACAAGAGGTGAGAACGTAATAATGCTGCCGCCTTGTGGCTGTTTCCCACAACAGCAGCTTTAAACCCAGTGCTAATGGTTGCTTAATAGTCACAAGGACTGCAGGGCTGTAAATGACACCTGCCCTCAAAAAATGCCCTGGGGTAGGGAATAGGCAAGAAAATTCAACACATGACAAGTTTTTGAAGAAGTCAACATGAAGAGGGAAGTTGTACTCACTCTTTAAAAAAAAAGGAAAAGAATAAAAAGGACATGCCTAAAGCTCAGTATAAGGAATTATTAGTCACATGCAAATCCAACCTCCAAAAAGGTTTCAGCTCACACCAGTCAAATGACCATCAGCATAAAGTCTACAAACTGTAAATGCTGAAGGGATTTTAGAGAACTGTGTACCTTGTAGCTGCTGGTGGGATGTAAAGTGGTATGAGCACTAACGAAAACTGAATGGAGCTGCTTTAAAAGGTAAAAATTGAGCTACCTTATGACGCGGCAGGGCACCTTTTGGGCCTGTAACCTAAGACCACCAGAATCGGAAAGACAGAGGCAGGCAAATGTGCACTGCAGCATTACTGAAATAGCCAAGACGTGGAAGCAAAAAAAAGGTCCATAAATAGATGAATGGACAAAGAAGAAGTGGTATACGGACTAAATGGAATAGTAGCCTCGGGAAAAAAATGAAAAATGCCGTTTTCAGGACTACAGATGAGCCTAGAAATAATCATATCAGGTTAAGTAAGTCAAAAGGGAATGACAAATATCCTATGATATCATTTATACCTGTTATCCTAAGATTGCTACAAATGGACATATTTCCACAGAAAAAGACACTCACAGACTTATAAAAGAAACTAATGGTTAACCAAAATGAAAGGTGGGAGGATGGATAAATTAGGACTATGGGGATAACATACATATACTAATGTATGTTAAATGTATAGAAACATATAACATATAAACTCTATGAATTATATAATCACCAATACATATAAAATATATAATGACAAAACACCTACCAAATACCATGCGAGGTCTACTCAACATTCTGTAATAAGACACATGGTAACAGAATCCGAACATGAACAGACATATGTATGAATCATTGAGCAGATTCTGTACAGCCAGACAATCACAACACTCTAATCCAATATTCTCCGATAAGAAATAGAAATTAAATTAAAAAACAAACATAAGTAAGGAGACATAAACTTCTGGGGGCTTGTCCCAGCACATTCCCCTCTAATTTACAACCTCGGAACACTACGTCCAGGAAGACTCTGGTGCCCTAATAACAAGAGTTGAGAACGTAATGATGCTGCCGCCTAGTGGGTGTTTCCCACAACAGCAGCTTTAAACCCAGTGCTAATGGTTGCTTAATAGTCACAAGGACTCAGGGCTGTAAATGGCATCTGCCCTCAAAAAATGCCCTGGGGTAGGGAATAGGCAAGAAAATTCAACACATGACAAATCTTTCAAGAAGTCAACATGAAGAGGGAAGTTGTACTCACACTTTAAAAAAAAAAAGGAAAAGAAGAAAATGGACATGCCTAAAGCTCAGTACAAGGAATTATTAGCCACATACAAATCCAACCTCCAAAAAGGTTTCCGCTCACACCAGTCAAATGACCATCAGCAAATAGTCTACAAACTAGAAATGCTGAGGGGGTTTTAGAGAACTGTGTACCTTCTAGCTGCTGGTGCGATGTAATTGGTGACAGCACTACCGAAAACTGAATGGAGCTGCTTTAAAAGGTAAAAATTGAGCTACCATATGATGCGGCAGGGCACCTTTTGGGCCTATAACCTAAGACCACCAGAATCGGAAAGACAGAGGCAGGCAAATGTGCACTGCAGCAATATTGAAATAGCCACGACATGGAAGCCAAAAGAAGGTCCATAAACAGATGAATGGACAGAGAAGAAGTGGAATATGGACAGAATGGAATATCAGTCACGAAAAAAAATAAAAGAATGGCATATGCAGCACCACAGATGAGCCTAGAGATAATCACACAACGTGAAGTAAGTCAGAATGCGAAAGACAAATGTCCTATGATATCCCTTATGTTATCTGAAAATTCATAAAAATGAACATATTTCCATAGAGAAAGACAATCTCAGAATGAGAAGACAAACTTATGGTTAAGCCAAAGAAATGGTGTGAGGAATGGATAAATTAGGATATTGGGGTTAACACACATATACTAATACATATAAAAAATATAATCCCCAAAGACCTATGGAATACCAAGAGTGGTCTACTCAACACTCTGTAATAACAGACATGGAAAAGGACCCAAAGATCAATAGATATATGTATATGTGTAAATGAACAAGATTCTGTACACCTAGAACAAAAGACATTTTTCAATCAAATTTGCTCTGATAAAAACTACAACTTAAAGACACAAACAAGAATTAAGGAGGCTAAAACTTATGGGGGTTTGTCCTGGCACATTCCACTCTAATCTGCAACCTCAAAGCACAACTTGCAGCAAGGTTCTGTTTCCCTAGCAAGCAGAGTTGGCAACTTAGAAATGCTGCCACCCTAAGGCCATTTCCTCAAAGAGCAGCTTTAAATCTACTGCTAATGGTCACTAATATTCACAAGGACGGCAGGGCTGTAAATGACTCATGCCCTCAAAAAACGTCCTGGGGTAGGGAATGGCCATAAAAATCCAAACGCGGTAAATTTTTCAAGAAGGCAATTTGAAGTTGTAAGTTTAGCTCAATCTTAAAAAAAATGAAAAGGACACTGAGAAATGCAAAACATCAGGAATTATTAGACGCATGCAAATCCAATCTACACAAAGGTATCACCTAACACCAGTCACAATGACCATCAGCAAAAGTCAACAAACGATAGATGTTGAAGAAGTTGTGGAGAATAGTGTAACCTCTCGGTCTAAATGGGATGTAAACTGGTAACAGCCAATGATAGGAACAGAATGGCAGTGCGTTTAAAGGTAAAAATTGAGTCACCATATGATCCCATAGTCACCCACTATTGGGCCTGTCACCTGTGAAAGCCAGAATCAAAAAGACACGGGATGGAAAATCGTGTATTGCAGCAGTATGAACAATAGCTAAGACATGGATACAAACAAAATGTCCATCATCAGATAAATGGACAAAGAAGAAGTGGTATACGTACCGAATGGAATAGTAGCCTCAGAAAAAAATGAACAGTGCCGTTTTCAGGACTACAGATGAGCCTAGAAATAATCATATTAGGTTAAGTTATTCAAAAGGGAATAACAAATATCCTATGATATCATTTATACATGTTATCCTAAGATTTCTACCAATGAACATATTTCCACAGAAAAAGACACTCACAGACTTATAAAACAAACGAATGGTTCGCCAAAATGAAAGGTGGGAGGATGGATAAATTAGGACTATGGGGATAACATACATATACTAATGTATGTTAAATGTATATAAACATATAACATATAAACTCTATGAATTATATAATCACCAATACATATAGAATATATAATCACGAAACACCTGCCAAATACCAAGGGAGGTCTACTCAACATTCTGTAAAAAATTACATGGTAACAGGATCCGAAGATGAACAGACATATGTATGAATCATTGAGCACATTCTGTACAGCCAGACAATCACAACACTCTAATCGAATTTACTCCGATAAGAAAGAGAAATTAAATTTAAAAAACAAACATAAGTAAGGAGACATAAACTTCTGGGGGCTTATCCCAGCACATTCCCCTCTAATTTACAACCTCGGAACACTACCTCCAGGAAGACTCTGTTGCCCTAGTAACAAGAGGTGAGAACGTAATAATGCTGCCGCCTTGTGGCTGTTTCCCACAACAGCAGCTTTAAACCCAGTGCTAATGGTTGCTTAATAGTCACAAGGACTGCAGGGCTGTAAATGACACCTGCCCTCAAAAAATGCCCTGGGGTAGGGAATAGGCAAGAAAATTCAACACATGACAAGTTTTTGAAGAAGTCAACATGAAGAGGGAAGTTGTACTCACTCTTTAAAAAAAAAAAGGAAAAGAATAAAAAGGACATGCCTAAAGCTCAGTATAAGGAATTATTAGTCACATGCAAATCCAACCTCCAAAAAGGTTTCAGCTCACACCAGTCAAATGACCATCAGCATAAAGTCTACAAACTGTAAATGCTGAAGGGATTTTAGAGAACTGTGTACCTTGTAGCTGCTGGTGGGATGTAAAGTGGTAAGAGCACTAACGAAAACTGAATGGAGCTGCTTTAAAAGGTAAAAATTGAGCTACCATATGACGCGGCAGGGCACCTTTTGGGCCTGTAACCTAAGACCACCAGAATCGGAAAGACAGAGGCAGGCAAATGTGCACTGCAGCATTACTGAAATAGCCAAGACGTGGAAGCAAAAAAAAGGTCCATAAACAGATGAATGGACAAAGAAGAAGTGGTATACGGACTAAATGGAATAGTAGCCTCGGGAAAAAAATGAAAAATGCCGTTTTCAGCACTACAGATGAGCCTAGAAATAATCATATCAGGTTAAGTAAGTCAAAAGGGAATGACAAATATCCTATGATATCATTTATACCTGTTATCCTAAGATTGCTACAAATGGACATATTTCCACAGAAAAAGACACTCACAGACTTATAAAAGAAACTAATGGTTAACCAAAATGAAAGGTGGGAGGATGGATAAATTAGGATTATGGGGCTAACATACATATACTAATGTATGTTAAATGTATAGAAACATATAACATATAAACTCTATGAATTATATAATCACCAATACATATAAAATATATAATGACAAAACACCTACCAAATACCATGCGAGGTCTACTCAACATTCTGTAATAAGACACATGGTAACAGAATCCGAACATGAACAGACATATGTATGAATCATTGAGCAGATTCTGTACAGCCAGACAATCACAACACTCTAATCCAATATTCTCCGATAAGAAATAGAAATTAAATTAAAAAACAAACAGAAGTAAGGAGACATAAACTTCTGGGGGCTTGTCCCAGCACATTCCCCTCTAATTTACAACCTCGGAACACTACGTCCAGGAAGACTCTGGTGCCCTAATAACAAGAGTTGAGAACGTAATGATGCTGCCGCCTAGTGGGTGTTTCCCACAACAGCAGCTTTAAACCCAGTGCTAATGGTTGCTTAATAGTCACAAGGACTCAGGGCTGTAAATGGCATCTGCCCTCAAAAAATGCCCTGGGGTAGGGAATAGGCAAGAAAATTCAACACATGACAAATCTTTCAAGAAGTCAACATGAAGAGGGAAGTTGTACTCACACTTTAAAAAAAAAAAGGAAAAGAAGAAAATGGACATGCCTAAAGCTCAGTACAAGGAATTATTAGCCACATACAAATCCAACCTCCAGAAAGGTTTCCGCTCACACCAGTCAAATGACCATCAGCAAACAGTCTACAAACTAGAAATGCTGAAGGGGTTTTAGAGAACTGTGTACCTTCTAGCTGCTGGTGGGATGTAATTGGTGACAGCACTAACGAAAACTGAATGGAGCTGCTTTAAAAGGTAAAAATTGAGCTACCATATGATGCGGCAGGGCACCTTTTGGGCCTATGACCTAAGACCACCAGAATCGGAAAGACAGAGGCAGGCAAATGTGCACTGCAGCAATATTGAAATAGCCACGACATGGAAGCCAAAAGAAGGTCCATAAACAGATGAATGGACAGAGAAGAAGTGGTATATGGACAGAATGGAATATCAGTCACGAAAAAATATAAAAGAATGGCATATGCAGCACCACAGATGAGCCTAGAGATAATCACACAACGTGAAGTAAGTCAGAATGCGAAAGACAAATGTCCTATGATATCCCTTATGTTATCTGAAAATTCATAAAAATGAACATATTTCCATAGAGAAAGACAATCTCAGAATGAGAAGACAAACTTATGGTTAAGCCAAAGAAATGGTGTGAGGAATGGATAAATTAGGATATTGGGGTTAACACACATATACTAATACATATAAAAAATATAATCCCCAAAGACCTATGGAATACCAAGAGTGGTCTACTCAACACTCTGTAATAACAGACATGGAAAAGGACCCAAAGATCAATAGATATATGTATATGTGTAAATGAACAAGATTCTGTACACCTAGAACAAAAGACATTTTTCAATCAAATTTGCTCTGATAAAAACTACAACTTAAAGACACAAACAAGAATTAAGGAGGCTAAAACTTATGGGGGTTTGTCCTGGCACATTCCACTCTAATCTGCAACCTCAAAGCACAACTTGCAGCAAGGTTCTGTTTCCCTAGCAAGCAGAGTTGGCAACTTAGAAATGCTGCCACCCTAAGGCCGTTTCCTCAAAGAGCAGCTTTAAATCTACTGCTAATAGTCACTAATATTCACAAGGACGGCAGGGCTGTAAATGACTCATGCCCTCAAAAAACGTCCTGGGGTAGGGAATGGCCATAAAAATCCAAACGCGGTAAATTTTTCAAGAAGGCAATTTGAAGTTGTAAGTTTAGCTCAATCTTAAAAAAAATGAAAAGGACACTGAGAAATGCAAAACATCAGGAATTATTAGACGCATGCAAATCCAATCTACACAAAGGTATCACCTAACACCAGTCACAATGACCATCAGCAAAAAGTCAACAAACAATAGATGTTGAAGAAGTTGTGGAGCATAGTGTAACCTCTCGGTCTAAGTGGGATGTAAACTGGTAACAGCCAATAATAGGAACAGAATGGCAGTGCGTTTAAAGGTAAAAATTGAGTCACCATATGATCCGGAAGGCCCACTATTGGGCCTGTCACCTGTGAAAGCCAGAATCAAAAAGACACGGGATGGAAAATCGTGTATTGCAGCAGTATGAACAATAGCTAAGACATGGATACAAACAAAATGTCCATCATCAGATAAATGGACAAAGAAGAAGTGGTATACGTACCGAATGGAATAGTAGCCTCAGAAAAAAATGAACAGTGCCGTTTTCAGGACTACAGATGAGCCTAGAAATAATCATATTAGGTTAAGTTATTCAAAAGGGAATAACAAATATCCTATGATATCATTTATACATGTTATCCTAAGATTTCTACCAATGAACATATTTCCACAGAAAAAGACACTCACAGACTTATAAAACAAACGAATGGTTCGCCAAAATGAAAGGTGGGAGGATGGATAAATTAGGACTATGGGGATAACATACATATACTAACGTATGTTAAATGTATATAAACATATAACATATAAACTCTATGAATTATATAATCACCAATACGTATAAAATATATAATCACGAAACACCTGCCAAATACCAAGGGAGGTCTACTCAACATTCTGTAAAAAATTACATGGTAACAGGATCCGAAGATGAACAGACATATGTATGAATCATTGAGCACATTCTGTACAGCCAGACAATCACAACACTCTAATCGAATTTACTCCGATAAGAAAGAGAAATTAAATTTAAAAAACAAACATAAGTAAGGAGACATAAACTTCTGGGGGCTTATCCCAGCACACTCCTCTCTAATTTACAACCTCGGAACACTACCTCCAGGAAGACTCTGTTGCCCTAGTAACAAGAGGTGAGAACGTAATAATGCTGCCGCCTTGTGGCTGTTTCCCACAACAGCAGCTTTAAACCCAGTGCTAATGGTTGCTTAATAGTCACAAGGACTGCAGGGCTGTAAATGACACCTGCCCTCAAAAAATGCCCTGGGGTAGGGAATAGGCAAGAAAATTCAACACATGACAAGTTTTTGAAGAAGTCAACATGAAGAGGGAAGTTGTACTCACTCTTTAAAAAAAAAAGGAAAAGAATAAAAAGGACATGCCTAAAGCTCAGTATAAGGAATTATTAGCCACATGCAAATCCAACCTCCAAAAAGGTTTCAGCTCACACCAGTCAAATGACCATCAGCATAAAGTCTACAAACTGTAAATGCTGAAGGGATTTTAGAGAACTGTGTACCTTGTAGCTACTGGTGGGATGTAAAGAGGTAAGAGCACTAACGAAAACTGAATGGAGCTGCTTTAAAAGGTAAAAACTGAGCTACCTTATGACGCGGCAGGGCACCTTTTGGGCCTGTAACCTAAGACCACCAGAATCGGAAAGACAGAGGCAGGCAAATGTGCACTGCAGCATTACTGAAATAGCCAAGACGTGGAAGCAAAAAAAAGGTCCATAAATAGATGAATGGACAAAGAAGAAGTGGTATACGGACTAAATGGAATAGTAGCCTCGGGAAAAAAATGAAAAATGCCGTTTTCAGGACTACAGATGAGCCTAGAAATAATCATATCAGGTTAAGTAAGTCAAAAGGGAATGACAAATATCCTATGATATCATTTATACCTGTTATCCTAAGATTGCTACAAATGGACATATTTCCACAGAAAAAGACACTCACAGACTTATAAAAGAAACTAATGGTTAACCAAAATGAAAGGTGGGAGGATGGATAAATTAGGATTATGGGGCTAACATACATATACTAATGTATGTTAAATGTATAGAAACATATAACATATAAACTCTATGAATTATATAATCACCAATACATATAAAATATATAATGACAAAACACCTACCAAATACCATGCGAGGTCTACTCAACATTCTGTAATAAGACACATGGTAACAGAATCCGAACATGAACAGACATATGTATGAATCATTGAGCAGATTCTGTACAGCCAGACAATCACAACACTCTAATCCAATATTCTCCGATAAGAAATAGAAATTAAATTAAAAAACAAACATAAGTAAGGAGACATAAACTTCTGGGGGCTTGTCCCAGCACATTCCCCTCTAATTTACAACCTCGGAACACTACGTCCAGGAAGACTCTGGTGCCCTAATAACAAGAGTTGAGAACGTAATGATGCTGCCGCCTAGTGGGTGTTTCCCACAACAGCAGCTTTAAACCCAGTGCTAATGGTTGCTTAATAGTCACAAGGACTCAGGGCTGTAAATGGCATCTGCCCTCAAAAAATGCCCTGGGGTAGGGAATAGGCAAGAAAATTCAACACATGACAAATCTTTCAAGAAGTCAACATGAAGAGGGAAGTTGTACTCACACTTTAAAAAAAAAAAGGAAAAGAAGAAAATGGACTTCCCTAAAGCTCAGTACAAGGAATTATTAGCCACATACAAATCCAACCTCCAGAAAGGTTTCCGCTCACACCAGTCAAATGACCATCAGCAAACAGTCTACAAACTAGAAATGCTGAAGGGGTTTTAGAGAACTGTGTACCTTCTAGCTGCTGGTGGGATGTAATTGGTGACAGCACTAACGAAAACTGAATGGAGCTGCTTTAAAAGGTAAAAATTGAGCTACCATATGATGCGGCAGGGCACCTTTTGGGCCTATGACCTAAGACCACCAGAATCGGAAAGACAGAGGCAGGCAAATGTGCACTGCAGCAATATTGAAATAGCCACGACATGGAAGCCAAAAGAAGGTCCATAAACAGATGAATGGACAGAGAAGAAGTGGTATATGGACAGAATGGAATATCAGTCACGAAAAAAAATAAAAGAATGGCATATGCAGCACCACAGATGAGCCTAGAGATAATCACATAACGTGAAGTAAGTCAGAATGCGAAAGACAAATGTCCTATGATATCCCTTATGTTATCTGAAAATTCATAAAAATGAACATATTTCCATAGAGAAAGACAATCTCAGAATGAGAAGACAAACTTATGGTTAAGCCAAAGAAATGGTGTGAGGAATGGATAAATTAGGATATTGGGGTTAACACACATATACTAATACATATAAAAAATATAATCCCCAAAGACCTATGGAATACCAAGAGTGGTCTACTCAACACTCTGTAATAACAGACATGGAAAAGGACCCAAAGATCAATAGATATATGTATATGTGTAAATGAACAAGATTCTGTACACCTAGAACAAAAGACATTTTTCAATCAAATTTGCTCTGATAAAAACTACAACTTAAAGACACAAACAAGAATTAAGGAGGCTAAAACTTATGGGGGTTTGTCCTGGCACATTCCACTCTAATCTGCAACCTCAAAGCACAACTTGCAGCAAGGTTCTGTTTCCCTAGCAAGCAGAGTTGGCAACTTAGAAATGCTGCCACCCTAAGGCCGTTTCCTCAAAGAGCAGCTTTAAATCTACTGCTAATGGTCACTAATATTCACAAGGACGGCAGGGCTGTAAATGACTCATGCCCTCAAAAAACGTCCTGGGGTAGGGAATGGCCATAAAAATCCAAACGCGGTAAATTTTTCAAGAAGGCAATTTGAAGTTGTAAGTTTAGCTCAATCTTAAAAAAAATGAAAAGGACACTGAGAAATGCAAAACATCAGGAATTATTAGACGCATGCAAATCCAGTCTACACAAAGGTATCACCTAACACCAGTCACAATGACCATCAGCAAAAGTCAACAAACGATAGATGTTGAAGAAGTTGTGGAGAATAGTGTAACCTCTCGGTCTAAATGGGATGTAAACTGGTAACAGCCAATGACAGGAACAGAATGGCAGTGCGTTTAAAGGTAAAAATTGAGTCACCATATGATCCCATAGTCACCCACTATTGGGCCTGTCACCTGTGAAAGCCAGAATCAAAAAGACACGGGATGGAAAATCGTGTATTGCAGCAGTATGAACAATAGCTAAGACATGGATACAAACAAAATGTCCATCATCAGATAAATGGACAAAGAAGAAGTGGTATACGTACCGAATGGAATAGTAGCCTCAGAAAAAAATGAACAGTGCCGTTTTCAGGACTACAGATGAGCCTAGAAATAATCATATTAGGTTAAGTTATTCAAAAGGGAATAACAAATATCCTATGATATCATTTATACATGTTATCCTAAGATTTCTACCAATGAACATATTTCCACAGAAAAAGACACTCACAGACTTATAAAACAAACGAATGGTTCGCCAAAATGAAAGGTGGGAGGATGGATAAATTAGGACTATGGGGATAACATACATATACTAATGTATGTTAAATGTATATAAACATATAACATATAAACTCTATGAATTATATAATCACCAATACATATAGAATATATAATCACGAAACACCTGCCAAATACCAAGGGAGGTCTACTCAACATTCTGTAAAAAATTACATGGTAACAGGATCCGAAGATGAACAGACATATGTATGAATCATTGAGCACATTCTGTACAGCCAGACAATCACAACACTCTAATCGAATTTACTCCGATAAGAAAGAGAAATTAAATTTAAAAAACAAACATAAGTAAGGAGACATAAACTTCTGGGGGCTTATCCCAGCACATTCCCCTCTAATTTACAACCTCGGAACACTACCTCCAGGAAGACTCTGTTGCCCTAGTAACAAGAGGTGAGAACGTAATAATGCTGCCGCCTTGTGGCTGTTTCCCACAACAGCAGCTTTAAACCCAGTGCTAATGGTTGCTTAATAGTCACAAGGACTGCAGGGCTGTAAATGACACCTGCCCTCAAAAAATGCCCTGGGGTAGGGAATAGGCAAGAAAATTCAACACATGACAAGTTTTTGAAGAAGTCAACATGAAGAGGGAAGTTGTACTCACTCTTTAAAAAAAAAAGGAAAAGAATAAAAAGGACATGCCTAAAGCTCAGTATAAGGAATTATTAGTCACATGCAAATCCAACCTCCAAAAAGGTTTCAGCTCACACCAGTCAAATGACCATCAGCATAAAGTCTACAAACTGTAAATGCTGAAGGGATTTTAGAGAACTGTGTAGCTTGTAGCTGCTGGTGGGATGTAAAGTGGTAAGAGCACTAACGAAAACTGAATGGAGCTGCTTTAAAAGGTAAAAATTGAGCTACCATATGACGCGGCAGGGCACCTTTTGGGCCTGTAACCTAAGACCACCAGAATCGGAAAGACAGAGGCAGGCAAATGTGCACTGCAGCATTACTGAAATAGCCAAGACGTGGAAGCAAAAAAAAGGTCCATAAACAGATGAATGGACAAAGAAGAAGTGGTATACGGACTAAATGGAATAGTAGCCTCGCGAAAAAAATGAAAAATGCCGTTTTCAGGACTACAGATGAGCCTAGAAATAATCATATCAGGTTAAGTAAGTCAAAAGAGAATGACAAATATCCTATGATATCATTTATACCTGTTATCCTAAGATTGCTACAAATGGACATATTTCCACAGAAAAAGACACTCACAGACTTATAAAAGAAACTAATGGTTAACCAAAATGAAAGGTGGGAGGATGGATAAATTAGGATTATGGGGCTAACATACATATACTAATGTATGTTAAATGTATAGAAACATATAACATATAAACTCTATGAATTATATAATCACCAATACATATAAAATATATAATGACAAAACACCTACCAAATACCATGCGAGGTCTACTCAACATTCTGTAATAAGACACATGGTAACAGAATCCGAACATGAACAGACATATGTATGAATCATTGAGCAGATTCTGTACAGCCAGACAATCACAACACTCTAATCCAATATTCTCCGATAAGAAATAGAAATTAAATTAAAAAACAAACATAAGTAAGGAGACATAAACTTCTGGGGGCTTGTCCCAGCACATTCCCCTCTAATTTACAACCTCGGAACACTACGTCCAGGAAGACTCTGGTGCCCTAATAACAAGAGTTGAGAACGTAATGATGCTGCCGCCTAGTGGGTGTTTCCCACAACAGCAGCTTTAAACCCAGTGCTAATGGTTGCTTAATAGTCACAAGGACTCAGGGCTGTAAATGGCATCTGCCCTCAAAAAATGCCCTGGGGTAGGGAATAGGCAAGAAAATTCAACACACGACAAATCTTTCAAGAAGTCAACATGAAGAGGGAAGTTGTACTCACACTTTAAAAAAAAAAGGAAAAGAAGAAAATGGACTTCCCTAAAGCTCAGTACAAGGAATTATTAGCCACATACAAATCCAACCTCCAGAAAGGTTTCCGCTCACACCAGTCAAATGACCATCAGCAAACAGTCTACAAACTAGAAATGCTGAAGGGGTTTTAGAGAACTGTGTACCTTCTAGCTGCTGGTGGGATGTAATTGGTGACAGCACTAACGAAAACTGAATGGAGCTGCTTTAAAAGGTAAAAATTGAGCTACCATATGATGCGGCAGGGCACCTTTTGGGCCTATGACCTAAGACCACCAGAATCGGAAAGACAGAGGCAGGCAAATGTGCACTGCAGCAATATTGAAATAGCCACGACATGGAAGCCAAAAGAAGGTCCATAAACAGATGAATGGACAGAGAAGAAGTGGTATATGGACAGAATGGAATATCAGTCACGAAAAAAAATAAAAGAATGGCATATGCAGCACCACAGATGAGCCTAGAGATAATCACACAACGTGAAGTAAGTCAGAATGCGAAAGACAAATGTCCTATGATATCCCTTATGTTATCTGAAAATTCATAAAAATGAACATATTTCCATAGAGAAAGACAATCTCAGAATGAGAAGACAAACTTATGGTTAAGCCAAAGAAATGGTGTGAGGAATGGATAAATTAGGATATTGGGGTTAACACACATATACTAATACATATAAAAAATATAATCCCCAAAGACCTATGGAATACCAAGAGTGGTCTACTCAACACTCTGTAATAACAGACATGGAAAAGGACCCAAAGATCAATAGATATATGTATATGTGTAAATGAACAAGATTCTGTACACCTAGAACAAAAGACATTTTTCAATCAAATTTGCTCTGATAAAAACTACAACTTAAAGACACAAACAAGAATTAAGGAGGCTAAAACTTATGGGGGTTTGTCCTGGCACATTCCACTCTAATCTGCAACCTCAAAGCACAACTTGCAGCAAGGTTCTGTTTCCCTAGCAAGCAGAGTTGGCAACTTAGAAATGCTGCCACCCTAAGGCCGTTTCCTCAAAGAGCAGCTTTAAATCTACTGCTAATGGTCACTAATATTCACAAGGACGGCAGGGCTGTAAATGACTCATGCCCTCAAAAAACGTCCTGGGGTAGGGAATGGCCATAAAAATCCAAACGCGGTAAATTTTTCAAGAAGGCAATTTGAAGTTGTAAGTTTAGCTCAATCTTAAAAAAAATGAAAAGGACACTGAGAAATGCAAACATCAGGAATTATTAGACGCATGCAAATCCAATCTACACAAAGGTATCACCTAACACCAGTCACAATGACCATCAGCAAAAAGTCAACAAACGATAGATGTTGAAGAAGTTGTGGAGAATAGTGTAACCTCTCGGTCTAAGTGGGATGTAAACTGGTAACAGCCAATAATAGGAACAGAATGGCAGTGCGTTTAAAGGTAAAAATTGAGTCACCATATGATCCGGAAGGCCCACTATTGGGCCTGTCACCTGTGAAAGCCAGAATCAAAAAGACACGGGATGGAAAATCGTGTATTGCAGCAGTATGAACAATAGCTAAGACATGGATACAAACAAAATGTCCATCATCAGATAAATGGACAAAGAAGAAGTGGTATACGTACCGAATGGAATAGTAGCCTCAGAAAAAAATGAACAGTGCCGTTTTCAGGACTACAGATGAGCCTAGAAATAATCATATTAGGTTAAGTTATTCAAAAGGGAATAACAAATATCCTATGATATCATTTATACATGTTATCCTAAGATTTCTACCAATGAACATATTTCCACAGAAAAAGACACTCACAGACTTATAAAACAAACGAATGGTTCGCCAAAATGAAAGGTGGGAGGATGGATAAATTAGGACTATGGGGATAACATACATATACTAATGTATGTTAAATGTATATAAACATATAACATATAAACTCTATGAATTATATAATCACCAATACATATAGAATATATAATCACGAAACACCTGCCAAATACCAAGGGAGGTCTACTCAACATTCTGTAAAAAATTACATGGTAACAGGATCCGAAGATGAACAGACATATGTATGAATCATTGAGCACATTCTGTACAGCCAGACAATCACAACGCTCTAATCGAATTTACTCCGATAAGAAAGAGAAATTAAATTTAAAAAACAAACATAAGTAAGGAGACATAAACTTCTGGGGGCTTATCCCAGCACATTCCCCTCTAATTTACAACCTCGGAACACTACCTCCAGGAAGACTCTGTTGCCCTAGTAACAAGAGGTGAGAACGTAATAATGCTGCCGCCTTGTGGCTGTTTCCCACAACAGCAGCTTTAAACCCAGTGCTAATGGTTGCTTAATAGTCACAAGGACTGCAGGGCTGTAAATGACACCTGCCCTCAAAAAATGCCCTGGGGTAGGGAATAGGCAAGAAAATTCAACACATGACAAGTTTTTGAAGAAGTCAACATGAAGAGGGAAGTTGTACTCACTCTTTAAAAAAAAAAGGAAAAGAATAAAAAGGACATGCCTAAAGCTCAGTATAAGGAATTATTAGTCACATGCAAATCCAACCTCCAAAAAGGTTTCAGCTCACACCAGTCAAATGACCATCAGCATAAAGTCTACAAACTGTAAATGCTGAAGGGATTTTAGAGAACTGTGTAGCTTGTAGCTGCTGGTGGGATGTAAAGTGGTAAGAGCACTAACGAAAACTGAATGGAGCTGCTTTAAAAGGTAAAAATTGAGCTACCTTATGACGCGGCAGGGCACCTTTTGGGCCTGTAACCTAAGACCACCAGAATCGGAAAGACAGAGGCAGGCAAATGTGCACTGCAGCATTACTGAAATAGCCAAGACGTGGAAGCAAAAAAAAGGTCCATAAACAGATGAATGGACAAAGAAGAAGTGGTATACGGACTAAATGGAATAGTAGCCTCGCGAAAAAAATGAAAAATGCCGTTTTCAGGACTACAGATGAGCCTAGAAATAATCATATCAGGTTAAGTAAGTCAAAAGAGAATGACAAATATCCTATGATATCATTTATACCTGTTATCCTAAGATTGCTACAAATGGACATATTTCCACAGAAAAAGACACTCACAGACTTATAAAAGAAACTAATGGTTAACCAAAATGAAAGGTGGGAGGATGGATAAATTAGGATTATGGGGCTAACATACATATACTAATGTATGTTAAATGTATAGAAACATATAACATATAAACTCTATGAATTATATAATCACCAATACATATAAAATATATAATGACAAAACACCTACCAAATACCATGCGAGGTCTACTCAACATTCTGTAATAAGACACATGGTAACAGAATCCGAACATGAACAGACATATGTATGAATCATTGAGCAGATTCTGTACAGCCAGACAATCACAACACTCTAATCCAATATTCTCCGATAAGAAATAGAAATTAAATTAAAAAACAAACATAAGTAAGGAGACATAAACTTCTGGGGGCTTGTCCCAGCACATTCCCCTCTAATTTACAACCTCGGAACACTACGTCCAGGAAGACTCTGGTGCCCTAATAACAAGAGTTGAGAACGTAATGATGCTGCCGCCTAGTGGGTGTTTCCCACAACAGCAGCTTTAAACCCAGTGCTAATGGTTGCTTAATAGTCACAAGGACTCAGGGCTGTAAATGGCATCTGCCCTCAAAAAATGCCCTGGGGTAGGGAATAGGCAAGAAAATTCAACACACGACAAATCTTTCAAGAAGTCAACATGAAGAGGGAAGTTGTACTCACACTTTAAAAAAAAAAGGAAAAGAAGAAAATGGACTTCCCTAAAGCTCAGTACAAGGAATTATTAGCCACATACAAATCCAACCTCCAGAAAGGTTTCCGCTCACACCAGTCAAATGACCATCAGCAAACAGTCTACAAACTAGAAATGCTGAAGGGGTTTTAGAGAACTGTGTACCTTCTAGCTGCTGGTGGGATGTAATTGGTGACAGCACTAACGAAAACTGAATGGAGCTGCTTTAAAAGGTAAAAATTGAGCTACCATATGATGCGGCAGGGCACCTTTTGGGCCTATGACCTAAGACCACCAGAATCGGAAAGACAGAGGCAGGCAAATGTGCACTGCAGCAATATTGAAATAGCCACGACCTGGAAGCCAAAAGAAGGTCCATAAACAGATGAATGGACAGAGAAGAAGTGGTATATGGACAGAATGGAATATCAGTCACGAAAAAAAATAAAAGAATGGCATATGCAGCACCACAGATGAGCCTAGAGATAATCACACAACGTGAAGTAAGTCAGAATGCGAAAGACAAATGTCCTATGATATCCCTTATGTTATCTGAAAATTCATAAAAATGAACATATTTCCATAGAGAAAGACAATCTCAGAATGAGAAGACAAACTTATGGTTAAGCCAAAGAAATGGTGTGAGGAATGGATAAATTAGGATATTGGGGTTAACACACATATACTAATACATATAAAAAATATAATCCCCAAAGACCTATGGAATACCAAGAGTGGTCTACTCAACACTCTGTAATAACAGACATGGAAAAGGACCCAAAGATCAATAGATATATGTATATGTGTAAATGAACAAGATTCTGTACACCTAGAACAAAAGACATTTTTCAATCAAATTTGCTCTGATAAAAACTACAACTTAAAGACACAAACAAGAATTAAGGAGGCTAAAACTTATGGGGGTTTGTCCTGGCACATTCCACTCTAATCTGCAACCTCAAAGCACAACTTGCAGCAAGGTTCTGTTTCCCTAGCAAGCAGAGTTGGCAACTTAGAAATGCTGCCACCCTAAGGCCGTTTCCTCAAAGAGCAGCTTTAAATCTACTGCTAATGGTCACTAATATTCACAAGGACGGCAGGGCTGTAAATGACTCATGCCCTCAAAAAACGTCCTGGGGTAGGGAATGGCCATAAAAATCCAAACGCGGTAAATTTTTCAAGAAGGCAATTTGAAGTTGTAAGTTTAGCTCAATCTTAAAAAAAATGAAAAGGACACTGAGAAATGCAAACATCAGGAATTATTAGACGCATGCAAATCCAATCTACACAAAGGTATCACCTAACACCAGTCACAATGACCATCAGCAAAAAGTCAACAAACGATAGATGTTGAAGAAGTTGTGGAGAATAGTGTAACCTCTCGGTCTAAGTGGGATGTAAACTGGTAACAGCCAATAATAGGAACAGAATGGCAGCGCGTTTAAAGGTAAAAATTGAGTCACCATATGATCCGGAAGGCCCACTATTGGGCCTGTCACCTGTGAAAGCCAGAATCAAAAAGACACGGGATGGAAAATCGTGTATTGCAGCAGTATGAACAATAGCTAAGACATGGATACAAACAAAATGTCCATCATCAGATAAATGGACAAAGAAGAAGTGGTATACGTACCGAATGGAATAGTAGCCTCAGAAAAAAATGAACAGTGCCGTTTTCAGGACTACAGATGAGCCTAGAAATAATCATATTAGGTTAAGTTATTCAAAAGGGAATAACAAATATCCTATGATATCATTTATACATGTTATCCTAAGATTTCTACCAATGAACATATTTCCACAGAAAAAGACACTCACAGACTTATAAAACAAACGAATGGTTCGCCAAAATGAAAGGTGGGAGGATGGATAAATTAGGATTATGGGGCTAACATACATATACTAATGTATGTTAAATGTATATAAACATATAACATATAAACTCTATGAATTATATAATCACCAATACATATAGAATATATAATCACGAAACACCTGCCAAATACCAAGGGAGGTCTACTCAACATTCTGTAAAAAATTACATGGTAACAGGATCCGAAGATGAACAGACATATGTATGAATCATTGAGCACATTCTGTACAGCCAGACAATCACAACACTCTAATCGAATTTACTCCGATAAGAAAGAGAAATTAAATTTAAAAAACAAACATAAGTAAGGAGACATAAACTTCTGGGGGCTTGTCCCAGCACATTCCCCTCTAATTTACAACCTCGGAACACTACGTCCAGGAAGACTCTGGTGCCCTAATAACAAGAGTTGAGAACGTAATGATGCTGCCGCCTAGTGGGTGTTTCCCACAACAGCAGCTTTAAACCCAGTGCTAATGGTTGCTTAATAGTCACAAGGACTCAGGGCTGTAAATGGCATCTGCCCTCAAAAAATGCCCTGGGGTAGGGAATAGGCAAGAAAATTCAACACACGACAAATCTTTCAAGAAGTCAACATGAAGAGGGAAGTTGTACTCACACTTTAAAAAAAAAAGGAAAAGAAGAAAATGGACTTCCCTAAAGCTCAGTACAAGGAATTATTAGCCACATACAAATCCAACCTCCAGAAAGGTTTCCGCTCACACCAGTCAAATGACCATCAGCAAACAGTCTACAAACTAGAAATGCTGAAGGGGTTTTAGAGAACTGTGTACCTTCTAGCTGCTGGTGGGATGTAATTGGTGACAGCACTAACGAAAACTGAATGGAGCTGCTTTAAAAGGTAAAAATTGAGCTACCATATGATGCGGCAGGGCACCTTTTGGGCCTATGACCTAAGACCACCAGAATCGGAAAGACAGAGGCAGGCAAATGTGCACTGCAGCAATATTGAAATAGCCACGACCTGGAAGCCAAAAGAAGGTCCATAAACAGATGAATGGACAGAGAAGAAGTGGTATATGGACAGAATGGAATATCAGTCACGAAAAAAAATAAAAGAATGGCATATGCAGCACCACAGATGAGCCTAGAGATAATCACACAACGTGAAGTAAGTCAGAATGCGAAAGACAAATGTCCTATGATATCCCTTATGTTATCTGAAAATTCATAAAAATGAACATATTTCCATAGAGAAAGACAATCTCAGAATGAGAAGACAAACTTATGGTTAAGCCAAAGAAATGGTGTGAGGAATGGATAAATTAGGATATTGGGGTTAACACACATATACTAATACATATAAAAAATATAATCCCCAAAGACCTATGGAATACCAAGAGTGGTCTACTCAACACTCTGTAATAACAGACATGGAAAAGGACCCAAAGATCAATAGATATATGTATATGTGTAAATGAACAAGATTCTGTACACCTAGAACAAAAGACATTTTTCAATCAAATTTGCTCTGATAAAAACTACAACTTAAAGACACAAACAAGAATTAAGGAGGCTAAAACTTATGGGGGTTTGTCCTGGCACATTCCACTCTAATCTGCAACCTCAAAGCACAACTTGCAGCAAGGTTCTGTTTCCCTAGCAAGCAGAGTTGGCAACTTAGAAATGCTGCCACCCTAAGGCCGTTTCCTCAAAGAGCAGCTTTAAATCTACTGCTAATGGTCACTAATATTCACAAGGACGGCAGGGCTGTAAATGACTCATGCCCTCAAAAAACGTCCTGGGGTAGGGAATGGCCATAAAAATCCAAACGCGGTAAATTTTTCAAGAAGGCAATTTGAAGTTGTAAGTTTAGCTCAATCTTAAAAAAAATGAAAAGGACACTGAGAAATGCAAACATCAGGAATTATTAGACGCATGCAAATCCAATCTACACAAAGGTATCACCTAACACCAGTCACAATGACCATCAGCAAAAAGTCAACAAACGATAGATGTTGAAGAAGTTGTGGAGAATAGTGTAACCTCTCGGTCTAAGTGGGATGTAAACTGGTAACAGCCAATAATAGGAACAGAATGGCAGCGCGTTTAAAGGTAAAAATTGAGTCACCATATGATCCGGAAGGCCCACTATTGGGCCTGTCACCTGTGAAAGCCAGAATCAAAAAGACACGGGATGGAAAATCGTGTATTGCAGCAGTATGAACAATAGCTAAGACATGGATACAAACAAAATGTCCATCATCAGATAAATGGACAAAGAAGAAGTGGTATACGTACCGAATGGAATAGTAGCCTCAGAAAAAAATGAACAGTGCCGTTTTCAGGACTACAGATGAGCCTAGAAATAATCATATTAGGTTAAGTTATTCAAAAGGGAATAACAAATATCCTATGATATCATTTATACATGTTATCCTAAGATTTCTACCAATGAACATATTTCCACAGAAAAAGACACTCACAGACTTATAAAACAAACGAATGGTTCGCCAAAATGAAAGGTGGGAGGATGGATAAATTAGGATTATGGGGCTAACATACATATACTAATGTATGTTAAATGTATATAAACATATAACATATAAACTCTATGAATTATATAATCACCAATACATATAGAATATATAATCACGAAACACCTGCCAAATACCAAGGGAGGTCTACTCAACATTCTGTAAAAAATTACATGGTAACAGGATCCGAAGATGAACAGACATATGTATGAATCATTGAGCACATTCTGTACAGCCAGACAATCACAACACTCTAATCGAATTTACTCCGATAAGAAAGAGAAATTAAATTTAAAAAACAAACATAAGTAAGGAGACATAAACTTCTGGGGGCTTATCCCAGCACATTCCCCTCTAATTTACAACCTCGGAACACTACCTCCAGGAAGACTCTGTTGCCCTAGTAACAAGAGGTGAGAACGTAATAATGCTGCCGCCTTGTGGCTGTTTCCCACAACAGCAGCTTTAAACCCAGTGCTAATGGTTGCTTAATAGTCACAAGGACTGCAGGGCTGTAAATGACACCTGTCCTCAAAAAATGCCCTGGGGTAGGGAATAGGCAAGAAAATTCAACACATGACAAGTTTTTGAAGAAGTCAACATGAAGAGGGAAGTTGTACTCACTCTTTAAAAAAAAAAGGAAAAGAATAAAAAGGACATGCCTAAAGCTCAGTATAAGGAATTATTAGTCACATGCAAATCCAACCTCCAAAAAGGTTTCAGCTCACACCAGTCAAATGACCATCAGCATAAAGTCTACAAACTGTAAATGCTGAAGGGATTTTAGAGAACTGTGTACCTTGTAGCTACTGGTGGGATGTAAAGAGGTAAGAGCACTAACGAAAACTGAATGGAGCTGCTTTAAAAGGTAAAAATTGAGCTACCTTATGACGCGGCAGGGCACCTTTTGGGCCTGTAACCTAAGACCACCAGAATCGGAAAGACAGAGGCAGGCAAATGTGCACTGCAGCATTACTGAAATAGCCAAGACGTGGAAGCAAAAAAAAGGTCCATAAATAGATGAATGGACAAAGAAGAAGTGGTATACGGACTAAATGGAATAGTAGCCTCGGGAAAAAAATGAAAAATGCCGTTTTCAGGACTACAGATGAGCCTAGAAATAATCATATCAGGTTAAGTAAGTCAAAAGGGAATGACAAATATCCTATGATATCATTTATACCTGTTATCCTAAGATTGCTACAAATGGACATATTTCCACAGAAAAAGACACTCACAGACTTATAAAAGAAACTAATGGTTAACCAAAATGAAAGGTGGGAGGATGGATAAATTAGGATTATGGGGCTAACATACATATACTAATGTATGTTAAATGTATAGAAACATATAACATATAAACTCTATGAATTATATAATCACCAATACATATAAAATATATAATGACAAAACACCTACCAAATACCATGCGAGGTCTACTCAATATTCTGTAATAAGACACATGGTAACAGAATCCGAACATGAACAGACATATGTATGAATCATTGAGCAGATTCTGTACAGCCAGACAATCACAACACTCTAATCCAATATTCTCCGATAAGAAATAGAAATTAAATTAAAAAACAAACAGAAGTAAGGAGACATAAACTTCTGGGGGCTTGTCCCAGCACATTCCCCTCTAATTTACAACCTCGGAACACTACGTCCAGGAAGACTCTGGTGCCCTAATAACAAGAGTTGAGAACGTAATGATGCTGCCGCTTAGTGGGTGTTTCCCACAACAGCAGCTTTAAACCCAGTGCTAATGGTTGCTTAATAGTCACAAGGACTCAGGGCTGTAAATGGCATCTGCCCTCAAAAAATGCCCTGGGGTAGGGAATAGGCAAGAAAATTCAACACATGACAAATCTTTCAAGAAGTCAACATGAAGAGGGAAGTTGTACTCACACTTTAAAAAAAAAAAGGAAAAGAAGAAAATGGACTTCCCTAAAGCTCAGTACAAGGAATTATTAGCCACATACAAATCCAACCTCCAGAAAGGTTTCCGCTCACACCAGTCAAATGACCATCAGCAAACAGTCTACAAACTAGAAATGCTGAAGGGGTTTTAGAGAACTGTGTACCTTCTAGCTGCTGGTGGGATGTAATTGGTGACAGCACTACCGAAAACTGAATGGAGCTGCTTTAAAAGGTAAAAATTGAGCTACCATATGATGCGGCAGGGCACCTTTTGGGCCTATGACCTAAGACCACCAGAATCGGAAAGACAGAGGCAGGCAAATGTGCACTGCAGCAATATTGAAATAGCCACGACATGGAAGCCAAAAGAAGGTCCATAAACAGATGAATGGACAGAGAAGAAGTGGTATATGGACAGAATGGAATATCAGTCACGAAAAAATATAAAAGAATGGCATATGCAGCACCACAGATGAGCCTAGAGATAATCACACAACGTGAAGTAAGTCAGAATGCGAAAGACAAATGTCCTATGATATCCCTTATGTTATCTGAAAATTCATAAAAATGAACATATTTCCATAGAGAAAGACAATCTCAGAATGAGAAGACAAACTTATGGTTAAGCCAAAGAAATGGTGTGAGGAATGGATAAATTAGGATATTGGGGTTAACACACATATACTAATACATATAAAAAATATAATCCCCAAAGACCTATGGAATACCAAGAGTGGTCTACTCAACACTCTGTAATAACAGACATGGAAAAGGACCCAAAGATCAATAGATATATGTATATGTGTAAATGAACAAGATTCTGTACACCTAGAACAAAAGACATTTTTCAATCAAATTTGCTCTGATAAAAACTACAACTTAAAGACACAAACAAGAATTAAGGAGGCTAAAACTTATGGGGGTTTGTCCTGGCACATTCCACTCTAATCTGCAACCTCAAAGCACAACTTGCAGCAAGGTTCTGTTTCCCTAGCAAGCAGAGTTGGCAACTTAGAAATGCTGCCACCCTAAGGCCGTTTCCTCAAAGAGCAGCTTTAAATCTACTGCTAATGGTCACTAATATTCACAAGGACGGCAGGGCTGTAAATGACTCATGCCCTCAAAAAACGTCCTGGGGTAGGGAATGGCCATAAAAATCCAAACGCGGTAAATTTTTCAAGAAGGCAATTTGAAGTTGTAAGTTTAGCTCAATCTTAAAAAAAATGAAAAGGACACTGAGAAATGCAAACATCAGGAATTATTAGACGCATGCAAATCCAATCTACACAAAGGTATCACCTAACACCAGTCACAATGACCATCAGCAAAAAGTCAACAAACGATAGATGTTGAAGAAGTTGTGGAGAATAGTGTAACCTCTCGGTCTAAGTGGGATGTAAACTGGTAACAGCCAATAATAGGAACAGAATGGCAGCGCGTTTAAAGGTAAAAATTGAGTCACCATATGATCCGGAAGGCCCACTATTGGGCCTGTCACCTGTGAAAGCCAGAATCAAAAAGACACGGGATGGAAAATCGTGTATTGCAGCAGTATGAACAATAGCTAAGACATGGATACAAACAAAATGTCCATCATCAGATAAATGGACAAAGAAGAAGTGGTATACGTACCGAATGGAATAGTAGCCTCAGAAAAAAATGAACAGTGCCGTTTTCAGGACTACAGATGAGCCTAGAAATAATCATATTAGGTTAAGTTATTCAAAAGGGAATAACAAATATCCTATGATATCATTTATACATGTTATCCTAAGATTTCTACCAATGAACATATTTCCACAGAAAAAGACACTCACAGACTTATAAAACAAACGAATGGTTCGCCAAAATGAAAGGTGGGAGGATGGATAAATTAGGACTATGGGGATAACATACATATACTAATGTATGTTAAATGTATATAAACATATAACATATAAACTCTATGAATTATATAATCACCAATACATATAGAATATATAATCACGAAACACCTGCCAAATACCAAGGGAGGTCTACTCAACATTCTGTAAAAAATTACATGGTAACAGGATCCGAAGATGAACAGACATATGTATGAATCATTGAGCACATTCTGTACAGCCAGACAATCACAACACTCTAATCGAATTTACTCCGATAAGAAAGAGAAATTAAATTTAAAAAACAAACATAAGTAAGGAGACATAAACTTCTGGGGGCTTATCCCAGCACATTCCCCTCTAATTTACAACCTCGGAACACTACCTCCAGGAAGACTCTGTTGCCCTAGTAACAAGAGGTGAGAACGTAATAATGCTGCCGCCTTGTGGCTGTTTCCCACAACAGCAGCTTTAAACCCAGTGCTAATGGTTGCTTAATAGTCACAAGGACTGCAGGGCTGTAAATGACACCTGCCCTCAAAAAATGCCCTGGGGTAGGGAATAGGCAAGAAAATTCAACACATGACAAGTTTTTGAAGAAGTCAACATGAAGAGGGAAGTTGTACTCACTCTTTAAAAAAAAAAGGAAAAGAATAAAAAGGACATGCCTAAAGCTCAGTATAAGGAATTATTAGTCACATGCAAATCCAACCTCCAAAAAGGTTTCAGCTCACACCAGTCAAATGACCATCAGCATAAAGTCTACAAACTGTAAATGCTGAAGGGATTTTAGAGAACTGTGTAGCTTGTAGCTGCTGGTGGGATGTAAAGTGGTAAGAGCACTAACGAAAACTGAATGGAGCTGCTTTAAAAGGTAAAAATTGAGCTACCATACGACGCGGCAGGGCACCTTTTGGGCCTGTAACCTAAGACCACCAGAATCGGAAAGACAGAGGCAGGCAAATGTGCACTGCAGCATTACTGAAATAGCCAAGACGTGGAAGCAAAAAAAAGGTCCATAAACAGATGAATGGACAAAGAAGAAGTGGTATACGGACTAAATGGAATAGTAGCCTCGGGAAAAAAATGAAAAATGCCGTTTTCAGGACTACAGATGAGCCTAGAAATAATCATATCAGGTTAAGTAAGTCAAAAGGGAATGACAAATATCCTATGATATCATTTATACCTGTTATCCTAAGATTGCTACAAATGGACATATTTCCACAGAAAAAGACACTCACAGACTTATAAAAGAAACTAACGGTTAACCAAAATGAAAGGTGGGAGGATGGATAAATTAGGATTATGGGGCTAACATACATATACTAATGTATGTTAAATGTATAGAAACATATAACATATAAACTCTATGAATTATATAATCACCAATACATATAAAATATATAATGACAAAACACCTACCAAATACCATGCGAGGTCTACTCAACATTCTGTAATAAGACACATGGTAACAGAATCCGAACATGAACAGACATATGTATGAATCATTGAGCAGATTCTGTACAGCCAGACAATCACAGCACTCTAATCCAATATTCTCCGATAAGAAATAGAAATTAAATTAAAAAACAAACAGAAGTAAGGAGACATAAACTTCTGGGGGCTTGTCCCAGCACATTCCCCTCTAATTTACAACCTCGGAACACTACGTCCAGGAAGACTCTGGTGCCCTAATAACAAGAGTTGAGAACGTAATGATGCTGCCGCCTAGTGGGTGTTTCCCACAACAGCAGCTTTAAACCCAGTGCTAATGGTTGCTTAATAGTCACAAGGACTCAGGGCTGTAAATGGCATCTGCCCTCAAAAAATGCCCTGGGGTAGGGAATAGGCAAGAAAATTCAACACATGACAAATCTTTCAAGAAGTCAACATGAAGAGGGAAGTTGTACTCACACTTTAAAAAAAAAAAGGAAAAGAAGAAAATGGACTTCCCTAAAGCTCAGTACAAGGAATTATTAGCCACATACAAATCCAACCTCCAAAAAGGTTTCCGCTCACACCAGTCAAATGACCATCAGCAAACAGTCTACACACTAGAAATGCTGAAGGGGTTTTAGAGAACTGTGTACCTTGTAGCTGCTGGTGGGATGTAATTGGTGACAGCACTAACGAAAACTGAATGGAGCTGCTTTAAAAGGTAAAAATTGAGCTACCATATGATGCGGCAGGGCACCTTTTGGGCCTATGACCTAAGACCACCAGAATCGGAAAGACAGAGGCAGGCAAATGTGCACTGCAGCAATATTGAAATAGCCACGACATGGAAGCCAAAAGAAGGTCCATAAACAGATGAATGGACAGAGAAGAAGTGGTATATGGACAGAATGGAATATCAGTCGCGAAAAAAAATAAAAGAATGGCATATGCAGCACCACAGATGAGCCTAGAGATAATCACACAACGTGAAGTAAGTCAGAATGCGAAAGACAAATGTCCTATGATATCCCTTATGTTATCTGAAAATTCATAAAAATGAACATATTTCCATAGAGAAAGACAATCTCAGAATGAGAAGACAAACTTATGGTTAAGCCAAAGAAATGGTGTGAGGAATGGATAAATTAGGATATTGGGGTTAACACACATATACTAATACATATAAAAAATATAATCCCCAAAGACCTATGGAATACCAAGAGTGGTCTACTCAACACTCTGTAATAACAGACATGGAAAAGGACCCAAAGATCAATAGATATATGTATATGTGTAAATGAACAAGATTCTGTACACCTAGAACAAAAGACATTTTTCAATCAAATTTGCTCTGATAAAAACTACAACTTAAAGACACAAACAAGAATTAAGGAGGCTAAAACTTATGGGGGTTTGTCCTGGCACATTCCACTCTAATCTGCAACCTCAAAGCACAACTTGCAGCAAGGTTCTGTTTCCCTAGCAAGCAGAGTTGGCAACTTAGAAATGCTGCCACCCTAAGGCCGTTTCCTCAAAGAGCAGCTTTAAATCTACTGCTAATGGTCACTAATATTCACAAGGACGGCAGGGCTGTAAATGACTCATGCCCTCAAAAAACGTCCTGGGGTAGGGAATGGCCATAAAAATCCAAACGCGGTAAATTTTTCAAGAAGGCAATTTGAAGTTGTAAGTTTAGCTCAATCTTAAAAAAAATGAAAAGGACACTGAGAAATGCAAAACATCAGGAATTATTAGACGCATGCAAATCCAATCTACACAAAGGTATCACCTAACACCAGTCACAATGACCATCAGCAAAAGTCAACAAACGATAGATGTTGAAGAAGTTGTGGAGAATAGTGTAACCTCTCGGTCTAAATGGGATGTAAACTGGTAACAGCCAATGATAGGAACAGAATGGCAGTGCGTTTAAAGGTAAAAATTGAGTCACCATATGATCCCATAGTCACCCACTATTGGGCCTGTCACCTGTGAAAGCCAGAATCAAAAAGACACGGGATGGAAAATCGTGTATTGCAGCAGTATGAACAATAGCTAAGACATGGATACAAACAAAATGTCCATCATCAGATAAATGGACAAAGAAGAAGTGGTATACGTACCGAATGGAATAGTAGCCTCAGAAAAAAATGAACAGTGCCGTTTTCAGGACTACAGATGAGCCTAGAAATAATCATATTAGGTTAAGTTATTCAAAAGGGAATAACAAATATCCGATGATATCATTTATACATGTTATCCTAAGATTTCTACCAATGAACATATTTCCACAGAAAAAGACACTCACAGACTTATAAAACAAACGAATGGTTCGCCAAAATGAAAGGTGGGAGGATGGATAAATTAGGACTATGGGGATAACATACATATACTAATGTATGTTAAATGTATATAAACATATAACATATAAACTCTATGAATTATATAATCACCAATACATATAGAATATATAATCACGAAACACCTGCCAAATACCAAGGGAGGTCTACTCAACATTCTGTAAAAAATTACATGGTAACAGGATCCGAAGATGAACAGACATATGTATGAATCATTGAGCACATTCTGTACAGCCAGACAATCACAACACTCTAATCGAATTTACTCCGATAAGAAAGAGAAATTAAATTTAAAAAACAAACATAAGTAAGGAGACATAAACTTCTGGGGGCTTATCCCAGCACATTCCCCTCTAATTTACAACCTCGGAACACTACCTCCAGGAAGACTCTGTTGCCCTAGTAACAAGAGGTGAGAACGTAATAATGCTGCCGCCTTGTGGCTGTTTCCCACAACAGCAGCTTTAAACCCAGTGCTAATGGTTGCTTAATAGTCACAAGGACTGCAGGGCTGTAAATGACACCTGTCCTCAAAAAATGCCCTGGGGTAGGGAATAGGCAAGAAAATTCAACACATGACAAGTTTTTGAAGAAGTCAACATGAAGAGGGAAGTTGTACTCACTCTTTAAAAAAAAAAGGAAAAGAATAAAAAGGACATGCCTAAAGCTCAGTATAAGGAATTATTAGTCACATGCAAATCCAACCTCCAAAAAGGTTTCAGCTCACACCAGTCAAATGACCATCAGCATAAAGTCTACAAACTGTAAATGCTGAAGGGATTTTAGAGAACTGTGTACCTTGTAGCTACTGGTGGGATGTAAAGAGGTAAGAGCACTAACGAAAACTGAATGGAGCTGCTTTAAAAGGTAAAAATTGAGCTACCTTATGACGCGGCAGGGCACCTTTTGGGCCTGTAACCTAAGACCACCAGAATCGGAAAGACAGAGGCAGGCAAATGTGCACTGCAGCATTACTGAAATAGCCAAGACGTGGAAGCAAAAAAAAGGTCCATAAATAGATGAATGGACAAAGAAGAAGTGGTATACGGACTAAATGGAATAGTAGCCTCGGGAAAAAAATGAAAAATGCCGTTTTCAGGACTACAGATGAGCCTAGAAATAATCATATCAGGTTAAGTAAGTCAAAAGGGAATGACAAATATCCTATGATATCATTTATACCTGTTATCCTAAGATTGCTACAAATGGACATATTTCCACAGAAAAAGACACTCACAGACTTATAAAAGAAACTAATGGTTAACCAAAATGAAAGGTGGGAGGATGGATAAATTAGGATTATGGGGCTAACATACATATACTAATGTATGTTAAATGTATAGAAACATATAACATATAAACTCTATGAATTATATAATCACCAATACATATAAAATATATAATGACAAAACACCTACCAAATACCATGCGAGGTCTACTCAATATTCTGTAATAAGACACATGGTAACAGAATCCGAACATGAACAGACATATGTATGAATCATTGAGCAGATTCTGTACAGCCAGACAATCACAACACTCTAATCCAATATTCTCCGATAAGAAATAGAAATTAAATTAAAAAACAAACAGAAGTAAGGAGACATAAACTTCTGGGGGCTTGTCCCAGCACATTCCCCTCTAATTTACAACCTCGGAACACTACGTCCAGGAAGACTCTGGTGCCCTAATAACAAGAGTTGAGAACGTAATGATGCTGCCGCTTAGTGGGTGTTTCCCACAACAGCAGCTTTAAACCCAGTGCTAATGGTTGCTTAATAGTCACAAGGACTCAGGGCTGTAAATGGCATCTGCCCTCAAAAAATGCCCTGGGGTAGGGAATAGGCAAGAAAATTCAACACATGACAAATCTTTCAAGAAGTCAACATGAAGAGGGAAGTTGTACTCACACTTTAAAAAAAAAAAGGAAAAGAAGAAAATGGACTTCCCTAAAGCTCAGTACAAGGAATTATTAGCCACATACAAATCCAACCTCCAGAAAGGTTTCCGCTCACACCAGTCAAATGACCATCAGCAAACAGTCTACAAACTAGAAATGCTGAAGGGGTTTTAGAGAACTGTGTACCTTCTAGCTGCTGGTGGGATGTAATTGGTGACAGCACTACCGAAAACTGAATGGAGCTGCTTTAAAAGGTAAAAATTGAGCTACCATATGATGCGGCAGGGCACCTTTTGGGCCTATGACCTAAGACCACCAGAATCGGAAAGACAGAGGCAGGCAAATGTGCACTGCAGCAATATTGAAATAGCCACGACATGGAAGCCAAAAGAAGGTCCATAAACAGATGAATGGACAGAGAAGAAGTGGTATATGGACAGAATGGAATATCAGTCACGAAAAAATATAAAAGAATGGCATATGCAGCACCACAGATGAGCCTAGAGATAATCACACAACGTGAAGTAAGTCAGAATGCGAAAGACAAATGTCCTATGATATCCCTTATGTTATCTGAAAATTCATAAAAATGAACATATTTCCATAGAGAAAGACAATCTCAGAATGAGAAGACAAACTTATGGTTAAGCCAAAGAAATGGTGTGAGGAATGGATAAATTAGGATATTGGGGTTAACACACATATACTAATACATATAAAAAATATAATCCCCAAAGACCTATGGAATACCAAGAGTGGTCTACTCAACACTCTGTAATAACAGACATGGAAAAGGACCCAAAGATCAATAGATATATGTATATGTGTAAATGAACAAGATTCTGTACACCTAGAACAAAAGACATTTTTCAATCAAATTTGCTCTGATAAAAACTACAACTTAAAGACACAAACAAGAATTAAGGAGGCTAAAACTTATGGGGGTTTGTCCTGGCACATTCCACTCTAATCTGCAACCTCAAAGCACAACTTGCAGCAAGGTTCTGTTTCCCTAGCAAGCAGAGTTGGCAACTTAGAAATGCTGCCACCCTAAGGCCGTTTCCTCAAAGAGCAGCTTTAAATCTACTGCTAATGGTCACTAATATTCACAAGGACGGCAGGGCTGTAAATGACTCATGCCCTCAAAAAACGTCCTGGGGTAGGGAATGGCCATAAAAATCCAAACGCGGTAAATTTTTCAAGAAGGCAATTTGAAGTTGTAAGTTTAGCTCAATCTTAAAAAAAATGAAAAGGACACTGAGAAATGCAAACATCAGGAATTATTAGACGCATGCAAATCCAATCTACACAAAGGTATCACCTAACACCAGTCACAATGACCATCAGCAAAAAGTCAACAAACGATAGATGTTGAAGAAGTTGTGGAGAATAGTGTAACCTCTCGGTCTAAGTGGGATGTAAACTGGTAACAGCCAATAATAGGAACAGAATGGCAGCGCGTTTAAAGGTAAAAATTGAGTCACCATATGATCCGGAAGGCCCACTATTGGGCCTGTCACCTGTGAAAGCCAGAATCAAAAAGACACGGGATGGAAAATCGTGTATTGCAGCAGTATGAACAATAGCTAAGACATGGATACAAACAAAATGTCCATCATCAGATAAATGGACAAAGAAGAAGTGGTATACGTACCGAATGGAATAGTAGCCTCAGAAAAAAATGAACAGTGCCGTTTTCAGGACTACAGATGAGCCTAGAAATAATCATATTAGGTTAAGTTATTCAAAAGGGAATAACAAATATCCTATGATATCATTTATACATGTTATCCTAAGATTTCTACCAATGAACATATTTCCACAGAAAAAGACACTCACAGACTTATAAAACAAACGAATGGTTCGCCAAAATGAAAGGTGGGAGGATGGATAAATTAGGACTATGGGGATAACATACATATACTAATGTATGTTAAATGTATATAAACATATAACATATAAACTCTATGAATTATATAATCACCAATACATATAGAATATATAATCACGAAACACCTGCCAAATACCAAGGGAGGTCTACTCAACATTCTGTAAAAAATTACATGGTAACAGGATCCGAAGATGAACAGACATATGTATGAATCATTGAGCACATTCTGTACAGCCAGACAATCACAACACTCTAATCGAATTTACTCCGATAAGAAAGAGAAATTAAATTTAAAAAACAAACATAAGTAAGGAGACATAAACTTCTGGGGGCTTATCCCAGCACATTCCCCTCTAATTTACAACCTCGGAACACTACCTCCAGGAAGACTCTGTTGCCCTAGTAACAAGAGGTGAGAACGTAATAATGCTGCCGCCTTGTGGCTGTTTCCCACAACAGCAGCTTTAAACCCAGTGCTAATGGTTGCTTAATAGTCACAAGGACTGCAGGGCTGTAAATGACACCTGCCCTCAAAAAATGCCCTGGGGTAGGGAATAGGCAAGAAAATTCAACACATGACAAGTTTTTGAAGAAGTCAACATGAAGAGGGAAGTTGTACTCACTCTTTAAAAAAAAAAAGGAAAAGAATAAAAAGGACATGCCTAAAGCTCAGTATAAGGAATTATTAGTCACATGCAAATCCAACCTCCAAAAAGGTTTCAGCTCACACCAGTCAAATGACCATCAGCATAAAGTCTACAAACTGTAAATGCTGAAGGGATTTTAGAGAACTGTGTATCTTGTAGCTGCTGGTGGGATGTAAAGTGGTAAGAGCACTAACGAAAACTGAATGGAGCTGCTTTAAAAGGTAAAAATTGAGCTACCATATGACGCGGCAGGGCACCTTTTGGGCCTGTAACCTAAGACCACCAGAATCGGAAAGACAGAGGCAGGCAAATGTGCACTGCAGCATTACTGAAATAGCCAAGACGTGGAAGCAAAAAAAAGGTCCATAAACAGATGAATGGACAAAGAAGAAGTGGTATACGGACTAAATGGAATAGTAGCCTCGGGAAAAAAATGAAAAATGCCGTTTTCAGCACTACAGATGAGCCTAGAAATAATCATATCAGGTTAAGTAAGTCAAAAGGGAATGACAAATATCCTATGATATCATTTATACCTGTTATCCTAAGATTGCTACAAATGGACATATTTCCACAGAAAAAGACACTCACAGACTTATAAAAGAAACTAATGGTTAACCAAAATGAAAGGTGGGAGGATGGATAAATTAGGATTATGGGGCTAACATACATATACTAATGTATGTTAAATGTATAGAAACATATAACATATAAACTCTATGAATTATATAATCACCAATACATATAAAATATATAATGACAAAACACCTACCAAATACCATGCGAGGTCTACTCAACATTCTGTAATAAGACACATGGTAACAGAATCCGAACATGAACAGACATATGTATGAATCATTGAGCAGATTCTGTACAGCCAGACAATCACAACACTCTAATCCAATATTCTCCGATAAGAAATAGAAATTAAATTAAAAAACAAACAGAAGTAAGGAGACATAAACTTCTGGGGGCTTGTCCCAGCACATTCCCCTCTAATTTACAACCTCGGAACACTACGTCCAGGAAGACTCTGGTGCCCTAATAACAAGAGTTGAGAACGTAATGATGCTGCCGCCTAGTGGGTGTTTCCCACAACAGCAGCTTTAAACCCAGTGCTAATGGTTGCTTAATAGTCACAAGGACTCAGGGCTGTAAATGGCATCTGCCCTCAAAAAATGCCCTGGGGTAGGGAATAGGCAAGAAAATTCAACACATGACAAATCTTTCAAGAAGTCAACATGAAGAGGGAAGTTGTACTCACACTTTAAAAAAAAAAAGGAAAAGAAGAAAATGGACATGCCTAAAGCTCAGTACAAGGAATTATTAGCCACATACAAATCCAACCTCCAGAAAGGTTTCCGCTCACACCAGTCAAATGACCATCAGCAAACAGTCTACAAACTAGAAATGCTGAAGGGGTTTTAGAGAACTGTGTACCTTCTAGCTGCTGGTGGGATGTAATTGGTGACAGCACTAACGAAAACTGAATGGAGCTGCTTTAAAAGGTAAAAATTGAGCTACCATATGATGCGGCAGGGCACCTTTTGGGCCTATGACCTAAGACCACCAGAATCGGAAAGACAGAGGCAGGCAAATGTGCACTGCAGCAATATTGAAATAGCCACGACATGGAAGCCAAAAGAAGGTCCATAAACAGATGAATGGACAGAGAAGAAGTGGTATATGGACAGAATGGAATATCAGTCACGAAAAAATATAAAAGAATGGCATATGCAGCACCACAGATGAGCCTAGAGATAATCACACAACGTGAAGTAAGTCAGAATGCGAAAGACAAATGTCCTATGATATCCCTTATGTTATCTGAAAATTCATAAAAATGAACATATTTCCATAGAGAAAGACAATCTCAGAATGAGAAGACAAACTTATGGTTAAGCCAAAGAAATGGTGTGAGGAATGGATAAATTAGGATATTGGGGTTAACACACATATACTAATACATATAAAAAATATAATCCCCAAAGACCTATGGAATACCAAGAGTGGTCTACTCAACACTCTGTAATAACAGACATGGAAAAGGACCCAAAGATCAATAGATATATGTATATGTGTAAATGAACAAGATTCTGTACACCTAGAACAAAAGACATTTTTCAATCAAATTTGCTCTGATAAAAACTACAACTTAAAGACACAAACAAGAATTAAGGAGGCTAAAACTTATGGGGGTTTGTCCTGGCACATTCCACTCTAATCTGCAACCTCAAAGCACAACTTGCAGCAAGGTTCTGTTTCCCTAGCAAGCAGAGTTGGCAACTTAGAAATGCTGCCACCCTAAGGCCGTTTCCTCAAAGAGCAGCTTTAAATCTACTGCTAATAGTCACTAATATTCACAAGGACGGCAGGGCTGTAAATGACTCATGCCCTCAAAAAACGTCCTGGGGTAGGGAATGGCCATAAAAATCCAAACGCGGTAAATTTTTCAAGAAGGCAATTTGAAGTTGTAAGTTTAGCTCAATCTTAAAAAAAATGAAAAGGACACTGAGAAATGCAAAACATCAGGAATTATTAGACGCATGCAAATCCAATCTACACAAAGGTATCACCTAACACCAGTCACAATGACCATCAGCAAAAAGTCAACAAACGATAGATGTTGAAGAAGTTGTGGAGAATAGTGTAACCTCTCGGTCTAAGTGGGATGTAAACTGGTAACAGCCAATAATAGGAACAGAATGGCAGCGCGTTTAAAGGTAAAAATTGAGTCACCATATGATCCGGAAGGCCCACTATTGGGCCTGTCACCTGTGAAAGCCAGAATCAAAAAGACACGGGATGGAAAATCGTGTATTGCAGCAGTATGAACAATAGCTAAGACATGGATACAAACAAAATGTCCATCATCAGATAAATGGACAAAGAAGAAGTGGTATACGTACCGAATGGAATAGTAGCCTCAGAAAAAAATGAACAGTGCCGTTTTCAGGACTACAGATGAGCCTAGAAATAATCATATTAGGTTAAGTTATTCAAAAGGGAATAACAAATATCCTATGATATCATTTATACATGTTATCCTAAGATTTCTACCAATGAACATATTTCCACAGAAAAAGACACTCACAGACTTATAAAACAAACGAATGGTTCGCCAAAATGAAAGGTGGGAGGATGGATAAATTAGGACTATGGGGATAACATACATATACTAATGTATGTTAAATGTATATAAACATATAACATATAAACTCTATGAATTATATAATCACCAATACATATAGAATATATAACCACGAAACACCTGCCAAATACCAAGGGAGGTCTACTCAACATTCTGTAAAAAATTACATGGTAACAGGATCCGAAGATGAACAGACATATGTATGAATCATTGAGCACATTCTGTACAGCCAGACAATCACAACGCTCTAATCGAATTTACTCCGATAAGAAAGAGAAATTAAATTTAAAAAACAAACATAAGTAAGGAGACATAAACTTCTGGGGGCTTATCCCAGCACATTCCCCTCTAATTTACAACCTCGGAACACTACCTCCAGGAAGACTCTGTTGCCCTAGTAACAAGAGGTGAGAACGTAATAATGCTGCCGCCTTGTGGCTGTTTCCCACAACAGCAGCTTTAAACCCAGTGCTAATGGTTGCTTAATAGTCACAAGGACTGCAGGGCTGTAAATGACACCTGCCCTCAAAAAATGCCCTGGGGTAGGGAATAGGCAAGAAAATTCAACACATGACAAGTTTTTGAAGAAGTCAACATGAAGAGGGAAGTTGTACTCACTCTTTAAAAAAAAAAGGAAAAGAATAAAAAGGACATGCCTAAAGCTCAGTATAAGGAATTATTAGCCACATGCAAATCCAACCTCCAAAAAGGTTTCAGCTCACACCAGTCAAATGACCATCAGCATAAAGTCTACAAACTGTAAATGCTGAAGGGATTTTAGAGAACTGTGTACCTTGTAGCTACTGGTGGGATGTAAAGAGGTAAGAGCACTAACGAAAACTGAATGGAGCTGCTTTAAAAGGTAAAAACTGAGCTACCTTATGACGCGGCAGGGCACCTTTTGGGCCTGTAACCTAAGACCACCAGAATCGGAAAGACAGAGGCAGGCAAATGTGCACTGCAGCATTACTGAAATAGCCAAGACGTGGAAGCAAAAAAAAGGTCCATAAATAGATGAATGGACAAAGAAGAAGTGGTATACGGACTAAATGGAATAGTAGCCTCGGGAAAAAAATGAAAAATGCCGTTTTCAGGACTACCGATGAGCCTAGAAATAATCATATCAGGTTAAGTAAGTCAAAAGGGAATGACAAATATCCTATGATATCATTTATACCTGTTATCCTAAGATTGCTACAAATGGACATATTTCCACAGAAAAAGACACTCACAGACTTATAAAAGAAACTAATGGTTAACCAAAATGAAAGGTGGGAGGATGGATAAATTAGGATTATGGGGCTAACATACATATACTAATGTATGTTAAATGTATAGAAACATATAACATATAAACTCTATGAATTATATAATCACCAATACATATAAAATATATAATGACAAAACACCTACCAAATACCATGCGAGGTCTACTCAACATTCTGTAATAAGACACATGGTAACAGAATCCGAACATGAACAGACATATGTATGAATCATTGAGCAGATTCTGTACAGCCAGACAATCACAACACTCTAATCCAATATTCTCCGATAAGAAATAGAAATTAAATTAAAAAACAAACATAAGTAAGGAGACATAAACTTCTGGGGGCTTGTCCCAGCACATTCCCCTCTAATTTACAACCTCGGAACACTACGTCCAGGAAGACTCTGGTGCCCTAATAACAAGAGTTGAGAACGTAATGATGCTGCCGCCTAGTGGGTGTTTCCCACAACAGCAGCTTTAAACCCAGTGCTAATGGTTGCTTAATAGTCACAAGGACTCAGGGCTGTAAATGGCATCTGCCCTCAAAAAATGCCCTGGGGTAGGGAATAGGCAAGAAAATTCAACACATGACAAATCTTTCAAGAAGTCAACATGAAGAGGGAAGTTGTACTCACACTTTAAAAAAAAAAAGGAAAAGAAGAAAATGGACTTCCCTAAAGCTCAGTACAAGGAATTATTAGCCACATACAAATCCAACCTCCAGAAAGGTTTCCGCTCACACCAGTCAAATGACCATCAGCAAACAGTCTACAAACTAGAAATGCTGAAGGGGTTTTAGAGAACTGTGTACCTTCTAGCTGCTGGTGGGATGTAATTGGTGACAGCACTAACGAAAACTGAATGGAGCTGCTTTAAAAGGTAAAAATTGAGCTACCATATGATGCGGCAGGGCACCTTTTGGGCCTATGACCTAAGACCACCAGAATCGGAAAGACAGAGGCAGGCAAATGTGCACTGCAGCAATATTGAAATAGCCACGACATGGAAGCCAAAAGAAGGTCCATAAACAGATGAATGGACAGAGAAGAAGTGGTATATGGACAGAATGGAATATCAGTCACGAAAAAAAATAAAAGAATGGCATATGCAGCACCACAGATGAGCCTAGAGATAATCACATAACGTGAAGTAAGTCAGAATGCGAAAGACAAATGTCCTATGATATCCCTTATGTTATCTGAAAATTCATAAAAATGAACATATTTCCATAGAGAAAGACAATCTCAGAATGAGAAGACAAACTTATGGTTAAGCCAAAGAAATGGTGTGAGGAATGGATAAATTAGGATATTGGGGTTAACACACATATACTAATACATATAAAAAATATAATCCCCAAAGACCTATGGAATACCAAGAGTGGTCTACTCAACACTCTGTAATAACAGACATGGAAAAGGACCCAAAGATCAATAGATATATGTATATGTGTAAATGAACAAGATTCTGTACACCTAGAACAAAAGACATTTTTCAATCAAATTTGCTCTGATAAAAACTACAACTTAAAGACACAAACAAGAATTAAGGAGGCTAAAACTTATGGGGGTTTGTCCTGGCACATTCCACTCTAATCTGCAACCTCAAAGCACAACTTGCAGCAAGGTTCTGTTTCCCTAGCAAGCAGAGTTGGCAACTTAGAAATGCTGCCACCCTAAGGCCGTTTCCTCAAAGAGCAGCTTTAAATCTACTGCTAATGGTCACTAATATTCACAAGGACGGCAGGGCTGTAAATGACTCATGCCCTCAAAAAACGTCCTGGGGTAGGGAATGGCCATAAAAATCCAAACGCGGTAAATTTTTCAAGAAGGCAATTTGAAGTTGTAAGTTTAGCTCAATCTTAAAAAAAATGAAAAGGACACTGAGAAATGCAAAACATCAGGAATTATTAGACGCATGCAAATCCAGTCTACACAAAGGTATCACCTAACACCAGTCACAATGACCATCAGCAAAAGTCAACAAACGATAGATGTTGAAGAAGTTGTGGAGAATAGTGTAACCTCTCGGTCTAAATGGGATGTAAACTGGTAACAGCCAATGATAGGAACAGAATGGCAGTGCGTTTAAAGGTAAAAATTGAGTCACCATATGATCCCATAGTCACCCACTATTGGGCCTGTCACCTGTGAAAGCCAGAATCAAAAAGACACGGGATGGAAAATCGTGTATTGCAGCAGTATGAACAATAGCTAAGACATGGATACAAACAAAATGTCCATCATCAGATAAATGGACAAAGAAGAAGTGGTATATGTACCGAATGGAATAGTAGCCTCAGAAAAAAATGAACAGTGCCGTTTTCAGGACTACAGATGAGCCTAGAAATAATCATATTAGGTTAAGTTATTCAAAAGGGAATAACAAATATCCTATGATATCATTTATACATGTTATCCTAAGATTTCTACCAATGAACATATTTCCACAGAAAAAGACACTCACAGACTTATAAAACAAACGAATGGTTCGCCAAAATGAAAGGTGGGAGGATGGATAAATTAGGACTATGGGGATAACATACATATACTAATGTATGTTAAATGTATATAAACATATAACATATAAACTCTATGAATTATATAATCACCAATACATATAGAATATATAATCACGAAACACCTGCCAAATACCAAGGGAGGTCTACTCAACATTCTGTAAAAAATTACATGGTAACAGGATCCGAAGATGAACAGACATATGTATGAATCATTGAGCACATTCTGTACAGCCAGACAATCACAACACTCTAATCGAATTTACTCCGATAAGAAAGAGAAATTAAATTTAAAAAACAAACATAAGTAAGGAGACATAAACTTCTGGGGGCTTATCCCAGCACATTCCCCTCTAATTTACAACCTCGGAACACTACCTCCAGGAAGACTCTGTTGCCCTAGTAACAAGAGGTGAGAACGTAATAATGCTGCCGCCTTGTGGCTGTTTCCCACAACAGCAGCTTTAAACCCAGTGCTAATGGTTGCTTAATAGTCACAAGGACTGCAGGGCTGTAAATGACACCTGCCCTCAAAAAATGCCCTGGGGTAGGGAATAGGCAAGAAAATTCAACACATGACAAGTTTTTGAAGAAGTCAACATGAAGAGGGAAGTTGTACTCACTCTTTAAAAAAAAAAGGAAAAGAATAAAAAGGACATGCCTAAAGCTCAGTATAAGGAATTATTAGTCACATGCAAATCCAACCTCCAAAAAGGTTTCAGCTCACACCAGTCAAATGACCATCAGCATAAAGTCTACAAACTGTAAATGCTGAAGGGATTTTAGAGAACTGTGTAGCTTGTAGCTGCTGGTGGGATGTAAAGTGGTAAGAGCACTAACGAAAACTGAATGGAGCTGCTTTAAAAGGTAAAAATTGAGCTACCATATGACGCGGCAGGGCACCTTTTGGGCCTGTAACCTAAGACCACCAGAATCGGAAAGACAGAGGCAGGCAAATGTGCACTGCAGCATTACTGAAATAGCCAAGACGTGGAAGCAAAAAAAAGGTCCATAAACAGATGAATGGACAAAGAAGAAGTGGTATACGGACTAAATGGAATAGTAGCCTCGCGAAAAAAATGAAAAATGCCGTTTTCAGGACTACAGATGAGCCTAGAAATAATCATATCAGGTTAAGTAAGTCAAAAGAGAATGACAAATATCCTATGATATCATTTATACCTGTTATCCTAAGATTGCTACAAATGGACATATTTCCACAGAAAAAGACACTCACAGACTTATAAAAGAAACTAATGGTTAACCAAAATGAAAGGTGGGAGGATGGATAAATTAGGATTATGGGGCTAACATACATATACTAATGTATGTTAAATGTATAGAAACATATAACATATAAACTCTATGAATTATATAATCACCAATACATATAAAATATATAATGACAAAACACCTACCAAATACCATGCGAGGTCTACTCAACATTCTGTAATAAGACACATGGTAACAGAATCCGAACATGAACAGACATATGTATGAATCATTGAGCAGATTCTGTACAGCCAGACAATCACAACACTCTAATCCAATATTCTCCGATAAGAAATAGAAATTAAATTAAAAAACAAACATAAGTAAGGAGACATAAACTTCTGGGGGCTTGTCCCAGCACATTCCCCTCTAATTTACAACCTCGGAACACTACGTCCAGGAAGACTCTGGTGCCCTAATAACAAGAGTTGAGAACGTAATGATGCTGCCGCCTAGTGGGTGTTTCCCACAACAGCAGCTTTAAACCCAGTGCTAATGGTTGCTTAATAGTCACAAGGACTCAGGGCTGTAAATGGCATCTGCCCTCAAAAAATGCCCTGGGGTAGGGAATAGGCAAGAAAATTCAACACACGACAAATCTTTCAAGAAGTCAACATGAAGAGGGAAGTTGTACTCACACTTTAAAAAAAAAAGGAAAAGAAGAAAATGGACTTCCCTAAAGCTCAGTACAAGGAATTATTAGCCACATACAAATCCAACCTCCAGAAAGGTTTCCGCTCACACCAGTCAAATGACCATCAGCAAACAGTCTACAAACTAGAAATGCTGAAGGGGTTTTAGAGAACTGTGTACCTTCTAGCTGCTGGTGGGATGTAATTGGTGACAGCACTAACGAAAACTGAATGGAGCTGCTTTAAAAGGTAAAAATTGAGCTACCATATGATGCGGCAGGGCACCTTTTGGGCCTATGACCTAAGACCACCAGAATCGGAAAGACAGAGGCAGGCAAATGTGCACTGCAGCAATATTGAAATAGCCACGACATGGAAGCCAAAAGAAGGTCCATAAACAGATGAATGGACAGAGAAGAAGTGGTATATGGACAGAATGGAATATCAGTCACGAAAAAAAATAAAAGAATGGCATATGCAGCACCACAGATGAGCCTAGAGATAATCACACAACGTGAAGTAAGTCAGAATGCGAAAGACAAATGTCCTATGATATCCCTTATGTTATCTGAAAATTCATAAAAATGAACATATTTCCATAGAGAAAGACAATCTCAGAATGAGAAGACAAACTTATGGTTAAGCCAAAGAAATGGTGTGAGGAATGGATAAATTAGGATATTGGGGTTAACACACATATACTAATACATATAAAAAATATAATCCCCAAAGACCTATGGAATACCAAGAGTGGTCTACTCAACACTCTGTAATAACAGACATGGAAAAGGACCCAAAGATCAATAGATATATGTATATGTGTAAATGAACAAGATTCTGTACACCTAGAACAAAAGACATTTTTCAATCAAATTTGCTCTGATAAAAACTACAACTTAAAGACACAAACAAGAATTAAGGAGGCTAAAACTTATGGGGGTTTGTCCTGGCACATTCCACTCTAATCTGCAACCTCAAAGCACAACTTGCAGCAAGGTTCTGTTTCCCTAGCAAGCAGAGTTGGCAACTTAGAAATGCTGCCACCCTAAGGCCGTTTCCTCAAAGAGCAGCTTTAAATCTACTGCTAATGGTCACTAATATTCACAAGGACGGCAGGGCTGTAAATGACTCATGCCCTCAAAAAACGTCCTGGGGTAGGGAATGGCCATAAAAATCCAAACGCGGTAAATTTTTCAAGAAGGCAATTTGAAGTTGTAAGTTTAGCTCAATCTTAAAAAAAATGAAAAGGACACTGAGAAATGCAAACATCAGGAATTATTAGACGCATGCAAATCCAATCTACACAAAGGTATCACCTAACACCAGTCACAATGACCATCAGCAAAAAGTCAACAAACGATAGATGTTGAAGAAGTTGTGGAGAATAGTGTAACCTCTCGGTCTAAGTGGGATGTAAACTGGTAACAGCCAATAATAGGAACAGAATGGCAGTGCGTTTAAAGGTAAAAATTGAGTCACCATATGATCCGGAAGGCCCACTATTGGGCCTGTCACCTGTGAAAGCCAGAATCAAAAAGACACGGGATGGAAAATCGTGTATTGCAGCAGTATGAACAATAGCTAAGACATGGATACAAACAAAATGTCCATCATCAGATAAATGGACAAAGAAGAAGTGGTATACGTACCGAATGGAATAGTAGCCTCAGAAAAAAATGAACAGTGCCGTTTTCAGGACTACAGATGAGCCTAGAAATAATCATATTAGGTTAAGTTATTCAAAAGGGAATAACAAATATCCTATGATATCATTTATACATGTTATCCTAAGATTTCTACCAATGAACATATTTCCACAGAAAAAGACACTCACAGACTTATAAAACAAACGAATGGTTCGCCAAAATGAAAGGTGGGAGGATGGATAAATTAGGACTATGGGGATAACATACATATACTAATGTATGTTAAATGTATATAAACATATAACATATAAACTCTATGAATTATATAATCACCAATACATATAGAATATATAATCACGAAACACCTGCCAAATACCAAGGGAGGTCTACTCAACATTCTGTAAAAAATTACATGGTAACAGGATCCGAAGATGAACAGACATATGTATGAATCATTGAGCACATTCTGTACAGCCAGACAATCACAACGCTCTAATCGAATTTACTCCGATAAGAAAGAGAAATTAAATTTAAAAAACAAACATAAGTAAGGAGACATAAACTTCTGGGGGCTTATCCCAGCACATTCCCCTCTAATTTACAACCTCGGAACACTACCTCCAGGAAGACTCTGTTGCCCTAGTAACAAGAGGTGAGAACGTAATAATGCTGCCGCCTTGTGGCTGTTTCCCACAACAGCAGCTTTAAACCCAGTGCTAATGGTTGCTTAATAGTCACAAGGACTGCAGGGCTGTAAATGACACCTGCCCTCAAAAAATGCCCTGGGGTAGGGAATAGGCAAGAAAATTCAACACATGACAAGTTTTTGAAGAAGTCAACATGAAGAGGGAAGTTGTACTCACTCTTTAAAAAAAAAAGGAAAAGAATAAAAAGGACATGCCTAAAGCTCAGTATAAGGAATTATTAGTCACATGCAAATCCAACCTCCAAAAAGGTTTCAGCTCACACCAGTCAAATGACCATCAGCATAAAGTCTACAAACTGTAAATGCTGAAGGGATTTTAGAGAACTGTGTAGCTTGTAGCTGCTGGTGGGATGTAAAGTGGTAAGAGCACTAACGAAAACTGAATGGAGCTGCTTTAAAAGGTAAAAATTGAGCTACCATATGACGCGGCAGGACACCTTTTGGGCCTGTAACCTAAGACCACCAGAATCGGAAAGACAGAGGCAGGCAAATGTGCACTGCAGCATTACTGAAATAGCCAAGACGTGGAAGCAAAAAAAAGGTCCATAAACAGATGAATGGACAAAGAAGAAGTGGTATACGGACTAAATGGAATAGTAGCCTCGCGAAAAAAATGAAAAATGCCGTTTTCAGGACTACAGATGAGCCTAGAAATAATCATATCAGGTTAAGTAAGTCAAAAGAGAATGACAAATATCCTATGATATCATTTATACCTGTTATCCTAAGATTGCTACAAATGGACATATTTCCACAGAAAAAGACACTCACAGACTTATAAAAGAAACTAATGGTTAACCAAAATGAAAGGTGGGAGGATGGATAAATTAGGATTATGGGGCTAACATACATATACTAATGTATGTTAAATGTATAGAAACATATAACATATAAACTCTATGAATTATATAATCACCAATACATATAAAATATATAATGACAAAACACCTACCAAATACCATGCGAGGTCTACTCAACATTCTGTAATAAGACACATGGTAACAGAATCCGAACATGAACAGACATATGTATGAATCATTGAGCAGATTCTGTACAGCCAGACAATCACAACACTCTAATCCAATATTCTCCGATAAGAAATAGAAATTAAATTAAAAAACAAACATAAGTAAGGAGACATAAACTTCTGGGGGCTTGTCCCAGCACATTCCCCTCTAATTTACAACCTCGGAACACTACGTCCAGGAAGACTCTGGTGCCCTAATAACAAGAGTTGAGAACGTAATGATGCTGCCGCCTAGTGGGTGTTTCCCACAACAGCAGCTTTAAACCCAGTGCTAATGGTTGCTTAATAGTCACAAGGACTCAGGGCTGTAAATGGCATCTGCCCTCAAAAAATGCCCTGGGGTAGGGAATAGGCAAGAAAATTCAACACACGACAAATCTTTCAAGAAGTCAACATGAAGAGGGAAGTTGTACTCACAATTTAAAAAAAAAAGGAAAAGAAGAAAATGGACTTCCCTAAAGCTCAGTACAAGGAATTATTAGCCACATACAAATCCAACCTCCAGAAAGGTTTCCGCTCACACCAGTCAAATGACCATCAGCAAACAGTCTACAAACTAGAAATGCTGAAGGGGTTTTAGAGAACTGTGTACCTTCTAGCTGCTGGTGGGATGTAATTGGTGACAGCACTAACGAAAACTGAATGGAGCTGCTTTAAAAGGTAAAAATTGAGCTACCATATGATGCGGCAGGGCACCTTTTGGGCCTATGACCTAAGACCACCAGAATCGGAAAGACAGAGGCAGGCAAATGTGCACTGCAGCAATATTGAAATAGCCACGACATGGAAGCCAAAAGAAGGTCCATAAACAGATGAATGGACAGAGAAGAAGTGGTATATGGACAGAATGGAATATCAGTCACGAAAAAAAATAAAAGAATGGCATATGCAGCACCACAGATGAGCCTAGAGATAATCACACAACGTGAAGTAAGTCAGAATGCGAAAGACAAATGTCCTATGATATCCCTTATGTTATCTGAAAATTCATAAAAATGAACATATTTCCATAGAGAAAGACAATCTCAGAATGAGAAGACAAACTTATGGTTAAGCCAAAGAAATGGTGTGAGGAATGGATAAATTAGGATATTGGGGTTAACACACATATACTAATACATATAAAAAATATAATCCCCAAAGACCTATGGAATACCAAGAGTGGTCTACTCAACACTCTGTAATAACAGACATGGAAAAGGACCCAAAGATCAATAGATATATGTATATGTGTAAATGAACAAGATTCTGTACACCTAGAACAAAAGACATTTTTCAATCAAATTTGCTCTGATAAAAACTACAACTTAAAGACACAAACAAGAATTAAGGAGGCTAAAACTTATGGGGGTTTGTCCTGGCACATTCCACTCTAATCTGCAACCTCAAAGCACAACTTGCAGCAAGGTTCTGTTTCCCTAGCAAGCAGAGTTGGCAACTTAGAAATGCTGCCACCCTAAGGCCGTTTCCTCAAAGAGCAGCTTTAAATCTACTGCTAATGGTCACTAATATTCACAAGGACGGCAGGGCTGTAAATGACTCATGCCCTCAAAAAACGTCCTGGGGTAGGGAATGGCCATAAAAATCCAAACGCGGTAAATTTTTCAAGAAGGCAATTTGAAGTTGTAAGTTTAGCTCAATCTTAAAAAAAATGAAAAGGACACTGAGAAATGCAAACATCAGGAATTATTAGACGCATGCAAATCCAATCTACACAAAGGTATCACCTAACACCAGTCACAATGACCATCAGCAAAAAGTCAACAAACGATAGATGTTGAAGAAGTTGTGGAGAATAGTGTAACCTCTCGGTCTAAGTGGGATGTAAACTGGTAACAGCCAATAATAGGAACAGAATGGCAGCGCGTTTAAAGGTAAAAATTGAGTCACCATATGATCCGGAAGGCCCACTATTGGGCCTGTCACCTGTGAAAGCCAGAATCAAAAAGACACGGGATGGAAAATCGTGTATTGCAGCAGTATGAACAATAGCTAAGACATGGATACAAACAAAATGTCCATCATCAGATAAATGGACAAAGAAGAAGTGGTATACGTACCGAATGGAATAGTAGCCTCAGAAAAAAATGAACAGTGCCGTTTTCAGGACTACAGATGAGCCTAGAAATAATCATATTAGGTTAAGTTATTCAAAAGGGAATAACAAATATCCTATGATATCATTTATACATGTTATCCTAAGATTTCTACCAATGAACATATTTCCACAGAAAAAGACACTCACAGACTTATAAAACAAACGAATGGTTCGCCAAAATGAAAGGTGGGAGGATGGATAAATTAGGATTATGGGGCTAACATACATATACTAATGTATGTTAAATGTATATAAACATATAACATATAAACTCTATGAATTATATAATCACCAATACATATAGAATATATAATCACGAAACACCTGCCAAATACCAAGGGAGGTCTACTCAACATTCTGTAAAAAATTACATGGTAACAGGATCCGAAGATGAACAGACATATGTATGAATCATTGAGCACATTCTGTACAGCCAGACAATCACAACACTCTAATCGAATTTACTCCGATAAGAAAGAGAAATTAAATTTAAAAAACAAACATAAGTAAGGAGACATAAACTTCTGGGGGCTTATCCCAGCACATTCCCCTCTAATTTACAACCTCGGAACACTACCTCCAGGAAGACTCTGTTGCCCTAGTAACAAGAGGTGAGAACGTAATAATGCTGCCGCCTTGTGGCTGTTTCCCACAACAGCAGCTTTAAACCCAGTGCTAATGGTTGCTTAATAATCACAAGGACTGCAGGGCTGTAAATGACACCTGTCCTCAAAAAATGCCCTGGGGTAGGGAATAGGCAAGAAAATTCAACACATGACAAGTTTTTGAAGAAGTCAACATGAAGAGGGAAGTTGTACTCACTCTTTAAAAAAAAAAGGAAAAGAATAAAAAGGACATGCCTAAAGCTCAGTATAAGGAATTATTAGTCACATGCAAATCCAACCTCCAAAAAGGTTTCAGCTCACACCAGTCAAATGACCATCAGCATAAAGTCTACAAACTGTAAATGCTGAAGGGATTTTAGAGAACTGTGTACCTTGTAGCTACTGGTGGGATGTAAAGAGGTAAGAGCACTAACGAAAACTGAATGGAGCTGCTTTAAAAGGTAAAAATTGAGCTACCTTATGACGCGGCAGGGCACCTTTTGGGCCTGTAACCTAAGACCACCAGAATCGGAAAGACAGAGGCAGGCAAATGTGCACTGCAGCATTACTGAAATAGCCAAGACGTGGAAGCAAAAAAAAGGTCCATAAATAGATGAATGGACAAAGAAGAAGTGGTATACGGACTAAATGGAATAGTAGCCTCGGGAAAAAAATGAAAAATGCCGTTTTCAGGACTACAGATGAGCCTAGAAATAATCATATCAGGTTAAGTAAGTCAAAAGGGAATGACAAATATCCTATGATATCATTTATACCTGTTATCCTAAGATTGCTACAAATGGACATATTTCCACAGAAAAAGACACTCACAGACTTATAAAAGAAACTAATGGTTAACCAAAATGAAAGGTGGGAGGATGGATAAATTAGGATTATGGGGCTAACATACATATACTAATGTATGTTAAATGTATAGAAACATATAACATATAAACTCTATGAATTATATAATCACCAATACATATAAAATATATAATGACAAAACACCTACCAAATACCATGCGAGGTCTACTCAATATTCTGTAATAAGACACATGGTAACAGAATCCGAACATGAACAGACATATGTATGAATCATTGAGCAGATTCTGTACAGCCAGACAATCACAACACTCTAATCCAATATTCTCCGATAAGAAATAGAAATTAAATTAAAAAACAAACAGAAGTAAGGAGACATAAACTTCTGGGGGCTTGTCCCAGCACATTCCCCTCTAATTTACAACCTCGGAACACTACGTCCAGGAAGACTCTGGTGCCCTAATAACAAGAGTTGAGAACGTAATGATGCTGCCGCTTAGTGGGTGTTTCCCACAACAGCAGCTTTAAACCCAGTGCTAATGGTTGCTTAATAGTCACAAGGACTCAGGGCTGTAAATGGCATCTGCCCTCAAAAAATGCCCTGGGGTAGGGAATAGGCAAGAAAATTCAACACATGACAAATCTTTCAAGAAGTCAACATGAAGAGGGAAGTTGTACTCACACTTTAAAAAAAAAAAGGAAAAGAAGAAAATGGACTTCCCTAAAGCTCAGTACAAGGAATTATTAGCCACATACAAATCCAACCTCCAGAAAGGTTTCCGCTCACACCAGTCAAATGACCATCAGCAAACAGTCTACAAACTAGAAATGCTGAAGGGGTTTTAGAGAACTGTGTACCTTCTAGCTGCTGGTGGGATGTAATTGGTGACAGCACTACCGAAAACTGAATGGAGCTGCTTTAAAAGGTAAAAATTGAGCTACCATATGATGCGGCAGGGCACCTTTTGGGCCTATGACCTAAGACCACCAGAATCGGAAAGACAGAGGCAGGCAAATGTGCACTGCAGCAATATTGAAATAGCCACGACATGGAAGCCAAAAGAAGGTCCATAAACAGATGAATGGACAGAGAAGAAGTGGTATATGGACAGAATGGAATATCAGTCACGAAAAAATATAAAAGAATGGCATATGCAGCACCACAGATGAGCCTAGAGATAATCACACAACGTGAAGTAAGTCAGAATGCGAAAGACAAATGTCCTATGATATCCCTTATGTTATCTGAAAATTCATAAAAATGAACATATTTCCATAGAGAAAGACAATCTCAGAATGAGAAGACAAACTTATGGTTAAGCCAAAGAAATGGTGTGAGGAATGGATAAATTAGGATATTGGGGTTAACACACATATACTAATACATATAAAAAATATAATCCCCAAAGACCTATGGAATACCAAGAGTGGTCTACTCAACACTCTGTAATAACAGACATGGAAAAGGACCCAAAGATCAATAGATATATGTATATGTGTAAATGAACAAGATTCTGTACACCTAGAACAAAAGACATTTTTCAATCAAATTTGCTCTGATAAAAACTACAACTTAAAGACACAAACAAGAATTAAGGAGGCTAAAACTTATGGGGGTTTGTCCTGGCACATTCCACTCTAATCTGCAACCTCAAAGCACAACTTGCAGCAAGGTTCTGTTTCCCTAGCAAGCAGAGTTGGCAACTTAGAAATGCTGCCACCCTAAGGCCGTTTCCTCAAAGAGCAGCTTTAAATCTACTGCTAATGGTCACTAATATTCACAAGGACGGCAGGGCTGTAAATGACTCATGCCCTCAAAAAACGTCCTGGGGTAGGGAATGGCCATAAAAATCCAAACGCGGTAAATTTTTCAAGAAGGCAATTTGAAGTTGTAAGTTTAGCTCAATCTTAAAAAAAATGAAAAGGACACTGAGAAATGCAAACATCAGGAATTATTAGACGCATGCAAATCCAATCTACACAAAGGTATCACCTAACACCAGTCACAATGACCATCAGCAAAAAGTCAACAAACGATAGATGTTGAAGAAGTTGTGGAGAATAGTGTAACCTCTCGGTCTAAGTGGGATGTAAACTGGTAACAGCCAATAATAGGAACAGAATGGCAGCGCGTTTAAAGGTAAAAATTGAGTCACCATATGATCCGGAAGGCCCACTATTGGGCCTGTCACCTGTGAAAGCCAGAATCAAAAAGACACGGGATGGAAAATCGTGTATTGCAGCAGTATGAACAATAGCTAAGACATGGATACAAACAAAATGTCCATCATCAGATAAATGGACAAAGAAGAAGTGGTATACGTACCGAATGGAATAGTAGCCTCAGAAAAAAATGAACAGTGCCGTTTTCAGGACTACAGATGAGCCTAGAAATAATCATATTAGGTTAAGTTATTCAAAAGGGAATAACAAATATCCTATGATATCATTTATACATGTTATCCTAAGATTTCTACCAATGAACATATTTCCACAGAAAAAGACACTCACAGACTTATAAAACAAACGAATGGTTCGCCAAAATGAAAGGTGGGAGGATGGATAAATTAGGATTATGGGGCTAACATACATATACTAATGTATGTTAAATGTATATAAACATATAACATATAAACTCTATGAATTATATAATCACCAATACATATAGAATATATAATCACGAAACACCTGCCAAATACCAAGGGAGGTCTACTCAACATTCTGTAAAAAATTACATGGTAACAGGATCCGAAGATGAACAGACATATGTATGAATCATTGAGCACATTCTGTACAGCCAGACAATCACAACACTCTAATCGAATTTACTCCGATAAGAAAGAGAAATTAAATTTAAAAAACAAACATAAGTAAGGAGACATAAACTTCTGGGGGCTTATCCCAGCACATTCCCCTCTAATTTACAACCTCGGAACACTACCTCCAGGAAGACTCTGTTGCCCTAGTAACAAGAGGTGAGAACGTAATAATGCTGCCGCCTTGTGGCTGTTTCCCACAACAGCAGCTTTAAACCCAGTGCTAATGGTTGCTTAATAGTCACAAGGACTGCAGGGCTGTAAATGACACCTGCCCTCAAAAAATGCCCTGGGGTAGGGAATAGGCAAGAAAATTCAACACATGACAAGTTTTTGAAGAAGTCAACATGAAGAGGGAAGTTGTACTCACTCTTTAAAAAAAAAAGGAAAAGAATAAAAAGGACATGCCTAAAGCTCAGTATAAGGAATTATTAGTCACATGCAAATCCAACCTCCAAAAAGGTTTCAGCTCACACCAGTCAAATGACCATCAGCATAAAGTCTACAAACTGTAAATGCTGAAGGGATTTTAGAGAACTGTGTACCTTGTAGCTACTGGTGGGATGTAAAGAGGTAAGAGCACTAACGAAAACTGAATGGAGCTGCTTTAAAAGGTAAAAATTGAGCTACCTTATGACGCGGCAGGGCACCTTTTGGGCCTGTAACCTAAGACCACCAGAATCGGAAAGACAGAGGCAGGCAAATGTGCACTGCAGCATTACTGAAATAGCCAAGACGTGGAAGCAAAAAAAAGGTCCATAAATAGATGAATGGACAAAGAAGAAGTGGTATACGGACTAAATGGAATAGTAGCCTCGGGAAAAAAATGAAAAATGCCGTTTTCAGGACTACAGATGAGCCTAGAAATAATCATATCAGGTTAAGTAAGTCAAAAGGGAATGACAAATATCCTATGATATCATTTATACCTGTTATCCTAAGATTGCTACAAATGGACATATTTCCACAGAAAAAGACACTCACAGACTTATAAAAGAAACTAATGGTTAACCAAAATGAAAGGTGGGAGGATGGATAAATTAGGATTATGGGGCTAACATACATATACTAATGTATGTTAAATGTATAGAAACATATAACATATAAACTCTATGAATTATATAATCACCAATACATATAAAATATATAATGACAAAACACCTACCAAATACCATGCGAGGTCTACTCAACATTCTGTAATAAGACACATGGTAACAGAATCCGAACATGAACAGACATATGTATGAATCATTGAGCAGATTCTGTACAGCCAGACAATCACAACACTCTAATCCAATATTCTCCGATAAGAAATAGAAATTAAATTAAAAAACAAACAGAAGTAAGGAGACATAAACTTCTGGGGGCTTGTCCCAGCACATTCCCCTCTAATTTACAACCTCGGAACACTACGTCCAGGAAGACTCTGGTGCCCTAATAACAAGAGTTGAGAACGTAATGATGCTGCCGCCTAGTGGGTGTTTCCCACAACAGCAGCTTTAAACCCAGTGCTAATGGTTGCTTAATAGTCACAAGGACTCAGGGCTGTAAATGGCATCTGCCCTCAAAAAATGCCCTGGGGTAGGGAATAGGCAAGAAAATTCAACACATGACAAATCTTTCAAGAAGTCAACATGAAGAGGGAAGTTGTACTCACACTTTAAAAAAAAAAAGGAAAAGAAGAAAATGGACTTCCCTAAAGCTCAGTACAAGGAATTATTAGCCACATACAAATCCAACCTCCAGAAAGGTTTCCGCTCACACCAGTCAAATGACCATCAGCAAACAGTCTACAAACTAGAAATGCTGAAGGGGTTTTAGAGAACTGTGTACCTTCTAGCTGCTGGTGGGATGTAATTGGTGACAGCACTAACGAAAACTGAATGGAGCTGCTTTAAAAGGTAAAAATTGAGCTACCATATGATGCGGCAGGGCACCTTTTGGGCCTATGACCTAAGACCACCAGAATCGGAAAGACAGAGGCAGGCAAATGTGCACTGCAGCAATATTGAAATAGCCACGACATGGAAGCCAAAAGAAGGTCCATAAACAGATGAATGGACAGAGAAGAAGTGGTATATGGACAGAATGGAATATCAGTCACGAAAAAAAATAAAAGAATGGCATATGCAGCACCACAGATGAGCCTAGAGATAATCACACAACGTGAAGTAAGTCAGAATGCGAAAGACAAATGTCCTATGATATCCCTTATGTTATCTGAAAATTCATAAAAATGAACATATTTCCATAGAGAAAGACAATCTCAGAATGAGAAGACAAACTTATGGTTAAGCCAAAGAAATGGTGTGAGGAATGGATAAATTAGGATATTGGGGTTAACACACATATACTAATACATATAAAAAATATAATCCCCAAAGACCTATGGAATACCAAGAGTGGTCTACTCAACACTCTGTAATAACAGACATGGAAAAGGACCCAAAGATCAATAGATATATGTATATGTGTAAATGAACAAGATTCTGTACACCTAGAACAAAAGACATTTTTCAATCAAATTTGCTCTGATAAAAACTACAACTTAAAGACACAAACAAGAATTAAGGAGGCTAAAACTTATGGGGGTTTGTCCTGGCACATTCCACTCTAATCTGCAACCTCAAAGCACAACTTGCAGCAAGGTTCTGTTTCCCTAGCAAGCAGAGTTGGCAACTTAGAAATGCTGCCACCCTAAGGCCGTTTCCTCAAAGAGCAGCTTTAAATCTACTGCTAATGGTCACTAATATTCACAAGGACGGCAGGGCTGTAAATGACTCATGCCCTCAAAAAACGTCCTGGGGTAGGGAATGGCCATAAAAATCCAAACGCGGTAAATTTTTCAAGAAGGCAATTTGAAGTTGTAAGTTTAGCTCAATCTTAAAAAAAATGAAAAGGACACTGAGAAATGCAAACATCAGGAATTATTAGACGCATGCAAATCCAATCTACACAAAGGTATCACCTAACACCAGTCACAATGACCATCAGCAAAAAGTCAACAAACGATAGATGTTGAAGAAGTTGTGGAGAATAGTGTAACCTCTCGGTCTAAGTGGGATGTAAACTGGTAACAGCCAATAATAGGAACAGAATGGCAGCGCGTTTAAAGGTAAAAATTGAGTCACCATATGATCCGGAAGGCCCACTATTGGGCCTGTCACCTGTGAAAGCCAGAATCAAAAAGACACGGGATGGAAAATCGTGTATTGCAGCAGTATGAACAATAGCTAAGACATGGATACAAACAAAATGTCCATCATCAGATAAATGGACAAAGAAGAAGTGGTATACGTACCGAATGGAATAGTAGCCTCAGAAAAAAATGAACAGTGCCGTTTTCAGGACTACAGATGAGCCTAGAAATAATCATATTAGGTTAAGTTATTCAAAAGGGAATAACAAATATCCTATGATATCATTTATACATGTTATCCTAAGATTTCTACCAATGAACATATTTCCACAGAAAAAGACACTCACAGACTTATAAAACAAACGAATGGTTCGCCAAAATGAAAGGTGGGAGGATGGATAAATTAGGACTATGGGGATAACATACATATACTAATGTATGTTAAATGTATATAAACATATAACATATAAACTCTATGAATTATATAATCACCAATACATATAGAATATATAATCACGAAACACCTGCCAAATACCAAGGGAGGTCTACTCAACATTCTGTAAAAAATTACATGGTAACAGGATCCGAAGATGAACAGACATATGTATGAATCATTGAGCACATTCTGTACAGCCAGACAATCACAACACTCTAATCGAATTTACTCCGATAAGAAAGAGAAATTAAATTTAAAAAACAAACATAAGTAAGGAGACATAAACTTCTGGGGGCTTATCCCAGCACATTCCCCTCTAATTTACAACCTCGGAACACTACCTCCAGGAAGACTCTGTTGCCCTAGTAACAAGAGGTGAGAACGTAATAATGCTGCCGCCTTGTGGCTGTTTCCCACAACAGCAGCTTTAAACCCAGTGCTAATGGTTGCTTAATAGTCACAAGGACTGCAGGGCTGTAAATGACACCTGCCCTCAAAAAATGCCCTGGGGTAGGGAATAGGCAAGAAAATTCAACACATGACAAGTTTTTGAAGAAGTCAACATGAAGAGGGAAGTTGTACTCACTCTTTAAAAAATAAAGGAAAAGAATAAAAAGGACATGCCTAAAGCTCAGTATAAGGAATTATTAGTCACATGCAAATCCAACCTCCAAAAAGGTTTCAGCTCACACCAGTCAAATGACCATCAGCATAAAGTCTACAAACTGTAAATGCTGAAGGGATTTTAGAGAACTGTGTACCTTGTAGCTACTGGTGGGATGTAAAGAGGTAAGAGCACTAACGAAAACTGAATGGAGCTGCTTTAAAAGGTAAAAATTGAGCTACCTTATGACGCGGCAGGGCACCTTTTGGGCCTGTAACCTAAGACCACCAGAATCGGAAAGACAGAGGCAGGCAAATGTGCACTGCAGCATTACTGAAATAGCCAAGACGTGGAAGCAAAAAAAAGGTCCATAAATAGATGAATGGACAAAGAAGAAGTGGTATACGGACTAAATGGAATAGTAGCCTTGGGAAAAAAATGAAAAATGCCGTTTTCAGGACTACAGATGAGCCTAGAAATAATCATATCAGGTTAAGTAAGTCAAAAGGGAATGACAAATATCCTATGATATCATTTATACCTGTTATCCTAAGATTGCTACAAATGGACATATTTCCACAGAAAAAGACACTCACAGACTTATAAAAGAAACTAATGGTTAACCAAAATGAAAGGTGGGAGGATGGATAAATTAGGATTATGGGGCTAACATACATATACTAATGTATGTTAAATGTATAGAAACATATAACATATAAACTCTATGAATTATATAATCACCAATACATATAAAATATATAATGACAAAACACCTACCAAATACCATGCGAGGTCTACTCAATATTCTGTAATAAGACACATGGTAACAGAATCCGAACATGAACAGACATATGTATGAATCATTGAGCAGATTCTGTACAGCCAGACAATCACAACACTCTAATCCAATATTCTCCGATAAGAAATAGAAATTAAATTAAAAAACAAACAGAAGTAAGGAGACATAAACTTCTGGGGGCTTGTCCCAGCACATTCCCCTCTAATTTACAACCTCGGAACACTACGTCCAGGAAGACTCTGGTGCCCTAATAACAAGAGTTGAGAACGTAATGATGCTGCCGCTTAGTGGGTGTTTCCCACAACAGCAGCTTTAAACCCAGTGCTAATGGTTGCTTAATAGTCACAAGGACTCAGGGCTGTAAATGGCATCTGCCCTCAAAAAATGCCCTGGGGTAGGGAATAGGCAAGAAAATTCAACACATGACAAATCTTTCAAGAAGTCAACATGAAGAGGGAAGTTGTACTCACACTTTAAAAAAAAAAAGGAAAAGAAGAAAATGGACTTCCCTAAAGCTCAGTACAAGGAATTATTAGCCACATACAAATCCAACCTCCAGAAAGGTTTCCGCTCACACCAGTCAAATGACCATCAGCAAACAGTCTACAAACTAGAAATGCTGAAGGGGTTTTAGAGAACTGTGTACCTTCTAGCTGCTGGTGGGATGTAATTGGTGACAGCACTAACGAAAACTGAATGGAGCTGCTTTAAAAGGTAAAAATTGAGCTACCATATGATGCGGCAGGGCACCTTTTGGGCCTATGACCTAAGACCACCAGAATCGGAAAGACAGAGGCAGGCAAATGTGCACTGCAGCAATATTGAAATAGCCACGACATGGAAGCCAAAAGAAGGTCCATAAACAGATGAATGGACAGAGAAGAAGTGGTATATGGACAGAATGGAATATCAGTCACGAAAAAAAATAAAAGAATGGCATATGCAGCACCACAGATGAGCCTAGAGATAATCACACAACGTGAAGTAAGTCAGAATGCGAAAGACAAATGTCCTATGATATCCCTTATGTTATCTGAAAATTCATAAAAATGAACATATTTCCATAGAGAAAGACAATCTCAGAATGAGAAGACAAACTTATGGTTAAGCCAAAGAAATGGTGTGAGGAATGGATAAATTAGGATATTGGGGTTAACACACATATACTAATACATATAAAAAATATAATCCCCAAAGACCTATGGAATACCAAGAGTGGTCTACTCAACACTCTGTAATAACAGACATGGAAAAGGACCCAAAGATCAATAGATATATGTATATGTGTAAATGAACAAGATTCTGTACACCTAGAACAAAAGACATTTTTCAATCAAATTTGCTCTGATAAAAACTACAACTTAAAGACACAAACAAGAATTAAGGAGGCTAAAACTTATGGGGGTTTGTCCTGGCACATTCCACTCTAATCTGCAACCTCAAAGCACAACTTGCAGCAAGGTTCTGTTTCCCTAGCAAGCAGAGTTGGCAACTTAGAAATGCTGCCACCCTAAGGCCGTTTCCTCAAAGAGCAGCTTTAAATCTACTGCTAATGGTCACTAATATTCACAAGGACGGCAGGGCTGTAAATGACTCATGCCCTCAAAAAACGTCCTGGGGTAGGGAATGGCCATAAAAATCCAAACGCGGTAAATTTTTCAAGAAGGCAATTTGAAGTTGTAAGTTTAGCTCAATCTTAAAAAAAATGAAAAGGACACTGAGAAATGCAAAACATCAGGAATTATTAGACGCATGCAAATCCAATCTACACAAAGGTATCACCTAACACCAGTCACAATGACCATCAGCAAAAAGTCAACAAACGATAGATGTTGAAGAAGTTGTGGAGAATAGTGTAACCTCTCGGTCTAAGTGGGATGTAAACTGGTAACAGCCAATAATAGGAACAGAATGGCAGTGCGTTTAAAGGTAAAAATTGAGTCACCATATGATCCGGAAGGCCCACTATTGGGCCTGTCACCTGTGAAACCCAGAATCAAAAAGACACGGGATGGAAAATCGTGTATTGCAGCAGTATGAACAATAGCTGAGACATGGATACAAACAAAATGTCCATCATCAGATAAATGGACAAAGAAGAAGTGGTATACGTACCGAATGGAATAGTAGCCTCAGAAAAAAATGAACAGTGCCGTTTTCAGGACTACAGATGAGCCTAGAAATAATCATATTAGGTTAAGTTATTCAAAAGGGAATAACAAATATCCTATGATATCATTTATACATGTTATCCTAAGATTTCTACCAATGAACGTATTTCCACAGAAAAAGACACTCACAGACTTATAAAACAAACGAATGGTTCGCCAAAATGAAAGGTGGGAGGATGGATAAATTAGGACTATGGGGATAACATACATATACTAATGTATGTTAAATGTATATAAACATATAACATATAAACTCTATGAATTATATAATCACCAATACATATAGAATATATAATCACGAAACACCTGCCAAATACCAAGGGAGGTCTACTCAACATTCTGTAAAAAATTACATGGTAACAGGATCCGAAGATGAACAGACATATGTATGAATCATTGAGCACATTCTGTACAGCCAGACAATCACAACACTCTAATCGAATTTACTCCGATAAGAAAGAGAAATTAAATTTAAAAAACAAACATAAGTAAGGAGACATAAACTTCTGGGGGCTTATCCCAGCACATTCCCCTCTAATTTACAACCTCGGAACACTACCTCCAGGAAGACTCTGTTGCCCTAGTAACAAGAGGTGAGAACGTAATAATGCTGCCGCCTTGTGGCTGTTTCCCACAACAGCAGCTTTAAACCCAGTGCTAATGGTTGCTTAATAGTCACAAGGACTGCAGGGCTGTAAATGACACCTGCCCTCAAAAAATGCCCTGGGGTAGGGAATAGGCAAGAAAATTCAACACATGACAAGTTTTTGAAGAAGTCAACATGAAGAGGGAAGTTGTACTCACTCTTTAAAAAAAAAAGGAAAAGAATAAAAAGGACATGCCTAAAGCTCAGTATAAGGAATTATTAGTCACATGCAAATCCAACCTCCAAAAAGGTTTCAGCCCACACCAGTCAAATGATCATCAGCATAAAGTCTACAAACTGTAAATGCTGAAGGGATTTTAGAGAACTGTGTACCTTGTAGCTACTGGTGGGATGTAAAGTGGTAAGAGCACTAACGAAAACTGAATGGAGCTGCTTTAAAAGGTAAAAATTGAGCTACCTTATGCCGCGGCAGGGCACCTTTTGGGCCTGTAACCTAAGACCACCAGAATCGGAAAGACAGAGGCAGTCAAATGTGCACTGCAGCATTACTGAAATAGCCAAGACGTGGAAGCAAAAAAAAGGTCCATAAATAGATGAATGGACAAAGAAGAAGTGGTATACGGACTAAATGGAATAGTAGCCTCGGGAAAAAAATGAAAAATGCCGTTTTCAGGACTACAGATGAGCCTGGAAATAATCATATCAGGTTAAGTAAGTCAAAAGGGAATGACAAATATCCTATGATATCATTTATACCTGTTATCCTAAGATTGCTACAAATGGACATATTTCCACAGAAAAAGACACTCACAGACTTATAAAAGAAACTAATGGTTAACCAAAATGAAAGGTGGGAGGATGGATAAATTAGGATTATGGGGCTAACATACATATACTAATGTATGTTAAATGTATATAAACATAACATATAAACTCTATGAATTATATAATCACCAATACATATAAAATATATAATGACAAAACACCTACCAAATACCATGCGAGGTCTACTCAACATTCTGTAATAAGACACATGGTAACAGAATCCGAACATGAACAGACATATGTATGAATCATTGAGCAGATTCTGTACAGCCAGACAATCACAACACTCTAATCCAATATTCTCCGATAAGAAATAGAAATTAAATTAAAAAACAAACAGAAGTAAGGAGACATAAACTTCTGGGGGCTTGTCCCAGCACATTCCCCTCTAATTTACAACCTCGGAACACTACGTCCAGGAAGACTCTGGTGCCCTAATAACAAGAGTTGAGAACGTAATGATGCTGCCGCCTAGTGGGTGTTTCCCACAACAGCAGCTTTAAACCCAATGCTAATGGTTGCTCAATAGTCACAAGGACTCAGGGCTGTAAATGGCATCTGCCCTCAAAAAATGCCCTGGGGTAGGGAATAGGCAAGAAAATTCAACACATGACAAATCTTTCAAGAAGTCAACATGAAGAGGGAAGTTGTACTCACACTTTAAAAAAAAAAAGGAAAAGAAGAAAATGGACATGCCTAAAGCTCAGAACAAGGAATTATTAGCCACATACAAATCCAACCTCCAAAAAGGTTTCAGCTCACACCAGTCAAATGACCATCAGCAAACAGTCTACAAACTAGAAATGCTGAGGGGGTTTTAGAGAACTGTGTACCTTCTAGCTGCTGGTGGGATGTAATTGGTGACAGCACTACCGAAAACTGAATGGAGCTGCTTTAAAAGGTAAAAATTGAGCTACCATATGATGCGGCAGGGCACCTTTTGGGCCTATAACCTAAGACCACCAGAATCGGAAAGACAGAGGCAGGCAAATGTGCACTGCAGCAATATTGAAATAGCCACGACATGGAAGCCAAAAGAAGGTCCATAAACAGATGAATGGACAGAGAAGAAGTGGTATATGGACAGAATGGAATATCAGTCACGAAAAAAAATAAAAGAATGGCATATGCAGCACCACAGATGAGCCTAGAGATAATCACATAACGTGAAGTAAGTCAGAATGCGAAAGACAAATGTCCTATGATATCCCTTATGTTATCTGAAAATTCATAAAAATGAACATATTTCCATAGAGAAAGACAATCTCAGAATGAGAAGACAAACTTATGGTTAAGCCAAAGAAATGGTGTGAGGAATGGATAAATTAGGATATTGGGGTTAACACACATATACTAATACATATAAAAAATATAATCCCCAAAGACCTATGGAATACCAAGAGTGGTCTACTCAACACTCTGTAATAACAGACATGGAAAAGGACCCAAAGATCAATAGATATATGTATATGTGTAAATGAACAAGATTCTGTACACCTAGAACAAAAGACATTTTTCAATCAAATTTGCTCTGATAAAAACTACAACTTAAAGACACAAACAAGAATTAAGGAGGCTAAAACTTATGGGGGTTTGTCCTGGCACATTCCACTCTAATCTGCAACCTCAAAGCACAACTTGCAGCAAGGTTCTGTTTCCCTAGCAAGCAGAGTTGGCAACTTAGAAATGCTGCCACCCTAAGGCCGTTTCCTCAAAGAGCAGCTTTAAAACTACTGCTAATGGTCACTAATATTCACAAGGACGGCAGGGCTGTAAATGACTCATGCCCTCAAAAAACGTCCTGGGGTAGGGAATGGCCATAAAAATCCAAACGCGGTAAATTTTTCAAGAAGGCAATTTGAAGTTGTAAGTTTAGCTCAATCTTAAAAAAAATGAAAAGGACACTGAGAAATGCAAAACATCAGGAATTATTAGACGCATGCAAATCCAATCTACACAAAGGTATCACCTAACACCAGTCACAATGACCATCAGCAAAAGTCAACAAACGATAGATGTTGAAGAAGTTGTGGAGAATAGTGTAACCTCTCGGTCTAAATGGGATGTAAACTGGTAACAGCCAATGATAGGAACAGAATGGCAGTGCGTTTAAAGGTAAAAATTGAGTCACCATATGATCCCATAGTCACCACTATTGGGCCTGTCACCTGTGAAAGCCAGAATCAAAAAGACACGGGATGGAAAATCGTGTATTGCAGCAGTATTAACAATAGCTAAGACATGGATACAAACAAAATGTCCATCATCAGATAAATGGACAAAGAAGAAGTGGTATACGTACCGAATGGAATAGTAGCCTCAGAAAAAAATGAACAGTGCCGTTTTCAGGACTACAGATGAGCCTAGAAATAATCATATTAGGTTAAGTTATTCAAAAGGGAATAACAAATATCCTATGATATCATTTATACATGTTATCCTAAGATTTCTACCAATGAACATATTTCCACAGAAAAAGACACTCACAGACTTATAAAACAAACGAATGGTTCGCCAAAATGAAAGGTGGGAGGATGGATAAATTAGGACTATGGGGATAACATACATATACTAATGTATGTTAAATGTATATAAACATATAACATATAAACTCTATGAATTATATAATCACCAATACATATAAAATATATAATCACGAAACACCTGCCAAATACCAAGGGAGGTCTACTCAACATTGTGTAAAAAATTACATGGTAACAGGATCCGAAGATGAACAGACATATGTATGAATCATTGAGCACATTCTGTACAGCCAGACAATCACAACACTCTAATCAAATTTACTCCGATAAGAAAGAGAAATTAAATTTAAAAAACAAACATAAGTAAGGAGACATAAACTTCTGGGGGCTTATCCCAGCACATTCCCCTCTAATTTACAACCTCGGAACACTACCTCCAGGAAGACTCTGTTGCCCTAGTAACAAGAGGTGAGAACGTAATAATGCTGCCGCCTTGTGGCTGTTTCCCACAACAGCAGCTTTAAACCCAGTGCTAATGGTTGCTTAATAGTCACAAGGACTGCAGGGCTGTAAATGACACCTGCCCTCAAAAAATGCCCTGGGGTAGGGAATAGGCAAGAAAATTCAACACATGACAAGGTTTTGAAGAAGTCAACATGAAGAGGGAAGTTGTATTCACTCTTTAAAAAAAAAGGAAAAGAATAAAAAGGACATGCCTAAAGCTCAGTATAAGGAATTATTAGTCACATGCAAATCCAACCTCCAAAAAGGTTTCAGCTCACACCAGTCAAATGACCATCAGCATAAAGTCTACAAACTGTAAATGCTGAAGGGATTTTAGAGAACTGTGTACCTTGTAGCTGCTGGTGGGATGTAAAGTGGTAAGCGCACTAACGAAAACTGAATGGAGCTGCTTTAAAAGGTAAAAATTGAGCTACCATATGACGCGGCAGGGCACCTTTTGGGCCTGTAACCTAAGACCACCAGAATCGGAAAGACAGAGGCAGGCAAATGTGCACTGCAGCATTACTGAAATAGCCAAGACGTGGAAACAAGAAAAAGGTCCATAAACAGATGAATGGACAAAGAAGAAGTGGTATACGGACTAAATGGAATAGTAGCCTCGGGAAAAAAATGAAAAATGCCGTTTTCAGGACTACAGATGAGCCTAGAAATAATCATATCAGGTTAAGTAAGTCAAAAGGGAATGACAAATATCCTATGATATCATTTATACCTGTTATCCTAAGATTGCTACAAATGGACATATTTCCACAGAAAAAGACACTCACAGATTTATAAAAGAAACTAATGGTTAACCAAAATGAAAGGTGGGAGGATGGATAAATTAGGATTATGGGGCTAACATACATATACTAATGTATGTTAAATGTATATAAACATAACATATAAACTCTATGAATTATATAATCACCAATACATATAAAATATATAATGACAAAACACCTACCAAATACCATGCGAGGTCTACTCAACATTCTGTAATAAGACACATGGTAACAGAATCCGAACATGAACAGACATATGTATGAATCATTGAGCAGATTCTGTACAGCCAGACAATCACAACACTCTAATCCAATATTCTCCGATAAGAAATAGAAATTAAATTAAAAAACAAACAGAAGTAAGGAGACATAAACTTCTGGGGGCTTGTCCCAGCACATTCCCCTCTAATTTACAACCTCGGAACACTACGTCCAGGAAGACTCTGGTGCCCTAATAACAAGAGTTGAGAACGTAATGATGCTGCCGCCTAGTGGGTGTTTCCCACAACAGCAGCTTTAAACCCAGTGCTAATGGTTGCTTAATAGTCACAAGGACTCAGGGCTGTAAATGGAATCTGCACTCAAAAAATGCCCTGGGGTAGGGAATAGGCAAGAAAATTCAACACATGCAAATCTTTCAAGAAGTCAACATGAGGAGGGAAGTTGTACTCACACTTTAAAAAAAAAAGGAAAAGAAGAAAATGGACATGCCTAAAGCTCAGAACAAGGAATTATTAGCCACATACAAATCCAACCTCCAAAAAGGTTTCCGCTCACACCAGTCAAATGACCATCAGCAAACAGTCTACAAACTAGAAATGCTGAAGGGGTTTTAGAGAACTGTGTACCTTCTAGCTGCTGGTGGGATGTAATTGGTGACAGCACTACCGAAAACTGAATGGAGCTGCTTTAAAAGGTAAAAATTGAGCTACCATATGATGCGGCAGGGCACCTTTTGGGCCTATGACCTAAGACCACCAGAATCGGAAAGACAGAGGCAGGCAAATGTGCACTGCAGCAATATTGAAATAGCCACGACATGGAAGCCAAAAGAAGGTCCATAAACAGATGAATGGACAGAGAAGAAGTGGTATATGGACAGAATGGAATATCAGTCACGAAAAAAAATAAAAGAATGGCATATGCAGCACCACAGATGAGCCTAGAGATAATCACACAACGTGAAGTAAGTCAGAATGCGAAAGACAAATGTCCTATGATATCCCTTATGTTATCTGAAAATTCATAAAAATGAACATATTTCCATAGAGAAAGACAATCTCAGAATGAGAAGACAAACTTATGGTTAAGCCAAAGAAATGGTGTGAGGAATGGATAAATTAGGATATTGGGGTTAACACACATATACTAATACATATAAAAAATATAATCCCCAAAGACCTATGGAATACCAAGAGTGGTCTACTCAACACTCTGTAATAACAGACATGGAAAAGGACCCAAAGATCAATAGATATATGTATATGTGTAAATGAACAAGATTCTGTACACCTAGAACAAAAGACATTTTTCAATCAAATTTGCTCTGATAAAAACTACAACTTAAAGACACAAACAAGAATTAAGGAGGCTAAAACTTATGGGGGTTTGTCCTGGCACATTCCACTCTAATCTGCAACCTCAAAGCACAACTTGCAGCAAGGTTCTGTTTCCCTAGCAAGCAGAGTTGGCAACTTAGAAATGCTGCCACCCTAAGGCCGTTTCCTCAAAGAGCAGCTTTAAATCTACTGCTAATGGTCACTAATATTCACAAGGACGGCAGGGCTGTAAATGACTCATGCCCTCAAAAAACGTCCTGGGGTAGGGAATGGCCATAAAAATCCAAACGCGGTAAATTTTTCAAGAAGGCAATTTGAAGTTGTAAGTTTAGCTCAATCTTAAAAAAAATGAAAAGGACACTGAGAAATGCAAAACATCAGGAATTATTAGACGCATGCAAATCCAGTCTACACAAAGGTATCACCTAACACCAGTCACAATGACCATCAGCAAAAGTCAACAAACGATAGATGTTGAAGAAGTTGTGGAGAATAGTGTAACCTCTCGGTCTAAATGGGATGTAAACTGGTAACAGCCAATGATAGGAACAGAATGGCAGTGCGTTTAAAGGTAAAAATTCAGTCACCATATGATCCCATAGTCACCCACTATTGGGCCTGTCACCTGTGAAAGCCAGAATCAAAAAGACACGGGATGGAAAATCGTGTATTGCAGCAGTATTAACAATAGCTAAGACATGGATACAAACAAAATGTCCATCATCAGATAAATGGACAAAGAAGAAGTGGTATACGTACCGAATGGAATAGTAGCCTCAGAAAAAAATGAACAGTGCCGTTTTCAGGACTACAGATGAGCCTAGAAATAATCATATTAGGTTAAGTTATTCAAAAGGGAATAACAAATATCCTATGATATCATTTATACATGTTATCCTAAGATTTCTACCAATGAACATATTTCCACAGAAAAAGACACTCACAGACTTATAAAACAAACGAATGGTTCGCCAAAATGAAAGGTGGGAGGATGGATAAATTAGGACTATGGGGATAACATACATATACTAATGTATGTTAAATGTATATAAACATATAACATATAAACTCTATGAATTATATAATCACCAATACATATAAAATATATAATCACGAAACACCTGCCAAATACCAAGGGAGGTCTACTCAACATTGTGTAAAAAATTACATGGTAACAGGATCCGAAGATGAACAGACATATGTATGAATCATTGAGCACATTCTGTACAGCCAGACAATCACAACACTCTAATCAAATTTACTCCGATAAGAAAGAGAAATTAAATTTAAAAAACAAACATAAGTAAGGAGACATAAACTTCTGGGGGCTTATCCCAGCACATTCCCCTCTAATTTACAACCTCGGAACACTACCTCCAGGAAGAATCTGTTGCCCTAGTAACAAGAGGTGAGAACGTAATAATGCTGCCGCCTTGTGGCTGTTTCCCACAACAGCAGCTTTAAACCCAGTGCTAATGGTTGCTTAATAGTCACAAGGACTGCAGGGCTGTAAATGACACCTGCCCTCAAAAAATGCCCTGGGGTAGGGAATAGGCAAGAAAATTCAACACATGACAAGTTTTTGAAGAAGTCAACATGAAGAGGGAAGTTGTATTCACTCTTTAAAAAAAAAGGAAAAGAATAAAAAGGACATGCCTAAAGCTCAGTATAAGGAATTATTAGTCACATGCAAATCCAACCTCCAAAAAGGTTTCAGCTCACACCAGTCAAATGACCATCAGCATAAAGTCTACAAACTGTAAATGCTGAAGGGATTTTAGAGAACTGTGTACCTTGTAGCTGCTGGTGGGATGTAAAGTGGTAAGCGCACTAACGAAAACTGAATGGAGCTGCTTTAAAAGGTAAAAATTGAGCTACCATATGACGCGGCAGGGCACCTTTTGGGCCTGTAACCTAAGACCACCAGAATCGGAAAGACAGAGGCAGGCAAATGTGCACTGCAGCATTACTGAAATAGCCAAGACGTGGAAGCAAGAAAAAGGTCCATAAACAGATGAATGGACAAAGAAGAAGTGGTATACGGACTAAATGGAATAGTAGCCTCGGGAAAAAAATGAAAAATGCCGTTTTCAGGACTACAGATGAGCCTAGAAATAATCATATCAGGTTAAGTAAGTCAAAAGGGAATGACAAATATCCTATGATATCATTTATACCTGTTATCCTAAGATTGCTACAAATGGACATATTTCCACAGAAAAAGACACTCACAGATTTATAAAAGAAACTAATGGTTAACCAAAATGAAAGGTGGGAGGATGGATAAATTAGGATTATGGGGCTAACATACATATACTAATGTATGTTAAATGTATATAAACATAACATATAAACTCTATGAATTATATAATCACCAATACATATAAAATATATAATGACAAAACACCTACCAAATACCATGCGAGGTCTACTCAACATTCTGTAATAAGACACATGGTAACAGAATCCGAACATGAACAGACATATGTATGAATCATTGAGCAGATTCTGTACAGCCAGACAATCACAACACTCTAATCCAATATTCTCCGATAAGAAATAGAAATTAAATTAAAAAACAAACAGAAGTAAGGAGACATAAACTTCTGGGGGCTTGTCCCAGCACATTCCCCTCTAATTTACAACCTCGGAACACTACGTCCAGGAAGACTCTGGTGCCCTAATAACAAGAGTTGAGAACGTAATGATGCTGCCGCCTAGTGGGTGTTTCCCACAACAGCAGCTTTAAACCCAGTGCTAATGGTTGCTTAATAGTCACAAGGACTCAGGGCTGTAAATGGAATCTGCACTCAAAAAATGCCCTGGGGTAGGGAATAGGCAAGAAAATTCAACACATGCAAATCTTTCAAGAAGTCAACATGAGGAGGGAAGTTGTACTCACACTTTAAAAAAAAAAGGAAAAGAAGAAAATGGACATGCCTAAAGCTCAGTACAAGGAATTATTAGCCACATACAAATCCAACCTCCAGAAAGGTTTCCGCTCACACCAGTCAAATGACCATCAGCAAACAGTCTACAAACTAGAAATGCTGAAGGGGTTTTAGAGAACTGTGTACCTTCTAGCTGCTGGTGGGATGTAATTGGTGACAGCACTACCGAAAACTGAATGGAGCTGCTTTAAAAGGTAAAAATTGAGCTACCATATGATGCGGCAGGGCACCTTTTGGGCCTATGACCTAAGACCACCAGAATCGGAAAGACAGAGGCAGGCAAATGTGCACTGCAGCAATATTGAAATAGCCACGACATGGAAGCCAAAAGAAGGTCCATAAACAGATGAATGGACAGAGAAGAAGTGGTATATGGACAGAATGGAATATCAGTCACGAAAAAAAATAAAAGAATGGCATATGCAGCACCACAGATGAGCCTAGAGATAATCACACAACGTGAAGTAAGTCAGAATGCGAAAGACAAATGTCCTATGATATCCCTTATGTTATCTGAAAATTCATAAAAATGAACATATTTCCATAGAGAAAGACAATCTCAGAATGAGAAGACAAACTTATGGTTAAGCCAAAGAAATGGTGTGAGGAATGGATAAATTAGGATATTGGGGTTAACACACATATACTAATACATATAAAAAATATAATCCCCAAAGACCTATGGAATACCAAGAGTGGTCTACTCAACACTCTGTAATAACAGACATGGAAAAGGACCCAAAGATCAATAGATATATGTATATGTGTAAATGAACAAGATTCTGTACACCTAGAACAAAAGACATTTTTCAATCAAATTTGCTCTGATAAAAACTACAACTTAAAGACACAAACAAGAATTAAGGAGGCTAAAACTTATGGGGGTTTCTCCTGGCACATTCCACTCTAATCTGCAACCTCAAAGCACAACTTGCAGCAAGGTTCTGTTTCCCTAGCAAGCAGAGTTGGCAACTTAGAAATGCTGCCACCCTAAGGCCGTTTCCTCAAAGAGCAGCTTTAAATCTACTGCTAATGGTCACTAATATTCACAAGGACGGCAGGGCTGTAAATGAATCATGCCCTCAAAAAACGTCCTGGGGTAGGGAATGGCCATAAAAATCCAAACGCGGTAAATTTTTCAAGAAGGCAATTTGAAGTTGTAAGTTTAGCTCAATCTTAAAAAAAATGAAAAGGACACTGAGAAATGCAAAACATCAGGAATTATTAGACGCATGCAAATCCAATCTACACAAAGGTATCACCTAACACCAGTCACAATGACCATCAGCAAAAAGTCAACAAACGATAGATGTTGAAGAAGTTGTGGAGAATAGTGTAACCTCTCGGTCTAAGTGGGATGTAAACTGGTAACAGCCAATAATAGGAACAGAATGGCAGTGCGTTTAAAGGTAAAAATTGAGTCACCATATGATCCGGAAGGCCCACTATTGGGCCTGTCACCTGTGAAAGCCAGAATCAAAAAGACACGGGATGGAAAATCGTGTATTGCAGCAGTATGAACAATAGCTAAGACATGGATACAAACAAAATGTCCATCATCAGATAAATGGACAAAGAAGAAGTGGTATACGTACGGAATGGAATAGTAGCCTCAGAAAAAAATGAACAGTGCCGTTTTCAGGACTACAGATGAGCCTAGAAATAATCATATTAGGTTAAGTTATTCAAAAGGGAATAACAAATATCCTATGATATCATTTATACATGTTATCCTAAGATTTCTACCAATGAACATATTTCCACAGAAAAAGACACTCACAGACTTATAAAACAAACGAATGGTTCGCCAAAATGAAAGGTGGGAGGATGGATAAATTAGGATTATGGGGCTAACATACATATACTAATGTATGTTAAATGTATATAAACATATAACATATAAACTCTATGAATTATATAATCACCAATACATATAGAATATATAATCACGAAACACCTGCCAAATACCAAGGGAGGTCTACTCAACATTCTGTAAAAAATTACATGGTAACAGGATCCGAAGATGAACAGACATATGTATGAATCATTGAGCACATTCTGTACAGCCAGACAATCACAACACTCTAATCGAATTTACTCCGATAAGAAAGAGAAATTAAATTTAAAAAACAAACATAAGTAAGGAGACATAAACTTCTGGGGGCTTATCCCAGCACATTCCCCTCTAATTTACAACCTCGGAAAACTACCTCCAGGAAGACTCTGTTGCCCTAGTAACAAGAGGTGAGAACGTAATAATGCTGCCGCCTTGTGGCTGTTTCCCACAACAGCAGCTTTAAACCCAGTGCTAATGGTTGCTTAATAGTCACAAGGACTGCAGGGCTGTAAATGACACCTGCCCTCAAAAAATGCCCTGGGGTAGGGAATAGGCAAGAAAATTCAACACATGACAAGTTTTTGAAGAAGTCAACATGAAGAGGGAAGTTGTACTCACTCTTTAAAAAAAAAGGAAAAGAATAAAAAGGACATGCCTAAAGCTCAGTATAAGGAATTATTAGTCACATGCAAATCCAACCTCCAAAAAGGTTTCAGCTCACACCAGTCAAATGACCATCAGCATAAAGTCTACAAACTGTAAATGCTGAAGGGATTTTAGAGAACTGTGTACCTTGTAGCTACTGGTGGGATGTAAAGTGGTATGAGCACTAACGAAAACTGAATGGAGCTGCTTTAAAAGGTAAAAATTGAGCTACCTTATGACGCGGCAGGGCACCTTTTGGGCCTGTAACCTAAGACCACCAGAATCGGAAAGACAGAGGCAGGCAAATGTGCACTGCAGCATTACTGAAATAGCCAAGACGTGGAAGCAAAAAAAAGGTCCATAAATAGATGAATGGACAAAGAAGAAGTGGTATACGGACTAAATGGAATAGTAGCCTCGGGAAAAAAATGAAAAATGCCGTTTTCAGGACTACAGATGAGCCTAGAAATAATCATATCAGGTTAAGTAAGTCAAAAGGGAATGACAAATATCCTATGATATCATTTATACCTGTTATCCTAAGATTGCTACAAATGGACATATTTCCACAGAAAAAGACACTCACAGACTTATAAAAGAAACTAATGGTTAACCAAAATGAAAGGTGGGAGGATGGATAAATTAGGATTATGGGGCTAACATACATATACTAATGTATGTTAAATGTATATAAACATATAACATATAAACTCTATGAATTATATAATCACCAATACATATAAAATATATAATGACAAAACACCTACCAAATACCATGCGAGGTCTACTCAACATTCTGTAATAAGACACATGGTAACAGAATCCGAACATGAACAGACATATGTATGAATCATTGAGCAGATTCTGTACAGCCAGACAATCACAACACTCTAATCCAATATTCTCCGATAAGAAAGAGAAATTAAATTAAAAAACAAACATAAGTAAGGAGACATAAACTTCTAGGGGCTTGTCCCAGCACATTCCCCTCTAATTTACAGCCTCGGAACACTACGTCCAGGAAGACTCTGGTGCCCTAATAACAAGAGTTGAGAACGTAATGATGCTGCCGCCTAGTAGGTGTTTCCCACAACAGCAGCTTTAATCCCAGTGCTAATGGTTGCTTAATAGTCACAAGGACTCAGGGCGGTAAATGGCATCTGCCCTCAAAAAATGCCCTGGGGTTTGGAATAGGCAAGAAAATTCAACACATGACAAATCTTTCAAGAAGTCAACATGAAGAGGGAAGTTGTACTCACACTTTAAAAAAAAAGGAAAAGAAGAAAATGGACATGCCTAAAGCTCAGTACAAGGAATTATTAGCCACATACAAATCCAACCTCCAAAAACGTTTCCGCTCACACCAGTCAAATGACCATCAGCAAACAGTCTACAAACTAGAAATGCTGAAGGGGTTTTAGAGAACTGTGTACCTTCTAGCTGCTGGTGGGATGTAATTGGTGACAGCACTAACGAAAACTGAATGGAGCTGCTTTACAAGGTAAAAATTGAGCTACCATATGATGCGGCAGGGCACCTTTTGGGCCTATGACCTAAGACCACCAGAATCGGAAAGACAGAGGCAGGCAAATGTGCACTGCAGCAATATTGAAATAGCCACGACATGGAAGCCAAAAGAAGGTCCATAAACAGATGAATGGACAGAGAAGAAGTGGTATATGGACAGAATGGAATATCAGTCACGAAAAAAAATAAAAGAATGGCATATGCCGCACCACAGATGAGCCTAGAGATAATCACACAACGTGAAGTCAGAATGCGAAAGACAAATGTCCTATGATATCCCTTATGTTATCTGAAAATTCATAAAAATGAACATATTTCCATAGAGAAAGACAATCTCAGAATGAGAAGACAAACTTATGGTTAAGCCAAAGAAATGGTGTGAGGAATGGATAAATTAGGATATTGGGGTTAACACACATATACTAATACATATAAAAAATATAATCCCCAAAGACCTATGGAATACCAAGAGTGGTCTACTCAACACTCTGTAATAACCGACATGGAAAAGGACCCAAAGATCAATAGATATATGTATATGTGTAAATGAACAAGGTTCTGTACACCTAGAACAAAAGACATTTTTCAATCAAATTTGCTCTGATAAAAACTACAACTTAAAGACACAAACAAGAATTAAGGAGGCTAAAACTTATGGGGGTTTGTCCTGGCACATTCCACTCTAATCTGCAACCTCAAAGCACAACTTGCAGCAAGGTTCTGTTTCCCTAGCAAGCAGAGTTGGCAACTTAGAAATGCTGCCACCCTAAGGCCGTTTCCTCAAAGAGCAGCTTTAAATCTACTGCTAATGGTCACTAATATTCACAAGGACGGCAGGGCTGTAAATGACTCAGGCCCTCAAAAAACGTCCTGGGGTAGGGAATGGCCATAAAAATCCAAACGCGGTAAATTTTTCAAGAAGGCAATTTGAAGTTGTAAGTTTAGCTCAATCTTAAAAAAAATGAAAAGGACACTGAGAAATGCAAAACATCAGGAAATATTAGACGCATGCAAATCCAATCTACACAAAGGTATCACCTAACACCAGTCACAATGACCATCAGCAAAAAGTCAACAAACGATAGATGTTGAAGAAGTTGTGGAGAATAGTGTAACCTCTCGGTCTAAGTGGGATGTAAACTGGTAACAGCCAATAATAGGAACAGAATGGCAGTGCGTTTAAAGGTAAAAATTGAGTCACCATATGATCCGGAAGGCCCACTATTGGGCCTGTCACCTGTGAAACCCAGAATCAAAAAGACACGGGATGGAAAATCGTGTATTGCAGCAGTATTAACAATAGCTCAGACATGGATACAAACAAAATGTCCATCATCAGATAAATGGACAAAGAAGAAGTGGTATACGTACCAAATGGAATAGTAGCCTCAGAAAAAAATGAACAGTGCCGTTTTCAGGACTACAGATGAGCCTAGAAATAATCATATTAGGTTAAGTTATTCAAAAGGGAATAACAAATATCCTATGATATCATTTATACATGTTATCCTAAGATTTCTACCAATGAACATATTTCCACAGAAAAAGACACTCACAGACTTATAAAACAAACGAATGGTTCACCAAAATGAAAGGTGGGAGGATGGATAAATTAGGACTATGGGGATAACATGCCTAAAGCTCAGTATAAGGAATTATTAGCCACATGCAAATCCAACCTCCAAAAAGGTTTCAGCTCACACCAGTCAAATGACCATCAGCAGAAAGTCTACAGACTATACATGCTGAAGGGGATTTAAAGAACTGTGTACCATCTAGCTGCTGGTGGGATGTAATTGGTAACAGCACTAGCGAAAACTGAATGGAGCTACATTAAAAGGTAAAAATTGAGCTACCATATGATGCGGCAGGGTACCTTTTGGGCCTATAACCTAAGACCACCAGAATCGGAAAGACAGAGGCAGGCAAATGTGCACGGCAGCAATATTGAAATAGCCAAGATATGGAAGCAAAAAAAGGGTCCAAAAACAAATGAAAGGACAAAGAAAAAGTGGTATATGGACAGAATGGAATAGTAGCCTCGGTAAAAAAATGTACAATGCCATTTTAAGGAATACAGATGAGCCTAGAAATAATTATATTAGGTTAAGTAAGTCAAAAGGGAATGACAAATATCCTATGATATCATTTATACATGTTATCCTAAGACTGCTACCAATGAACATATTTCCACACAAAAAGACAACACACACTTATACAACAAACTAATTATTAACCAAAATGAAAGGTGGGAGCATGGATAAATTAGGATTATGGGGCTAACATACATCTACTATTGTATGTTAAATATATATAAACATATAATATATAAACAATATGAATTATATAATCACCAATACATATAAAATATATAATGACAAAACACCTACCAAATACCAAGGGAGGTCTACTCAACATTCTGTATAACATACATAGTAACAGGATCCGAAGATGAACAGACATATGGATGAATCATTGAGCAGATTCTGTACAGCCAGACAATCACAACACTCTAATCAAAATTACTCCGATAAGAAATATAAATTAAATTTAACAAACAAACATTACTAAGGAGACATAACCTTCTGGGGGCTTGTCCCAGCACATTCCCCTCTAATTTACAACCTCGGAACACTACCTCCAGGAAGACTCTGTTACCCTAGTAACAAGAGGTGAGAAAGTCATAATGCTGCCCCCTTGTGCCTGTTTCCCACAACAGCAGCTTTAAACCCAGTGCTAATGGTTGCTTAATAGTCACAAGGACTGCAGGGCTGTAAATGACACCTGCCTTCAAAAAATGCCCTGGGGTAGGGAATAGGCAAGGAAATTCAACACATGACAAATTTTTGAAGAAGGCAATATGAAGAGGGAAGTTGTACTCACTCTTTAAAAAAAAGGAAAAGAAAAAAAAGACATGCCTAAAGCTCAGTATAAGGAATTATTAGACGCATGCAAATCCAATCTACACAAAGGTATCACCTCACACCAGGCAGAATGACCATCAGCAAAAAGTCAACAAACAATACATGTTGAAGAAGTTGTGGAGAATAGTATAACCTCTCGGTCTAAGGGGGATGCAAACTGGTAACAGCCAATAATAGGAACAGAATGGCAGTGCGTTTAAAGGTAAAAATTGAATCACCATATGATCCGGAAAGCCCACTATTGGGCCTGTCACCTGTGAAAGCCAGAATCAAAAGGACACTGGATGGAAAATCGTGTATTGCAGCAGTATTTACAATAGCCAAGACATGGAAGCAACAAAAATGTCCATCATCAGATGAATGGATGAAAAATTGGTCCTTGTACACAATGCAATATTAGACACAGAAAATAATGAAACAAGGCCATTTGCAGCACCATAGATGAGTCTACAGATAATCACACATCTTGAAGTAAGTCAGAAAGCGAGAGACACATATCCTATGATATCACGTATAGGTGTTATCTAAAAATTGATAGGAATCAACCTATTTCCACAGAGAAGGACACTCACGTGTTCAGAAAACAAGCTTGTGGTTAACCAAATGGAAAGGTGTGAGGGATGTATAACGGAGGATATTGGGTTCAACAGACATATGCTAATACTTATAAAATATATAATCATGAAAGACATACCTAATACCGAGAGAGGTCTACACAACATTCTGTGATAACCTATATGGGACAGGATCCAAACATGAAAAGATATATGTATCAATGAAAGAGATTCTGTACACCTAGAATAAACACAACATTGCAATCAAATTTGCTCTGAGAAAAATCAAAATTAAACTAAGAATACCAACAACAAATAAGTAGACATAGTTTTTGGGGGTTTGTCCTGGCACATTCCACTCTACTTTACAACCTACAAACAGGACTTCCAGGAAGGCTATGTTGCTCTAGTAACCAGAGTTGGGAATATAGAAATGCTGCCTCCTTGTGGCCGTTTCCTGCAACAGCAGCTTTAAATCCAGAGCTAATTGTCATGTAATATTCACAATTACTACTGGGCTGTAAATGACACCTGCCCTCAAAAAATGTCCTGGTGCAGGTAATGGCCACAGGAATTCAGAACATGGCACATTTTTCAAGGAAACAATTTGAAGAAGTAAGTTTCTGTGTTTCACATAAAAGAAAAAAAAAAAGAAAATGGACGTAGATAAAAGCTCAACATCGGGAATTATTAGAGGCATACAAATCGAAACTACAAAAAGGTATCAGCACCCAACACTCAAAATGCCATCAGTAAAAATTCTACAAACAATAAATGCTGAAGGGGTTTTAGAGATCTCTATACCCTCTAGTTGCTGGTGGATATAAACTGGTAACAGCCAGTAGTGAGAAGAGAATGGAGGTGCGTTGAAAGGTAAAAATTGAACTACCATATGATGTAGTAGGCCCACTGCTGGGCCGAACCCCTGAGAAGACCAGAATCCAAAAGACACAGGCTGGCAACCTTGCACTGCATCAACATTTAGCATAGCCAAGACTTAGAAGTAACCAAAATACCCATCAACAGGTGAATGTAAAAAGAAGAAGTGGTCCATGGACACAGTGGAATATTCGCCATGGAAAAGAATGAAACACTGCTGTTTGCAGCACCATAGATGAGCCTAGAGATAATCACAGAACATGAGGTAAGTCGGAAAGCAGATGACAAATATCCTGTGATATCACTTCTAGGTGTTACCTAACAACTGACACATATGAACATATTTCCACAGAGAAAGACTCTCACAGACTTAGAAAACAAACCACGGTTATCTAAAAGGAAAGGTGGGAGGAATGGATACATTAAGATTAGGGTTACCATACGTATACAAATACATATTAAACAAATGTGTCAAAAAGACCAACCATATAAAGAGGTCTACTGAACATTCTGTAATAATTTACACGGGGGCTTGCCTGGTGGCACTGTGGTTAAGAATCCGCCTGCCAATGCAGGGGACACAGGTTCGATCCCTGGTCCGGGAACATCCCACATGCTGCAGAAGTGGGAAATGCAAATCAGCACTACTAAGAATTCTCACTTCCCATCGGTCAAAAGGGCCATCCTAAAAAAGTGTAAAAACCAGAAAGGCAGGACAGGCCAGGGAGAAATGGGAACCTTGTTACGCTGATGGGCGGGATGTAAATTGCCAACGGCCACTCTGGAGAAGTGTATGGTGTTTCCCAAAACATCTAAAAAACACAGCTAGAGAGCATAGGACACTACCACTCACGGGCATATAAATTGGGAAAACTACAAATCAACAAGACACAGGCACCCCAAAGTTTAGGGCTGCTCTGTTTACAAGAACCTCCATTTTGGTACACCTTAAATATCCCAGGAAAGAGAAAAATTGATAAAGAAGTTGTGGTACTTATGTACAATGGAATATCACTCAGCCATGAAATCAATGTCATAAGGCTAGTAGCAGCATGATGAGTGGATTTAGGTACGATGACGCTAAGTGAAATAAGTCACACAGAAAAAGACACTTATCATAAGATATCACTTATAGAGGCAATGTAAAAATCGCTACACATGAACTGAATTACAAAACAGAACAGAGTCACACGTTTAGAAAACACACTATGGCTGCTTAACGGGAAAGGTCAGGTGGGGTGATGCATAAAACAAGGGTTTGAAATTAGCACAGATACCGTTCCATAAACCAAATATGTAACAGACAAGACCTACTCCTTGCTCAGTGAACTAGACTCAACACCCCATATTTGCCGCACAAGAATATATCTGACAAGTAAGAATCTTAAAACCTATGTATTGATATCTCCCTGTAAGTGAATCAAGTGGGCGTAAAGCGGCATAAACACAGTAGTGAAAATCAGCTAAACTCCTTTATAAAAATAAATTACAAAAAAAAAACAAAGATAGTGAAAGAGAGAGAAATTCTTACAAAATTCGTTCAGGGGCTGTGATGCAACCTGGACTGACAATATGTAGACCCACAGCTGGATGTGACATAAGGGTGGACACTCTTGGGGCTGAGAGGATTGGTGAGGTTGGGTGAGCAAATGCAGACCCTTTAAAGTAGTACTACGTGGTACCCATTCCATGGGTCCCAAATCTCCAGGTTCAAGGGAATCTTCCTACAGCGAAAACATGCATGGGAAACCCAGAGGATGGTACACCGTGTGATCGGGAAAGGTTTCTAAAACGCACCTCATTTCTCATCTCCTGGTGCTCGGGTTCGCCATTCCAGCCGCTTTAGTAACAATCTCACCACTTGGAGAATCAGCACCTTTAACCTCCTCTTTCGTACAGGTTGCAATTTGTCCTGAGGATGAATGGGAAGAGGGGGAAACAATGAGAGACTAGCTCTAGGTTTTGGGACAGGCACAGGTCACTCTAATTTCCCATCAGGAAGAAGAATTAACCACAGGCTCAGCCTGCCCCCCGGAACCAGATAAGGGCCTGAAGCAATCCTGCGGTTTTGCGGCCAGCTCCCAAAGAAGCGAGTTGAAAAATGTAGCTCAGGGGACCTGCAATTCACAAACCTGCCGACTTATAAATGATAACTCTCGTCCAAAAATATATTGAGGGAAGGCAACGAAGAGGATTTGAAAGTAAGGCAGAATTGCAGGAAACAGATTTCAGGAGGTAGATTCGACTCGCCTTTAAAGCACATGAAAAGCGGCCAAACGTCGACAATGATGCACTTGGCCAAAAAGGGCCTATGCGTTTTTTCCTGAATATATTCAGGAAAAAACGCATAGGCCCTTTTTGGCCAACCAAGCAAGCGGGAAATGCAAATCAACACTACAAAGAAGTCTCACTTCCCCGCAGTCAAAAGGGCCATCCTAAAAAAGCGTAAAAACCAGAAATGCAGGACAGGCCAGGGAGAAGTGGGTGCCTTGTTACGCTGATGGGCGGGATTGAAATTGCCAATGGCCACTCTGGAGAAGTGTATGGTGTTTCCCAAAACATCTAAAAAACACAGCTAGAGAGCATAGGGCACTTCCACTCATGGGCGTATAAATTGGGAAAACTACAAATCAACAAGACACAGGCACCCCAAAGTTAAGGGCTGCTCTGTTTACAAGAGCCTCGACTGGCATACAATGTAAATGACCTTGGAAGGAAAAAATGGATTAAGAAAATTTGGTACTTAGGTAAAATGGAATATTACTCAGCCATGACATGAATGAAAGAAGGCCAGTTGCAGCAACTCGGGTAGACTTAGGTATGATCATTCTCAGTGACATAAGTCAGACAGTAAAAGAGACTTATCATAAGATTTCACTTATAGGTGAAATCTAAAAATGGCTACACATGAACTAAATGACAAAACAGAAACAGCGTCACACATTTAGAAAACACACTTATGGCTGCTAAAGGGGAAAGCTGGGGTGGTGTGAGGCATAAAACAGGAGGTTGAAATTAGCATAGATACCATTCCATAGACCAAATAGGTAATTGACAAGACCTACTCTACAGCTCAAAGCACTTTAGTCAGCACACTCTCGTCACCGGAAGAGAATATAGAAGACTGGTAAGAATCTGAATAGGAACTGATTAATGTCTCTCTGTAAGTGAATCAAGTGGATGTACAAGAGGAAGAAACACAGCATTGAAAATCAGCTATACCCCATTATAAAAATAAATTAGAAGATAAAAGAGAGATACAAAGACAGTGAGAGGGATAGAAATTCTTACAAAATTCATTCAGGGGCTGTGATGCAACCTGGATTGACCACATCTAGACCCACAGAAGAAACCTCCAGAACAAAGGTTCAAGGATAGTGTCTCCAGCGTGTTAGAAAGCTTGCAAGAAAGGCAGTGTGGCCGGAGCACAGTGAGCAAAGGAGAGAACGTGAATGGAGAAGTGATTTCTTCACTTGTTTCCTTCTAGAGTTTAACAATAAGTTATTTGATCAGACTTTTCTTTTTAAAAAATCACTTCCTTGAATAACAATAGCCAAATAAATATAGGAATTGTTTTGATATTTCTTATTCTTCATTGTAATGCTAATGGTGAATTGCATTTATATCATTAAATATATTATTCCACGATAAATGGACCTCATTGGGAGTTATAAAAGGTCTATGGACAGGACCCAATTTATATATTCTGCCTTAAGTGAGAGAGTCACTTCAGTTTTAAGGACACACACAGACTGAAAGTGAAGGGATGGAAAAAGGCATTCCATGCAAATGGAAACCAAAAGAAAGCTGAGGTAATATATAATACAAGATAGACTTTAAGACAAAGATTGTAATAAGAGACAAAGAAGGTCGTTATATAATTATAAAGCAGTCAATCCAACAAGAGAATGTAACATTTGTAAATATTTATGCACCCCAAAAAGGAGCACCTAAATATATAATATTAATGACACAAAAGGGAAAAAAAGACAGCAATAACAGTAATAGTAAGGGACTTCAACACCCCACTTTCGTCAATGGATAGATATAGAATATCAAACAGAAAATCAACAAGGAAACATTAGACTTAAATAATATGTTGGACCAGATGGACTTAACATACATTTACACAACATTCCATTCAAAAGCAATAGAATATACATACTTCTCATTTACATATGGAACATTCTCCAGTATAGATCATGTATTGGACCATAAAACACATCTTAAATTTAAGACGATTGAAATCATATCAAGTATCTTTTCCAACAACAGTGGTGTGAAACTAGTAATCAATTACAAGAAGAAAACTGGAAAATTCACAAATATGTGGAGATTAAATATCATGCTACTGAACAACCAGTGTGTTGAAAAGAAATTTTAAAAACTCTTGAGACAAATGAAAATGGAAATACAATATACCAAAACTTATTGGATACAGTAGTAGCAGTTTTAAGAGGGAAATTCATAAGGATAAACCCCTACATGAAGAAAAAAAAAATATCAAACAACCTAACTTTGTATCTCAAGGAACTAGAAAAAGGAGAAACTAAGACAAAAGTTAGTAGAAGGAAGAAAGTAATGAAGGTCAGAGTAGAAATAAATGAAATCGAGACTAAAAAGACAACAGAAAAGATCAGTGAAACTGAGAGCTGGTTCTTTGATAAGATAAACAAAATAGATCATTAGCCAGACTCATTAAGAAAAGAAGAGAGAGGACTCAAATAAGTAAAATCAGAAATGAAAGAGGAGATGTTACAATTGATACCTCAGAAATACAAAGGATCATAAGAGACTACTATGAAAATTATATGCTAACAAATTGGACTATCTACAAGAAATGGATAAATTCCTAGAAACATAGAACGTGCCAAGACTGAATCATGAATTAACAGAAAATCTGAACAGACCAATTATTAGTAAGGAGATTGAATCAATAATCAAACCTGGGCTTCCCTGGTGGCGCAGTGGTTGAGAATCTGCCTGCCAATGCAGGGGACACGGGTTCGAGCCCTGGTCTGGGAAGATCCCACATGCCGCGGAGCAACTAAGCCCGTGAGCCACAACTACTGAGCCTGCGCGTCTGGAGCCTGTGCCCCGCAACAAGAGAGGCCGCGACAGTGAAAGGCCCGTGCACCGCGATGAAGAGTGGCCCCTGCTTGCCACAACTGGAGAAAGCCCTCGCACAGAAATGAAGACCCAACACAGCCAAAAATAAAAAATAAATAAATTAAAACAAAAAAAACCCAAAAAACAGGTAGGGGAAAAAACCAAGTCAGCCACAACATTAAAAAATAATAATAATAATCAAACCTACCAATAAACAGAAGTCCTCACCCAGGTGGCTTCACTGGTGAATTCTACCAAACATTTAAAGAAAAATGAATACCAATCTTTTTCAAACTCTTCCAAAAAAGAGAACAGGAGGCAACACTTCCAAACTCATTCTATGATACCACCATTACCCTGATACCAAAACCAGACAAGGACACTACAAGGAAAGAAATTTACAGGCCAATATCCCTGATGAAGATGGATGCAAAAATTCTGAACAAAATATTAGCAAACTAAGTCAACAATACATTAAAAAGACCATACACCATGATCAAGTGGGATTTATTCCAGGGATTCAAGGATGGTTCACTATCTGCAAATTAATGTTATAAACCACATTAACAAAATGAAGGATAAGAATCATATGATCATTTTAATAGATGCAGAAAAAGTATTTGACAAAATTCAACATTTATTTATGAAAAAACTCTCAAAAAGGTGGGTATAGAGGGAACATACGTTAACGTAGTGAAGGCCATATGTGACAAGCCTGCAGCTAATATCATATTCAACAGCGAAAAACATAAAGTTTTTTCTCTAAGATCAGGAATAAGACAAGGATGCCCACTCTTGTCACATTTATTCAGTATAAGCTTGGAAGGAAGGAATGAAGAAGTAAAACTGGTTCTATTTGCAGATGACATGACATTATATATAGAAAACCTTAAAGATTCCACCAAAAAAAGTTAGAACTAATCAATGAATTCAGTAAGTTGCAGGATACCAAATCAATACATAAAAATCAGTTGCATTTTTATATGCTAATAACAAGTTATTATGAAGAGAAATTAAGAAAACAATCCATTGACAATTACATCAAAATGAATAAAATAGCTAGGAATAAACTTAACCAATGAGGTGAAAGATCTGTACACTGAAACCTATAAAACACTGATGAAAGAGATAGAAGACACAAACAAATGGAAAAATATTCCAGGTTCATGGATTGGAAGAATTGATATTAAAATGTCCATACTATCCAAATCAATCTACAGATTCAATGCAATTCCTATCAAAATACCAATGGCATTTTTCACAGAACTAGAATAAATAATCCTAAAATTTATATAAAACCACAAAAGACCTGGAATAGCCAAAGCAATCTTAAGAAAGAAGAACAAAGCTGGAGGCAACATGCTTCTTGTTTTCAAACCGTATTACAAAGCTACAGTAATTGAAACAGTATGGTACTGGCACAAAAATGGAAACATAGGTCAATGGAACAGAATCAAAAGCCCAAAAGTAACCTCTCCTATGTATGGTCAATTATTTTACAACAAAGGAGACAAGAATATACAATGGAGAATGGATAATCTCTTCAATAAATTGTGTTGGTAAAACTAGACAGCCACATGCAAGAGAATAAAGCCCTATCTTACACCATACACAAAAATTAACCCAAAATAGATTAAAGACTTGAACAGAAGACCTGAAACCTTAAAACTCCTAGAAGAAAACATAGGAGGTAAGCTCCTTGACATCAGTTGTGGCAATGACTTTTTGGATTTGACACTAAACAGAAAGGCAAAAAAGCAAAAATAAACAAGTAGGACTATATCAAACTAAAAGACTTCTGCACAGCAAAGGAAACCATCAACAAAATGAAAAGGCAACCTATGGAATGGGAGAAAATATTTGCAAATTATGTATCCGATAAGGGGTAAATATCTAAAAAGTATTTAAACTCATACAACTCAGCAGAAAAAAGAAGCAAGAAACAATCTAGTTTAAAAATGGGTAGAATATCTGAATAGAGATTTTTCCAAAGAAGACATACGGAAAGCCAACAGGCACATGAAAAGATGCTCAACATCACTAATCATCAGGGAAATGCAAATCAAAACCATAATTAGGTATCGCTTCATGCATGTTAGAATGGCTATTATCAAAAAGACAAGAAATAACAAGTGTTGGCAAGGATGTAGAGCAAAGGGAAACCTTGTACACTGTTGGTGGGAATGTAAATTGGTGCAGCCACTGTGGAAAACAGTATGGAGGCTCCTCAAAAAATAAAAATTAGAACTGCCATATGGTCTAGCAATTCCATTTCTGGGTACTTATCTAACAGAAACAGAATCACTGTCTCCAAAAGATACCTGCATCCCCATATAGATTGCAGCATTATTTCCAATAGCCAAGACATGGAAACAAACTAAGTGTCCATGGATGAATGAATGGATAAAGAAAATATAGTGTATATACACAACGAGATATTATTCAGCCATAAAAATGAAGGAAATCCTGCCATCTGTGGCAACATGGATGGATATGGAGGGTAAGTGAAATAAGACGGTCAGAGAAAGACAAATACTTATAATGTCACTTATATGTGGAATCTTAAAAACTAAGTTAAAATTTAAAAAAACAAACTCATGGATACAGAGAACAGATTTGTGATTACCAGAAGCAGGTGTGTGTGTGGGGTAGGGGGGTGTGTGGGAAAATGGGAGAAATGAGTCAAGGTGGTGCAAAGGTACAAACTTCCAGTTGTAAGATAAATAAGTCCTGGGAATGTAATATACAGCATGGTGACTACAGTTAACAATACAGTGTTGTATATTTAAAAGTTGCTAAGAGAGTAGATCTTAAAAGTTCTCGTCACAAGGAAAAAAATTGTTATTATGTGCTGTAATGGATGTTAACTAAACTCATGGTAATCATTTCACAATATAAACATGTATCAGATAATTATACTGTATGACTAAATCTAATACAATGTTATATGTCATTTATATCTCAATAAAAAAAATTCTGCATAGAGCCCAAATGGCCAGGTCTTTATACTGCCACTTTGCTCAGTCAGTAGAAGTGGGCTGCCCTGGGAAGGGCCTAACCTCCACATAGGTGGTTCTCTGCAGCTGAGACAGAAGGAGCTGATAGCTAGAGGCTGTCTGCAGACCACATCTGAAAGGTACACTCAAATATCTACCACAGTAACTTATATAAATGTTTCAGTACGGGGCACTTAGGATTAAGGCTGCTACCAGTAATACAAGAAAAATGAAAAAATTAATTTTGAAAAATCCACTTTTAGAATAAACATGAAATAGATAAACTACCAAGTTCTAAAAGTAAAGTTCAAGGCAAGGAAAAACATTCAGAGACCTCATCCTACTACTCCCATTTTAGTATCTCCATTAATGTTGGCTAGTTCCAGAATTAGATGAAGTTTTTCTGGTGATTAGTGTCATCTCTTGGTATAGCACACAAGAGTTTTAAAACATTAGGTTTTCTTTATCATTTTAAGAAAATATCACTTGTCAAATTGGTATAAATTATAGGTGCATTGGCAACACATAATAATTAATTAAACCTCTTAAAGTTTGTTAAAATAGTTACAAAGGTAATGGGATATTTTTCTCTAAGCAATTTTAATCCAGTTAGAAGGTTTTGGGAGTGTCAAGGAATCTAAGACAGAAGCTTATACCACCACATTGTGGTAAAATGACTGTAGAGCAAACAATTAAATTGTTCTGAAAAAATGCAAAAATGAAAATACTCATACCTAATATGGATACCTAATATCTAGGAGAAGAGAGATCTAAATACACAGAGCACTATAAATACTTTAGATTTAAAGGAAAATGTTCTGCTAGCTGTTGTCACTGGATTTCAGTACTTTGTTCATTTTTAAACTTCAGCAGTGTAAAGCTGGTGAGGCAAAATATTACATGCTTTTAAAAAAGTTGGGATCAGTTATGTTATAAGAGATTTTACTAACTCAATATTGCCATATCATATTTGAATTGTTAATAGTTTATATGCATCCCTAAAATACCAATTAGAATTTTCAGTACTTTTAAACTGATAAAGCATTTTATATCTGTTTTTACTACATTGTGTAGTATGAATTTCACTGGGATATTTCTGTAACAGAGCACAAAATACTTTCTTTACATATCACTTTTTTTTTACAATAAAATACGAAAACATTCACCTCTTTATAATACATCACTTGCCCAAATCCTCAAAATTAGGGTGAAAATAGTATTGAAGAGCCTGAATGAAACATTATTGTAATTTTATAATCTTGATTTTAAAATCTTGAGGTAAAGGATGCAGTGCTGGGAATAGGTGATTTTAAGCATCTTTTAAGCAGAGCAGTGAAACTCAAAGACAACTATCAATCAATAGTTTTTAAACTTGTTTAACAGTAAGAATCATAAGGGACATTTGTTCAAAGTACAGTTTACTAGGTCCCTATTCCAGACACTCGGAATTAGAATCTTCAGGTTAGGACTCTGCAAAAATTATTTATGGAAAAATGTACCCCCTGGAGATTACTGTCCTGCTAACTCAGGAAACATAGCTCTAATTCAACTATAAAACCTAACATAAGACACAGTATTAAAAGACCAGATAAATAAGAATCCCTGTTAATATAAGTGTTGGTCTTCTTATCTGCAAAGAGGGTAGCAGTGATTGTATTTAAGTAATGATAGGACAGCGAGCACTGACTCACTGTACATAAAACACCTCGCACAGTGCCTGGCACAAAATAAGGCCTTAGATAATGTTAGCTGTGATAACTGCATATCATTATCATTATCAGAGTGATTTCAATTCTTATAATTTATATATCATTTAAGAAAAATTCATTTGCAATAGAAATCTAATTTCTACAGTTATTAAAGCTGTAGAGAAATTAAACTATGAAACAAAAATAAGCCATTCTCATGAGTTTTATTTGTTTTTATAAATCTTGAAATTACACTTTTTGCAAGTTTTTTTTTTAACTTCAAAGAGTTATACCACCACCTTGTGGCAAAATGACTGTAGAGCAAACAACCATTTACCAGCTTGTTCCTTAGTCATCACGGAGAAAAAAATTATTTATTCAAGTGAGGAAACAAAACGTAATTGTACAAATATTGGTCGATAAATGTAAATGTGTGAATGAATAAGTGAACAAATTAGCAAACTTATCCCTAAACAGAAAAGTAAAACTGAGAAATGCAACTCTCACTTGAAAATTGCATATCTTTCAGAGGCAGGAATCTGCCAACTTACTGTCTTGCCAGGTGTTCAAGTTGCCCTGGGCCTGTGGAGCCAAGTGAAGAGTCGCAGTTCAAGCTTTGAAAAGGCAGCGTTGTCAGGGCATTGGGTACCAGGTCCTGGTTAGAGGCAACTCCCACGACATCTCAGACAGCTCACTGTAGGTAGGACAGTGGGCAGGTGTGTCAGCCAAGTGATGCTTGCCGTAACACGTTTGCAGATAGATACGTTATATGCAGAATGGGCATCCCTGAAATCCTAAGTGTGTTGTTCAAATCCTCTTAGAAAAATATTTTGGATGAATTTTACGTGGAATCCCATCTTCCTACCTCCCCTTCCCATCTTGACCATTTTCAAAATGAAGGCATAACTGATGTAGAATGTCAGCACAGCTTTCATGAAAATTTTAGGTTATTTCAATTTTGTTGTTTGAAATGAATGTTCAAAAATCAAACATTTGGGGTTGTGGGCTGAACGCGCTGTGGAGAAGCGGCCAGGTGGGGCCTGTGTGTGGTGGACCGCTGTCCAGGTGCGAGGAGCGGCTAAGCGAGCGCTCCCGGGAGAAGCTGGCGCGGACGCCTGAGGTAAAAGAATGGCTAACTCCATTGCATCAAAGAACTTTACTGCACTTTCAGACCTGCATCCAAATATGGCTAATCTGAGCACGGGCTCTAGGCACATGGGCTTCAGAAGTTGTGGCTCGCAGGCTCTAGAGCGCAGGCTCAGTAGTTGCGGTGCACGGACTTGGTTGCTCTGCGGCATGTGGGATCTTCCCGGACCGGGGATCGAGCCCGTGTCCACTGCATTGGCGGGCGGATTCTTGACCACTGTGCCACCAGGAAAGCCCTTGTACTATATTTTAACTAAATATTTAAAAATAATCGGCATAGTTATTGGAAAAACAGATGTCAAAGGCTTTCCAGACAGAAAAAATATTGGATCAGAAAGGTACACTTTCAGTTTCACCATTCGTGATTCAACAACCCATTTTGTAAATGCAACATCGTGGGGCAAGGAAGATTACATCAGATCACTTTCTGATGGCTTTCGTGTTGGCAAGTGTGTGATAATTGAAAATCCCCTGATCCAAAGAAAGGAATTAGAAAGAGAAGAAAAGTTCAGCCCTGCAACTCCTAGCGATTATAAACTATTGCTCAGTGAGAATCACTCAATGGTAAAAGTTTGTTCCAGTTATGAAGTGGATGCGAAGCTACTTTCTTTGATATACTTACCTGTTAAAGAGTCTTGTGATTATTATTCATTGGGTGACATCGTTGCAAACGGACACAGTCTTGATGGGAGAATTATTAATGTCCTTGCAGCTGTGAGGTCGGTTGGAGAGCCAAAATACTTTACAACTTCAGACCGAAGAAAAGGCCAGAGGTGTGAAGTTAAACTCTATGATGAGACAGAGTCTTCTTTTGCAATGATATGTTGGGATAATGAATCTATTCTACTTGCACAGAGCTGGGTGCCACGAGAAACAGTAATATTTGCCTCAGATGTAAGAATAAGTTTTGACAAGTTTCAGAACTGCATGACAGCAACTGTAATCTCAAAAACCATTATTACAACTAATCCAGATACACCAGAAGCTAACATCCTATTGAATTTTATAAGAGAAAATAAAGAAACGAATCCTCTGGATGATGAAATTGACAGTTATTTGAAAGAATCCACAAATTTAAATACAATAGTTGATGTCTATACAGTTGAACAATTAAAGGTAAAAGCTTTGAAGAATGAAGGAAAAGCTGATCCTATCTATGGAATTCTTTATGCTTACATTTCTACACTGAACATTGATGATGAAACTACAAAAGTAGTTCGAAATAGATGGTACCCTCCATTCCTGTAGTCTCACAGGACGTGTTGCTGAGGAGACTTTGGGCTTCACGGTAAATGAGTTTCTTGCAATGACGGATGAACAGAAAACAGCATTAAAGTGGCAATTTCTTTTGGAAAGAAGCAAAATTTATTTAAATTTTTTTTTATCTCATAGAGCAAGGGGTGGACTGAGAGTGAGTGTGCTCTCCTGTAAGCTCGCAGATCCTATCGAGGCAAGTAGGAACTTGTCTGGACAAGGAAATATTTAAAAACCAGAAGTCATTTTAAACTCTGGAAAAGAATACGAGTTTTAACCGCCTTTAAAGTGGAAAATGAGTTTGAAAATTACAGATAAAATTGTATTTTGTTCAAATGTGGTGAGAATGTTTCTGTAAATTGTTATTCTGTTTCCCCCTGGAGTCCGTTAAGAGTAAATCCTAAAATCTCCCTCTTATTCAAGTTCATTTCTTAGAAGGCCTTTTCTACTGGCTTTGCCCTCTCTCTTCCCAAGTTGGAAAATGTTTGCATGAATTAATAAACAAGTTTAATCTTTCCCACAAAAAAAAAAAAATCAAACATTTATCTAATCTACCTCAAATGTGAAACGTGTCGATATTTATTTCTCTTCTGGCAATTTGTATCAGCTCAAATGTACATTTTACTGCTGATCCACTTTTTGTGACCATAATTTTAAAAAGCCATTTGGTGTAAAATAAGCAATTGATTGTAAGCTCCTCAGCATTTTCCTATTTTTTCCTTTAATGAAACGTCTCTGAACTCACCTTGACATTTCCTACTTAATTCTTACCCACTGGTACCCAATTATCACTCTATTAACATATACACCCAATAATAGCTTCCTTAATTTACTTCACCATGCTAATAATTAGCAGGAGATTACCCATGAATGTAGGGATGAGGAAGGGAATATTTACTAATATATATTTCTGAATTTAGAGACCCATGATAGTCCATAGACTAACATCATCAGAAAAAAGTTTCCCGTTTAAAAAAAAATGCATCTTAAAAAGTAAAATGCGGGAAGATGAAACCTAATAAGAACATGAAAAAGCAACTACTGTATAGCACAGAGAACTATACTCAACATCTTGTAATAACCTATAATGGAAAAGAATCTGAAAAAGAATATATATATATTATATAATATATATAAAACTTAATCTTAATATATGTATATATAAAAATGAATCACTCTCCTGTATACCTGAAACTAGCACAACATTGTTAATTAACTATACGTCAGTAAAAAATCCAATCAAATCAAAGTATATTACAAACACTAAAAAAAAGAAAGACAAGGCTTCAACAAAGCTTACTTATTACTCAATAATAATTAAAAACTTTCCAAATATAATGCACCAAGCCATCCACATATAGTGATCAAGTTGTACCTTATAAATGTGGTCTTCAATGAGCATCTCAGATAAGGAGTAGAAAAAAATACTATGGGAACAATTCACTGCCTAAGTAGCAAATGTGAGGAGACTTCAGAGATGAGAGAGGTGACTTCTGAGAGTAGTACTACTCCCCTGCTACTAACTCTTCTCTCCTTGCTAATCACTACTCAACACAGTGTGACCCTTCTCACCGCCTAGAAACTTCCTCTTTTTTGACTACCTTGACAGCCTCTTAACTGGTTACTGAAGTAGGGAAGAAAAAGAGCTGTTTCCTCTACCCTTCTAAGTTCTTGACAGAGACCCCTCTAACAAAAGACAGATTGACAAGAGAAAAGCATACAAATTCGTTTATTGTAAGTTTCACGTGACACCGGAAACTTCATTAGAAAAGGAAGACCTGAAGAAGTGGTTAAACCTGAGAGTGTTTCTGTTTGGTTGGAAGAAGAGTAGAAAGTCATGGAAAATATGATAGGACAAAAAGGGGTATGAGTTTAATGCGGTAAATTAGGGGAAATAGCAAAGCCTTTTCAGTCTAATTCCTCTTGACGTCTTGGAGATGAGGATGAACATTTTCTCTGGGTATAGAAAAGGCACCCCTCACATAAGGGTCTTACGATCTCCTGCAGGGGAAGGTCAGAGAGTCCTTTCTACATATGCTCTTTCTCAAATTCCTTCAGCTGAAAATATTCAGTATGCCACGGTGTCATATTTTGGGTTAGTGTGTCCTGAACCCCGATCAACAGATTCACACAATTAGTTTCATAACAAAATGGAATTGAATTGGCAGCTCTAATTTCCAGAAGTAAGTTGTTCTGTAGACTTCTTCAAAGACACTGAGAATGTAATTTGAAATGAGATCTAAAGGATGATTATTAGGTGGGTAAAGGGAAAAGCCTAGGCAAATGTTGTGGGGCAACATGGAAACAAGGGTGATTTGAGAAACTGCAAAGTCAGCATGGCTGCAGCAGAGAGAAAGAGCGGAGAGTAATGAGAGAAGAGGCGAGGCAGGGGCCCAGTCACACCAGCCTTTGTAGGATCGATCCTAAAAGCAATGGAAGCTCTATTTTTAGTAGTTTTTGTTGTTGTTGTTGTTTTAATTAGTCATCAATTTTATACACATCAGTGTATACATGTCAATCCCAATCGCCCAATTCATCACACCACCACCACCACCGCCCCGTAGGTTTTGTTTGTTTTTAAGAACCTCCATATTGTTCTCCATAGTGGCTGTACCAACTTACATGCCCACCAACAGTGTACAAGGGTTCCCTTTTCGCCACACCCTCTCCAGCATTAATTGTTTTTAGAGCTACCATAAGTTCTAGCAATCCTACTCCCAGGCATATATCCAGAGACAACCATAATTTGAAAAAGATACACGCACCCGAATGTTCATTGCAGCACTATTTACCATAGCCAGGAAATGGAAGCAACCTAAATGTCCGTCAACAGATGAATGGATAAAAAAGACAGGATATGTGTGTGTGTGTGTGTGTGTGTGTGTGTATACATATATATATAATGGAATATTACTCAGGCATAAAAAAGAATGACAAAAAATAGTAACATTTGCAACATGATGGACCTAGAGATTGTCATACTGAGTGAAGTAAGTCAGAGAAAGACAAATATTATATGATATTGCTTATATGTGGAATCTAAAATCATGGTACAAAACAGAAAGAGAGTCACAGATGTAGAAAACAATCTTATGGTTACCAGGGAGGATGGGAGGGAGGGATAAATTGGGAGATTGGGATTGACATATACACACTATATATATAAAATAGATAGCTAATAAGGACCTACTGTATAGCACAGGAAACTCTACTCAGTACTCTGTAATGACCTATATGGGAAAAGGATCTAAAAAAGAGCAGAGATATATATATATATATATGATTCACTTTGTTGTACAGCAGAGACTGATACAACATTGTAAATCAAGTATACTCTAATAAAATTTAAAAAAAAAAGCAATGGAAAAACATTGAATCTTAAAGCCAGGGAGGAAATGATGATATCTCCCTTCCAGGTAAAAGTTTTCCTTCAGACAATTCCTTCTTGCCTAGTGACCATTACGTGCAGCCCATCTCCAGTTGTCCTTCCTCCAGAGTTCATTGCTCAGGTATGGGCATGTGAGTAATGGGCAGCAGATCCAAAGGTGGCAGGTAACCAGTGAACTCGGTGGACAGGCTCATTAAGATTAGCTAGACCAAACCGATCCACTTTCCCAGGTATTTGAACTAATACATAAAAGTAATATTCCAGTTATCAGAAGCTGTCATGTGGTTGAGGATGTATCCTAAGAAGCCATGAATTAGTTGGTGATATTCGTAAAGTTATTCTAGATTTTGACTTGGAAATAAAATTAGGTAATTTTATAATTTTAAAGTCATCTGTAGGGGGCCTCTTAAATTTACCAGCACATGTGCTACATTTTTATTCAATATCTGAAGTCACAGATTGTTGTCTGATTCTAAAATGGCAAAAATGTTCAATATGAGTTTATTTACTTCTACTTAATGAGGTTTGTATTTTTTTTTTCTTCCCCCCACACACTGACAAACTTCTTACTCTATTAAATAAAAGTGAATTTCATGAACACAGTGAAGGATTTGTGTGTGTCTGTGCACATGCATCTCAGTGTCACTTTTGAACCGATCTCAATTATTTTGGAAACTCACTCTTTGGTCCTCTGAACACCCCATTTCTAATGTGTGGAGGGGGGGTTTCCCACCACCAAGAAGTTTTCTGGACGCCAACTGAGTGTCCTACAGTTCAACTCAATTCTAACACTATATACTTGGAAACAGCATCAGTTTCCACAGGTTATGGGCTCAGTCCTACCAGACCACATGGCCCTCCACAGCCACCCACCTCCTTACAAACACACACACACACACACACACACATACACACACACACACACTTCAGACGTGAATCACAAGTCCAGGTTATCACCTGTGCTTCTGACTGATTGACTGTAGATCAGCAATTCCAGCGACCCTCCTTGGTTTGGGGTTAATTTGCTTGAGTGGCTCACAGAGCTCAGAGAAACATTTACTTAACTGATTGCTGGTTTATTATAAAAGAATATGACTCAGAAGTAGCCAGATAAAAGAGATGCCTAGGGTAAGGTATGAGAAAGGGCATGGAGCTTCCTTGCCCTCTTTGGGTGTGACTCCCCAAATCTCCACGTGTTCACCAACTCGGAAGCTCTTGGAACCCCTCCTTTTGAGTTTTTATGGAGGCTTCCTGAAAGGTATGACTGATTACAACACTGCTGGCTGAACTCAGTCTCCAGCCCTGTCCCCTCCCCTGAGGCTGGAAGTTCAGGGGTGGGGAGGAAAGTGAAAGTTCCAACATTCTAATCAAATCTTTGACTCAGCTAGCAACCAGCCCCCATCCTTAGGTTCTTTCCAAAAGTCACCTCATTCACGTAAAAACACACCTTTGTTGTCCTTATTACTTAGGAAATTCCAAGACTTTTAGGAGATTTGTGGCAGGAGCAGGGTTTGAACACTGAATATATACTTTTTGTTGTAAATTGCAACATAACACTCACCAAAATAGCTTTCAACATTACAGACTGTGAACTCTATGAGGAAGGACAACTTGATTTAGCCAATTAAGTTTTTGGTGCTGTAGTTTACAGAAAAAAATATAACCCTGAATTGTGGTGCTAATGCCACCTGGTTCAATTTTCTCTATCAGCTGACCTCAACTTCATAATCCCATACCTTATACACAGTTCTGTTAACTCCAAGAGTTTACTTTTGTAACAGGCCCTCACAAACAGTAAAGTATTAAGGACATCACTGAAAAGAAAAATTCCGTTGAGATAATTTTTAAGTGCATGACACCTCTGCCTCCTAGTCATCCTAGTTCCTTCACATAAATTGTGTTCAAGTGAGAAAATGTAATTTTATTTATTATTTTTAAAAATATTTATTTATTTATTGGGCTGTGGCAGGTCTTAGTTGTGGCATGAGGGATCTTTTAGTTGCGGCATGTGAACTCTTAGTTTTGGCATGTGGTATCTAATTCCCTGACTAGGGATCGAACCTGGGCCCCCTGCATTGAGAGCACAGAGTCTTAGCCACTGGACCACCAGGGAAGTCCCAAGAGAATGTAATTTTAATAATAAATCACAAAATTGGATGTGTGTTAGCAAGCTGGGGAAAAAACAAATTCCCGAAGTAGCAACCAGGAGGATTCCCTCCAAGCAGGACAGAGGAAGACTTTGCTTGGGAATTTGAGCAGCCCCAGAGGAAAGCTCTAAATACGCCAACATCAGGATTTCCACAAGGAAATGTCCTCGCCAGATCACTCTACATAAAGACCACAGCTTAAGAAATTCATCTGCTCTCAGAGTTTCCATTTGGGTTTCTAATGTACCACTCTTAACTATGAGCAAACAGGCAAGCAACAAAACAGGTAGAAAAAAAAAGAAAAAGAAAATATGAATTAAGTGGAGAGAAGAAAAACATTATTAAAATAGCATAAGTATCCTCAGAGCCATAAGATATTGCATTCATAAACTAAAATGGATGCTTTGAAAAAGTAACATTCAAAGAACAAGTAGAGATATTTTGAAAATTGAAACTATTAGAGCAGAAAAGAAAAATTCACAAGATTTAGAATATGAAGTCAACAATTCTCGCATAAACTAGGGTAAAGAAGCAAATAAATAGGAAACAGTGAGGGGGAAAAAGAAAGGAAACAGTCCAAGAGATCTGATAGAAATTTCCAAAAAGGGAAAAAAGTCCATAGAAAGGATAAAGTCATGAATAAAATAATTTTCAAAAGATTAGCAGATCTGGAGAATATAAGTTTGCACTCAAAAGGGATTTACACACAGAGTGCCTAACATAATGGAAGGAAACAGAGCCCATCAAAGTATCTACCTGCGAAATAGAGGAATATTGACAAGGTGAGAGAGAAAGAGAGAGAGAGACAACCAGGTTTCAAAGAAAATAATTTGAATGATTTCAGTCACATTTGGGCCTAGAAGACAGTGGAGAAATACCTTCAAAATTTTGTGAGACGCCACTTTCCAATCTAGTGTTCTATACTTTGCCAAACTATTAAGTAGAAAGATGACAGAATAAGGGAATATTCACATATGTAAATTCTCAAAAAATGTTTCACATGCATCTCTTTATTAGGAATACGCTGGAAGATATACTCCACCCAAACAGGAAGTAAACAAACAAACAAACACTCCCTTCTTCCCCAACAGGAGATGGAACCCAGGAAATAGGAGATCCTACAAAAGAGACAGGTGAAGGGAATTAAAGTGATAGTGAAGTGTGTCCAGGACCAAAGGTGGGCACAGAGAGGAACGAGTCCAGGTTGTAGCAGCCTAGAAGTTTCCAGGAAAGTTATTTTTTAGTAAGAAGAGAAAATTCGGAGAAGACCTAATGTGTTTGGATATAATAAGAAGTTTATTATACAACAGAAGGAGGCTTTGGAGTTGAATTAGTGAAGAGTACATATAAAGTTGATAGAATATGAAAGAGAGAAAATATTAGCTCAAAGTTAAACAAAATGTACAAGAAAAAGTGATCATAGTATACTGGATTCAGTCCTAAAAAAACAAAACCAAAATTTCACTCTTACCAAGTTGAAAGGGTGTGTGTGTGTGTGTTTGTGTGTGTGTGTGTGTGTGTGTGTGTGTGTGTGTGTAGTGGGGGTTGAGAAGGGATTGTGAAAAGATATAAATCCTCATCTTCCAAAAATGGGAAGTCAAAAGGTAATTTCAATGAGAAAATACAGGAAGTAGAAACATGTATAAACATGTTACATGGAGATACAGAGGTAAACACCAAAAGATCAAGTTGAAAAATTCAAAGTGGTTGCCACTTGGAAGCAGGAAGTGGGATGGTAGAAGCTTAATAGAGTCATTAGAAACTTCAAGCTTTGGGCCAGCATTTCCATAAATAACAACCTCAAATAAAGGGAGGAAAGGAAAAGGAAGTGAAAAAATAATAAAATCTGGAAGAATATAACGAAAAACGATTCTATGCCTTTCTCTATGGCTTGAATATGTAGCAACGAAGGTATATCATATTTATAATAAAAGACTTATTTTAAAAATTAAGTATATACATAAATAAACAAGTAATGCACAAACACACTGGCCTAGACAGCCTATAGTATAGTGAACATATCATTATTAGCAGCAGCTTTTGGAAACAAAACCTATTGTTCCTTTAGTTTTATCATTATGAGATTAACATTTTAAAAGGCAAAGAAGCATAAAGACATAGAAATTTTCTCCCACCACTGTAAATACTATTCTTCTCTCATTGCCTTTCATGTGACAGTAACATGTTCTCCAATGATCACAGTGATTTGTGTACTTGAATAGTACTTTTACTTAATTGCCTGATTCTGCTCATGATACTTCTTTTAAAAATTACACTAGTTTTCTGATATGGGGAGAATTTTCACATTCTCTAAATTTCACTTTTTTAGGTGTATTGAGTATCAGAAAGTTATAGTCTTCCTATCTTAATACAGACATAGACTTTGGAACATGACGAGACAGGTTTAAATACTAGCTCTGCCATTCAATAGCTGTGTAACTCTGCTCAGATTATATTGTATTTCTGAGTTTCAATTTCCTCATTTTAAAAATGGCAATTATAATGCCTACATTGTAGGTGTGTTATAAAGATTATAAATAATTTGTGTAACACAGTAGGTGCTCAATAAATGATTACTTTTGCTATTAATTTAGGTTAGGAAAAAATGCATCTTATATCCACATTTTCTAAAACATGATGTCTCAAATTGATAGAGATCATGCTTTTTTTTGACATAAAATACAATGGGGGGCGGTCACGTGGACGTGAGCCCTCTCTCCGGCATATTTAAAAGGTGGCGTGGACCCAGTGACTTAACCTGGCCTACACTTCATCACTCAAATGTCCCGTGGCCGTGAGTTCTTAGGTCAAGGGCAAAAGCTGCCTGGCAGCAGGCTTGATGCAGCACCAAGTGGCCATCGTCACCGGCGGGGGTACGGGCATCGGAAAGGCCATCGCGACCGAGCTCCTGCATCTAGCACCATCTGAAAGTGGCGCCATTACATTCACTGACATTCGTCATCAGCTAGAACTCAGTTAAACGGTCATACCTACCTATAAGGGATACTGGGAAATAGAATCTTTAGGCATAGTGGAACTGCCAGAGAAGGTGTTTAAAACCTCACCAAATCCTTAGCTGTGGAACAGGCCAGCAGTGGAATAAGGATCGATTGTGTTGCCCCTTGATAACAATCCATATTCTTCCTTCAGAGCCACGCTGGTGAGGGAAGATGAAAAGAATCTGTGGAGCGTGCCTCGCGATGTGTCCCACACAGAGGCAGACGATGACAGGATCCTCTACAATTTGATCGTTGTTCGTAATCAACAGGCCAAAGATTCAGAGGAGTGGCAAAAACTCAACTATGATATCTACACCCTGCGACAGATTCGAAGGGAAGTGAGAAATAGATGGAAACGCATTTTAGAAGATTTAGGTTTTCAAAAGGAAGCAGACTCTTTGTTGTCAGTGACAAAACTCAGCACCATCAGTGATTCTAAAAACACAAGGAGAGCTCGGGAGATATTGTTGAGACTGGCTGAAGAGACCAATATTTTCCCAACCAGTTGGGAGCTTTCGGAGAGATATCTCTTTGTTGTGGACCATCTCATTACACTCGATGCTGTGGAAGAATTCTTTAAAATTGCCAGTCAAACTTACCCCAAGAAGCCTGGGGTCCCATGCCAGGCAGATGGCCAGAAAGAACTGCACTACCTTCCCTTTCTGAGTCCCTAAGGGAGAGGCTACGAGGCAGAATGGGATTTCTTCCACTGGAACTCAACAGCCTTCCAAAGTTGGACAGATGCGTGTAAAAGAGAATGAGCAAGAAGAGGGCTAGCTAAGAGAAAAAGGATTCTGAGTCCTACAAAAATCTAAGCGTTTGGATATCTGGCCATCATGAGGACTTGACCATATGAAAGTTGAGGCTGCGTTGAAACGCCCTGGTGATCTTGCATCAGAGAGTTGGCCAGTGGGATATTTCATCATGGGTGATTAGATTCCAAGAACCCATTGCCCCCATTTTGGTTTTGGTTGTACAATAAGCTCTAGCCACTAATCCTATTGGGAGAATAAGATGTTCTAGTTAATAAAATAAGATTAATAGAGCTATCATTGAACCCAAATATGGATTACCAATTTTTAAATAATTGTTATATAATATAGGCTAACACCAAAATAATACCAGGTGTGACAAGACCTTTCTTTGATTTGGAAGCACCTACAGAACCTTGGAGGTGTTTGAGGCATCATTTTGAGATTATTCAGAAGTTTAGATGTACCAAATAAGAGAACTATCTAGGAGTGCTGCTCAGAAGTGAATCCTAAATAGAATGCTCCCAAGCAGAACTTCCTGCAGCTACACGTGAAAAGCTGTGTCTTCAGCTGTGCTACAAGCATCTTGAATTCTCAGTGTTATTGATATCTGGTTACCTCATTTTTACATAGTGTCCAGCTCAAGTCCACAAGCCCTTGATATTTTATCTGGGATAGCATCTATTTGACCTTTACTGTCTTGTCTTCTCTTTAACCTGTTTCCGGCTTATTGACTGAGAGTTGCAACTGCCCAGGGACCTCTCATGCAGCGTGGCCTCAGCTCCAGGACCAAGAGTGGGCACCGAGAGCCCGTGGTCACAGTGCACTGGGGTCAGTGCTCACCCTGCCAGCCTGGGGCTGAGCCCCGCGAGCCACCAGCAGCAGCAGTAGCAACTCTGCAGGCAGTGTTGCATTGAAGAAGGTCATTGCTGGACTTTCTTCCATCCTGAAGATGATGATTTTCGAAGAGGAGCAATTCTGTCAATGCAGTTTGCTTCTATCCACAGATTGAGCAGCCCAGTTTCAAAAGTTAATTGCCACCTAAGCAAGGAGCTTGCCATGAAATCAGGGTTCATTTTATTGAAAAGACTTTCAGAGCTTGTCGGATTTATCAGTAGACTGCTGAGAACAATGGCAATATTTTTACTTTTACAGATTTTACTTTTCTGACTTCAAGTTAAAAAGTAACTTGTATTTAGTCTGTGCAGGGGATTGTGACTTGAAAATTTCCCTACCCTGATTAGCTCTTTTGGTAGCGAACACAATGTTTAAAGTACTTGTTAGAGGAGATACATGTTCTCCGTTTATGAATGCTTTGCAGACCAATTTAACTCACATGTTTCAGGAATATTCTTCCTAGTTTAATAAGTAAACTAAAAGTTTTATTTTTTAAAATAAAAAATACATTTTTATTGTGTTGTATTTAGTACTTAATACCTCTCTCATGTTGTTTAAAATTAGCCTGCAGATATTTTCCCTCACCTCTATAGGCTCTTGCAAGATAAACATACAAAGAGTGAGACAAACAAAAACAAACAATAAATTAAACCAAAAAAAAAAAACTTTGAAAATCATATTGTTTTCATCTTTGTCCTTGGAATTTGTATTTTGTCTTTCTGCCTTTTTTTGGTGTCAAAATAGATGAGATTGTTTGCATCTATGGAGAATACATTGTAACCATAGTCTTTATTTTTGGTAATGAATAAGTAAGGATAAAATTGTCTCTATGATTATAAAAACTCATGGAATTATCCAGGAAATTTTCCTTGCAAAGAATTAAAAGGTTTCTGTATTTACAAAAAAAAAAAAAATACAATGGAATAGTATTGGGGTGTTCTTCATGAACTGCAAGCAGCCTGTTTTCTGTTTCCCACAGGAACTGCTTTGGGGATGCTTTTAGGACAGCCTGAGTGGCATATTGGTGGTACTAATGGTATAAAGTATTGATTTGGGTTTATATTAAATGCAATTTTCTTTAAACATGGGAACCCCCTCCCCCCCACCCCCTCCAAATACACTCTCTGCATAAAGACAGAAGTCTCCACAAAATATTGAGAGGTAGAAGTAGGGAAGGGTGCATTTGTATGGGATGTTGACATCTTTTATCTATATAACTGTGTATAAGTGAATAGAAAACTAAAACACTTTAAATCTAGATTTTGCTATTAAGGACAAATGATGAAAGCAGAAAGCTGAAGACCCAAAGCTGTCAGAAAAATCTGACTAAACCTCATTAGTCATTTAAGAAATAAGTCATAAATAGATCAAAATAGAAAGGCTGTCGACTCTGAGGAACTGCTGAGCATACACTTTGTGCATCTTTGTGCATATTTAAAGTGATGAAAGGGAAAAAACCTACAACCAAGATTACTCTACCCAGCAACGATCTCATTCAGATTTGACGGAGAAATTAAAACCTTTACAGACAAGCAAAAGCTGAGAGAGTTCAGAACCACCAAACCAGCTTTACAACAAACGCTAAAGGAACTTCTCTAGGCAAGAAACACAAGAGAAGGAAAACACCTACAATAACAAACCCAAAACATTTAAGAAAATGGGAATAGGAACATACATATCGATAATTACCTTAAATGAAACGGATTAAATACTCCAACCAAAAGACATAGACTGGCTGACTGGACACAAAAACAAGACCCGTATATATGCTGTCTACAAGAGACCCACTTCAGACCTAGGGACACATACAGACTGAAAGTGTGTTGATGGAAAAACATATTCCATGCAAATGGAAATCAAAAGAGAGTTGGAGTAGCAATTTTCATATCAGACAAAATAGACTTTAAAACAAAGACTATTACAAGAAACAAAGAAGAACACTACATAATGATGAAGGGATCAATCTACAAAAGAAGATATAACAATTGTAAATATTTATGCACCCAACATAGGAGCACCTCAATACATAAGGCAAATGCTAACAGCCACAAAAGCGGAAATTGACAGTAACACAATCATAGTGGTGGACTTTAACACCCCGTTTCACCAATGGACAATTCATCCAAAAGGAAAATAAATAAGGAAACACAATCTTTAAATGATACATTAAACAAGATGGACTTAATTGATATTTATACGACATTCCATCCAAAAACAACAGAATACACTTTCTTCTCAAGTGCTCATGGAACATCCTCCAGGATAGATTTTATCTTGGGTCACAAATCAAGCCTTGGTAAATTTAAGAAAATTGAAATCGTATCATGTATCTTTTCCGACCACAACACTATCAGACTAGATATGAATTACAGGAAAAAATTTGTAAAAAAAATACAAACACATGGACGCTAAACAATACACTACTTAATAACCAAGAGATCACTGAAGAAATCAAAGAGGAAATAAAAAATTACCTAGAAACAACTGACAATGAAAACACAATGACCCAAAATCTAAGGGATGCAGCAAAAGCAGTTCTAAGAGGGAAGTTTATAGCAATACAATCCTACCTCAAGAAAAAAGAAAAAACTCAAATAAACGACCTAAACTTACACCTAAAGCAATTAAAGAAAGAATAGTAAAAAAAAACCAAAGTTAGCAGAAGGAAAGAAATCATAAAGATGAAATCAGAAATAAATGAAAAAAAAATGAAGGAGGGCTTCCCTAGTGGCGCAGTGGTTGAGAATCTGCCTGCCAATGCAGGGGACACAGGTTCAAGCCCTGGTCTGGGAAGATCCCACATGCCGCGGAGCAGCTAGGCCCGTGAGCCACAACTACTGAGCCTGCGCGTCTGGAGCCTGTGCTCCGCAACAAGAGAGGCCACGATAGTGAAGAGGCCCGCGCACCGCGATGAAGAGTGGCCCCCACTTGCCGCATCTAGAGAAAGCCCTCGCACAGAAACGAAGACCCAACACAGCCAAAAATAAATATAAAAAGTTTAAAAAAAGTTTAAAAAAAAGAAATTAATAAAACAATGCATAAAGGCTGGATAGGGTGTGGAGAAAAGGAAACCCTCCTGCACTGTTGGTGGGAATGTAAACGGATACAGCCATTATGGAGAACAGTATGGAGGTTCCTTAAAAGCTAAAAATAGAACTACCATATGACCCAGCAATTCCACTACTGGGCATATACCCGGAGAAAACTATAATTCAAAAAGATACATGTACCACAATGTTCACTGTAGCACTATTTACAATAGCCAGGACATAGACGCAACCTAAATGTCCATCGACAGATGAATATATAAAGAAGATGTGGCACATATACACAATGGAGTACTACTCAGCCATAAAAACGAACAAAATTGAGTTATTTGTAGTGAGGTGGCTGGACCTAGAGTCTGTCATACAGAGTGAAGTATGTCAGAAAGAGAAAAACAAATACCGTACGCTAACACATATATATGGAATCTAGAAAAATGGTACTGACGAACCTAGTGACAGGGCAGGAATAAAGACACAGATGTAGAGAACGGACTTAAGGACACAGGGGGGAAGGGGAGACAGGGACGTAGTGAGAGAGTAGCACTGACATATATACACTACCAAATGTAAAATAGCTAGTGGTAAGCTGCCGCATAGTACAGGGAGATCAACTCGGTGCTTTATGTCCCCCAGAGGGGTGGGATAGGGAGTGTGGGAGGGAGGCTCAAGAGGGGGGGGGTATCGGGAATATATGTATACATATAGCTGATCCACTTTGTTGTAAAGCAGAAACTAATACAATGTTATAAAGCAATTATACTCCAATAAACATGTATTTGAAAAACCCACAGCATTGTAAATCAACTACACTTGAAGATATTTCTTTAGTGCAAAAAAATTTGGGAATGTAAGTTTTATTGTGTGTGTGTACCACAGGTTCAATATATATGAATTATGTCAAATTGATTACATTGTTTTTCAAAATAAAGAATTTTTGATACTTTACATCAGCTTCATAATATAAATGCAGAAAAACTATATTAATTCTTTCTAAAGTTCAGAAATAGCCATTTTGCTCATTCGGTATACTATAAACCACTAACTTTATTGAAAAGGGATTCGTGACCGACCTCTTCCTTCCAAAGAAATATTTCTCCACTCACACAAGTTTAATAGAATGTTCCGCCATGAACTGACTTCCCACCTTAGAGACACGAGATTTGCATCCTGAAATCTCTTTCTTGCAAAAATGTCCAATTAGCATCCTAGCATTACAGAAAAGAAATGCTTTTTTTCCAGATCTCAAAGTCCATACAGCTTTAGTCAAGACATCATGTATTTTTTTTACACACACACACTGTATTTTATTTTTACAAGAGATAAATCAACTGACACCAAGCATTGTAAATGGATGACCACAACAAAAGCAACAATGATTGCAATTACCAAACACGAAACACACTCATACTATGTCATGATATTGACATTCAGTCCAGTAATCCTCCACTGTAACTGCTCCTTTACTTTGCAGTGAAAGACATCATGTATTTTTAAATTATCAGCACTCACCTGAGGTCTTTAAAAATCAACAAAAACATAATTTTGTCTTCTCTTTCATTTATTCTGGTTCTAAGTGGTCATTTCTAAATGAAAGTGTTTAAGTATGTTAACGTCATCTTATAACATCATATTTCCAATGACTACCGTGTCTCCAAAGATGAAATATGAGGAACTCACAAGTAGGCTCTACAAAGTTTTACTCTCTGAATCTGTATGACCCTTCTGCTGAACTCCACACTGTTCATTATTCTCTGAGAATCTTCTTTTTCTTGTATGGCCATCTCACATGCTCTTTCATTTCATGAAGTTTTTTCCTACAATTTTATGCCTAGTCTATTTCTGAGAAAATGCATTATTTCAGAGTGATATTTATAGACACAAAGACTTCTCTATAATTCCCTCAGAGTTTCAAGAACTCCTTCTTCTTCTTTTTTTTTAATACCTAGATTCTGAAGCTCTCCACAAAGCATTACTAAAATTGCATTTACATAAGTATCTACATATTAATCACACATTAATGCATTTACAATTGTATTATGATTTATTGTTAATTTTGGAGCATAAACATAGCTGTCTTATTTACCACCCTCTTGGAAATCACTTTAATATTTGCACTTAGGACTTGAAAGAGAATGGATAAATAAAAACCTGAAGACTATGCAGATACAATTTATATATTTCTCATAAAATTAGGTGATTATCTAAACTTTATCCAGAAAAAAGAAGAGCCCAGATACTTTGCAGGCATGATACTCGAGAATGTATGGTCTTCTAGCAGGAAAACATGCAGTAATCCATGTGGCAGAGTTTACCTGTGACCAGCTGGGGTTAGTGACCTATGCATTCCTTACATGCAACATATCAGGAGTGGAAAAAGGGAATTTGTCAGTTGTGGCAATAAGTATAATGAAGTTTTGTAGCAGGTCTTGCTCATATATTCAACACAGGTACAATCAAAATTTTGCTCAATTCTGATAAATCTAAGTCTGTATCTGTTACCATGTCTTTAACGAGGAAATGTCAGAACTGACTAAAAAAAAAAAGTGTTTTGTTTATTTGTTTGTTTTAATTACAGTCAAGGTGAGTAAGACATAGCTCAGAACAGCTAATGTGACTTAGTGATTCTCTCATCAGGAAATACAGTTTCTACTTCCCTGTTTATTCTCCACATCCTGTAGTAAGTAAAGTTTCAATGAAAGATAAATCTACAGGGCGAAAAGAAAAGAAAACTTACATGTGTGGATAAGATCATTTTGACAGGTTTTACCACGTATGTCAGTGTTTCTGGGGATGGACACAAGCCAGAGCTCCCTACTCTGACATTTTCACTGATGTCATTCCCCTTGATCCTCAATTTGAAAGTGGATAAAACTGTTTTCTATGTTTTCTTCTTTAAGAAATTAAATAAAGAATGCTTTCTAGACATGATTCTCTAATGATTTTCAGTCAGTGGTCATCAACGGAGGAAAAGCACAGAATCTCATCCCCACAGAAGGGTGACATTCAGTCAGGTAAGAAAATTCTCCCCGAAATCAGAGCTTCATCTTTAACATGCAATCAAAGGCTTTCACAGGTTCTTCATCACTCTGCACTCAGCCCTACCATATGGGATTGGCTCTGAGAATCTCACATCAGATGACTGACAAACATGTCATAGTACACTGATCTGGTACCAGATCCTACCTCTCTTAATGATCTCCTGCAGGGACATTGGAATATTCTAGGATATTTCCTGGAGCCCTCTACTCTATACAGGTACACTTCCAAGTAGAAACAGAAGCTTTGATTTTCACTGGGACCCCTGCTCTGTCCAACCAACCTCTCTAGAAATATGATGTTCTAATCTCTCCTGATTAGAACATTTCAAGGTCTCTCCCTGTGCTAATTTAGTAAAGGTAAAAGAGAAACAAGAAGGAGCAAACTATGCAGGGAGCACTGTATAAGATTCCTTTACTTAATGTATTTGCCTGATATACCCAAATGTTGAGAAATATAGATTCATTTCATAATGGTCAAGAAAAGAGGAGGAGGAACCTCCATGCCAACAGTATATATAAAATGGAATCAATATTGCATAAGCTCCAGCTTAAGCTTAGCTACGAGGTACTAACTCTTCTCATAAAGAAGCAATAGTTCTCCATCATTTGAAGCACACTGAGGACTCAGACAGCTGGACACTGAGGGTGTAGTCTCCTCACTCGAATTCTGTACCTGCATCACAGAGCCATGAAATATTCCCAAAGAATGATTAAGGATGTGGTGGGGAGCCGAAATAAAAAAGATGAATCCATAGTCTGCCCTACCATCTGTTCTGCTGGATATTACCACCATCTTGGCCCAATATGACCTTCCCACTTCTCTCTGGGTCTCCCTACTTTCCACCTCCATCCTCTCATTATATCTTACCTACACTTGGAAACGACTCTAGTTGTTCCACTTATCTTAATCAACAAGTAATCCAAATAGCAACTGTGTATATAACTCCTTAGGAACATCAGGTCTGATTCAGTAATAATACATGACCTTCGAAGTCCAAAGTTTTCCTAATTCCCTTTATTATTTTTTTTTCTAATATCCATGTACTTACACTCTTAAGACCTCCACTCTTCTCAGGTTCGTCTTCCCTGCAAAATCTGTCAACCTAGACATAGACTTAAGTACCACCCTCTAATTATCTCCTAGGGAATCCAGTTTTTAAAAAAGCCTCAGCAAGCCTTATGGACTTTATTAAAGACTCTTTAAGATAACCCATGGGAGATAGCAGTGCACCCATAGATATCTATTTAATACACCCTCAGAGTAATTTTTTTTTTATAAAGACTCTTCTGGCAAATGAAGACTCTCAGCTCTTCTTCTTCAACATATGCAGTGTCTCACCCTTCTGATTACTCTCTGCTCTATCCCAGGTCCACTCCCTTTCCTGATATTACATTCTTTCCCAATTGTGTATGTTGGTAAAATCAAATAACATAAAATATAACATGTTAATTATTATAAAGTGCACCGTTCAGTGATATTAAATACATTCATATTATTGGGCGATCAACATCACCATTTATCTTTCTAATTCTTTTCTACGTTTTAAAACTGTAACTCTGTATCCTTTAAACATAACTTTCCTTTTTGTTCCATAACCACCTGAAAAGCATCATTACCCTCCCAATTTCTATGGTTTTGACTACACTAAGTACCCCATATAATTGAAATAAGTAGTTGTATTGTTATGACTCACTAAAAGTCACAAAAATGGCATTTTTGGTAGCTAAATTTCCTCAAGATTCATCCATGTTGTAGCATATTCCTAGATCTTTTCCTTCTTAAGGCTGAATAATATTGTATTATATGGGTATACCACACTTTGCTTATCCAGCAACTAGTGGATGAACACTTAGATTGCTTTCATATTTTAGCTACTCTGATTATTACTGCTCTAAACACTGGAGTACAAATATTTCTTTAAGACCCTGATTTCAATTCCTTTGGGTATACCTCATAGTAAAATTCCTGGATCATGTAGTAATTCTATTTTTCAATATCTGAAAAATTGCCATACTCTTTTGCAAAACAGCTGTATCATTCTACATTCCCACTGACATAGCACAATGGTTCCAACTCCCTCACATCCTCACCAATACCTGTTTTCTGCTTGTGTATGCGTGTGTGTGCTTGTGTGTGTATGCATGCACACAAGTATATAAACATGCATTTAGTGATATGGAGCATCTATTCAAGTGCTTAGTCATTTGTACATCTTTTTGAAGAACCATCTATTCAAGTCTTTTATCCATTTTTGAATCAGGGTGTTTGCTTTTTGTTGAGGTGTAGGAGTTCTCTGTATATTCTGAATAGAAATCTCGTGTCAGATACATGACTTTCAAATATTTTCTCCCATCTTGTGGGTTGCCATTTTATTCTGTTTACATTTCTTTGATACACATTTTTTTTTAAATTATGTACTGCAAATTGTTAATTTTTTTGTTAGCTGTACCTTTGTTGTTCCTTCGTTTCATATGGAGGAAAACGCTGCCAAATCCAATGTCATGAAGTCCTTGTCTTGTGTCTTCTTCTAAGACTTTTTATTTTATTAGGTCTTATATTTAGTTTCTTGATACGTTTTCATTAATTTTTGCATATGATGTTAGGTAAGGGTCCATCTTCCTACTTTTGCATGTTGACAACATGACTTCCCAGCACCAATGTTGAAAATACTATCCTTTCTACTTTGAAAAGTCTTGGCAACTTGTCAAAAATCATTTGGCCATATATCAGGGTTTATTTCTGGGTGTTCTATTCTATTCTATTGGTCTTGAATAAGGGAGAAAATAGTATAACCTATCCAGGTTGATGAAGAACATAAAGAAAGACCAGGACTGAGAATTAGGAGGGCAATATAAAACAGCAGGGAGTAAAAGACAGTGTGAGAGAAGATCTTGTATTTGCGAGTTCATGAAAATAGGATCATGCTAAAACCACTAAACGCCTGACTTTGAACAATACGGTAAATATGCTAGCAAGAAACATAACACTTACCCATCTCTGGGAAATATAGTATGGGCATAAAGATAAACTACACACAAATATAGTAAACAGGGAAGGGTTTTCATGGTGTGAAAATATTGTGGGATTTGAAATACAATTTACTTCTGTTCTACCATTGTCTCTAAAATTTATCAAAGTGTATATACAAGCAATTCCAATTCTGGTAATGTGCTTGACAGGTTTATATATGAACTTCAGCAGACCAGTAAATGTACATTCATAGTAGGACTGTTCCCTAAACCGAAAAACAAAACTCAAAAACTGGAAAGACTAGAGTTCACTTTATCAACACACATACAGATGCAATGATGGTTAACGGTCCCAAAACAGAAAGTGAACATGGGTACAAGAGGTTAATCCCTAGGCTGGGGTGGGGTGCAGAGTTTGAGTGTAACACAGGAAGAAAAGGCTTTTGTCCTATCCTTGATTTTTGAGGTATGGAAATTCACAGGTCACTACCTTCATTTCAAAATGAATGAATGCACTATTCAATTTTTTTAAACAGGCGAAGTAAACATGAGTGATAATAAATTTCAAACTGTCGCTAATCAAATAAGATACTAAGAAAACTTAAATAATATGATTTAAGAATGAAGTGGACAGATTGTCCAAGATGATAGCATTCAAAGACCCAGAGCTTGATGCCTCTCATGGGCACACCAAAGTCACAACTGTTTACAGAACAGCAATTGATGAAAAAGTCCGGGACCTACCGTAAAAGATGTTTTACATTTAAAGACATAAGGAAGTCACCTCGACAAGACAGGAAGGAAGGGCAAAATCTCAATAGTGTCAAGCCCCATACCACCAGGTGGGTGGCCCACAAATGGGAGAATAATTACAATTTCAGAGGTGCTCCCAGGTAGCAAGGGGTATGAACCCAACATCAGGCTCCCAAGCCCAGGGATCCTGTTCTGGAAAGAAGAGTTCCTAGAAAGTTGGGCTTTGAAGACCAGTAGTGCTTATTTTCCAGAGAGCCAGAGGGTTGTGGGAAATAGAGATTCCACTCTTAAAAGATGCTCACAAAATCCCACATGATCCGAGAATCAGAACAGAAGCAGTCATTTGAAAGGATCCCGGGTCACACCTACCTCCTGATCTTGGAGAGTCTCCCAGACAGGCAAGAGGCAACTACAGCACAGCCTCAGGGACAGAGACACTGGCAGCAGCCATTCGGGGGAGCTCCTTCTACCTCGTGGACACTGGTACCAGCAAGCATAATTTCAGAATCCTCCCTCTATCTTTTTAGCCTCAGGACCTAGCCCTACCCATTTCCACCAGACTAGAGACACAAGTACTAGGATGCTGCAGGCCAAGCAACTAACTGAGCAGGGGCATAGCCCCACCCACCAGCAAACAGGCTGCCTTCAGACCCTCTCAATGCACAGCCGCCCCTGGGTATGGGCCCAGCCACCAAAAGCCCCAGGACCAGCCTCCACACCTCAGTGGACAGGCACCAGCCCCAGAGTCCCTGGCCCCTCTGACAAGTGGGCCTACTCTGGCCTTGGAGTCAGCCTCACCATCGGCAGGTGATAACTGCACAGGGACTGGATGGAGCTTGGACCTACCCAACAGCAAACCTGCTCTAGCATTGGGATCAGCCTCATACACCAACAGGCACACACCAGCTCCAGGAATACCACAGCCCAGCAGCCTGTGTGACCAGAACACTCACTTGCAGGCCAGAAGCAGCCATGGACTCAGCTGGGTCCTGACCCTGCCCATCAGAATGCCAACACAAGATTAGGGATACCCCAGACCCTGCAGATAGCTGTGTCAGGAACAGTGATCCAACACCAACTCTGTGACTCCTGGGCCCTGCAGCCAGAACTCAGGACCTGTCTCTTCCTCCCAGTAGCCAGCATAGCCCCAGGACCAGTGACTGGGCACTAGCCCTGATATCACCTGGACTGCAGTTCTACCCATAAGTGAACTAGATTTGGTGTCCCCCAGAGTTGTGCAGCCAGCTGCCTTATGATTTAGTCTCACCAAGCAGCACAGACAGCCTCCATACAAGGCAGAGCCTGGCAAACAAGCAGTCTGGGGACAGCCAAGCCTACCAGACCACCCACAGTAGTCAGCCCACCACAACAGAAGAGCCCAAGCAGCCCACATAGGGGGTACACCTAGAACATATAATTCTAGTGACCAGGGGACACTGGGCTGCTGGGACACATAGGACCTCTCCTACAAAAGGCCACTTCCTCAAGGTCACGAAATGTAACGAATCTACTACATACATAGCAATAAAAACAGCAAGTTAAGAAAAATGAGGTGACACAGAAACACGATCCAAATGAAGGAACAAGATAAGAACTCAGAAGAAGATCTAAGTGAAGTGGAGATAGCCAATCTACTCAAGAAAGAGTTCAAGGTAATGATGGTAAAATTGATCAAAGAACTCAGGAGAAGAATGGACGACCAGAGCAAGAAGTTAGAAGTTTTTCAAAAAGAGTTAGACCATTAAAGAACAACAAAACAGAGATGAGGAATGCAATAACTGAAATGAAAAATTCACTAATAGGAAACTACTGTAGACTAAATGATACAGAGGAATGAATCAGAAAACTGAAGGACAGAGTACTGGCAATCACTGAAGATGAACGGTAAAACAATAGATTAAAATGACATGAGGAAAGTTGAACAGACTTGTGAAACAACATCAAGTGTACTAATATTTGCATTATACTGGTCCCAGAAGCAAAAAGGGAAGAGAAAGCAGTGTAGAACATACCTGAAGACATACGAGCTGAAAACTTCCCTAACCTGGGAAAGAAAACAGACATCCAAGTCCAGTAAACACAGTAAGGCCAAAACAGGATCAACCCAAAGAGGACCACACCAAGACTCACTGTAATTAAAATGGCAAAAAAATAAAGATAAAAAGACACTATTAAAAGGAGCAAAGGAAAAGCAACAAGTTACAAACATGGGAAGTTGCGTAAAGTTACCAGCTGACTTTTCAGGATAACCTCTGCATGCCAGAAGGGAGTGGCATGGTATATTTAAAGTCATGAAAGGGAAAAGCCGATAACCAAAAATACTCTACCCAGCAAGGCTCTCCTTCAGATTTGATGGAGAGATATAAAGTTTTACAGAGAAGCAAAACTAAAAGAGCTCAGCATCGCCAAACCAGCTTTATGAGAAATCTTAAAGGGGCTTTTCTAAGTGAAAAAGAAAAGGCCACGACTGAAACATAAAAATTAGGAAAGGAAACTTACTAAAGGAAAAAGCTCATTGGTTAAGGCAAATATTCAACAAAGGTACTAAATCAACCATGTACACAGCTAATAGGAAGGATGAAAGAAAACAGTAATAAAATCATCTATATTCACAATAAGAAGTTAAGGGACACACAAAACAAGTAGATGTAAAATATAAGGTCAAATTCCATAACTGTGGGGGAGCAGAGTAACAATGCAGGGTTGGTAGTGTCCATGTGAAATTAAGAGCTCAGCAACTTAAATAATCACACACATACACACTCACACAAAACTGAAAGAAATCCAAACATAATATTAAAGATAGTCCTCACGTCACAGATGAAGGGAATAAAAGGGGAAGAAAGGAACACTGAAGAAATTAAAGAGGGATTCCAAAAATACCCAAGACAAATGAAAATGAACACACAATGATCCAAAATCTATGGGACACAGCCAACGCAGTTCACGAGGGAAGTTATAGTAACACAAGCTTATTCTTAGGAAACAAGAAAAATATCAAATAAACAACCTAACATTACACCTGAAGGAATTAGAGAAAGAAGAAAAAGCAAAACCCAAAGCTGTCAGAAAGAAAAATTAAGAAAACTATACCATATGCAATCACATCAAAAAGAATAAGATACTTAGGAATAAACACACCTAAGCAGGTAAAAGACGTGTGCTCAGAAATCTATCAGCCATTGGTGAAAGAAGTTGAAGGCAACACAAAAAGATGGAAAAACATAGCATGTGCATAGACTGGAAGAATTAATACTCTGAAAATAACCATACTACCAAAGACAATCTACAGATTTAATGCAATCCCTATCAGAATACCAAAGCATTTGCACAGAACTTGAAAAAGTAATTTTAAAATTTGTATAGAAACACAAAGACCCCAAATAGCCAAACAATCTTGAGAAAGAACACAGCTGGAGGCATCACGCACCTTGACTTCAGACTATACTGCAAAGTGACAGTAATCAGAGAGAATCGTACCAGAGCAAAAACAGACACAAAGATCACTGGAAGAGAACAGAGATCCCAGAAATAAGCCCACACACTTATATTTAATTGACTTATGACAAAGCAGGCAATATGGAGAAAAAACTGTCTCTTCAATAAGTGGTACTAGGAAAACTGGTCAGCTCCATGGAAAAGAATAAAATTAGATTATTTTAGCACACCATATATAAAATAAATGCAAAACTGAATAAACACCTAAATGTAGGACCAGAAAACATAAAACCCCTAGAGGAAAATACACAACATTCTTCAACATAAATGATAGCAACAGTTTTAGGTTCAGTCTACTAAGGCAAATGAAACAAAAGCAAAAATAAACAAATGGGACTTCACTAAACTTAAAAGATTTTGCACAGCAAAGGAAACCAAAGACAAAATGAAAAGACAACCTGCTGAAGGAGAGACAATATTTGCACATGATAAGAGGTTAACACCAAAAAGATGACTAAGCAAGGGTTCATATCTAAACTACAGAAACAGCACATACAACTCAATATCAGAAAAACACCCAAAATCTTTTTTTTAAAAAAATGAGAAGACCTAAATAGACATTTTTCCAAGGAAAAAGTACAGATAGACAGCCAGAACTCACAAAGATGCTAAACATAGCTAATCGGCAGTAAAATGCAAATCAAAACTATGAGATATATCACCTCAGTCTTGTCAGAATGGCTGTCATCAAAAAGATCACAAATGACAAAGGTTAGTGAGGATGTGGAGAAAGGGAAATTCTTGTACACTATTGATGTGAATGTGAAGTAGTGCAGCTACTGTGGAAAGCAGAATGGAGGTTCCACAAAAAACTAAAAATAGAACTACCATAATATCCAGCAGTTTCACTCTTGGGTATATCAGAAGAAAACAAAAACACTATTTCAAAAAACTAACTGCACCCCAATGTTCATAACAGTGTTATTTGCCATAGCCAAGATATAGAGTCAAACTAAGTGTTCATCAATAGCTTAGTGGATAAAAAAGATTTTTTTCTGATGACTTCAGCAAAAAATGAAATTTTGCCATTTGCAAGAACATGGATGGACTTGGAGGGTATTATGCTTAGTAAAATAAGCCGTAGAGAAAACAAGCATGGTATGTTATGAGAAAACAAGCATGGTATGTTATCACTTACACGTGGCATCTGAAAAATTGAATACAACAACAACAACAGAAAAACAGACTCAAAGATTAAAAAACAGACTAGTGGTTACCAGCAGGGAGAGATAGGGTGGAGAAGCAAAATAGTAGTAGGAGATTTTGAGGTACAATCCACTATGTATAAAATCAATAATCTACAGTGGTGTACTGTATAGCATGGGGAATATAGCCACTCTTTTATAATAACTATAAATGGAGAAGAACCTAAACATTTATGAATCACTGTTGTACCTCTGAGACTAATATAATAATGTAAATTAACTATAGATCAATAAAATATAAAGTAAGAAACAATAAAGGGGAGACACAGATTATTAGATTGAAATCAATTAAATAAACACAAGTTTTGGAAATCAAGGAATTAAAACACAACATGTAAGACACAACATTGGCATTTAAAGTGTACAATCTATTCATTTAAAAGAAATCATTTAAGTGGTATAAAATGGTACCCATTCTCACAATTTTGTACATCTAGGATAAATTATTATCTACAAAAATATGTTACAAATATTCACTCAAAAAGAAAGAGAAAATTTGGATAAACCCATTTTAGTATACAAATTTAATATCAAAGTCTCTATGTAAAATTGATTTGAATAAGTTCTGTTAGCCACTTCTAGTTTCTTTGTGATGTAAAATCTTTTAAAGCATAAAAATCAGCCTTTCTACATTATTCCATTAGACATACATGGAAGTTAAAAGAAATGAGAAGAGAGAACAATCAACAAGGAAGGTGAATTTACTGAGAAACAGTCATTCTTTCTCCCTCCTCCTTTTCTTTTCCTCCTTTTCCAGGTCTCTTTCGGTTCCAATCAAGAGAAGTCTTGAGAGTTCTGAGAATATTTCTTTGAGGGCTTCAAATCACCATACCTACATCCTCTGCCACAACTACACACACGGGAACAAAAATAAACCTCTGTTATCTACTCATGTAGGAGGGATTCATGCAAAATAAACTCCTACATGGAGACCAACAGGTGAGTTTTCTACTTGTTCTTTATACTGTCCTTCCATTATAGTAAATCCCACACATTATGAGGAAGAAGCAGTTATGTGAGCTTTTCCTTGAAGTCAAAAAACTTGCATTCATTTCAAGTACCTGGTGATCATAGGGTACAGCCAGGGAAGGTGCCATCCCCCTTGGGGGAAGGGGCGGTGAATGGGCTCCCGCACCCATGCACCTCCTGAGGTACAGATTCTGGAGAAACAAAGGGCGGTCACACCGCAGTCAGTCTGTCAGGCTGTCAGACCACTGGGCAACCCGACCAGCCTGGAAGTGTCCCATCAGTTGTTGAAAGCAAAACTCTGTCCCCCCTGTGAAGCCAGGCAATTTGGGTCACAGAGTCAGAGGAGACCGGTAATCAACTCCTCCTCTCTGCTCACCTCCTTGGGGTTACAGCAACCCCATCTCCAAACCCAAATCTGACCCTGGAGTGCCAAACTGGGAGTGGCAGGTGGGCTCTGCCGGTGCTTCAGCGCCCTCTGGAGGTTGTCTGCTCTAAAGCCAACTCTCAGCCCTTCCTCCTCCTCCTTCCCTAATCCTGGGGGCTGCCTTGGCCTCCTGCAGCTGCTGGCCTGAATTCATTCTTCTTTTTTCTCCAATTACAATGAAGTGTCTTACAGAGGTTTGGAATCTCTTGAAGAAGGAAGATCTTTTAGCCAATACACCTTAACCGTGAGAAGTTGGTTTCAAGAATGAACCTGAAATACTGTATTTTTCTCCTGATGATTCCAAGGAGAGACAGCTCAAGTTTTCTAAATCATAAGAAAAACCAAGGTAAATATGATATTCTGAACCAGAGACGAAAAAGCAGTTTTTAGCACCCCCTTCTCATGTCATATGACCAGGATTTAAATCAATCAACTGCCACTGGTTTTTAAATCACATGACCCAACTTTAAATCAATCAGCTGCTTCCCTGTAACTCACGTGACTTGGCTTTGTATAGTAAGAAATGCAGAGGTATAAAAAGGATGTTCTGAACAATAAATGGAAAAACAACATTTTAGAAAGTTTTTTTTCTTTTCGAATGGACCATTCATTGCCTACAGAATAAAGGATTCTCTTGTGGATTTCTTGAACTGTAAACACATACAATGTCTCCGTTGGCTTGATTGACTTAGATTTTGGGGTTTTTTTTTTGTTGTTCTTGTTAACATATTTCTTGGAGTATAATTACTTTACCTTGTTGTGTTAGCTTCTGCTGTATAACAAAGTGAATCAAATATTCGTATACATATATTCCCATATCCTCTCCCTCTTGTGTCTCCCTCCCACCTTCCCTAACCCACCCCTCTAGCTGGTCACAAAGCACTGAGCTGATCTCCCTGTGCTATATGCAGCTGCTTCCCAATAGCTATCTATTTCACCTTTGGTAGTGTCTATATGTCCATGCCACTCTCTCACTTCATCCCAGCTTACCCTTTCCCCTCCCTGTGTCCTCAAGTCCGTTCTCTACATCTACGTCTTTATTCTTCTTTAGCGACTCCTGCTAGGGATGGATACTTCCTTTTATGCTCAGGGAAATCCCCTAGTTTGAATATGATTTGAGTTTGATCCTGTGAAACCATCAGAACTTCCCACTAGAGATAAATGAGGAGATTCTGGCCTTTATTAGTATGCACGATGAACACGGGTGTCCTGGCTGTACTTGCCAACCCTCCTATTTTACCCACCTATTTTTATCCACCTTCCTCCCTGTGAGTACCTTTGACCAACCCTGAGCTCAGACTCCTGACCTATTCCAGTGACTCTGTCAGTCTTTCTTTAAAAATGGACAGGTAATAAAATGAATTGAACCTAGAAGCAGCAGCTCAGTAAGGGAAATAAAATCATCAGAAGTTATCTAATCACAGCCACAGCCATCCAGGGCTCTGTCTTATCTGCTGGGTCATAAGAATGGTACCTTCCTAAACTTGAAGGGCATCCAATCAAATAAGTAAAGGTGTTGCTCACCTCTCGCTCTTGGAGGGATTGCTAGGCAGTCTACCCAGTGTATACTAACTGCAAAACACTGTCATGGTTGTGAAACAACTATGATCCAGGAAAGCTTTTTAGGGTGCATGGGGAAGGTTTCTTTTTGACATCAAGCAAAAAATAAATCACCAAGCTCTTTGAGCACAGGGGTTCTTAAGAGGGCAGTAGAAGGAAGGAATGGGCAGAAAAGACGATCTCCAATGAAGTGAAGGCCGTTTTCCCAAAAGAGTGGGATTTAGTCTCAGTTTAAGGAGAACACTTTTAAATAGCTGCGACAGCTCCAAACTGCGGTTTAGGGAACGAGTGCTTCAAAAGAACAGTGCTTTAAAAGTCCTGGCATGGCAGCAAGAGGATGAAGAGTTGGTTTTGCATAGTTTTGAACACAGGAGTAAAGAAGCAGAGGCATCTCTGACTAAAAGGCCCTGAGATCCTATGACATCAGTGGGTCAGTTGCAGGGGCAAGGGCTGTGGGGGGCGATATCTCTCTCTCAACATCTCCCAGGGCAGCCACCCCTCAGTACCCAACACCCCCACTCCCTTCACCCTTCCTCCCTCCACTGTTGGGTCCCCGGGGACAGCACTTCTTAAGCTGGAGTGCTCAGGCACCATCTCTGCAGTCTGGATTCTTCCTGGAGCCTGGCAAGTTCTGGGACAGGAAGGCAGGTCTGCAAGGCCGCTGCGGTGCAGTCAGACCTGGAGGCCTGGAGTGGAACTGGAGCCCTGAAGCCCACCCACGTCCTTGAAGCTGAGGGAGGAACACATCCTCCTAACAGTACTTCTCAGGGGTCAGGCTGCTCCCCACCCGACGGTGATCCATACTCACTTGAGGCAGCAAACACTGCCTCTAGCTGGCCCCCTCGATCCCGCCTTAAGGGTCCTCGCACATGTGTGATAGCGCAGGCCCTGGATCTCTTTAGTCAGCTGAGGCCAGTGCTGCCGGTATCCCTCCAGTCTCATCCCCCAGCCCCTCCCTCTGGGACTGTATCTAATAGAAGAAAGAGCACAGGGGAATTGGCTGAATCAAGGAACCTGGGAGCCTGGGTATGAGTTTGAAGACCGAGAACCTAAGGCGCAATTACATATTATTGGAAACTCTTGTGGGGTTGGTGGGGGGGGAGGTTAGGAGACTGAGAGGCTGAGTCGACCTGGTGAGTCCAGCCCCAGGACACCACACAGCCCCGCCCCCCTTTCCCTGCCATCAGACAAGAGGTGCCGCAACTCCAGCTGGGACTCTGCACTTCCCCCTCCCTGATTCTCCAGAAGAGCAGGTGGCCCCCCTCTGAGGGCAGGGGCAAGACAACGGACCAAGTCCCCCTGCACTAAGGTGATACTGGAAGCTCTTCCTGAACAGCAGTGCTGGCTTGGAGCGAACCCGTGCACCGCCAAAGCTGGTCTCGTCCTGCAGCTGAGGGATGCAGGCTTTAAGTCAGCTGCCTTGGTTTTAAATCAATCAGTCCCCCTTTAAAGTCAGGTGACCCAACTTTAAATCACTGTATGCCCCTCAAGCCTGCAACTTCAAAAGTTGGGAACTTCACTTTGATCCCAGCACCTCACACAGCTGCATGCACACTGTAGTCACCCCCAACCCTGGCTTAGAGGCAGGATATAAGGTAAGGGGATGGGCGTGCACACATGGTGATGAGGGTGTACTTCATGTACCAGAAGGGTCCAGGTACTCTGGGTACAGCAAGCAGTGCACGATACAGCAGCTCCCTGGCAAAGCTGGTGATGCACAGGGGGACCAGGCACACCCAGGCATGCAGAGGCTCCAGGGCGGGAGCTGGGACACAGCCAGCCAGGAGGGTGTGAAAGCGTAGTATCTGAGCCTTCTTGAGAAAGGCAGACACAGAATATGGATGAGAAACAAAGACCAGATGAAACATGGATTTGAAAAACACACCCTGCTCTTGAAATTGGGGTGAGGGGCACCCCAGATTTGAGTCTTTTTACTCCCCAGTAGCTAGTGCTTTGGCATTTGCCCAATTACTTATAAAATGTGAGTGATAATATCTAACCCATAGAATACTGCATTTGGAGTGCTTTTGCGTGTTTATATTTCTATAGTGGAATAATCTTTTCTACAAGAAAAATGTACACAATCTGAAATAAATTAAAACCCCTCTTTAAAAAGTACTATATCGGACTTCGCTGGTGGTGCATTGGTTAAGAATCTGCCTGCCAAGGCAGGGGACATGGGTTCGAGCCCTGGTCAGGGAAGATCCCACATGCCGCAGAGCAGCTAAGCCCATGCGCCACAACTACTGAGCCTGCAGGCCACAACTACTGAAGCCCGCGCGCCTAGAGCCGGTGCTCCACAACAAGCGCAGCAAGAGAAGCCACCGCAATGAGAAGCCGGCGCACCACAACAAAGAGTAGCCCCCGCTTGCCGCAACTAGAGAAAGCCTGTGCATAACAACGAAGACTCAACGCAGCCAAAAACAAATTAATTAGTTAACTATTTTAAAAAAGTACTATATTCTTCTGTACAACTTCTCTGGGAAGAACAGAGAGATGGTGTAGGAGAGTGAGAAAGACCAATATTTAGTGCACATCTCTCATGCAGGTGCTCTGCTGGCTCAGATAGTTTTATCCCCACTTTACAAAGGAGGAAGTAAGCTCAGAGAGGTTTAGTAATTTTCCCCAAACCAAACAGCTATTGAGTGGCAGAACCAGGATCTGAACCAAGTCTGTTACTTTCAAAGCCTAAGTCCTCATCACAACAAAACTCAATTAATATTTACATTTATCGAATTACATCACAACCTGGGGAGTTCTTGGCACAGTCCTGAATAAGAGTGAGAAAGAAAGAAATAGCATTGTTCATCCAGTCAACCAAAATTTTTGAAGCAGCTGCTAGATGCCTGGCCCTCTTTGGAGTTCAGCAGTGATCAAAACAGGAAGAGTCCTTCTTTCATGAACCATGTAGTGGGGAGGAGAGACAGGTGCAACTTGGGTGAGGGATTTCACCTTGCTGGGCTTCTGTTTTCTCATCTGGAAAATGGGATGGGTGTTTCTCATTTTCTGGGATTGTCCAGCCCTCATATTCTCTGATTCCATAAGAAGCATGTTTTCCTGTTTCTTTAAAATTCAATCAGGCCATGAGCTGTGATGAATGTCGTTAGCTGCTCCCCAAATCACTCTATTTCCACCCATTTCCTGTGATCAGGTCTTTCCCCCAACATGACTCACAATCAATCAAGTCACAGAAGCTAAGGGGCACCCAGCAGAAGAATTCCAACCCTGGCTTCTCAGGAGCTCTGCGGTCTACCTGGCCAGGTAAACTTCACTCACCTGGCACAAGGTGGCCATCCCTGGTTTCACATCAACATGATCTCAGGCACAAACCTCCTTGTTTTTCCATTTTGTCTTTAAGTTACTTGCTGAAACAACTGCACAGATATGACAAAGATATAAAATCAGGCATCCTCTGCCCTCAGTGCCTACTAATAAATGATTTTCTGCCACTTTAATGATATACAACATTTCAGCATTCCGCTGCCCTTATTATTTTTTATTTCGTTGATATTTCTACTGAATACACCTTTCAATATTTTAACAATGGAACATGTATTTAGGTTGTTCCACACACAGCCTTTGGTGGTTAAGGGTTTTGTTGTTATATTTCTATTATGTTTCCTTTAAAAATCATTATCCTGTTTAAATGGATTACATCAATTTTATAGGCATTTATCATGATAAATATCATATCATGATATGATATTGATGAAATTAATACATAGAGGGCAGTAGTACAAATTGATTGGAATTGAGAGCCTCCATTAGCACAGATAAATATAAATATTATATATATATATATATAAGCCAAATTATATGCTGAATGAGATTCTCCTACTCTTTTTCACTCTCTGCCCCTCAAGCCTGTGAGAAATGGAATATTTCTTGCCATATCAGTAAAAAAAAGGATGTCACAATCATCAGCACTTGCAGACCTCCAATGAGAGCCGGTGGGCCCTGAGGAACTCAGGATATGCAAATACAGAATGCTGGCCCCAGAGAGCTGAGGTGCATATCAAAGGAAGGATTTCAGTGAGCCCAGAGTCTTGCATATACCCATACAAAGAAAAGCGCTACATTCCTCACCTTGGGAGAGCTGGTTTTCCTTAGTTAACAATCATCTTTTGATGTTCCCCATTACCTGCGCCATTACCCTCCCCTGTCCCCTCCCCCTGGTACTTTAGCTCAGCGAGGAAGGAGCGCAGAGAGACTCGGCTGAACAAGGGGGCTGTGAGCCTGGGGATGCGTTTTCAGCCGCTTTCCCCGCAGTCAGGAGAAGGGGCGCTGACGCTCCAACCGGACTCTGCGCCTCCCTTTCCCCGTTTCCCCTCAGGAGGCTCAGGCCGACCCATTCCCCACGCCCACCAGGCCCCGCGAGCCAGGCTGAGGGCAGGGGCGAGAGGAGGGACCAACGTTCCCCGGGACCAGAACGCTGGGGGCCGCTTTCTCTGCACAGCAGCGGCGGGTGGCAGCGAACCCCTGCCCCTCAGAAGCTGGTCTTGCACTGACGCCCAGGCACCGGACCAGGAGGAGGGTCGGCGCCCACTTACCCGGCCCGCGGTCCCCAGGACTGTCACGGCTTCGGCCGCTGAGGCCCCTCCAGAGCCGGCAGCCTCAGTGAGGCCGCCCTTCCCTCGGGCTCCGGGGCACTTCAGTGACGGCGGAGGGAAGAGACCCCGAGCCGGGAGTTCCAGCTCTGCGGAAACGCGGGCTCCGTTCTGGGCGAGGAGGTGGGACCGGTCTGCCCCGAGTCCTTCCGGGAGGGAGGGCGGCGCCGGGGGAGGAGCTGCCTGGAGCTGCCAGGAGCCCTTCCGGGGGTTCTGGAGGGGCGGCCCGGCCTGGGGGCCCCGCCCACTGTGGCCGCAGCCCAGGCCTTTTCCCTGGAATCCTACACAAAAAAGAAAGATACACAGTCTATAGTAAATATTCACTAATGATTGTTGCTGCTGTGCTTACTATTCTATTAAAGGTGTAAAATCCATAAAACACTTTAAGTTCAAAGTTAAATATGAATTTTTACCTTTCTAATTATCTCTCTGCTAGTCCCAACTGTGGTTAATGAATCAGAGACTGTGGCATCACTAGTTAAAAATGAGCTTGAGAAAAAAATAGAACTCAGGCTCACCAGACCTACTGAATCACGATCTGCACTTTTACAATCTCCCCAGTGTACTTGTGTACCCATGAATAGTTGAAAGGTACATTTCTACCTCGACATGTCTTTTCTGACTGAGAAATACACACATTTTATCCAGTTTGATATAAATAAAACACTCAAAAATGCATATGCCTGTGTTGAAACCATCATTTTATCATTTCTTTTCCAGACGAGTATAGTCTCTACACTGGTTTTGTGGATCACATGCCATATTCTTTTCTTGTAGTTAGAAATAAGGTAGAGAAAGTTACTTTGTAATATATATATATATATATATATATATATATATATATATATATATATATATATATATTAGTGGATAATTGAAGACAGTCTTCTAAATTAAAACAGTTCTCTTAACTTGCTGTTTTCTTCTTGGGTCACATTATGAACTCTTCCCGTGACCACATGGCATGTATACTTTTGATTTCAGGGACTGCTGACATTCCAGGATGTGGCCATAGATTTCTCTCAAGAGGAGTGAGAATGCCTGGACCAAGATCAATGGGAATTGTACAGGGATGTGATGTTAGAGAAGTATAGGAACCTGCTCTCCTTGGGTGAGGATACCTTCCTTCCAGAATTCCTTATCCAACCACAGGGTTTAGAGTCCTTCATTTGTAGAATGTCTCCTGGAATCTTCTGCTTCCTCAATAGGGTTTCAGATTGCAACGTTTCAGGAAAGATTGGGAGTTTGTGGGTATAATTTATCTTATTCTTTTAAAATTGCAGCCTCCCTTTTAATATACTTTGTAACTGCTTGGGATGTGTCTATATGAACTGTGTACTATATGCTTCTGTTATAGTCCTTACAATATTTTTTTGTCTTATTTTCTGTAACAATTTTCCATGGATTCTTTGGGCTTAAGGTATATTAAAAGGGAGACTGCGATTCTGGGACTTCCCTGGTGATGCAGTGGTTAAGAATTCACCTGCCAATGCAGGGGACAGGGGTTCGATCCCTGGTCCGAGAAGATCCCACGTGCCACGGAGCAACTAAGCCAGTGGGCCACAACTACTGAGCCTGTGCACCACAACTACTGAAGCCGGTGCACCTTGAGCCCGTGCGCCATTTATTTTTTGGAGAATAAAACCGCCTCTGAGTGATTAAAATTTAGACCAGCTAGTCAAAATGCTTTATCACCTGTTCTTCTAAAACACTGATCAACGGAACAAGTTTTACTAGGGATAACAGTGTGATTGTATTCTGGAGTTCATATGGGCAATGTGGTTTATGACCTTGATGCTGGATCACGACATTTCAATGGTATAACTGCTATTAATTGTCTGTTTGTTCAACGATTAAAGTCTCACGTGATCTGAGTTCAGACTGGAGTCATCCTGGTTGGTTTCTGTCTATTGCAGATTTCTTCCAGTGTGAAAGGACAAGAGCAATACAGCTTACTTTACAAAATGTCTTCAAACTAAATGATGATATAATCTACATTCAATTAATTTATACATACCCTACTGCAGAACAGGGTTTGTTACGGTGGCAGAGTCCGGTAATTATGTAAAACTGAAACCTTTATCTGCACCGGTTCAAGTCCTCTTCCTAAGAATATGTTTATAATCAACATTCTTTCACAAATTACCCAATTTAATTCACCATAGCATTCCTCATATTAACTAAATGGAGAATCCTAGGCTATATACAAATCCAGAAAGGGCCAAAAATCATCAGCCCCCATGGATTATTACAACCTATTGCTGAGGCATTCAAATAACTTATTCAAGAACCACTATGTCCATCAACATCATCAATTTATATATTATTGCCCCAATGCTAGCCTTAACCCTGGCTCTCACAACATGAATTCCTCTTCCCATATCTTATCCACTAATTAATATAAATGTAGGCATATTATTTATATTAGCCATATCACACCTAGCCATTTATTCCATCCTCAGATCTGGATGAGCTTCACGTTCAAAATACTCACTCACTGGAGCTCTAGGGACAGTAGCACAGACAATCTCATATGAAGTAATGTAACCGTTATTCTATTCTCAGTCTTACTGATAAATGGATCATTTACACTTTCAACAGTAATTATTACACAAGAACACCTATGACTCATTTTCTCCTGACCCCTACCCAGAACTTGATTATCTCCGCAGTAGCAGAAATCTAATGAAGCCCCACTTGATTTAACAGAAGTAGAATCAAAACCTGTATATGTCTTCAACGTAGAAAATGTAGCAGGCCCATTCACCCCGTCCTTCCTAGAGAATATGTCAATTTCCCTATAATAAACATTTCCACAACAATCTATTTTTAGGAGCATTTGACAATCCCTAGGTGCCAGAATTATAGATTCTTTCATCTTGTGAATATAGTTTTTTTTAAAATAATTTTTATAGTTTTACTACCTTTAAACAAAATGTACTCCATTGCTGTGGAATATTCCTTCATAGGAGCGTGCATGGTTCATTTCTGCATCCGTTTGTGATGGCCTTCAAGTTCTTTCAGGTTCGGCTCCTGTGGCTGCAGAGTCCATATCCGTGTGTCCTGGTGCAGGGCTGGTGGGTTTGTGTTCAAGTGGGAGGAGCACTGTGGGTCTGTGTGCACGGACTTCGCTATCTGAGGCCCGATTGTTTCAGAAGTGGTTGCATCCCCCCCGCTGCGTACCAGGCTTTCCATTGCTCCACATCCTGCTGATATTTGATACTATGTCTTTCATGTCTGCCATTCTGGTAGGTGTATGCACAGTATTTTTCTTATGGCTTTAATCCCTCGGTTGTTAGTGAAGTTGTGCATCTTGTGGTATTCATGGACTATTTCCTGTTGTTTTTAAAAAAGTTTTAAAAATTGTGGTCAAATACACATAACATAAAATTTACTATCTTAACCATTTTTAAGTGCACATTTCAGGGTCAAGAAGTAATTCGCACTGTTGTGCAAACCTGACCGCCATCGTCCTCCAGAACTTTTTCATCTTGCAAAATTGAAACAGTCCCCATTAAACACTCACTCCCCATTGTCCCTCCCTCAGCCTCTGGCACTCAACATCCTACTTTATGTCTCTATGTTTCCGACTGCTCTAGGGGTCTTGTATGAGTGGATCAAGCACTGTTTGTTTTTTTGTGTCTAGCTTACATCACTGAGCATAATGCCCTCAAGGTTCATCCCTGCTGCAGCCCGTGTCAGAATTGCCTTCCTTTTTAGGCTGAATAACATTCCCTTGTATTGATGGACCGTGTTTTTCTTCTCCATTCGTCCATTAGTGGACACATGTAATATCTACATTCATTTCTCCTGTCTTAATATTTGTGGAATAATGTCAGAAAGTCCTATGAATCAAAAGTCATTTGCCATTAACTTTTTTCTTAAACTTTTTATTGTGAAAAACATCAAAGCTAAGAAAAGGGAAAAATACATGTCAGCTTCACTTGTGTTCAGGAATTAATACTTTACGGATTCACTTTATTCCCTGTGTGTGTGCTATGCTTGTGCATGTGCCTGTTTGCATACATATGCTGTGAATGTGCATAGGTATGTGCACTTGCACACGTTAGTGTGTCCATGGGCATATGCGTGCATGTGTGTTCATATGCTAGTGTGTGAATATATTTGTGCTGTGCACGTGCATATGTCTGTGTGTGTGCTGTGCCTGCCTGTGCGCACACCTGTGTGTTTGCTGGAACCACTTGCAAGTTGGTTGCAGACTGAATTGTGCCCCAGATATATCCGCTCGCAGCTGCTCCAACAATCCTGCATAGCCACGTAAAGGTCACAGATCTCAGGGATTTAAATGGATGGAGCAGGATGTCCTGACACAGAGTCTGTCCTCCAATGACTGTCACTGTCTCAGTAACATCCTTCACACCTTCTTTAAACCCCATTCAGGGTCCAGTTTAGACCTCCATTACATTCAGTCACCTGCGCCAGGTCCCCTAAAGCAACAATGTCACAGTTGGGGAGCCCGGCCAAGGATGGGGGTGCCCCTCCTGTTGGCCTGGCCTCCAGGCCCTGCACTTGGCTCCTGTGTTCCCATCTCTCAGCCAGGCCCCGACTTGGATGGGGCCGCCACCTCTTTTCTCACAGGGTCCCATCGCCCAGTCAAGGGTGTTCATTCTCCCCTAACTCAGCATCAGGAGTCGGGGGGGTGACAGTCCCCACTGGGTCTCCTTCATGTGAGATCCTGTGCTGTTGAAAGATCAGGCACCCTGCCCTCGGGGGTGGGGGGTTGGGGGGTGACACGCGGCCCACGATGGGCAGGCGGGTCCCCGGGTGGGGCGAGCCAGTGTGCAAGGAGTTCTGCGGTAGGTTCTTCTCTCCAACGGCTTCTGTGTCCCTACCTCTCCCCGTGCCTCCCCTCGAAGACAGCACGGTGCCTGGGACGGGAGCCATGGGAGCCGTCAGCCACAGCCCCCTCTACACACACACACACACACGCACACGCACACGCACACGCTGCAGGGAAGCAGGACCTGAGTGTAGGGCTCTCAGCGGCCCTGAGCGCCCCGCCCGGAATCGGCCAGCCGAATGGACAGACCGGATCTCCCGGCCCGGACCATGCAGGACTCTCCTGCCTGGGCTTCCAGTGTGGTCGCCTCCTTCTGGAAGCCTGGGAGGCTGGAATCAGGCCACTTCTTGTCTGTCTTGGCAGCAGACTGGGCTGCACTCTAAGAAGTTCGTGGCTCACCCGTGGATCCTGACCATCAGGTGGCCAGAGAAATTGGGAACATTTCTGTTTTGCCTGTTGAAATGTTTAATGACAAAGATTTTGTTCAGTTTCCTGATGTGGGTGTCCAAAGATGAGAGACCCATGTGTGTGATCTGTACCTCCTATGAGATCAGCCCTAAGCTAGTTTAAACATGATCAAGTTCTGTCTACACGGTAGATTTAGACCTCTGCATGTCCTGTCTACTGATTATGTTTAGAGCTGACCATGTGTTGTCTATAATAAGAAGATTTAGACCTGACCATGTTCTGTGTACGCTAGGACTATGGGGACCTGGGTAGAGACCCGGCCTGGCCTCAGTACTGGGAAGCTCCGTGCCTGCATCTGAATGTCAGTGCTTAGATGTCTGGGGTCTGGAGCTGAGGTGGGTTTGTCTATGTAACAGCCTCTCTTCTGAGTGTGGTGACCTGGTCCTCCCAAGGGTCAGTGCTATGGTTGGGGCCTTAGTCTTAATCCCTGCAAGGTTCACCTTCCCTGGGGCTCGTGGAGAATCCTCAGGGAGGCTACCTGGCAATAATTCCAATTTACCAGCACGTGCATGGTGCATAGGGAGGCAGGTTTAGCTGGTGAATTGATTGCAGGGCACGCAGATTGGGCAAAAGGCCGATGGGTAACAGCTGAGGCTGCTGCTGAGCACTCCTTCCAGTCTACCGTCCCTACTCAGCAGAGTCCAGAGCTGCCCCTCGGCTTTCAGCCCTGCTGTCCTGTGAGTTTTCTCAACATGTAAGTGAGACGAGAAAGGACTGAGCCTGCCAGCGCCAAGGTCGTGTGTTCAACTCTAGCCTGAAAGCTTTAAAAACAGTTAAAATCACACAGAACCAAAGTGAGAAGAGGAGGACTCCTGTGGGACAAGTGTGGGGAAAGGAGACCCACCTGACACTTTTTCCCATCCCAGGAGGTCCCAGGGACCCAGCTTGTTTCCACATTGGGGGAGCAGGCTGCAGAGCCATGGTGTCCTGACCAAGGGGACGTGTGACCCCAGGTGCAGGGTCTGGGGAGGTGAGGTCACCCTGGGACTGTGGCCATGTGACCCAGGTGGAGGGGTCTGGGGAGGAGGGGTCACCTGGTGAGAGAGAACGTGTGACTTTAGGTGCAGGGTCTGGGGAGGTGGGTCACCCTGGTGAGTGTGGATGTGTGACCCCAGGTATAGGGTGCGGGGACTGTGTGGGTCTCACCACACCTGCATGGGTCAGGATCACATGTACGGGGAGACCGCATATGCGCTCTTTGCCTGCAGTGTGTCCTGTCCCCTTTGAGATTTCCAACCTCTGCATTAAGGGTGTTGCCCTGATTAACCTGTGGTTCCTTTTCTTCTCTTAATCTTGTCACAATCATATGAGGTCAGACATGTTTGAGTGGGTTGCTACTCTGTGCTCTGGTGAGTGACAACACTTGGTGGTATCATATTAATATCATAGCATATCATATGTCTAATCTATGGGGGTCACCACTGCCTGGGTCCCCCTGGACAGAGGTCAGGTGAGCACAGACTAGCCCCCCCTAAGAATGGTCTCCCACGTGCTCTGTGAGGGTACCGTGATGGCCCCTAAGGTAGGGGACTGTGTCTGGGCCTCTGACATTTGTGATGAAGGGGAGTCGAAATGGAATCTCAATTAACAAGACATTATTTTAAGAATTTATTTTAAGTGAAATAAAACACACATCACATACCCTTTACCATCATCACCATTTTAAGTGCACGTTTCTGAGGCATCAGATATATTCACTTTCTCGTGGAGCCATCACCAGCATCCCTAGAACTTTTCATCTTGCAAAACCAAAATTCCACAACCATGAAAGTCTCACTCCCCATTCCCTCCCACTGCCCCTGGCACCGATATCCACTTCAGTCACTGAGTTGTCGACTCCAGGGCACCCACTGGAGTGGAATCCTGCAGTGTTTGCTGACGGGTCATTTTGGAAGAGCTGACTTTCAGTCTGAAGCTCTGTCTGTTTGCATCTGAAGATTCTGCATTTAAGGAGAGGGTGTATGAGGAAGGGGGTGTATGAGGGACAAAGGTGTCCGGGGTGCAGATGAGCCAGGACCTGACCAGCTGCCTTTTGGGTCCTCTGGTCCCATCTCTTGGTCTGTGCCTCATCTGCATCATCACTGTCACCGCTGGCACCCCTGGGGTGTTGTTGTCTGAGTGAGACTCCCCTGGTGCCCCTGCTCTCCTCCCCTCCTCCTGCTGGTTGGGGACGGAACTACTTGCTGTGTGGGCTCTATTCCTGAGGCATGAAGGACCCTGTAGCATGGACCTGCAGAGTGTGGGGTGTGGTCCCAAGAGCATGGGTCCCACATAGGACACAACATCGGGGCGTGACAAGTGCTAGGGCTGCCTCATCACTGACAGGGAATGTTGCCCAGATCCTGCTCGGGAGGGTGTGGTGGGTGGCCTGGGACCCTAGAGGCCCCATTCCTATCCTGGAGCTTGGAGAGTGCATCCCCATGGGCTCCAGATTCACCCCATATCTCAGCCATATCCCTCTGTCCTGTCTTTGAACTCAGGAAAATGAGCTCTCTTGTCCACAACATAGGCCTGGTCCTGTTGGTATTAGGATTCTTTAAGTTAGGCGTCCTGGGATAGCAGCTCTTTTTAGGTCTGAGAAGGAACAACTCAGGAGTGTACAACAATTTCAGATGAAACTAATATTCAATGACTATCTCTAACTACTCGGTTGTTGACTTCTATTAGTCATTATTCTCCTGGTTTTAGCTCTGATGTGGGAATTACAGAGGAGTCAACATTTAAATCTTCATAATCTGTGTATTTGTAGCTTCAGTATCATTACTGACCCATAGTTTTTATGGTTTGGGAAGAGTTATTGATTTCATGTATCATGTAAAGGATTCACAATGATGATAGGGCAATTAAGATTACAATAGTGGCTAGTAAATTGTTCACATTTTCTCTAACTGTGCATCTATTGTATGCATGTGAGTTAGTTTAGATGTCAATATTAGTGAAATGATATAGAGGACTAGAGAACTTATTTTAAAAATCACTATTCATGTGTGATGATGAAAATGTAAAAGTTCTTCCATAATCGGTGATGTTGTTTCTTGAGAGCCTAGATGAAATTGATATGCCTTAGTGAAAAACAGGATTTTAGCCTACGATTTAACTTTGACAAAGCTACATCACTTTTTACTTTTATCTCATTTATTGAAAAAGACATAATTGTTATGGTGTTGGCTTGAAACTAGTTGAGAAGGACTTGAGTCCTTCCTTATTTTACATTTACATAGGTAGGATCTTGAAACATAGGATATGGTGGAGGGCATTCGTGTAACCATTTTAGGTTAGGAGTAGCAGTTTCCACTGCTATGACTTCTTGTTTAGACGCAAATGTTTTTCAAAGTATGAAGATTATTAGCATTACTGCTGCTACTGAGATGAATGAGCCTAAAGACAAAATATTTCATGTGGTGTGTGCCTCAGGGTACTCAGACTAACGTAGTGACATCCCTGAGAGGCCAAGAAAGTGCTGCAGGAAGTCATATTTACTACTACAAATATACTTGTGAAGTGAATTTTTGCTCATGCTGAGTTAACTGTATAACCTGAGAATAGTGGGAATCAGTGTAGGAAGCCTCCTACAATAGTGAAAACTGCTTCCATGGACATTAGGTCATGGAAGTGTGCTACTACATAGTATGTATCCTGGAGGACAATGTCTGGGGATGAGTTGACTAAGATGATTCCTGTCAAACCACCTACTGTAAAAAGAAAAACTAAAGCCTAAAACTCATAATACAGTGGGAGGTCATATAATATTACCTCCGTGAACAGTTGCTAACCAGGGACTTCCCTGGTGACGCAGTGGTTAAGAATTCGCCTGCCAATGCAGGGGACACGGGTTCGAGCCCTCGTCTGGGAAGATTCCACATGCCGCGGAGCAAAAAGCCCGTGCGCCCACAAGCCACAACTACTGAAGCCCATGCGCCTAGAGGCTGTGCTCTGCAGCAAGAGAAGCCACTGCAATAAAAAGGCCGCACACCACACGAAGAGTAGCTGCCGCTCACCGCAACCAGAGAAAGCCCAAGTGCAGCAAACAAGACCCAACGCAGCCAAAAAAAAAGAAAAGAAAAAGAAAAATTAAATAAAGAGTTGCTAATCAGCTAGATACTCTTAGTCCTGTAGGGATAGAAGTAATTACGGTAGCTGATGCAAAGTATGCTCCTGAGTCGACAGCTATCCCTATGGTAAACATATGATGGGCCCACAAGAGAAATCCTAAAAAGCCAGTGAACATGACTCATACTATTCCCAAATAGCTGAAAGGCACTTTTTGTCCTAAATAGTATGTAATGATATGTGAGTTTATAACAAACCCTGGTAGGCCATGAATACAGACTTCAGGGTGACCAAAGAGTCAAAATAGGTTTTGGTATAGGATTCGGTCTCCTATTTAGGTGTGTTTTAATAATGACCCTCCTGCAGGGTCAAATAAAGTAGTGTTTAGATTTCTATCTCTTAACAGTATGACAATTCTGGCTGCTCGGACTGAGATTGGTAATTATAGTAATATGGCTATAGTTGGGGAAGATTAAACAAATAATGGTGTTTGGTATTGGGATATGACTGCTGGTTTTGTATTAAAGACTATAGTAATAAAAGTAACAATACGAAGAATTGAAGAGACACCTGCTAAATGTAAGGAGAAAACAGTTAGGTCGACAGAGGCTCCTGCATGGGCCAGATTGCAGGCTAGAGCTGAATACACGGCTCCACTGGTACCAGAACCAGCTTCTACTACTGGTGATATGAGTAGGAGTAAGAATGATGGGGGAAGTAGTCAAAAGTTTATATGATTTATTTGGGGAAATGCTACTTCAGGTGTCCGAGTTATTAGTGGCCCAAGTCAGTTTTCAAAGCCTGCAATCATAATGGGTACAACTATCAAGAAAATTATTACAAGTGCAGGGACTGTTATGACTACCTTACAGGTTTGGGCATCTCCAAGTAGCGCTCCAGGTCAGCATAGCTCAGCCTGGATTAATATACTTAAGGTGCTGCCTGCTACTCCAGCTCAAGCACCAAATAGTAAATATAAAATGCCGATATCTTTGTGATTTGTTGAAAATAATCAGCAGTGTATGAACAGAGGTAAAATGACTGAGTTAGCATTAGACTCTAAATCTAAAGACAGAGATTGAGCCCTCTTTCTGGCAAACCCTGTGGTGAATCAACAAATTGAACTGTAACTTGAGAGAAGCAGCTTCAATTCTGCCGGTGATTTTCCTGACTTTTTTTTCTCTTTTTCTTTCTCAAATGAAGGAGAAGTAGACTGAAGCCAGTTGACTAGAGGATTTGCCTGTTAACTAAAGTTTCCTGGAGTTAAAACTCATCAATCTCGTAAAGATTTGGCTTAAATACAATGTTTGCTTTACATTCAATTGATGTAGAATAAAGTCTTGCAATCCTTATTTTTAGGAATTAAGTAAATTTTACTTGTTTAGGGTTTTGAAAGCTCTTGGTCTGAACTAACCTAAATTCCTAGTCCAGCACCAATAGAATGGGTGTTGTGTGTAGTAATCGTGTGGGTATTAGGATTGGTAATGATAGGAAGGTTATTTCTTTGTATGTTCAAATTGTTTTGTCTTTGTGTTGTTTAATGAAGGGAATATAGTTATTGATGTGGAGTATGTTAGCTGCAAGTAGAAATACATGCTGAGGACTGCTATGATGGCTACTAGTGTTGGGAGAATGATGTTGTCATTTTTGTTATCTCTTGGATAATTATTCATTTGGTTAAAAACCTTGATAGTGATGGGCGATGTCCTAATGATACTATAATGGTGAGGAAAAGGATTGGGATGGGAGGTGTTTTATCACATGTGTCTGATAATGATACTCTTGTAGTACATGATCTGGGCATAAATAAGAAGAAGACAGTGTTGTTATGATATAAATTAGTATGTTTAGGATTGTTATAATCTGAATATACATTATAATAGCTGTTATTCATCCTATATGGGCAATTGATGAGGAGGGAGTAATTTTTTCCAGGTGAGTATGGCGAAGTCTGCCTCAGCCTCCAGCTATGATTTATAATATCACTATGATTAACAGTATATTTAGGTTGATGGATGGTGACATGTGGTATAAAACTGATAGGGGTGCAATTTTGTGATGTTGATAGCATCAGGTCTGCTGTTCATGGGATGCCTTGTGTGACTTCAGGCACTCAGAAGTGAAATGGGGAAAGTCCTATTTTTGTGACAAGGGGCGATTGTCATGAGGGTGGATGCTGCTGGATTAAAGATTTTTGTTATTCATTGTGTTCTTTGACCAGAGTATATTAGATTAGTGATAATAGCCATTATAAGTAGTATTGATGTGGTGGATTGTTTTAGGAATTATTTGTTGGATGCTTCTGTAGCTTATGGGTTCATGTTTTTTATTAAAATGGGGATACCATTAACCAGTGTGAGCTTGTTATACAATTATATTTCCTGAGATAATGGTCAGTAGAATGATAGTAAAAACAATGAGAGTTTATTAGCACAGGAAGGATATACAAAAACATTTTGGGGGTATGTGCCTGAAGCTTACTTAGAGAGCCTTACTATATAGCATGTGGTGTAATGTGGTAGCATGGAGAATATAAAATTCTTTGGAAGAATTCAATTCAAGGAATAAGAGCATTGAAACCTCTATCATTTACTCTATCAAAGTAACTGTTTTGTCAGACGTATTTCTTAAGTTTGCTGTGGGTTGCCTGGTATGATGACAGGTAGAGAAAGCTCTCATATACATAGGGCTAATGTTAGTAGTAAAAAAACTTTTTATAAGAGATGTATATGTTGATCATATCAAAATTGTGGGTAGGATGCTCAAATTCATAGAAAGGAGATTTTTAGATGTGTTTTAATAATGACTTGGGCTGTATATAATTCTGGCACCTAGGGATTGTTGAATGCTCCTAAAAATAGATTGTTGTGGAAATGTTTATTATAGGGAAATTGACATATTCTCTAGGAAGGACGGGGTGAATGGGTCTGCTACATTTTCTACATTGAAGACATATACAGGTTTTGATTCTACTTCTGTTAAATCAAGTGGGGCTTCATTGGATTTCTGCTACTGCGGAGATAATCAAATTCTGGGTAGGGGTCAGGAGAAAATGAGTCATAGGTGTTCTTGTGTAATAAATACTGTTGAAAGTGTAAATGATCCATTTATCAGTAAGACTGAGAATAGAATAACGGTTACATTACTTCATATGAGATTGTCTGTGCTACTGTCCCTAGAGCTCCAGTGAGTGAGTATTTTGAAAGTGAAGCTCATCCAGATCTGAGGATGGAATAAATGGCTAGGTGTGATATGGCTAATATAAATAATATGCCTACATTTATATTAATTAGTGGATAAGATATGGGAAGAGGAATTCATGTTGTGAGAGCCAGGGTTAAGGCTAGCATTGGGGCAATAATATATAAATTGATGATGTTGATGGACATAGTGGTTCTTGAATAAGTAATTTGAATGCCTCAGCAATGGGTTGTAATAATCCATGGGGGCTGATGATTTTTGGCCCTTTCTGGATTTGTATATAGCCTAGGATTCTCCATTTAGTTAATATGAGGAATGCTATGGTGAATTAAATTGGGTAATTTGTGAAAGAATGTTGATTATAAACATATTCTTAGGAAGAGGACTTGAACCGGTGCAGATAAAGGTTTCAGTTTTACATAATTACCGGACTCTGCCACCGTAACAAACCCTGTTCTACAGTAGGGTATGTATAAATTAATTGAATGTAGATTATATCATCATTTAGTTTGAAGATATTTTGTAAAGTAAGCCGTATTGCTCTTGTCCTTTCATACTGGAAGAAATCTGCAATAGACAGAAACCAACCAGGATGACTCCAGTCTGAACTCAGATCACGTGAGACTTTAATCGTTGAACAAACAGACAATTCATAGCAGTTATACCATTGAAATGTCGTGATCCAGCATCAAGGTCATAAACCATATTGCCCATATGAACTCCAGAATACAATCACACTGTTATCCCTAGTAAAACTTGTTCCGTTGATCAGTGTTTTAGAAGAACAGGTGATAAAGCATTTTGACTAGCTGGTCTAAATTTTAATCACTCAGAGGCGGTTTTATTCTCCAAAAAATAAATGGCGCACGGGCTCAAGGTGCACCGGCTTCAGTAGTTGTGGTGCACAGGCTCAGTAGTTGTGGCCCACTGGCTTAGTTGCTCCGTGGCACGTGGGATCTTCTCGGACCAGGGATCGAACCCCTGTCCCCTGCATTGGCAGGTGAATTCTTAACCACTGCATCACCAGGGAAGTCCCAGAATCGCAGTCTCCCTTTTAATATACTTTAAGCCCAAAGAATCCATGGAAAATTGTTACAGAAAATAAGACAAAAAAATATTGTAAGGACTATAACAGAAGCATATAGTACACAGTTCATATAGACACATCCCAAGCAGTTACAAAGTATATTAAAAGGGAGGCTGCAATTTTAAAAGAATAAGATAAATTATACCCACAAACTACCAATCTTTCCTGAAACGTTGCAATCTGAAACCCTATTGTAGGAAGCAGAAGATTCCAGGAGACATTCTACAAATGAAGGACTGTAAACCCTGTGGTTGGATAAGGAATTCTGGAAGGAAGGTATCCTCACCCAAGGAGAGCAGGTTCCTATACTTCTCTAACATCACATCCCTGTACAATTCCCATTGATCTTGGTCCAGGCATTCTCACTCCTCTTGAGAGAAATCTATGGCCACATCCTGGAATGTCAGCAGTCCCTGAAATCAAAAGTACACATGCCATGTGGTCACAGGAAGAGTTCATAATGTGACCCAAGAAGAAAACAGCAAGTTAAGAGAACTGGTTTTAATTTAGAAGACTGTCTTCAATTATCCACTAATATATATATATTATATGTATGTATATATATATATATATATATATACACATTTATTTTTTATTTTTTTACAAAGTAACTTTCTCTACCTTATTTCTAACTACAAGAAAAGAGTATTGCATGTGATCCACAAAACCAGTGTAGAGACTATACTCGTCTGGAAAAGAAATGATAAAATGATGGTTTCAACACAGGCATATGCATTTTTGAGTGTTTTATTTATATCAAACTGGATAAAATGTGTGTATTTCTCAGTCAGAAAAGACATGTCGAGGTAGAAATGTACCTTTCAACTATTCATGGGTACACAAGTACACTGGGGAGATTGTAAAAGTGCAGATTGTGATTCAGTAGGTCCGGTGGGCCTGAGTTCTATTTTTTTAACAAGCTCATTTTTAACTAGTGATGCCACAGTCTCTGATTCATTAACCACAATTGTGAATAGAAGAGACATAATTAGAAAGGTAAAAATTCATATTTAACTTTGAACTTAAAGTGTTTTATGGATTTTACACCTTTAATAGAATAGTAAACACAGCAGCAACAATCATTTGTGAATATTTACTATAGACCGTGTATCTTTCTAACTTTTGTGTGTAGGATTCCAGGAAAAAGGCCTGGGCTGCGGCCACAGTGGGCGTGGACCCCGGGCCGGGCCGCCCCTCCAGGACCCCCATTGAGGCCTTACGCTCCTGGCGGCTCCCTCCCCCAGCGCCCCCCTCACTCCCGGAAGGCCTCGGGGCAGAGTCGGCCCACCCCCTGCGCCCAGAACGGAGCCCGCGTTTCCGCAGAGCTGGAACTCCCGGCTCGGGGTCTCTTCCCTCCGCCGTCACGGAACTGCCGTGGAGCCCGAGGGGAGGGCGGCCTCACTGAGGCTGCCGGCTCTGGAGGGGCCCCGGCGGCCGAAGCCACGACAGTCGTTGGGACGGCGGGCCGGGTAAGTGGGCACCGACCCTCCTCCTGGTCCGGTGCCCGGGCGTCAGTGCAAGACCAGCTTCTGAGGGGCAGGGGTTCGCTGCCACCCGCCGCTGCTGTGTAGAAAGAGTGGTCCCCAGCGTCTGGTCCCGGGGAACTTCGGTCCTTCCTCTCGCCTCTGCCCTCGGCCTGGCTCGCGGGGCCTGGTGGGCGTGGGGAATGGGTCGGCCTGAGCGTCCTGAGGGGAAACGGGGAAAGGGAGGTGCAGGGCCCGGTTGGAGCGTCAGCGCCCCTCCTCCTGACTGCGGGGAAAGCGGCTGAAAACGCATCCCCAGGCTCACAGGCCCCTTGTTCAGCCGAGTCTCTCTGCGCTCCTTCCTCCCTGAGCTAAAGTACCGGGGGGAGGGGACAGGGGAGGGGAATGGCGCAGGTAATGGGGAACATCAAAAGGTGATTGTTAACTAAGGAAAACCAGCTCTCCCAAGGTGAGGAACGGAGTGCTTTTCTTTGTATGGGAAGATGCAAGAGTCTGGGCTCACTGAAATCCTTCCTTTGATATGCACCTCAGCTCTCTGGGGCCTGAATTCTGTATTTGAATATCTTGAGTTCCTCAAGGCCTGCCGGCTCACATTGGAGGGCTGCAAGTGCTGATGTCTGTGACATCCTTTGTTTACTGATATGGCAAGAAATATTCCATTTCTCACAGGTTTGAGGGGCAGACAGTGAAAAAGAGTAGAAGAATCTCACTCGGCATGTACTTTGGCTTACATATAGATAATATTTATATTTAACTGTGCTAATAGAGGTTCTCAAGTCCAATCAACTTGTACTACTGCCCTCTATGTATCAATTTCATAAATATCATAAGATAAATGCTTATAGAATTCACTTAATCCATTTAAATAGGATAATGATTTTTAAAGGAAACATAATAGAAATATAACAACAAAACCTTTACCACTAAAGGCTGGGTCTGGAACAACCTAAATAAATGTTCCATTGTTAAAATATTGAAAGATGTATTCAATAGAAATATCAACAAAAATGACAAATAATAAGGGCAGCAGAATGTTCAAATGTTCTATCTTTATCATTAAAGTGGCAGAAAATCATTTATTAGTAGGCACTGGGGGCAGAAGATGCCTGATTTTATATCTTTGTCATATTTGTGCAGTTGTTTCAGCAAGTAACTTAAAGACAAAATGGAAAAACAAGGAGGTTTGTGCCTGAGATCATGTTGATGTGAAACCAGGGATGGCCACCTTGTGCCAGGTGAATTAAGTTTACCTGGCAGGTAGACCACAGAGCTCCTGGGAAGCAAGGGTTGGAATTTTTTTGCTGGGTGCCCCTTAGGTTCTGTGACTTGATTGATTGTGAGTCATGTTGGGGGAAAGACCTGATGACAGGAAAAGGGTGGGAATAGAGTGATTTGGGGGAGCAGCTAACAACATTCATCACAGCTCACGGCCTGAATGAATTTTAAAGAAACAGGAAAACAAATGCTTCTTATGGAATCAGAGAATGTGAGGGCTGGACAATCCCAGAAAATGAGGAACACCCATCCCATTTTCCAGATGAGAAAACAGAGGCCCAGCAAGGTGAAATCCCTCACCCAAGTTGCACCTGTCTCTCCTCCCCACTACATGGTTCATGAAAGCAGGACTCTTCCTGTCTTGATCACTGCGGAATCCCGAAAAGGGCCAGGCATCTAGCAGCTGCTCCAAAAATTTTGGTTGACTGTAGGAACAATGCTATTTCTTTCTTTCTCACTCTTATTCAGGATTGTGCCAAGAACTCCCCAGGTTGCGATGTAATTCGATAAATGTAAATATTAATTGAGTTTTGTTGTCATGAGGACTTAGGCTTTGAAGTTAACAGACTTGGTTCAGATCTTGGTTCTGCCACTCAATAGCTGTTTGGCTTTGGGAAAATTACTAAACCTCTCTGAGAATATTTCCTCCTTTGTAAAGTGGGGATAAATCTATCTGAGCCAGCAGAGCACCTCCATGAGAGATGTGCACTAAATATTGGTCTTTCTCACTCTCCTACACCATCTCTCTGTTCTTCCCAGAGAAGTTGTACAGAAGAATATAGTACTTTTTTAAAATAGTTAACTAATTAATTTGTTTTTGGCTGCGTTGAGTCTTCGTTGTTATGCACAGGCTTTCTCTAGTTGCGGCAAGCGGGGGCTACTCTTTGTTGTGGTGCGCCGGCTTCTCATTGCGGTGGCTTCTCTTGCTGCGCTTGTTGTGGAGCACCGGCTCTAGGCGCGCGGGCTTCAGTAGTTGTGGCCTGCAGGCTCAGTAGTTGTGGCGCATGGGCTTAGCTGCTCTGCGGCATGTGGGATCTTCCCTGACCAGGGCTCGAACCCATGTCCCCTGCCTTGGCAGGCAGATTCTTAACCAATGCACCACCAGCGAAGTCCGATATAGTACTTTTTAAAGAGGGGTTTTAATTTATTTCAGATTGTGTACATTTTTCTTGTAGAAAAGATTATTCCACTATAGAAACATAAACACGCAAAACCACTCCAAATGCAGTATTCTATGGGTTAGATATTATCAGTCACATTTTATAAGTAATTGGGCAAATGACAAAGCACTAGCTACTGGGGAGTAAAAAGACTCAAATCTGGGGTGCCCCTCACCCCAATTTCAAGAGCAGGGTGTGTTTTTCAAATCCATGTTTCATCTGGTCTTTGTTTCTCATCCATATTCTGTGTCTGCCTTTCTCAAGAAGGCTCAGATCCTACGCTTTCACACCCTCCTGGCTGGCTGTGTCCCAGCTCCCGCCCTGGAGCCTCTGCATGCCTGGGTGTGCCTGGTCCCCCTGTGCAACACCAGCTTTGCCAGGGAGCTGCTGTATCGTGCACTGCTTGCTGTACCCAGAGTACCTGGACCCTTCTGGTACATGAAGTACACCCTCATCACCATGTGTGCACGCCCATCCCCTTACCTTATATCCTGCCTCTAAGCCAGGGTTGGGGGTGACTACAGTGTGCATTCAGCTGTGTGAGGTGCTGGGATCAAAGTGAAGTTCCCAACTTTTGAAGTTGCAGGCTTGAGGGGCACACAGTGATTTAAAATCAGGTCACCTGACTTAAAGGGGGGACTGACTGATTTAAAGCCAAGGCAGCTGACTTAAAGCCTGTGTCCCTCAGCTGCAGGACGAGACCAGCTTTGGCGGTGCACGGGTTCACTCCAAGCCAGCACTGCTGTTCAGGAAGAGCTTCCAGTATCACCTTAGTGCAGGGGGATTTGGTACCTGGTTTGCCCCTGCCCACAGAGGGGGGCCACCTTCTCTTCTGGAGAATCGGGGGTGGGGGGGAAAGTGCAGAGACCCGGCTGGCGTTGTGGCACCCTTGTCTGATGGCAGGGAAAGGGGGCGGGGCTGTGTGGTGTCCTGGGGCTGGACTCACCAGGTCGACTCAGCCTCTCAGCCTCCTAACCACCCCCCCACACACCCCACAAGAGTTTCCAATAATATGTAATTGCGCCTTAGGTTCTCGGTCTTCAAACTCATACCCAGGCTCCCAGGTTCCTTGATTCAGCCAATTCCCCTGTGCTCTTTCTTCTATTAGATACAGTCCCAGAGGGAGGGGCTGGGGGATGAGACTGGAGGGATACCGGCAGCACTGGCCTCAGCTGACTAAAGAGATCCGGGGCCTGCGCTATCACACATGTGCGAGGACCCTTAAGGCGGGATCGAGGGGGCCAGCTAGAGGCAGTGTTTGCTGCCTCAAGTGAGTATGGATCACCGTCGGGTGGGGAGCAGCCTGACCCCTGAGAAGTACTGTTAGGAGGATGTGTTCCTCCCTCGGCTTCAAGGACGTGGGTGGGCTTCAGGGCTCCAGTTCCTCTCCAGGCCTCCAGGTCCGACTGCACCGCAGCGGCCTTGCAGACCTGCCTTCCTGTCCCAGAACTTGCCAGGCTCCAGGAAGATTCCAGACTGCAGAGATGGTGCCTGAGCACTCCAGCTTAAGAAGTGCTGTCCCCGGGGACCCAACAGTGGAGGGAGGAAGGGTGAAGGGAGTGGGGGTGTTGGGTACTGAGGGGTGGCTGCCCTGGGAGACGTTGAGAGAGAGATATCGCCCCCCACACCCCCTGCCCCTGCAACTGACCCATTGATGTCATAGGATCTCAGGGCCTTTTAGTCAGAGATGCCTCTGCTTCTTTACTCCTGTGTTCAAAACTATGCAAAACCAACTCTTCATCCTCTTGCTGCCATGCCAGGACTTTTAAAGCACTGTTCTTTTGAAGCACTCGTTCCCTAAACCGCAGTTTGGAGCTGTCGCAGCTATTTAAAAGTGTTCTCCTTAAACTGAGACTAAATCCCACTCTTTTGGGAAAACGGCCTTCACTTCATTGGAGATCGTCTTTTCTGCCCATTCCTTCCTTCTACTGCCCTCTTAAGAACCCCTGTGCTCAAAGAGCTTGGTGATTTATTTTTTGCTTGATGTCAAAAAGAAACCTTCCCCATGCACCCTAAAAAGCTTTCCTGGATCATAGTTGTTTCACAACCATGACAGTGTTTTGCAGTTAGTATACACTGGGTAGACTGCCTAGCAATCCCTCCAAGAGCGAGAGGTGAGCAACACCTTTACTTATTTGATTGGATGCCCTTCAAGTTTAGGAAGGTACCATTCTTATGACCCAGCAGATAAGACAGAGCCCTGGATGGCTGTGGCTGTGATTAGATAACTTCTGATGATTTTATTTCCCTTACTGAGCTGCTGCTTCTAGGTTCAATTCATTTTATTACCTGTCCATTTTTAAAGAAAGACTGACAGAGTCACTGGAATAGGTCAGGAGTCTGAGCTCAGGGCTGGTCAAAGGTACTCACAGGGAGGAAGGTGGATAAAAATAGGTGGGTAAAATAGGAGGGTTGGCAAGTACAGCCAGGACACCCGTGTTCATCGTGCATACTAATAAAGGCCAGAATCTCCTCATTTATCTCTGGTGGGAAGTTCTGATGGTTTCACAGAATCAAACTCAAATCATATTCAAACTAGGGGATTTCCCTGAGCATAAAAGGAAGTATCCATCCCTAGCAGGAGTTGCTGCAGAGGAATAAAGACGCAGATGTAGAGAACGGACTTGAGGACACAGGGAGGGGGAAGGGTAAGCTGGGATGAAGTGAGAGAGTGGCATGGACATATATACACTACCAAAGGTGAAATAGATAGCTAGTGGGAAGCAGCTGCATATAGCACAGGGAGATCAGCTCAGTGCTTTGTGACCACCTAGAGGGGTGGGATAGGGAAGGTGGGAGGGAGACAAAGAGGGAGAGGATATGGGAATATATGTATACGAATATTTGATTCACTTTGTTATACAGCAGAAGCTAACACAAAAAGGTAAAGCAATTATACTCCAAGAAATATGTTAACAACAACAACAAAAAAACCCAAAATCTAAATCAATCAAGCCAATGGGACAATGTATGTGTTTACAGTTCAAGAAATCCACAAGAGAATCCTTTATTCTGTAGGCAATGAATGGTCCATTCGAAAAGAAAAAAAACTTTCTAAAATGTTGTTTTTCCATTTATTGTTCAGAATATCCTTTTTATACCTCTGCATTTCTTACTATTCAAAGCCAAGTCACGTGAGTTACAGGGAAGCAGCTGATTGATTTAAAGTTGGGTCATGTGATTTAAAAACCAGTGGCAGTTGATTGATTTAAATCCCGGTCATATGACATGAGAAGGGGGTGCTAAAAACTGCTTTTTCATCTCTGGCTCAGAATATCATATTTACCTTGGTTTTTCTTATGATTTAGAAAACTTGAGCTGTCTCTCCTTGGAATCATCAGGAGAAAAATACAGTATTTCAGGTTCATTCTTGAAACCAACTTCTCACGGTTAAGGTGTATTGGCTAAAAGATCTTCCTTCTTCAAGAGATTCCAAACCTCTGTAAGACACTTCATTGTAATTGGAGAAAAAAGAAGAATGAATTCAGGCCAGCAGCTGCAGGAGGCCAAGGCAGCCCCCAGGATTAGGGAAGGAGGAGGAGGAAGGGCTGAGAGTTGGCTTTAGAGCAGACAACCTCCAGAGGGCGCTGAAGCACCGGCAGAGCCCACCTGCCACTCCCAGTTTGGCACTCCAGGGTCAGATTTGGGTTTGGAGATGGGGTTGCTGTAACCCCAAGGAGGTGAGCAGAGAGGAGGAGTTGATTACCGGTCTCCTCTGACTCTGTGACCCAAATTGCCTGGCTTCACAGGGGGGACACAGTTTTGCTTTCAGCAACTGATGGGACACTTCCAGGCTGGTCGGGTTGCCCAGTGGTCTGACAGCCTGACAGACTGACTGCGGTGTGACCGCCCTTTGTTTTTCCAGAATCTGTACCTCAGGAGGTGCATGGGTGCGGGAGCCCATTCACCGCCCCTTCCCCCAAGGGGGATGGCACCTTCCCTGGCTGTACCCTATGATCACCAGGTACTTGAAATGAATGCAAGTTTTTTGACTTCAAGGAAAAGCTCACATAACTGCTTCTTCCTCATAATGTGTGGGATTTACTATAATGGAAGGACAGTATAAAGAACAAGTAGAAAACTCACCTGTTGGTCTCCATGTAGGAGTTTATTTTGCATGAATCCCTCCTACATGAGTAGATAACAGAGGTTTATTTTTGTTCCCGTGTGTGTAGTTGTGGCAGAGGATGTAGGTATGGTGATTTGAAGCCCTCAAAGAAATATTCTCAGAACTCTCAAGACTTCTCTTGATTGGAACCGAAAGAGACCTGGAAAAGGAGGAAAAGAAAAGGAGGAGGGAGAACGAATGACTGTTTCTCAGTAAATTCACCTTCCTGGTTGATTGTTCTGTCTTCTCATTTCTTTTAACTTCTATGAATGTCTAATGGAATAATGTAGAAAGGCTGATTTTTATGCTTTAAAAGATTTTACATCACAAAGAAACTAGAAGTGGCTAACAGAACTTATTCAAATCAATTTTACATAGAGACTTTGATATTAAATTTGTATACTAAAATAGGTTTATCCAAATTTTCTCTTTCTTTTTGAGTGAATATTTGTAACATATTTTTGTAGATAATAATTTATCCTAGATATACAAAATTGTGAGAATGGGTACCATTTTTTACCACTTAAATGATTTATTTTAAATGAATAGATTTGTACACTTTAAATGCCAATGTTGTGTCTTACGTGTTGTTTTTCAATTCCTTGATTTGCAAAACTTGTGTTTATTTAATTGATTTCTATCTAATAATCTGTCTCCCTTTTATTGTTTCTTACTTTATATTTTATTGATCTATAGTTAATTTACATTATTATATTTATTTCAGAGGTACAACATAGTGATTCATAAATGTTTAGGTTCTTCTCCATTTATAGTTATTATAAAAGAGTGGCTATATTCCACATGCTCTACAGTAAATCACTGTAGATTATTGATTTTATACATAGTGGATTGTACCTCAAAATCTCCTACCACTATTTTGCTCCTCCACCCTATCTCTCCCTGCTGGAAACCACTAGTCTGTTCTTTAATCTGTGAGTCTGTGTTTTTGTTGTTGTTGTTTTTGTTGTATTCAATTTTTTGATGCCACGTGTAAGTGATAACATACCATGCTTGTTTTCTCATAACATACCATGCTTTTTTTCTCATAACATACCATGCTTGTTTTCTCTGCGGCTTATTTTACTAAGCATAATACCCTCCAAGTCCATCCATGTTCTTGCAAATGGCAAAATTTCATTTTTTGCTGAAGTCATCATAAAAAAACTTTTTTATCCATTAAGCTATTGATGAACACTTAGTTTGACTCTGTATCTTGGCTATGGCAAATAACACTGTTATGAACATTGGGGTGCAGTTATTTTTTTTGAAATAGTGTTTTTGTTTTCTTCTGATATACCCAACAGTGAAACTGCTGGATATTATGGTAGTTCTATTTTTAGTTTTTTGTGGAACCTCCATTCTGCCTTCCACAGTAGCTGCACTACTTCACATTCACATCAAGAGTGTACAAGAGTTTCCCTTTCTCCACATCCTCACTAACCTTTGTTACTTGTGATCTTTTTGATGACAGCCATTCTGACAAGACTGAGGTGATATATCTCATAGTTTTGATTTGCATTTTACTGCCGATTAGCTATGTTTAACATCTTTGTGAGTTCTGGCTGTCTATCTGTATTTTTTCCTTGGAAAAATGTCTATTTAGGTCTTCTCATTTTTTTAAAAAAGATTTTGGGTGTTTTTTTGATATTGAGTTGTATGTGCTGTTTCTGTAGTTTAGATATGAACCCTTGCTTGGTCATCTTTTTTGTGTTAACCTCTTATCATGTGCAAATATTTTCTCTCCTTCAGCAGGTTGTCTTTTCATTTTGTCTTTGGTTTCCTTTGCTGTGCAAAATCTTTTAAGTTTAGTGAAGTCCCATTTGTTTATTTTTGCTTTTGTTTCATTTGCCTTAGTAGACTGAACCTAAAACTGTTGCTATCATTTATGTTGAAGAATGTTGTATATTTTCCTCTAGGGGTTTTATGTTTTCTGGTCCTACATTTAGGTGTTTATTCAGTTTTGCATTTATTTTATATATGGTGTGCTAAAATAATCTAATTTTATTCTTTTCCATGGAGCTGTCCAGTTTTCCCAGTACCACTTATTGAAGAGACAGTTTTTTCTCCATATTGCCTGCTTTGTCATAGATCAATTAAATATAAGTGTGTGGGCTTATTTCTGGGATCTCTATTCTATTCCAGTGATCTTTGTGTCTGTTTTTGCTCCAGTACCTTTCTCTTTGATTACTGTCACTTTGCAGTATAGTCTGAAGCCAAGGTGCGTGATGCCTCCAGCTGTGTTCTTTCTCAAGATTGTTTGGCTATTTGGGATCTTTGTGTTTTATACAAATTTTAAAATTACTTTTTCAAGTTCTGTGAAAATGCTTTGGTATTCTGATAGCGATTGCATTAAATCTGTAGATTGTCTTTGGTAGTATGGTTATTTTAAGAGTATTAATTCTTCCAGTCCATGCACATGCTATATTTTTCCATCATTTTGTGTTGTCTTCAACTTCTTTCACCAATGGCTGATAGATTTCTGAGCACATGTCTTTTACCTGCTTAGGTGTGTTTATTCCTAGGTATCTTATTCTTTATGATGTGATTGCATATGGTTTAGTTTTCTTAATTTTTCTTTCTGACAGCTTTGAGTTTTTTTTTTTTCTTCTTTTTCTAATTCCTTCAGGTGTAATGTTAGGTTGTTTATTTGATATTTTTCTTGTTTCCTAAGAATAAGCTTGTGTCACTATAACTTCCCCCGTGAACTGTGTTGACTGTGTCCCATAGATTTTGGATCATTGTGTGTCCATTTTCATTTGTCTTGGGTAGTTTTGGATTCCCTCTTTAATTTCTTCAGTGTTCCTTTCTTCCCCTTTTATTCCCTTCATCTGTGACGTGAGGACTATCTTTAATATTATGTTTGGATTTCTTTCAGTTTTGTGTGAGTGTGTATGTGTGTGATTATTTAAGTTGCTGAGCTCTTAGTTTCACATGGACACTACCAACCCTGCATTGTTACTCTGCTCCCCCACAGTTATGGAATTTGACCTTATATTTTACATCTACTTGTTTGTGTTTTCCTTAACTTCTTATTGTGAATATAGATGATTTTATTACTGTTTTCTTTCATCCTTCCTATTAGCTGTGTACATGGTTGATTTACTACCTTTGTTGAATATTTGCCTTAACCAATGAGCTTTTTCCTTTAGTAAGTTTCCTTTCCTAATTTTTATGTTTCAGTCGTGGCCTTTTCTTTTTCACTTAGAAAAGCCCCTTTAAGATTTCTCATAAAGCTGGTTTGGCGATGCTGAGCTCTTTTAGTTTTGCTTCTCTGTAAAACTTTAGACGTCACCATCAAATCTGAAGGAGATCCTCGCTAGGTACAGTATTTTTGGTTATAGGCTTTTCCCTTTCATGACTTTAAATATACCATGCCACTCCCTTCTGGCATGCAGAGGTTATCCTGAAAAGTCAGCAGATAACTTTATGCAATTTCCCATGTTTGTAACTTGTTGCTTTTCCTTTGCTCCTTTTAATAGTTTCTTTTTATCTTTATTTTTTTTTCCATTTTAATTACAATGAGTCTTGGTGTGGTCCTCTTTGGGTTGATCCTGTTTTGGCCTTACTGTGTTTACTGGACTTGGATGTCTGTTTTCTTTCCCAGGTTAGGGAAGTTTTCAGCTCATATGTCTTCAGGTTTGTTCTACACTGCTTTCTCTTTCCTTTTTGCTTCTGGGACCAGTATAATGCAAATATTAGTACACTTGATGTTGTTTCAAAAGTCTGTTCAACTTTCCTCATGTCATTTTAATCTATTATTTTACCGTCCATCTTCAGTGATTGCCAGTACTCTGTCCTTCAGTTTTCTGATTCATTCCTCTGTATCATTTAGTCTACAGTAGTTTCCTTTAATGTATTTTTCATTTCAGTTATTGTATTCCTCATCTCTGTTTTGTTGTTCTTTAATGGTCTAACTCTTTTTTAAAAAATTCTAACTTCTTGCTCTGGTCGTCCATTCTTCTCCTAAGTTCTTTGATCATCTTTACAGTCATTACCTTGAACCATTTGTTGAGGAGATTGGCTATTTCCACTTCACTTAGAACTTCTTCTGAATTCTTATCTTGGTCCTTCATTTGGATCGTGTTTCTGTGTCACCTCATTTTTCTTAACTTGCTGTTTTTATTGCTATGTATGTAGTAGGTTCGTTACATTTCCTGACCTTGGAGAAATTGCCTTTTGTAGGAGAGGTCCTATGTGTCCCAGCAGCCCACTGTCCCCTGGTCACTAGAATTATATGTTCTAGGTGTACCCCCTATGTGGGCTGCTTGGGCTCTTCTGTTGTGGTGAGCTGACTACTGTGGGTGGTCTGGTAGGCTTGGCTGTCCCCAGACTGATTGCTTGCCAGGCTCTGCCTTGTATGGAGGCTGTCTGTGCTGCTTGGTGAGACTAAATCATAAGGCAGCTGGCTGCACAACTCTGGGGGACACCAAATCTAGTGCTGGTTCACTTATGGGTAGAACTGCAGTCCAGGTGATATCAGGGCTAGTGCCCAGTCACTGGTCCTGGGGCTATGCTGGCTACTGGGAGGAAGAGACAGGTCCTGAGTTCTGGCTGCAGGGCCCAGGAGTCGCAGAGTTGGTGTTGGATCACTGTTCCTGACACAGCTATCTGCAGGGTCTGGGGTATCCCTAATCTTGTGTTGACATTCTGATGGGCAGGGTCAGGACCCAGCTGAGTCCATGGCTGCTTCTGGCCTGCAAGTGAGTGTTCTGGTCACACAGGCTGCTGGGCTGTGGTATTCCTGGAGCTGGTGTGTGCCTGTTGGTGTATGAGGCTGATCCCAATGCTAGAGCAGGTTTGCTGTTGGGTAGGTCCAAGCTCCATCCAGTCCCTGTGCAGTTATCACCTGCCGATGGTGAGGCTGACTCCAAGGCCAGAGTAGGCCCACTTGTCAGAGGGGCCAGGGACTCTGGGGCCGGTGCCTGTCCACTGAGGTGTGGAGGCTGGTCCTGGGGCTTTTGGTGGCTGGGCCCATACCCAGGGGCGGCTGTGCATTGAGAGGGTCTGAAGGCAGCCTGTTTGCTGGTGGGTGGGGCTATGCCCCTGCTCAGTTAGTTGCTTGGCCTGCAGCATCCTAGTACTTGTGTCTCTAGTCTGGTGGAAATGGGTAGGGCTAGGTCCTGAGGCTAAAAAGATAGAGGGAGGATTCTGAAATTATGCTTGCTGGTACCAGTGTCCACGAGGTAGAAGGAGCTCCCCCGAATGGCTGCTGCCAGTGTCTCTGTCCCTGAGGCTGTGCTGTAGTTGCCTCTTGCCTGTCTGGGAGACTCTCCAAGATCAGGAGGTAGGTGTGACCCGGGATCCTTTCAAATGACTGCTTCTGTTCTGATTCTCGGATCATGTGGGATTTTGTGAGCATCTTTTAAGAGTGGAATCTCTATTTCCCACAACCTTCTGGCTCTCTGGAAAATAAGCACTACTGGTCTTCAAAGCCCAACTTTCTAGGAACTCTTCTTTCCAGAACAGGATCCCTGGGCTTGGGAGCCTGATGTTGGGTTCATACCCCTTGCTACCTGGGAGCACCTCTGAAATTGTAATTATTCTCCCATTTGTGGGCCACCCACCTGGTGGTATGGGTCTTGACTCTATTGAGATTTTGCCCTTCCTTCCTGTCTTGTCGAGGTGCCTTCCTTATATCTTTAGCTGTAAAACATCTTTTATGGTAGGTCCCGGCCTGTTTCATCAATTGCTGTTCTGTAAACAGTTGTGACTTTGGTGTGCCCATGAGAGGCATCAGGCTCCGGGTCTTTGAATGCTACCATCTTGGACAATCTGTCCACTTCATTCTTAAATCATATTATTTAAGTTTTCTTAGTATCTTATTTGATTAGTGACAGTTTGAAATTTATTATCACTCATGTTTACTTCGCCTGTTTAAAAAAATTGAATAGTGCATTCATTCATTTTGAAATGAAGGTAGTGACCTGTGAATTTCCATACCTCAAAAATCAAGGATAGGACAAAAGCCTTTTCTACCTGTGTTATCCTCAAACTCTGCAGCCCACCCCAGCCTGGCAATTAACCTCTTGCACCCATGCTCACCTTCTGTTTTCGGACCGTTAACCATCATTGCATCTTTATGTGTGTTGACAAAGTGAACTCTAGTCTTTCCAGTTTTTGAGTTTTGTTTTTTGGTTTAGGGAACAGTCCTACTATGAATGTACATTTATTGGTCTGCTGAAGTTCATATGTAAACTTGTCAAGCACATTACCAGAATTGGAATTGCTTGTATATACACTTTGATAAATTTTAGAGACAATGGTAGAACAGAAGTAAATTGTATTTCAAATCCCACAATATTTTCACACCATGAAAACCCTTCCCTGTTTAATATATTTGTGTGTAGTTTATCTTTATGCCCATACTATATTTCCCAGAGATGGGTAAGTGTTATGTTTCTTGCTAGCATATTTACCGTATTGTTCAAAGTCAGGCGTTTAGTGGTTTTAGCATGATCCTATTTCCATGAACTCGCAAATACAAGATCTTCTCTCAAACTGTCTTTTACTCCCTGCTGTTTTATATTGCCCTCCTAATTCTCAGTCCTGGTCTTTCTTTATGTTCTTCATCAACCTGGATAGGTTATACTATTTTCTCCCTTATTCAAGACCAATAGAATAGAATAGAACACCCAGAAATAAACTCTGATATATGGCCAAATGATTTTTGACAATATGCCAAGACTTTTCAAAGTAGAAAGGATAGTATTTTCAACAAATGGTGCTGAGAAGTCATGTTGTCGACATGCAAAAGTAGGAAGATGGACCCTTACCTAACATCATATGCAAAAATTAATGAAAACGTATCAAGAAACTAAATATAAGACCTAATAAAATAAAAAGTCTTAGAAGAAGACACAAGACAAGGGCTTCATGACATTGGATTTGGCAGTGTTTTCCTCCTTATGAAACGAAGGAACAACAAAGGTACAGCTAACAAAAAAATTAACAATTTGCAGTACACAATTTAAAAAAAAAATGTGTATCAAAGAAATGTAAACAGAATAAAATGGCAACCCACAAGATGGGAGAAAATATTTGAAAGCCATGTATCTGACAAGAGATTTCTATTCAGAATATACAGAGAACTCCTATACCTCAACAAAAAGCAAACACCCTCATTCAAATATGGATAAAAGACTTGAATAGATGGTTCTTCAAAAAGATGTACAAATGACTAAGCACTTGAATAGATGCTCCATATCACTAAATGCATGTTTATGTATTTGTGTGCATGAATACACACACAAGCACACACACGCATACACAAGCAGAAAACAAGTATTGGTGAGGATGTGAAGGAGTTGGAACCATTGTGCTATGTCAGTGGGAATGTAGAATGATACAGCTGCTTTGCAAAAGAGTATGGCAATTTTTCAGATATTGAAAAATAGAATTACTACATGATCCAGGAATTTTACTATGAGGTATACCCAAAGGAATTGAAATCAGAGTCTTAAAGAAATAATTGTACTCCAGTGTTTAGAGCAGTAATAATCAGAGTAGTTAAATATGAAAGCAACCTAAGTGTTTATCCACTAGTTCCTGGATAAGCAAAGTGTGGTATACCCATATAATACAATATTATTCAGCCTTAAGAAGGAAAAGATCTAGGAATATGCTACAACATGGATGAATTTTGAGGAAATGTAGCTACCAAAAATGCCATTTTTGTAACTTTTAGTGAGTCATAACAATACAACTACTTATTTCAATTATATGGGGTACTTAGTGTAGTCAAAACCATAGAAATTGGGAGGGTAATGATGCTTTTCAGGTGGTTATGGAACAAAAAGGAAAGTTATGTTTAAAGGATACAGAGTTACAGTTTTAAAACGTAGAAAAGAATTAGAAAGATAAATGGTGATGTTGATCGCCCAATAATATGAATGTATTTAATATCACTGAACGGTGCACTTTATAATAATTAAGATGTTATATTTTATGTTATTTGATTTTACCAACATACACAATTGGGAAAGAATGTAATATCAAGAAAGGGAGTGGACCTGGGATAGAGCAGAGAGTAATCAGAAGGGTGAGACACTGCATATGTTGAAGAAGAAGAGCTGAGAGTCTTCATTGGCCAGAAGAGTCTTTATAAAAAAAAATTACTCTGAGGGTGTATTAAATAGATATCTATGGGTGCACTGCTATCTCCCATGGGTTATCTTAAAGAGTCTTTAATAAAGTCCATAAGGCTTGCTGTGGCTTTTTAAAAAACTGGATTCCGTAGGAAATAATTAGAGGGTGGTACTTAAGTCTATGTCTAGGTTGACAGATTTTGCAGGGAAGACGAACCTGAGAAGAGTGGAGGTCTTAAGAGTGTAAGTACATGGACATTAGAAAAAAAATAATAAAGGGAATTAGGAAAACTTTGGACTTCGAAGGTCATGTATTATTACTGAGTCAGACCTGAGGTTTCTAAGGAGTTATATACACAGTTGCTATTTGGATTACTTGTTGATAAAGATAAGTGGAACAACTAGAATCGTTCCCAAGTGTAGGTAAGATATAATGAGAGGATGGAGGTGGAAAGTAGGGAGACCCAGAGAGAAGTGGGAAGGTCATATTGGGCCAAGATGGTGGTAATATCCAGCAGAACAGATGGTAGGACAGACTATGAGTTCATCTTTTTTATTTCGGCTCCCCCCCTCATCCTTAATAATTCTTTGGGAATATTTCATGGCTCTGTGATGCAGGTACAGAATTCGAGTGAGGAGACTACACCCTCAGTGTCCAGCTGTCTGAGTCTTAAGTGTGCTTCAAATGATGGAGAACTATTGCTTCTTTATGAGAAGAGTTAGTACCTCGTAGCTAAGCTTAAGCTGGAGCTTATGCAATATTGATTCCATTTTATGTATACTGTTGGCATGGAGGTTCCTCCTCCTCTTTTCTTGAACATTATGAAATGAATCTATATTTCTCAACATTTGGGTATATCAGATAAATACATTAAGTAAAGGAATCTTATATATTGCTCCCTGCATAGTTTGCTCTTTCTTGTTTCTCTTTTATCTTTACTAAATTAGCACAGGGAGAGACCTTGAAATGTTCTAATCAGGAGAGATTAGAACATCATATTTCTAGAGAGGTTGGTTGGACAGAACAGGGGTCCCAGTGAGAATCAAAGCTTCTGTTTCTACTTGGAAGTGTACCTGTGTAGAATAGAGGGCTACAGGAAATATCCTAGAATATTCCAATGTCCTTGCGGGAGATCATTAGGAGAGGCAGGATCTGGTACCAGATCAGTGTACTATGACATGTTTGTCAGTCATCTGATGTGAGATTCTCAGAGCCAATCCCATATGGTAGGGCTGAGTGCAGAGTGATGAAGAACCTGTGAAAGCCTTTGATTGCATGTTAAAGATGAAGCTCTGATTTCCGGGAGTATTTTCTTACCTGACTGAATGTCACCCTTCTGTGGGGATGAGATTCTGTGCTTTTCCTCTGTTGATGACCACTGACTGAAAATCATTAGAGGATCATGTCTAGAAAGCATTCCTTATTTAATTTCTTAAAGAAGAAAACATAGAAAACATTTTTATCCACTTTCAAATTGAGGATCAAGGGGAATGACATCAGTGAAAATGTCAGAGTAGGGAGCTCTGGCTTGTGTCCATCCCCAGAAACACTGACATACGTGTTAAAACCTGTCAAAATGATCTTATCCACACATGTAAGTTTTCTTATCTTTTCACCCTGTAGATTTATCTTTCATTGAAACTTTACTTACTACAGGATGTGGAGAATAAACAAGGAAGTAGGAACTGTATTTCCTGATGAGAGAATCACTAAGTCACATTAGCTGTTCTGAGCTATGTCTTACTCACCGTGACTCTAATTAAAACAAACAAACAAACAAAACACTTTTTTTTTTAGTAAGTCAGTTCTGACATTTCCTCGTTAAAGACAAGGTAACAGATACAGACTTAGATCTACCAGAATTGAGCACACTTTTGATTGTACCTGTGTTGAATATATGAGCATGACCTGCTACAAATCTTCATTATACTTATTGCCACAACTGACAAATTCCCTTTTTCCACTCCTGATATGTTGCATGTAAAGAATGCATAGGTCACTAATCCCAGCTGGTCACAGGTAAACTCTGCCACATGGATTACTGCATGTTTTCCTGCTGGAAGACCACACATTCTCGAGTATCATGCCTGCAGAGTATCTGGGTTCTTCTTTTTTTCTGGATAAAGGTTAGATAATCACCTAATTTTATGAGAAATATATAAATTGTATTTGCATATTCTTCAGGTTTTTATTTATCCATTCTCTTTCAAGTCCTAAGTGCAAATATTAAAGTGATTTCCAAGAGGGTGGTAAATAAGACATCTACATTTATGCTCCAAAATTAGCAATAAATCATAATACAATTGTAAATGCATTAATGTGTGATTAATATGTAGATACTTATGTAAATACAAGTTTAGTAATGCTTTGTGGAGAGCTTCAGAATCTAGGTATTAAAAAAAAAGAAGAAGGAGTTTTTGAAACTCTGAGGGAATTATAGAGAAGTCTTTGTGTGTATAAATATCACTCTGAAATAATGCATTTTCTCAGAAGTAAACTAGGCATAAAATTGTAGGAAAAAACTTCATGAAATGAAAGAGCATGTGAGATGGCCATACAAGAAAAAGAATATTCTCAGAGAATAATGAACAGTGTGGAGTTCAGCAGAAGGGTCATACAGATTCAGAGAGTAAAACTTTGTAGAGCCTACTTGTGAGTTCCTCATATTTCATCTTTGGAGACACGGTAGTCATTGGAAATATGATGTTATAAGATGACGTTAACATACTTAAACACTTTCATTTAGAAATGACCACTTAGAACCAGAATAAATGAAAGAGAAGACAAAATTATGTTTTTGTTGATTTTTAAAGACCTCAGGTGAGTGCTGATAATTTAAAAATACATGATGTCTTTCACTGCAAAGTAAAAGAGCTGTTACAGTGGAGGATTACTGGACTGAATGTCAATATCATGACATAGTATGAGTGTGTTTCGTGTTTGGTAATTGCAATCATTGTTGCTTTTGTTGTGGTCATCCATTTACAATGCTTGGTGTCAGTTGATTTATCTCTTGTAAAAATAAAATACAGTGTGTGTGTGTGAAAAAAACATACATGATGTCTTGACTAAAGTTGTATGGAATTTGAGATCTGGAAAAAGCATTTCTTTTCTGTAATGCTAGGATGCTAATTGGACATTTTTGCAAGAAAGAGATTTCAGGATGCAAATCTCGTGTCTCTAAGGTGGGAAGTCAGTTCATGGCGGAACATTCTATTAAACTTGTGTGAGTGGAGAAATATTTCTTTGGAAGGAAGAGGTCACGAATCCCTTTTTAATAGTTACTGGTTTATAGTATACCGAATGAGCAAAATGGCTATTTCTGAACTTTAGAAACAAATAATATAGTTTTTCTGCATTTATAATATGAAGCTGATGTAAAATATCAAAAATTCTTTATTTTGAAAAGCAATATAATCAATTTGACATAATTCATATATATTGAACCTGTGGTACACACACACAATAAAACTTATATTCAGAAAATTTTTTGCACTTAAGAAATATTTTCAAGTGTAGTTGATTTACAATGTTGTGGGTTTTTAAAATACATGCTTATTGGAGTATAATTGCTTTATAATACTGTATTAGTTTCTGCTTTACAACAAAGTGAATCAGCTATATGTATACATATATTCCCCATATCCCCCCCTCTTGAGCGTCCCTCCCACACTCCCTATCCCACCCCTCTGGGGGACATAAAGCACCGAGCTGATCTCCCTGTGCTATGAGGCAGCTTACCACTAGCTACTTTACATTTGGTAGTGTATATATGTCAGTGCTACTCTCTCACTACGTCCTTGTCTCCCCTTCCCCCCTGTGTCCTTAAGTCCGTTCTCTATGTCTGTGTCTTTATTCCTGCCCTGTCACTAGGTTCGTCAGTACCATTTTTCTAGATTCCATATATATGTGTTAGCATACGGTGTTTCTTTTTCTCTTTCTGACTTACTTCACTCTGTATGACAGACTCTAGGTCCAACCACCTCACTACAAATAACTTAATTTTGTTCCTTTTTATGGCTGAGTAATACTCCATTGTATAGATGTGCCACGTCTTCTTTATATATTCATCTGTCGTTGGACATTTAGGTTGCTTCTATGTCCTGGTATTGTAAATAATGCTACAGTGAACATTGTGGTACATGTATCTTTTTGAATTATAGTTTTCTCCAGGTATATGCCCAGTAGTGGGATTGCTGGGTCATATGGTAGTTGTATTTTTAACTTTTAAGGAATCTCCATACTGTTCTCCATAGTGGCTGTATCAGTTTACATTCCCACCAACAGTTCAGGAGGGTTCCCTTTTCTCCACACCCTCTGCAGCCTTTATACATTGTTGTATTAATTTCTGCTGTGCAACAAAGTGATTCAGTTTTATATATATATAGATATATAGATATATATCTATATCTATCTATCTCTCTCTATATATCTCTCTCTATATATATGTATATCTATATATCTATATATATTCTTTTCCATTATGGTTTATCACAGGATATTGAATATAGTTTCCTGTGCTATACAGTAGGTCTTTGTGGATTGTCCATCCTATGTAGAATAGTTTGCTTCTGCTATTCCAAAACTCCCAATCTTTCCTTCACTCTCTCCTTGGCAACCACAACTCTGTTTTCTATATCTGTGTTTTTGTTTCTGTTTCGCTGACATGTTCATTTGTGTCCTGTTTTCGATTCCACATATAAGTGATATTATATGGTATTTGTCTTTCTCTCTCTGACTTACTTCACTTAGTATCATTATCTCTAGGTCCATCCATGTTGCTGCAAATGGCATTATTTCATTCTTTTTTATGTCTGAGTAATATCTACTGTATACGTATATCACACCTTCTTTATACATTCATTTTTCAATGAACATTTAAGTTGTTTCCATGTCTTGTCTATTATAAATAGTGCTGCTATGAACATAGGGTTTCATGTATCTTTTTGAATTATAGTTTTGTCTAGATATATGTCCACAAGTGGAATTGCTAGATCATATGGCAACTCTCTTTATAGTTTTTTTGAGGAACATCCATACTGTTTTCCATAGTGGCTGCACCAACTTACATGGCCCCCGACAGTGTAGAAGGGTTCCCTCTTCTCCATACCCCCTCCAGCATTTGTTAATTGTAGATTTTTTTTTTAATGATGGCCATTCTGATCAGTGTGAAGTGATACCTCATTGTAATTTGGATTTGCATTTCTCTAATAATTAGTGATGCTGAGCATCTTTTCATGTGCCTATTGGCTATCTGTATGTCTTCTTTGGAGAAATGTTTATTTAGATCTTCTACCCATTTTTCCATTGAGTTATTTATTTTGTTATTGAGTTGTATGAGCTGTTTGTATAGTTTGGAAATTAAACCCTTGTCAGTCTCATCATTTGCTAATATTTTCTCCCAGTCCATAGGTTGTATTTTCATTTTGATTATGGTTTCCTTTGCTGTGCAGAAGCTTATAAGTTTGATTAGTTCCTGTTTCTTTTATGCTTTTATGCTTTCTTTTATGCTTTTACAGTAAGTCCCCTACATATGAACAAGTTCTGTTCCAAGAGTGCGTTTGTAAGTCCAATTTGTTTGTAAGTCCAACAAAGTTCGCCTAGGTACCCAACTTACACAGTCGGCTATATGGTATGGTACCGTAATAGGTTTATAATACTTTTCACGCAAACAATACATAAAAAACAAGCACAAAAACAAAGAAAACATTTTTAATATTACAGTACAGTAACTTGAAAAGTACAGTAATACAGTACAGCAGCTGGGATACTCGGGCTGGCATCGAGGGAATAGGCGAGAAGAGTTACTGATTGGAGGAGGGAGAGGAGGTGGGAGATGGTAGAGGTGAAGGATTATCAGTAGTAGGAGACAGAGGGCAAGCTGCAATTTCACTCATACCTGACGTTGATGGCAAATGTTCTGGTTCCTTGTTGGATTTAATTCCATCTACCCTCTTGAAAGAATGATCCATTGATGTCTGGGTAGTAGCTCTTTTTTTCTCATCATTGATGACAAGGTAGCACTGGATTGCATTCTGAATGGCTGCTGCCACCTTTGGGTCCCATTCTACGTTCGGGTCCTGTGCCTCAAAAACTAACATTGCTTCCTCAAATAACGAAGATTCCCTTGCCATTTTCTGTGTCGTGAATCTCTTCAGTTCTTCAGTTACTTCTTCTTCTTCCTGTCCCTCTTCGTCCTTTCTCTGGGCCTCCAATTCCATCAGTAAGCTCCTCATGTTGCACAGCAAGGAGTTCAATGAAATCGTCCTCTTGCAGATCTAGCTCCAGCTTCTCGCTGAGGGTCACTACGTTGCTGAAGACCTCTTCGGACTTCTGATCTACCTTCTCAAATCCACAAAAATCATGAACAAACTGTGGGCAAAGGTTCTTCCAAACCCCATTCATGGTGACCGCCATACCCTCACACCATGCAAAGTCAATGTTTTTTATGGTCTTGTAGATGTTATAGTCCTTCCAAAGTTGTCCCTAGGTTGTTCCTGATTTGTTACTTACCTTTACTGCCTGACAAAAAGTGTGACATAAATAATATTTCTTGAAAGTCGTTATAACTCCCTGGTCCATAGGTTGGATGAGCAACGTAGTATTTGGTGACAGATGCAGTACTTTGACGTTGGGATGAAAGTCATCCATGAATGGGGGGTGGCCCAGAGCATAGTCGAGCAGCAACAGAATGTTTTGCTGGAACGTCCTTCTCCAAGCAATATTTCTCTACATCTGGGATAAAGTGGTGGTAAAACCAGTCCTGGAACGTGGCCTGTGTAATCCAGGATTTGGGGTTATGCTTCCACACAACAGGAAGAGAGCCCTTAGCTAGGTTTTTAAGGGTTCTTGGGTTCTCTGAATGATAAACTAAGAGAGGTTTCAGCTGCAATTCACCGGAAGCTTTGCCACCAAACAACAGTTAGCCTATCCTTTGCTGCTTTACAGCCCGGCATCAACTTTTCCTCCTTACTGATGTAACTTCGGTCTGGCATCCTCTTCCAGTATAGTTGTGTCTCATCCACATTAAAAACCTGGTTGGGTAAATACACACCATCATCAATAATTTCTCAAAGTGTTTCTGGAAGTTCCTGGACAGCTACCCTATCTGCACTTGCTGCCTCTCCACTTACTTTTACATTGTGAAGGTTGGCTCTAGCCTTGAACCGATGAAACCAGCCATGGCTGGCATTAAAAGATGTGCGCTCTGATTCTTTGCCGTGTTTCTTCTTCAAGTCTTCATAAAGGCTTTTAGCTTTCTCTTGAATCAGAGTTAAGTTGAACAGGACTCAGCGCTGATGTTGATCCTGCATCCGCACACTGAGAAGTTTCTCCATCTCCTCCATCACTTTTCCATGCTTCTTCGATATTTTGTCAACATCGTCGGCACAGCAGACTTCACATGTTCCATGATCTTGTCCCTGTTCTTTAGATTCCTGCCAATGATTGAATGATTCATGTTATAAGAATGAGCGATGTCTAACATCTTTTTGCCTCGCTCCACTCTCTCAATTACTTTCACTTTTGTTTCCATCATTATCGCTTGGTGCTTCTTAACAGTACCAGCTACATCACCTCTGCTTTTACGCTTGCTTCCAGACATCTTGGGCTTGAAATAAAGATACTGTACTACTGTACTCTATACAGTACTGTAAAGTACACAAAAGCACAACCACATATAGAGGAAGCACGCACGTGACAATGTGTGCCAGACACGTGAACTAACTTACATGATTTGACATGCAAATGGACGTTTACATCTTTGAAAGTTTGCAACTTGAAGGTTCGTATGTAGGTGACTTACTGTATTTGTACTGCCTAAGGAGAACTACCTAGGAAAACTTTGGTATGACTTATGTCAGAGAATGTTTTGCTTATGTTCTCTTCTAGGAGTTATAAGGTGTCCTATCTTATATTTAAGCATATAAGCTGTTTTGAGTTTATTTTTATGTATGGTGTGAAGGTATGTTCTGACTTCACTGATTTACATACGGCTCTCCAACTTTCAAAACACCACTTGCTGAAGAGACTATCTTTTCCCCATTGTATATTCTTGCCTCCTTTGTCAAAGGTTAATTGACCATAGGTGTGTGGGTTTATTTCTTAGCTCTCTATTCCATTCCATTGATCCATGTGTCTCTTTCTGTTCCAATACCATGTGGCTTTGATTACTGTAACTTTGTAGTATTGTCTGAAGTTTAGGAGGGTTATGCCTCCTGCTTTGTTCTTTTTCCTGGGGATTGTGTTGACATTTCTGACTTTTTATGGTTCCAGATACATTTTAGGATCATTTGTTCTAGTTCTGGGGAAAATGTCATGGGTAATTTGATAGGGATGACATTAAATCTGTAGATTGCTTTGGGTAGTATAGCCATTTTAACAGTATTAATTCTTCCCATCCAAGAGCGTGGGATGTCTTTCCATTTCTTTGAATCATCTTCAGTTTCCTTTACTAGTGTTTTGTAGTTCTCAGCATATAAGTCTTTCACCTCCTTGGTGAGGTTTATTCCTAAGAATTTTATTTTTTTGATGCCATTTAAAAAAAGATTGCTTGTTTACATTTCCTTTCTGATATTTCATTGTTAGTATAAAGAAATGCAACCAGGGACTTCCCTGGTGGCTCTGTGGTTGAGAATCTGCCTGCCAATACAGGGGACATGGGTTTGAGCCCTGATGCAGGAAGATCTCACATGCCGTGGAGCAACTAAACCTGTGTGCCACAACTACTTAGCCTGCACTCTAGAGCCAGAGAGCCACAACTACTGAGCCCGTGTGCCACAACTACTTAAGCCTGCGTGCCTAGAGCCCATGCTCCACAACAAGAGAAGCCACTGCAATAAGAAGCCTGCGCACCACAAGAAAGACTAGTCCCCACTGGCCACAACTAGAGAAAGCCCGTGCACAGCAATGAAGACCCAATGCAGCCAAAATAAATTTTAAAAAAAAGAAAGAAAAACCAAGAAATGCAACCAATTTATGTATGTTAATCTTGTATCCTGCTACTTTGCTGAATTTGTTTATCAGTTCTAGTAGTGTTTGTGTGGAATTTTTAGGGTTTCCTTTATATATATTATCATGTCATCACATATAATGACAACTTTACCTCTTCCCTTCCAATTTGGTTAGATTTTATTTCTTTTTCTTGTCTGATTGTTGTGGCTAGGACTTCCAATACTATGTTGAAGAGAAGAGGTGAGAGTGGGCATCCTTGTCTTGTTCCAGATTTTAGTGGGAAGGCTTTCAGCTTATGAACATTGAGTATTATATTGGCTGTGGGTTTGTCATAAATAGCTTTTATTATGTTGAGATATGTTTCCTCTATACCCACTTTGGTAAGTGTTTTTATCATGAATGGATGTTGAAGTTTTTCAAATGTTTTTTCGCCATCTATTGAGATGATCGTTTGTTTTGTGTTTTTCCTTTGTTGACGGGGTGTATCATGTTGATTGATTTGCATATGTTGAAACAACTTTGTGACACTGGGATGAATCAAATTTGGTCATGGTGTATGATCCTCTTATGTGTTGTCGGATTCGGTTTTTTAATATTCAGTTGAGAATTTTTGCATCTATATTTATCAAAGATATTGGCCTGCAGTTTTCTTTTTTGGTAGTGTCTTTCTCTGTGTTTTTTTTTAAAGTCTTTATTGAATTTGTTCCAATATTGTTTCTGTTTTATGTTTTGGTTTCTTGTTTGTGAGGCATGTGGGATCTTAGCTCCAAAACCAGGGATCGAACCTGCACCCCCTGCACTGGAAGGAGAAATCTTAACTGCTGGACCACCAGAAAAGTCCCCATGTGTTTTTTTTTTTTTCTTTCTAAGTAAATTTCTTTCTTTCTTTATTTTTGGATGCATTGGGCGTTCGTTGCTGTGCTCGGGTTCTCTCTAGTTGCGGTGAGCGGGGGCTACTCTTCATTGTGGTGTGCAGGCTGTTCATTGTGGTGGCTTCTTTTGTTGCAGATCATGGGCTCTAGGTGCGCGGGCTTCAGCAGTTGTGGCTATCAGGCTCAGTAGTTGTGGCTCGTGGGCTGTAGAGTGCAGGCTCAGTAGTTGTGGCACACAGGCTTAGTTGCTCCGTGGCATGTGGGATCTTTCCAGACCAGGTCTCGAACCTATGTCCCCTGCATTGGCAGACTGATTCTTAACCACTGTGCCACCAGGGAAGTCCCCTCCTCATCTGTTTTTGATATCAGCATGATAGTGGCTTCATACAATGTCTTTGGAAGTATTCTTTACTCTTCAATCTTTTCGAAGAGTTTGAGAAGAATCAGTGTAAGTTCTGCTTTGTATATTTGGTAGAATTTGCCTGTGAAACCATCTGATCCTGGACTTCTGTTGGTAGGGAGTTTTTTAAAATTACAGATACTATTTTTTTTAAATTTTATTTATTTATTTATTTATTTTTGGCTGTGTTGGGTCTTCGTTTCTGTGCGAGGGCTTTCTCTAGCTGCAGCGAGCGGGGGCCACTCTTCATCGCGGTGCATGGGCCTCTCACTATCGTGACCTCTCTTGTTGCGGAGCACGGGCTCCAGACGCGCAGGCTCAGTAGTTGTGGCTCACGGACCCAGTTGCTCCGCGGCATGTGGGATCTTCCCAGACCAGGGCTCGAACCCATGTCCCCTGCATTGGCAGGCAGATTCTCAACCACTGCGCCACCAGGGAAACCCTCTATTTTGCTTTTAGTGATCAGTATGTTCAAGTTATCTATTTCTTCTTGATTCAGTTTTGTTCAGCTGTAAAAAAACAAAATATATTTTTAGGTTATGTTAGCACCTAAATACTTACCATGTATTAGACCACAAAAGAGTGAAGAAAAAAATATTAAAATATTTTTTCAAATACAAAAAGTATTGAAATGTTTTTAAGAAATTGGTATAATAATACTAATTACAATAATGACAAATTGTTCTTAACTTAAAGACTACTTATATCTAAGATGCATATTATATGCTTATTGTTTTATTATTTTTAAATACATGGAATGTTTTCTCCTTTCTAATGTAATTCTTTTATTTTACCTGTATATTGTGAAGAAAATTTAGTTGCACATAATATAAAAAATTACACTTTAATAGGAGATATTAATCCATTTACATTTACTATAGTACTGAAAATACTTATGTTTAGAGTTCCATGTCATTGAGTGCTCTTTTTTATTTATTTATTTTTAAAAAAGATTTAATTTGGGGGGGGGCACAAATTATTTATTTATTTATTTTTAACATCTTTATTGGACTATAATTGCTTTACAATGGTGTGTTAGTCTCTGCTGTATAGCAAAGTGAATCAGCTATACATATCCATATATCCCCATATCTCCTCCCTGTTGCGTCTCCCTCCCACCCTCCCTATCCCACCCCTCTAAGTGGTCACAAAGCACCGAGCTGATCTCCCTGTGCTATGCAGCTGTTTCCTACTAGCTAGCTATTTTACATTTGGTAGTATATATAAGTCCATGCCACTCTCTCACTTCGTCCCAGCTTACCCTTCCCCCTCCCCATGTCCTCAAGTCCATTCTCTATGTCTGCGTCTTTATTCCTGTCCTGTCCCTAGGTTCTTCCCAACCATTTTTTCTTCCTTTTTTTTTTAGATTCCACATATATGTGTTAGCATACAGTATTTGTTTTTCTCTTTCTGACTTACTTCACTCTGTATGACAGACTCTAGGTCCATCCATCTCACTACAAATAACTCAATTTCATTTCTTTTTATGGCTGAGTAATACTCCATTTTATATTGAAGATGTGCAACATCTTTTTTACCCATTCTTCAGTTGATGGACACTTAGGTTGCTTCCATGTCCTGGCTATTGCAAATAGAGCTGCAATGAACATTGTGGAACACGACTCTTTTTGAATTATGGTTTTCTCCAGGTATATGCCCAGTAGTGGGATTGCTGTGTCATATGGTAGTTCTATTTTTAGTTTTTTAAGGAACCTCCATACTGTTCTCGATAGTGGCTGTATCAATTTACACTCCCACCAACGGTGCAAGAGGGTTCTCTTTTTTCCACACTTCTGCAGCATTTATTGTTTGTAGATTTTTTTGATGATGGCCATTCTTACCTGTGTGTGGTGATACCTCATTGTAATTTCGATTTGCATTTCTCTAATGATCAGTGATGTTGAGCATTCTTTCATGTGTTTGTTGGCAATCTGTATATCTTCTTTGGAGAAATGTCGATTTAGGTCTTCTGCCCATTTATGGATTGGGTTGTTTGTTTTTTTGATATTGAGCTGCATGGGCTGCTTGTAAAGTTTGGAGAGTAATCCTTTGTCAGTTGCTTCATTGGCAAATATTTTCTCCCATTCTGAGGATTGCCTTTTTGTCTTGTTTACATTTTCCTTTGCTGTGCAAAAGCTTTTAAGTCTCCTTAGGTCTCATTTGTTTATTTTTTTTTTTTAATTTCCATTTCTCTAGGAGGTGGGTCAAAAAGGTTCTTGCTGTGATTGATGTCATAGAGTGTTCTGCCTATGTTTTCCTCTAAGAGTTTTATAGTGTCTGGCCTTACATTTAGGTCTTTAATCCATTTTGAGTTTATTTTTGTGTATGGTGTTAGGGAGTCTTCTAATTTCATTCTTTTACCTGTAGCTGTCCAGTTTTCCCAGCACCACTTATTGAAGAGGCTGTGATTTCTCCATTGTATATTCTTGCCTCCTTTATCAAAAATAAGGTGACCATATGTGTATGGGTTTATGTCTGGGCTTTCTCTCCTGTTCCATTGATCTATATTTCTGTTTTTGTGCCAGTACCATACTGTCTTGGCTACTGTAGCTTTGTAGTATTGTCTGAAGTCAGGGAGCCTGATACCTCCAGCTCTGTTTTTCTTCTCAAGATTGCTTTGGCTGTTCGGGGTCTTTTGTGTTTCCATACAAATTGTGAATTTTTTTTGTTCTAGTTCTCTGAAAAATTCCATTGGTAGTTTGATAGGGATTGCATGGAATCTGTAGATTGCTTTGGGCAGTAGAGTCATTTTCACAATGTTGATTCTTCCAATCCAAGAACATGGTATATCTCTGTATCTGTTTGTGTCATCTTTGATTTCTTTCATCAGTGTCTTATAGTTTGTTGAGTAAACGTCTTTTGTCTCCTTAGGTAGGTTTATTCCTAGGTATTTTATTCTTTTTGTTGCAGTGGTAAATGGGAGTGTTTCCTGAATTTCTCTTTCAGATTTTTCATCTTTAATGTATAGGAATGAAAGAGATATCTGTACATTAATTTTGTATCCTGCAACCTTACCAGATTCATTGATTAACTCTAGTAGGTTTCTGGTAGCATCTTTAGGATTCTCTATATATAGTATCATGTCATCTGCAAACAGTGAGAGCTTAACTTCTTCTTTTCCAATTTGGATTCCTTTCATTTCTTTTTCTTCTCTGATTGCTGTAGCTAAAAATTCCAAAAGTGTGTGGAATAATAGTGGTGAGAGTGGGCAATCTTGTCTTGTTCCTGATCTTGGTGGAAATGGTTTCACTTTTTCACCATTGAGAACGATGCTGGCTGTGGGTTTGTCATATATGGCCTTTATTATGTTGAGGAAAGTTCCCTCTATGCCTACTTTCTGGAGGGTTTTTATCATAAATGGGTGTTTAATATTGTCGGAAGCATTTTCTGCATCTATTGAGATGACCATATGGTTTTTATCCTTCGGCTTTTTAATATGGTGTATCACATTGATTTGCATGTATTGAAGAATCCTTGCATCCCTGGGATAAACCCCACTTGATCATGGTGTATGATCCTTTTAAGGCGCTGTTGGATTCTGTTTGCTAGTATTGTGCCGTGGATTTTTGCAGCTATGTTCATCAGTGATATTGGCCTGTAGTTTTCTTTCTTTGTGACATCTTTGTCTGGTTTTGGAGTCAGGGAGATGGTGGTCTCATAGAATAAGTTTGGGAGAGTTCCTCCCTCTGCTATATTTTGGAAGAATTTGAGAAGGATAGGTGTTAACTCTTCTCTAAATGTTTGATAGAATTTGCCTGTGAAGCCATCTGGTCCTGGGCTTTTGTTTGTTGGAAGATTTTTAATCACAGTCTCAATTTCAGTGCTTGGGCTTGGTTTGTTTATAGTTTCTATTTCTTCCTGGTTCAGTCTTGGAAGGTTGTGCTTTTCTAAGAATTTGTCCATTTCTTCCAGGTTGTCCATTTTATTGGCATATAGTTGCTTGCAGTAATCTTTCATGATCCTTTGTATTTCTGCAGTGTCAGTTGTTACTTCTCCTTTTTCATTTGTAATTCTATTGATTTGAGTCTTCTCCCTTTTTTTCTTGATGAGTCTGGCTAATGGTTTATCAATTTTGTTTATCTTCTCAAAGGACCAGCTTTTAGTTTTTTTGATCTTTGCTGTTGTTTCCTTCATTTCTTTTTCATTTATTTCTGATCTGATCTTTATGATTTCTTTCCTCTGCTGACTTTGTTTTTTTTTTTTCTTTCTTTCTCTAATTGCTTTATGTGTAGGGTTAACTTGTTTATTTGAGATGTTTCTTGTTTCCTGAGGTAGGATTGTATTGCTATAAACTTCCCTCTTAGAACTGCTTGTGCTGCATCCCATAGGTTTTGGGTCTTCATGTTTTCATTGTCATTTGTTTCTAGGTATTTTTTTATTTCCTCTTTGATTTCTTCAGTGATGTCTTGGTTATTAAGTAGTGTATTGTTTAACGTCCATGTGTTTGTATTTTTTTACAGATTTTTTCCTGTAATTGATATCTAGTCTGATAGCGTTGTGGTCGGAAAAGATACTTGATACGATTTCAATTTTCTTAAATTTACCAAGGCTTGATTTGTGACCCAAGATATGATCTATCCTGGAGAATATTCCACGAGCACTTGAGAAAAAGTGTATTCTGTTGCTTTTGGATGGAATGTCCTATAAATGTCAATTAAGTCCATCTTGTTTAATGTATCATTTAAAGCTTGTGTTTCCTTATTTATTTTCATTTTGGATGATCTGTTCATTGGTGAAAGAGGGGTGCTAAAGTCCCCTACTATGATTGTGTTACTGTCGATTTCCCCTTTTATGGCTGTTAGCATTTGCCTTATGTATTGAGGTGCTCCTATGTTGGGTGCATAAATATGTACAATTGTTATATCTTCTTCTTGGATTGATCCCTTGATCATTATGTAGTGTCCTTCTTTGTGTCCTGTAATAGTCTTTATTTTAAAGTCTTTTTTGTCTGATATGAGAATTGCTACTCTAGCTTTCTTTTGATTTCCATTTGCATGGAATATCTTATTCCATCCCCTCACTTTCCGTCTGTATGTGTCCCTAGGTCTGAAGTGGGTCTCTTGTAGACCACATATATACCGGTCGTGTTTTCGGATCCATTCAGCCAGTCTATGTCTTTTGGTTGGAGCATTTAATCCATTTACATTTAAGGTAATTATTGATATGTATGTTCTTATTACCATTTTCTTAATTGTTTTGGGTTTGTTATTGTAGGTCTTTTCCTTCTCTTGTGTTTCCTGCCTAGAGAAGTTCCTTTAGCATTTGTTGTAAAGCGGGTTTGGTGGTGCTGAATTCTCTTAGCTTTTGCTTGTCTGTAAAGGTTTTAATTTCTCTGTCGAATCTGAACGAGATCCTTGGTGGGTCGAGTAATCTTGGTTGTAGCTTTTCCCCTTTCATCACTTTAAATATGTCCTGCCAGTCCCTTCTGGCTTGCAGAGTTTCTGCTGAAAGATCAGCTGTTAACCTTATGGGGATTCCCTTGTATGTTATTTGTTGTTTTTCCCTTGCTGCTTTTAATAATTTTTCTTTGTATTTAATTTTTGATAGTTTGATTAATATATGTTTTGGCATGTTTCTCCTTGGGTTTATCTTGTATGGGACTCTCTGCACTTCCTGGACTTGATTAATGATTTCCTTTCCCATATTAGGGAAGTTTTCAACTATAATCTCTTTAAATATTTTCTCAGTGTCTTTCTTTTTCTCTTCTACTTCTGGGACCCCTATATTCGAATGTTGGTGCGTTTAATGTTGTCCCAGAAGTGTCTCAGATTGTCCTCAATTCTTTTCATTCTTTTTTCTTTTTTCTGCTCTGCAGTAGTTATTTCCACTATTTTATCTTCCAGGTCATTTATCCATTCTTCTGTCTCAGTTATTCTGCTATTGTTTCCTTCTAGAGAATTTTTAATTCCATTTATTGTGTTGTTCATCATTGTTTGTTTGCTCTTTAGTTCTTCTAGGTCCTTGTTAAACGTTTCTTCTCTATTCTCCATTCCAGTTCCAAGATTTGGGATCATCTTTATTATCATTACTCTGAATTCTTTTTCAGGTAAACTGCCTATTTCCTCCACATTTGTTTGATCTGGTGGGTTTTTACCTTGCTCCTTCATCTGCTGTGTGTTTCTGTGTCTTCTCAATTGGCTTTGGGGACTGTGTTTGGGGTCTCCTTTTCGGAGGCTGCAGATTCATAGTTCCCGCTGTTTTTGGTGTCTGACCCCAGTGGCTAAGATTGGTTCAGTGGGTTGTTTAGGCTTTCTGATGGAGGGGACTGGTGCCTGTGTTCTGGTGGGTGTGTCTGGATCTTATCTTTCTGGTGGACAGGTCAGCATCTGGTGGTGTGTTTTGGGGTGTCTGTGACCTTATTATGATTTTAGGCAGCCTCTCTGCTAATGGGTGGGCCTGCATTCCTGTCTTGCTAGTTGTTTGGCATGGGATGTCCAGCACTGGATCTTGCTGGTCTCTGAGTGGAGCTGGGTCTTAGCGTTGAGACAGACATCTCTGGGAGAGCTTTCACCATTTGATATTACAAGGTGCCGGAGGTCTCTGGTAGACCAATATCCTGAACTCGGCTCTCCCACCTCAGAGGCACAGGCTTGACACCCGGCTGAAGCACCAAGACCCTGTCAGCCACACGGCTGGGGGTGAGAGCAAGAGGTAGCTTTGGTACATCTCAAAGACCATCAATGAGATTCACTGACCATTTTCTCTCCAGAAGTGAAGAAAACAAAATTCAGACTTTGGCTTGTCAGCCACTTTGGTAGCCAACCTCCAATATGGCCCTAATTATCCCCTAATTATCTCCCAGTCTTCATGTACCTGTGTGGCTCCTCACACTAGAAAAGGGTTGACTGTTTACCTAATAAGAAATTGCAGAAATGACAAATTGCAGCTTCCAAAGTTATAAAAGACATTGCAGCTTCTGCTTTGGTTTCTGCTAGATCACTCATCCTGGGGTAAGCCAGCTGCCATGTCATGAGGACACTCAAGCAGCCCTAAGGAGAGATCCATGTGGCAAGGAACTGAGGCCTCTTACCTACAGCCACGTGAGTGAGTCATCTCAGAAGTCAAAAGATTTAATTTTATTTATTTTTGGTTGCATTGGGTCTTCGTTGCTGCACAGGGTTTCTCTAGTTGTGTCAAGCAGGGGTTACTCATCGTTGTGGTGCACGGGCTTCTCCTTGCGGTGGTTTCTTTTGTTGTGGAGTATGGGCTCTGGGTGCATGGGCTTCAGTAGTTGTGTCATGCAGTCTCAATAGTTGTTGCTTGCAGGCTCTAGAGCACAGACTTAGTAGTTGTGGCACACAGGCTTAGTTGCTCTGTGGCATGTGAGATCTTCCCAGACCAGGGATTGAACCCCTGTTCCCTGCATTGGCAGGCAAATTCTTACCCACTGTGCCACCAGGGAAGTCCAGTGTGCTCTTTTTTAAACCTAGTCTGTTTTCATTATTTTCTATCTTAATGATTCTTTATTAAAGAAAAAAATAATACTCCTTTCTACCCCTCCTCTTTGAGGATTATATATGAAGAAGCATGTCTTACTTATTAACCTCAAATTTTCACCTTACATTTAAGAAGTAATCACAATGTCAAGTATTTAATACCTTTCACTTCCACCTTGAAAAGCATGGATATTAAAGTGCTAATATAATTACCTTCCCTAGTCTATCTTTTTTACTTTTTCTTATGTATAAAAAACAACTAAAAACATGCATGGTTTGTAAGGAAATGACAAATTTCAGAAAATTCAGCATCTGAATACACTCTATACATAGCTTCTAGATAAAGACACAGAAAATTGCCAGATACTCAGAGGCCCCCTGGTCCCATTCTAGTGACTCCCCTTAAGGTTTAATATTGTTCTGGTATCTAACAAAAAGATAACTTTACCTGTATTTTGTATTTTATATAAATGTTATGGCACAGTAAAATCACTTTTGGATTGGGCTTTTTGTATTTTATGTTGTTTGTGAATATGCCTATATGGTTGCCTGTTGTTGTGATCATGCATTGCCACTGATGCATAGGCTTCCATAGTGTAAATATTTAACTATTAATTAATTTATTCCAATGTGTATTACAATATGAGTGATTTTCAGTTTGTGTCTATTGAGAACAGCACTGGTATATAAATTCTAGAACTTGAGCTTTGCTAGTGTGTGTATAAATTATTGTTCAGTATACATGTAGTAGTAAAATTTTCGAGTCATAGCTTTCTTGTGTTTATCTTTTTAGATATTTCTAAATATTTTCAAAACATTTGTATGATTTTTCATCTTCAGCAGCAATGAATGAGATTCAAGGATTATACACATTCTTGTCAAACTTGATAATACCTGTCATTTTCATTTGAACTTTCTGGTTGGTGAGTGATAATTCCAGGTATCACGTTTTTGCATTTAATTGACTACTAAGAAGCCAAGCATCTTTTGATATGTTTACTTAACATTCTGTACTCTCTTTTTTGAAATGTCTTTTGGTATATTTTCCCCATTTTGCTATTCCATTATCTTCTTATTGAAGACTTCCTTTTTTTTTAACATCTGAAGACTTCTTATTTAGGAGTTTTTAATATATGCTTGATATGAGTTCTTCTCTCTTTCTGTCTCTCCTTCTCTTTCTTTAGATGAGTGTCAGTTTTTAATGTTAATAACATCTAATTTGTTATTTTCTTCTTTATTTATTTATTTATTTAGTCTTATTTCTATTTATTTATATAGTCTTCTTATCTGTAGCAGAACACATTATTTATTCTAAACCACAAATATGTTTTCATTTCTTTCATAAATCTAATTATTAAGCTTTAAAATTAAGTTAACTTTCTAAACTAAATCTGTTGTATCATAGTGAGTACTAATTTTTCTATGACAGCTGAAAGGTTACATTTATTCAGAAAATGTTGTATTCAGTTTTCTTTTCATTTGCTCCTACTTCTCATTGATTCACAGTGGTAAACATCACTTCATCCATGGATCTGACTTTTCTCTGATTTCTCATGGTCATTCTTACTAATTCGTCTTGCCTCCTGAAATCTTTAGCAATCCCATTATTCCACAGAAGCAAAAACCTTCCTTGGGCCTTTTTCCTCAGAAGATTGATTATTCCCACATTTTAAATGGGAGATTGCAATAAGTTAGGAGAAAATGCCACAAGGGTCTCTCATTTTTTTTTCACATCTTGTATCAGCCTCTGCTTGCACTCTCTGTTCAAAGATTTTTGTACAACACATTGATGGAAGATGCCAGTTGTTTCTCTCCTTGGGGAAAAGACAGATTAATTACCTGACAAATAAAATAAAGAGAGTGTCTTGCTCTGTTCAAATGTTGGACAGGATTGCTTGCATCCTAATTTAAATGTTTCAGGTGACTGAAGCTTAAGATTCCTAAGCTTTAATCCATACTTGCACCATGCACAGCACCCAACAGGAGTGTTTTACATAACCCCATGAGACACTTGTGTGCAAGTGGAACAGATAAAAATATAAAACTATTGCTGTTTTTTTGTGCCATAAAAATGATTTTTTGTCTCATTTAAAATATTTTTTTCTAAAATCCAAAAACGTGTCAAGCTAAAATATTGTTATTTCAAATATGGTAAAATCGAAGACCCTTCAAATTTCTTTCCAGTTTTGTTGATGATGGAGTGCTGTCAGAGATATGACTCCATTAAACACAATAGGTAAGATTCCTTCATAGGCCTGATTGGGGAACATGAAAATAATCCCCAGAAAAATCTGGACATTTTCTAGTTCTCAAATATTGGTTAAGATGGTAGAAAGGACCCTTCATTGTCCTATATGTTAATGCAGATCAATTGTGAGAGGTGGGGATAAAACAAGCAGCCTAAATATCCTTTATGTTTGTTGTACTACTAGTAGAAAGAGGAAGGGTCAACATGTCACCATGGTTGATATAGCAAATAAGCTGCTTGAAACTACACAGAAATGTACCTGCTTGTATTTTCTGTGCAGTTACCCTCTCTTTTGGTGTGCCCTGATACCTCCCTCAACTTATGTACCAACTCCAGCAGCATTAAGCAGAAATCCAAAGAAATCTATTCTTTGGAATTATGAGGAAGGGAAGAGTCGAAATTTTTATAGCATGCTCTATACAAGGATACACGTCACCATTCTTATCTATGTCATGCCATGCATGGAGGGTCAGTAGGTTCAGGGGATTCTGGAAGCACCAAGTTCTGTGGGGTTAATCACAGCTGCGTTCATGGGCAGTAAAAGAGAAGGGCCTTATCTTGGTCACTTTCTCAATGCTAGTAGCTACAAAAAGAAGAGGACAGCAGACACCTTAGGGAGAAGAGCCAACATTAAATGAAATGTCCTAATTACTCTAGGCAACCTCTCATGATGGCCTCCCATAGCTCCTCAAATCCCTACATACTTGCACAAGGGATAGTGTAATATTACTGGAGTGTCTGACTGCAGATTAACATTATTTTTGTTGAAAAAAATAAAAATAGGTTCAAGTGATAGGGTTTGAAAAGGGTTCACAGTGCGAGGGAAGCTATTGTAACAATGTGGACAGAACCCTTTGGATGGATTCATCATGTTTTTTTTTTTTTGCTGCTTCAGAATCTGTAGTAGAGATTGGTGTGTTCCATGATGCATTCCCGCTTCTTATAAGTTTTAAATGGAATACCCCATTAGGAAGAAGTGCACGTAAGGAAGATTAGTGAGTCAAACTCCTCTGCCCTCTGTCAGCAGTGGGTGCAAAGGGATTTAGACCAAGTGCTTTCATCCTTTGATGTGCAAAGTTTTCACTATATGAATGATGTTTTGTTTGTTTGCAGGTCAGGAGCCTTGGTCTCAATATCCCTGTTTAAAGTGTTATCACGTGTCTGCCAGAAAGAATTGCTGATGATACTGGAAAAAATTGAGAGTTATCCTTAACAATTAAGGGTTTTGTAGCAACATGGATGGACCTAGAGATTGTTATACTGAGTGAAGCAACTCAGACACAGAAAGACAGATATCATATGATACTGCTTATATGAGTAATCTAAAAAAGAAAAAAAAGGTACAAATGAACTTATTTACACAACAGAAATAGAGTCATGGATATAGAAAACAAACTTATGGTTACCAGGGGATAAGTGGGGAAGGGATAAATTGGGAGATTGGGACTGACATATACACACTACTATATATAAAATAGATAAGTATTGATAAAGACCTGCTTTATAGCACAGGGAACTCTACTCAATGGTCTGTACTGGCGTATACGGAAAAATAATCTTAAAAAAAAACCAAGGGTTTTGGGATTATATAATAAGTATAAATGTGCAAACCTTTAACATGAAAGGAAAAATCAGTTAACTCTGTGGTCCCTGTTATGGTGTAAACAATTTGTACCTCTAATTTTAAAATTTTGAAACCCAGCTCCCATGTTGATGGTATTAGGAGGTGGAGTTTTGGGGAGGTGATTAGGTCATGAGGCCAGAGACCTCAAACATGGGCTTAGTGACCTAATAAATGTAACACACAGAAGATCTTATGCCCATTCCATGATTTCATTGCCGAGCGAGAAGATCCACATTATGAACCAGAAATTGGTCCCTCGCCAGACACTAAGTCAGCTGGCAACTTGTTCTTTTTTTTTAAAAATTAATTAGATAATTAATTAATTAATTTTTTGGTTGTGTTGGGTCTTTGTTGCAGTGTGCGGGCTTCTCACTGGGTGGCTTCTCTTGTTGCGGAGCACAGGCTCTAGGCGTACGGGTTTCAGTAGTTGTGGCTCACGGGCTCAGTAGTTGTGGCCTTTGGGCTCTAGAGCACAGGCTCAGTATTTGTGGTGCACGGGCTTAGTTGTTCCATGGCATGTGGGATCTTCCCGGACCAGGGCTCGAACCCTTGTCGCCTTTATTGGTAGGCAGATTCTTAACCACTGCACCACCAGGGAAGCCCCTGGTAATTTGTTCTTGAACTTTTCAGCCTCAGCAATTATGAGAAAACAAAAATATTCTGTTGTTTATAAAATACCAAGTCTCTCATATTTTGTTTTAGCAGTCAAAGAGCTGGCTGAGGAGAAATATCTGTGAGCTTGAAGACATATCAAGAGAAACCTTTAAATCTCAAGAGAAAAGAGAAAATGGGCAGGAAAGAAATCAACAGAACAGAGTAATCAATAATTGTGGAACAATGAAAAATGCTGTGACCTATACATAATGGGTATAGCAGGAGGAGAATAAAGATAACAAAGAACAGAAAATATTTTTTAAAAATGACTGAGAATCTCCCCAAATGAATGTCTGACACTAAATCCACAACATCCAAACTTAGAGGAACATACGAATAGTAAAGAAAACTGACCAATATCTCTCAGGAACATCAATGCAAAAATCCTCAACAAAATATTACCAAATCGAATCCAACAATATTTTGAGAGAATTTTATATCATGAATGAGAGGGAATAATCCCGGGTATGCAAGGCTGGTTCAACATTCTAAAATCAAATAATTATGTCCATCATATCAACACCCTAAAGACAATCATTAGCATATCAATAGATTCAGAAGCCCTTTGAAAAAGTCTAACACCCATTCTTCATAAAAACTCTCAGTTAAAGAAATAGACTGGAGCTTTCTCAAGTTGATAACAAAGATTTACAGGAAACTTTTATCTTACATCATGATTAATGGTCAAAAACATGAAGCTTTTCCACTAAGTTCAGGTAAAAGCAAGGATGTCCTCTTTCATGAATCCTTTTCCATATTTTACTTCAAGTCCTTGCTAATGCAATAAGGCACGAAAATAAATAAAACAAATACAGATTGGGTAGAAAAAAATGAAAGCAACCTAAATAAAATGTGGACCAATATACTTTATGGACACCTCACCAAAGAAAATAGACACTATGCATATAAGTATACAGAAGAATAATCCAGATTACATGCTGCCATGCAAAAGCAAATTAAAAATACAATTACATACCACTACGTAACACTTAGAATGGCTAAAATGTGAACAATGACAAGAACAAATTCTGTAGGAGATGTGGAACAATAGGAAATGTCATTTGTTATTGGTGGAAATGAAAAATAATACAGCTACTTTGGTAGTCTGATTGACACTTGCTATAATATTGAACATTCCCTTACTGTACAATCCGGCAAGTGTTCTCATGGATATTTACTGAAAGTAGTTTAAAACATACTTCCAGACGAAAACCTGCATATGGATATTTATAGCACCTAATTCAATATTGCCAAAATGTGAATGAAACTAAGGTGTCCTCCAATAGGTGAATGAAATGATATAGTATTAATATATTCTGGGAATGGGATAATATTGAGCACTAAAAAAGTAAGCTATCAAGCCATAAAAATAGGTGGGGATTCTTATTTTCTTTTGAAATATAGGTGATTTTCTTTATTTTGTAATTTAAATTTTATTGGAGTATAGTTGATTTACAATGTTGTGTTCATTTCAGCTGCACAGCAAGTGATTCAGTTACACATATGCATATATTCATTCTTTTTCAGATTCTTTTCTGATAAAGGTATTCTCAGAATATTGAGTAGAGTTCCCTGTGCTATACAGTAGGTCCTCGTTGTTTATCTATGTTATATATAGTAGTATTCGTATGTTTACCCCAAGTTCCTGATTTATCCCTACCCCCCACCTTTCCCCTTTGGTAACCATAAGTTTGTTTTCCAAGTCTGTGAGTCTGCCTCTGTTTTGTAAGTTAGTTCATTTGTATCAATTTTTAGGTTCCACCTAGAAGTGATATCATACAATATTTGTCTTACTCTGTCTGACTTACTTCACTTAGTACAATCATCTCTAGGTCCATCCATGTTACTGCAATTGGCATTATTTTCTTCTATTTTATGGCTGAGTCATATTCCATTATATATATGTATCACATATTCTTTACCTATATTCATATGTTGATGGACATTTTGGTTGCTTCCATGTCTTCGCTATTGTAAAGAGTGTTGCAGTGAACATTGGGGAAGATGTGTCTTTTCGATTTATGCTTTCCTCCAGATATGCGCACAGGAGTGAACTTGCTGGATCATCTGGTAGCTCTATTTTATTTTATTTTATTTCATTTCATTTCAATTTCAATTTTTTTGGAGAAGAGTTGATTTACAATGTTGTGTTACTTTCTGCTGCACAGCACAGTGAAGCAGTTATACATATATCCAATCCTTTTTGGATTCCTTTCCCATACAGGTCATTACAGAGTATTGAGTAGAGTTCCCCGTGCTATACAGTGAACCCTTATTTGTTATCTCTTTTATATATAGTGGTGTGTATATGTCAATCCCAATTTCCAATTTATCCCTGCCACCTCCCCTTACTCTGGTAACCTCCATTCTGTGCTCCATAGTGGCTGTTACCAATTGGCATTGCCACCGATAGCATAGTATTGGTGGCGCAGTGGTTAAGAATCTGCCTGCCAGTTCAGGGGTCACAGGTTCGAGCCCTGGCCCGGGAAGATCTCACATGCCACAGAACAAGTAAGGCCGTGCACCACAACTACTGAGTCTGCACTCTAGAGCCCACGAGCCACAACTACTGAAGCCTGTGTGCCTAGAGCCTGTGCTCCACAACAAGAGAAGCCACCGCAAAGAGAAGGCTTCGTACCACAACGATGAGTAGACCCCGCTTGCTGCAGCTAGAGAAAAGCCGCGTGCAGCAATGAAGACCCAAGGCAGATTAAAAACAATAATAATAAGTAGTAGGTTTCTCTTTTTCCCACACCATCTGAAGCATTTCGTGTTTGTAGACCTTGTGATGATGGCTGTTCTGAGTGGTTCCAGGTGATACTTCTTTGTACATCTGATTTGCATTTGTCTAACATAAAGCAATGGTGAGCATCTTCATATGTGCTTTCTTTTGAACAGTGTGAGTAAAATTTACCCCTTGAAAAAGGGTTATTGAAAGGTTGCCTTGTTTTGAAGTCTATTTCGATTACCTACCCTAAGACATTTTTTGAGGGCTGTTGTCATTTACAGCTCCCTAAGCATTGTGAATATGAAGTGCCTATAAGGTCCAGTTTTTAGAGTTGTTGTTATGGGAAACAGAAGGCGGCAGGATTTCTACTGTCCCTGTCTGGTTACTGACACAACCTTAGATGTAGGGAAAGTCCTGTTCCTGGGTTTTAAATTAGAGTGGAATGTGCCTGACCAAACATGTAAGGGCTTCTGTCCCATTCCTTCTTCCCCCTTACCCTTCATCCCCCGAACAAATACAAACCCCTGCAAAATCACCTGTTGAGGGTGCTGTCTTGCAGAGTGGGATGACCCTAATGAAGAAGGCTGGAGGTCGGAACCCAAACCCCAGGATATGTTGAGACCAGGTGATTTTCCAAGTGTCATCCAGCCCAGAGAGTCCACCATCCTTTGGGTGTCAGAGGGTTGATTTAGTAGTATGAGGGCACACTTAGATCTGGAGATTGTGATCCCATGCAGAGGGGACCAGGTACTACATGTTCAAGGGGGGTGAATTAGCTGGCATATCCTCCCGAGGTCCTCAGGCCCACAACAGTCCAGTCTTGGGACCAAATTGGGTCTGTGTCCAGGGATGTGACACTAGCACGTTCACCGCGACTAAACGAATTTAGTGATCATTTTTCTTTTCTGTAATTTAATTTTAAATTTATAATGGAGTATAGTTGATTTACCATGTTGTGTTCGTTTTTGACATACACCAACATGATGCATTTATACAGAGATGACTATATATTCTTTTTAGAATTATTTTCCCATTGAGGTTACTAAAGCGTGTTGAGAAGAGTTCCAAGTGCTCTACAGCAGGTCCATGTTGATTACAAGTTTTCTCTCTGTAAATATGTATATACTAACTCCAACCTCATGATTTATGCCTCCAACACACCTTTCCAGTTTGGTAACCATAAGTTTGTGTTCTAAGTCTGGGACTCTGTTTCTGTGTTGTAAGATAGTACCTTTCTATCAATTTTTAGATTCCACCGATAAGTAATATCATATGATATTTTTCATTGTCTGATTTATGACACTTAGTGTGAATGTATCTAGGTCCTTCCGAGTGGCTGCAAATGGTCTTATTTCATTCACTTCATGGCTGAGTAATATTCCATTGTACATATCTACCATAATTTCTTTATCCATTCTTCCTTCCAAGGACTTTTAGGTAGCTTCTAAGTAGAGGCTCTTGTAAACAGGGCTGCATAAATTTTGGAGTGCCTGGGTCCTGTCAATTTATGTTTTTTCCAAGATACAGGCCCAGGAGTGGAAGCACCATATGCTCTGAAGCTCTGGTTTTTAGATTTTTAAGGAATCACTACCCACTTCTCCAGAGTGGCTGTTAGCAATTTACATTCCCACCATCAGCTTGTCAGGGTTCCCTTTTCTCCACGCCCTGTCCTGCATTTCAGGTTTTACACTTTGTGAGGTTGGCCATTCTGACTGGTGCGAAGTGATATCTCTTTGTAGTATTAATTTACATTGCCCACCTGTTTTGTTGGCCAAAAATGGAGTAAGGGTTTTTCCTGAATATATTAAGGAATAACGCATACGGCCTTTTTGGCAAACTGCATCATTGGCGATGTTCAGCAGCTTTGCATGTGCTTTAATGGCGAGTGCAAACTACCTCTTGAAATTCCTTTCCTGCACTTCTGCCTTGCTTACAAGACCTTTAGGAATACTTGGCTGAAGAAATGACTCCATTAGAGGTGTCAATTACAACCCTGCATGTTTGTGAATTGCAGTGCCCCTGAGCACCGGTTTTCAACTTGTTGTTTAGGGAAGCAGACACAAAGGGGCAGGATTTCTACAGACCCATTCCGGTTACTGGCGCACCTGAAGGATAGGGAAATTCTTCTTCCAGATTAGGAAACTAGAGTGGCATATGCCTGTCCAAACATCTAAGGCTTGTGTCTCATTCCATCCCCCCATTCCCCTTCTTCACCGGAAAATTCCAAGCCGTGAAAAACTGGCTGTTGAGTGTGCTGCCTTCCCAAAGTGGGGAGACTCTAAGAAAGGAGCTGGGGAACCCGAATACCAGGAGAAGTGGAGATGGGGTGACTTTTCCAAACTCTTCCCGATCAGACGGTGTACCATCCTCTGGATGTCCCATGAATGTTTTAGCTGCAGGAAGGGTCCCCTGCACCTGGAGATATGGGACCCATGGAATGGGGGCCAGGCAGTATTACTCTAAAAGTGCTGCATTTGCTGTCCCATCCTCACGAAGCCTCTCAGACCAACGAGTGTAGAGCCTTAGGTCCCATCCAGCTCTGTGTCTAGATGTGGTCAGTCCAGGTTGCATCACAGCCCTTGAACAAATTTTGTAAGAATTTCTCTCCCTCTCACTGTCTTTTTTTTTTGTTCTTGTTATTTAATTTTATAATGGGGTATAGCTGATTTTCAATACTGTGTTTCTTCCTGCTCTGCATCTATCCACTTGATTCACTTAAAGAGAGACATCAATAAATTGTTTTACAGATTCTTACCAGTCTTATATATCCTTTTCCGGTGACAACAGTGTGCTGAGTCCAGCTCGTTGAGCTATACAGTAGGTCCTGTCGAATACCTATTTTGATTATGGAAATGTATCTATGCTAATTTCAACCTCCTGGTTTATGCATCACCCCACCCCACCTTTCTTCTTTGGCAGCCATAAGTGTGTTTTCTAAATGTGTGACTGTTTCTGTTTTGTAATTTAGTTCATGTGTAGCCATTTTTAGATACTATCTATAAGTGATACCTTATGATAAGTCTCTTTTTATGTCTGACTTAGGTCACTTAGAATGATCGTACCTCAGTCTCCACGAGTTGCTGCAATTGGACTTATTTCACTGATTTAATTGCAAAGTAATGTTCCATTGTACAGAAGTACCACATCTTCATTATCCATTTTTTGCTTCCAAGGACATGTAAGTTGTACCCAAATCGAGGCATTTCTAAACAGAGCAGCACTAAACGTATGGGGTGCCTGTGTCCTGACGATTTTTGGTTTTCCCAATATATGCGCCGAAGAGTGGAAGCGATGTATGCTCTGTAGCTCTGTATTTTAGAGGTTTTAAGAAACACCATACACTTCTCCAGAGTGGCCGTTGGCTATTTATATCCCCGTCATCAGCGAAACAACGCTCTTTTTTCTCCATGGCCTGGCCTGCATTTTTGGTTTCTACACTTTTCCAGGATGGCCTTTTGATGAATGCGAAGTGAGACTTCTTTGTAGTACTGACTTGCATTGCCCGCTTGTTTGATTGGCGAAAAAGGGCGTATGCTTTTTTTCTGAATATATTTATTTTTATAATAGGGTTTAGCTGATTTTCACTGCTGTGTTTATGCCACTTTACACCCACTTGATTCAATTACAGAGCGATATCAATAAATACTTGTTAAGATTATAACTACTCAGATATATTCTTCTCCGGTGAATACGGTGTGCTGAGTCCAGTTCATTGAGCAATGAGTAGGTCTTGACTATTATATATTTGATTTACGGAAAGATATCTGTGCTAATTTCAAACACGTGTTTTATGCATCATCCCACCACAACTTTCCCCTTAAGCAACCGTAAGTGTGTTTTCTAAATGTGTGACTATGTTCTCTTATGTAATTAAGTTCATGTGTAACGACTTTTACATTCCCTCTAAAAGTCGTATCTTATAACTTTCTTTTGCTGTGTGACTCATTTCACTTAGAATCATCATACCTAAATCCACTCATTATGCTGCTACAAGCCTTATGACATTGAATTCATGGCTGAGTGATATTCCATTGTACATAATACCACAAATTCCTTATCCATTTTTCTCTTTCCTGGGATATTTAACGTGTCCCTAAGTCGAGATTCTTGTAAACAGAGCAGCCCTAAACGTTGGGGTGCCGCTTTCCTATCGATTTTTGGTTTTCCCAAGATATGCGTCCATGAGTGGAAGTGCAGTATGCTCTGTAGCTCTGTTTTTAGATGTTTTAGGAAACACCATACACTACTCCAGAGTGGCCATTGTCAATTTACATCCCACCTATCAGCGTAACAAGGCTCCCTTTTCTCCATGGCCAGTCCTGCATTTCTGGTTTTTACACTTTTTCAGGAAGGGCCTTTTGATCTATGGGAAGTCAGACATTTTTGTACTGCTGATTTGCATTGCCCGCCTGTTTAGTTGGCCAAAAGGTCGTCTGCGTTTTTTCCTAAATATATTCAGAAAAAAACAAAGACGCCCTTTTTGGCCAAGTGCATCATTGTCGAAGTTCTGCCGCTTTTCATGTGCTTTAAAGGCGAGTCGAATCTACCTCCTGAAATCTGTTTCCTGCAATTCTGCCTTGTTTTCAAATCCTCTTCATTGCCTTCCCTCAATATATTTGTGGACGAGAGTTATCATTTATAACTCTGCAGGTTTGTGAATTGCAGTGCCCCTGAGCTCCATTTGTCAACTCGCTTTTTTGGGAGCAGGCCGCAAAAGCGCAGGATTGCTTCAGGCCCTATTCTGGTTGCGGGGGGGCAGGCTGAGCCTGTGGTTCATTCTTCTTCCTGATGGGAAAATAGAGTGACCTGTGCCTGTCCCAACACCTAGAGCTAGTCTCTCATTGGTTCACCCTCTTCCCGTTCATCCTCAGGACAAATTGCAACCTGTACAAAACAGGAGGGTAGCGGTGCTGATTCTCCAAGTAGGGAGATTGTTAGTAAAGCGGCTGGAATGGCGAACCCGAGCACAAGGAGAGGAGAAATGAGGTGCGTTTTAGAAACCTTTCCCGATCACACGGTGTACCATCTTCTGGGTTTCCCAGGCATGTTTTCGATGTAGGAAGATGCCCTTGAACCTGGAGATTTGGGACCCATGGGAAGGGTACCACGCAGTATTACTTTAAAGGGTCTGCGTTTGCTCGCCCAACCTCACCAATCCTCTCAGCCCCAAGAGTGTCCAGCCTACTGTCTCATCCAGCTGTGGGTCTAGATATGGTCAATCCAGGTGGCATCAGAGCCCCTGAACGGATTTTGTAAGAATTTCTCTCTCTTTCACTGTCTTTGTTTTATGGGGTTTTTTTTTGAGTAATTTATTTTCTCTTTTTTTTTTTTCTCCCCCCCCCTCCCCAGTAATTTATTTTTATAATGGGGTTTAGCTGCTTTTCACTGCTGTGTTTATGCCGCTTTACACCCTCTTGATTCACTTCCCGAGAGATATCAATACATAGGTTTTAAGATTCTTACTAGTCAGGTATATTTTTGTGCGGTGAATAGGGGGTGTTGAGTCCAGTTCACTGAGCAGGGAGTAGGTCTTGTCTATTACATATTTGGCTTATGGAACGGTATCTGAGCTAATTTCAAACCCTTGTTTTATGCATCACCCCACCTGACCTTTCCCGTTATGCAGCCATAGTGTGTTTTCTAAACGTGTGACTCTGTTCTGTTATGTAATTCAGTTCAAGGGTAGCGATTTTGACATTCCCTCTATAAGTGATATCTTAGGATAAGTGTCTTTTTCTGTGTGACTTATTTCACTTAGAGTCATCGTACCTAAATCCACTCATCATGCTGCTACTAGCCTTATGACATTGATTTCATGGCTGAGTGATATGCCATTGTGCATAAGTACCACAACTTCTTTATCCATTTTTCTATTTCCTGGGATATTTAAGGTGTACCGCAGTGGAGGTTCTTCTAATCAGAGCAGCCCTACATTTTGGGGTGCCTGTGTCTTGTGAATTTTCAGTTTTCCCAATGTATACGCCCATGAGTGGAAGTGCCCTATGCTCTCTAAGCTGTGCTTATTACATGTTTCAGGACACACCGTATACTTCTCCAGAGTGGCTGTTGGCAATTTACATCCCGCCCATCAACGTAGCAAGGCTCCCATGTCTCCATGGCCTGTCCTGCATTTCTGGTTTTTAAACTTTTTTCAGCATGCCCCTTTTGACCGATGGCAAGCGAGACTTCTTTGTAGTGCTGATTTGCCTTTCCAGCTTGCTTGGTTGGCCAAAAAGGGCGTATGCGTTTTTTCCTGAATATATTCAGGAAAAAACGCATACGCCCTTTTTGGCCAAGGGCATCATTGTCGACGTTTTGCCGCTTTTCATGTGCTTTAAAGGCGAGTCGAATCTACCTCCTGAAATCTGTGTCCTGTAATTCTGCTTACTTTCAAATCCTCTTCGTTGCCTTCCCTCAATATATTTGTGGACGAGAGTTATCATTTATAACTCTGCAGGTTTGTGAATTGCAGTGCCCCTGAGCTCCATTTGTCAAGTCGCTTTTTTGGGAGCTGGCCGCAAAAGCGCAGGATTGCTTCAGGCCCTACTCTGGTTCGGGGGGGGGGGGACAGGCTGAGCCTGTGGTTCATTCTTCTTCCTGATGGGAGAATAGAGTGACCTGTGCCTGTCCCAACACCTAGAGCTAGTCTCTCATTGGTTCCCCCTCTTCCCGTTCATCCTCAGGACAAATAGCAACCTGTACGAAACAGGAGGTTAACGGTGCTGATTCTCCAAGTAGGGAGATTGTTAGTAAAGCGGCTGGAAAGGCGAACCCGAGCACAAGGAGAGGAGAAATGAGGTGCGTTTTAGAAACCTTTCCCGATCACACGGTGTACCATCTTCTGGGTTTCCCAGGCATGTTTTCGATGTAGGAAGATGCCCTTGAACCTGGAGATTTGGGACCCATGGGATGGGTACCACGCAGTATTACTTTAAAGGGTCTGCGTTTGCTCGCCCAACCTCACCAATCCTCTCAGCCCCAAGAGTGTCCAGCCTTCTGTCTCATCCAGCTGTGGGTCTAGATATGGTCAATCCAGGTGGCATCAGAGCCCCTGAACGGATTTTGTAAGAATTTCTCTCTCTTTCACTGTCTTTGTTTTATGGGGGTTTTTTTGAGAAATTTATTTTTATAATGGGGTTTAGCTGCTTTTCACTGCTGTGTTTATGCCGCTTTACACCATCTTGATTCACTTCCAAAGAGATATCAATACATAGGTCTTAAGATTATTACTAGTCAGATATATTCTTGTGCGGTGAATAGGGGTTGTTGAGTCCAGTTCACTGAGCAGGGAGTAGGTCTTGTCTATTACATATATGGCTTATGGAACGGTATCTGAGCTAATTTCAAACCCTTCTTTTATGCATCACCCCACCTGACCTTTCCCGATATGCAGCCATAGTGTGTTTTCTAAACGTGTGACTCTGTTCTGTTTTGTAATTCAGTTCAAGGGTAGCGATTTTGACATTCCCTCTATAAGTGATATCTTAGGATAAGTGTCATTTTCTGTGTGACTTATTTCACTTAGAGTCATCGTACCTAAATCCACTCATCATGCTGCTACTAGCCTTATGACATTGATTTCATGGCTGAGTGATATGCCATTGTGCATAAGTACCACAACTTCTTTATCCATTTTTCTCTTTCCTGGGCTATTTAAGATGTACCGAATTGGAGGTTCTTGTAAACAGAGCAGCCCTACACTTTGGGGTGCCTGTGTCTTGTGGATTTTCAGTTTTCCCAATGTATACGCCCATGAGTGGAAGTGCCCTATGCTCTCTAAGCTGTGTTTATTACATGTTTCAGGACACACCGTACACTTCTCCAGAGTGGCTGTTGGCAATTTACATCCCGCCCATCAGCGTAGCAAGGCTCCCTTGTCTCCATGGCCTGTCTTGCATTTCTGGTTTTTACACTTTTTTCAGCATGGCCCTTCTGACCGATGGCAAGCGAGACTACTTTGTAGTGCTGATTTGCCTTTCCGGCTTGCTTGTTTGGCCAAAAAGGGCGTATGCCTTTTTTCCTGAATATATTCAGGAAAAAAGGCATACGCCCTTTTTGGCCAAGGGCATCATTGTCGACGTTTTGCCGTTTTCATGTGCTTTAAAGGCGAGTCGAATCTACCTCCTGAAATCTGTTTCCTGCAATTCTACCTTGCTTTCCAATCCTCTTCGTTGCCTTCCCTCAATATATTTGTGGACGAGAGTTATCATTTCTAACTCTGCAGGTTTGTGAATTGCAGTGCCCCTGAGCTCCATTTGTCAAGTCGCTTTTTTGGGAGCTGGCCGCAAAAGCGCAGGATTGCTTCAGGCCCTATTCTGATTCCAGGAGGGCAGGCTGAGCCTGTGGTTCATTCTTCTTCCTGATGGGAAACTAGAGTGACCTGTGCCTGTCCCAACACCTAGAGCTAGTCTCTCATTGGTTCCCCCTCTTCCCGTTCATCCTCAGGACAAATTGCAACCTGTACGAAACAGGAGGTTAACGGTGCTGATTCTCCAAGTAGGGAGATTGTTAGTAAAGCGGCTGGAATGGCGAACCCGGGCACAAGGAGAGGAGAAATGAGGTGCGTTTTACAAACCTTTCCCGATCACACGGTGTACCATCTTCTGGGTTTCCCAGGCATGTTTTCCATGTAGGAAGATGCCCTTGGACCTGGAGATTTGGGACCCATGGGATGGGTACCATGCAGTATTACTTTAAAGGGTCTGCGTTTGCTCGCCCAACCTCACCAATCCTCTCAGCCCCAAGAGTGTCCAGCGTTATGTCTCATCCAGCTGTGGGTCTAGATATGGTCAATCCAGGTGGCATCAGAGCCCCTGAACGGATTTAGTAAGAATTTCTCTCTCTTTCACTGTCTTTGTTTTCTGGGGTTTTTTTTTTGAGTAATTTATTTTTATAATGGGGTTTAGCTGCTTTTCACTGCTGTGTTTATGCCGCTTTACACCCTCTTGATTCACTTCCCGAGAGATAGCAATACATAGGTTTTAAGATTCTTACTAGTCAGATATATTCTTGTGCGGTGAATAGGCGGTGTTGAGTCCAGTTCACTGAGCAGGGAGTAGGTCTTGTCTATTACATATTTGGCTTATGGAAGGGTATCTGAGCTAATTTCAAACCCTTGTTTTATGCATCACCCCACCTGACCTTTCCCGTTATGCAGCCATAGTGTGTTTTCTAAACGTGTGACTCTGTTCTGTTTTGTAATTCAGTTCAAGGGTAGCGATTTTGACATTCCCTCTATAAGTGATATCTTAGGATAAGTGTCTTTTTCTGTGTGACTTATTTCACTTAGAGTCATCGTACCTAAATCCACTCATCACGCTGCTACTAGCCTTATGACATTGATTTCATGGCTGAGTGATATTCCATTGTGCATAAGTACCACAACTTCTTTATCCATTTTTCTATTTCCTGGGATATTTAAGGTGTACCGCAGTGTAGGTTCTTGTAATCAGAGCAGCCCTACATTTTGGGGTGCCTGTGTCTTGTGAATTTTCAGTTTTCCCAATGTATACGCCCATGAGTGGAAGTGCCCTATGCTCTCTAAGCTGTGTTTACTACATGTTTCAGGACACACCGTACACTTCTCCAGAGTGGCTGTTGGCAATTTACATCCCGCCCATCAGCGTAGCAAGGCTCCCATGTCTCCATGGCCTGTCCTGCATTTCTGGTTTTTACACTTTTTTCAGCATGGCCCTTTTGACCGATGGCAAGCGAGACTTCTTTGTAGTGCTGATTTGCCTTTCCGGCTTGCTTGTTTGGCCAAAAAGGGCGTATGCGTTTTTTCCTGAATATATTCAGGAAAAAACGCATACGCCCTTTTTGACCAAGGGCATCATTGTCGACGTTTTGCCGCTTTTCATGTGCTTTAAAGGCGAGTCGAATCTACCTCCTGAAATCTGTTTCCTGCAATTCTACCTTGCTTTCCAATCCTCTTCCTTGCCTTCCCTCAATATATTTGTGGACGAGAGTTATCATTTCTAACTCTGCAGGTTTGTGAATTGCAGTGCCCCTGAGCTCCATTTGTCAACTTGCTTTTTTGGGAGCTGGCCGCAAACCGCAGGATTGCTTCAGGCCCTATTCTGGTTCCGGGGGGTGTGGGGGGACAGGCTGAGCCTGTGGTTCATTCTTCTTCCTGATGGGAGAATAGAGTGACCTGTGCCTGTCCCAACACCTAGAGCTAGTCTCTCATTGGTTCCCCCTCTTCCCGTTCATCCTCAGGACAAATTGCAACCTGTACGAAACAGGAGGGTAACGGTGCTGATTCTCCAAGTAGGGAGATTGTTAGTAAAGCGGCTGGAATGGCGAACCCAAGCACAAGGAGAGGAGAAATGAGGTGCGTTTTACAAACCTTTCCCGATCACACGGTGTACCATCTTCTGGGTTTCCCAGGCATGTTTTCGATGTAGGAAGATGCCCTTGAACCTGGAGATTTGGGACCCATGGGATGGGTACCACGCAGTATTACTTTAAAGGGTCTGCGTTTGCTCGCCCAACCTCACCAATCCTCTCAGCCCCAAGAGTGTCCAGCCTTCTGTCTCATCCAGCTGTGGGTCTAGATATGGTCAATCCAGGTGGCATCAGAGCCCCTGAAAGGATTTTGTAAGAATTTCTCTCTCTTTCACTGTCTTTGTTTTATGGGGTTTTTTTTGAGTAATTTATTTTTATAATGGGGTTTAGCTGTTTTCACTGCTGTGTTTATGCCGCTTTACACCATCTTGATTCACTTCCAGAGAGATATCAATACATAGGTCTTAAGATTATTACTAGTCAGATATATTCTTGTGCGGTGAATAGGGGGTGTTGAGTCCAGTTCACTGAGCAGGGAGTAGGTCTTGTCTATTACATATATGGCTTATGGAACGGTATCTGAGCTAATTTCAAACCCTTGTTTTATGCATCACCCCACCTGACCTTTCCCGATATGCAGCCATAGTGTGTTTTCTAAACGTGTGACTCTGTTCTGTTTTGTAATTCAGTTCAAGGGTAGCGATTTTGACATTCCCTCTATAAGTGATATCTTAGGATAAGTGTCATTTTCTGTGTGACTTATTTCACTTAGAATCATCGTACCTAAATCCACTCATCATGCTGCTACTAGCCTTATGACACTGATTTCATGGCTGAGTGATATGCCATTGTGCATAAGTACCACAACTTCTTTATCCATTTTTCTCTTTCCTGGGCTATTTAAGCTGTACCGAAGTGGAGGTTCTCGTAAACAGAGCAGCCCTACACTTGGGGTGCCGGTGTCTTGTGGATTTTCAGTTTTCGCTATGTATACGCCCATGAGTGGAAGTGCCCTATGCTCTCTAAGCTGTGTTTATTACATGTTTCAGGACACACCGTACACTTCTCCAGAGTGGCCGTTGGCAATTTACATCCCGCCCATCCGCGTAGCAAGGCTCCCATGTCTCCATGGCCTGTCCTGCATTTCTGGTTTTTACACTTTTTTCAGCATGGCCCTTTTGAGCGATGGCAAGCGAGACTTCTTTGTAGTGCTGATTTGCCTTTCCGGCTTGCTTGGTTGGCCAAAAAGGGCGTATGCCTTTTTTCCTGAATATATTCAGGAAAAAACGCATACGCCCTTTTTGGCCAAGGGCATCATTGTCGACGTTTTGCCGCTTTTCATGTGCTTTAAAGGCGAGTCGAATCTACCTCCTGAAATCTGTTTCCTGCAATTCTACCTTGCTTTCCAATCCTCTTCGTTGCCTTCCCTCAATATATTTGTGGACGAGAGTTATCATTTCTAACTCTGCAGCTTTGTGAATTGCAGTGCCCCTGAGCTCCATTTGTCAAGTCGCTTTTTTGGGAGCTGGCCGCAAAAGCGCAGGATTGCTTCAGGCCCTATTCTGATTCCAGGAGGGCAGGCTGAGCCTGTGGTTCATTCTTCTTCCTGATGGGAAACTAGAGTGACCTGTGCCTGTCCCAACACCTAGAGCTAGTCTCTCATTGGTTCCCCCTCTTCCCGTTCATCCTCAGGACAAATTGCAATCTGTACGAAACAGGAGGTTAACGGTGCTGATTCTCCAAGTAGGGAGATTGTTAGTAAAGCGGCTGGAATGGCGAACCCGGGCACAAGGAGAGAAGAAATGAGGTGCGTTTTACAAACCTTTCCCGATCACTCGGTGTACCATCTTCTGGGTTTCCCAGGCATGTTTTCGATGTAGGAAGATGCCCTTGAACCTGGAGATTTGGGACCCATGGGATGGGTACCACGCAGTATTACTTTAAAGGGTCTGCGTTTGCTCGCCCAACCTCACCAATCCTCTCAGCCCCAAGAGTGTCCAGCGTTATGTCTCATCTAGCTGTGGGTCTAGATATGGTCAATCCAGGTGGCATCAGAGCCCCTGAACGAATTTAGTAAGAATTTCTCTCTCTTTCACTGTCTTTGTTTTCTGGGGTTTTTTTTTTTGAGTAATTTATTTTTATAATGGGGTTTAGCTGCTTTTCACTGCTGTGTTTATGCCGCTTTACACCATCTTGATTCACTTCCAAAGAGATATCAATACATAGGTCTTAAGATTATTACTAGTCAGATATATTCTTGTGCGGTGAATAGGGGGTGTTGAGTCCAGTTCACTGAGCAGGGAGTAGGTCTTGTCTATTACATATTTGGCTTATGGAAGGGTATCTGAGCTAATTTCAAACCCTTGTTTTATGCATCACCCCACCTGACCTTTCCCGTTATGCAGCCATAGTGTGTTTTCTAAACGTGTGACTCTGTTCTGTTTTGTAATTCAGTTCAAGGGTAGCGATTTTGACATTCCCTCTATAAGTGATATCTTAGGATAAGTGTCTTTTTCTGTGTGACTTATTTCACTTAGAGTCATCGTACCTAAATCCACTCGTCACGCTGCTACTAGCCTTATGACATTGATTTCATGGCTGAGTGATATGCCATTGTGCATAAGTACCACAACTTCTTTATCCATTTTTCTATTTCCTGGGATATTTAAGGTGTACCGCAGTGGAGGTTCTTGTAATCAGAGCAGCCCTACATTTTGGGGTGCCTGTGTCTTGTGAATTTTCAGTTTTCCCAATGTATACGCCTATGAGTGGAAGTGCCCTATGCTCTCTAAGCTGTGCTTATTACATGTTTCAGGACACACCGTACACTTCTCCAGAGTGGCTGTTGGCAATTTACATCCCGCCCATCAGCGTAGCAAGGCTCCCATGTCTCCATGGCCTGTCCTGCATTTCTGGTTTTTACACTTTTTTCAGCATGGCCCTTTTGACCGATGGCAAGCGAGACTTCTTTGTAGTGCTGATTTGCCTTTCCGGCTTGCTTGGTTGGCCAAAAAGGGCGTATGCGTTTTTTCCTGAATATATTCAGGAAAAAACGCATACGCCCTTTTTGGCCAAGGGCATCATTGTCGACGTTTTGCCGCTTTTCATGTGCTTTAAAGGCGAGTCGAATCTACCTCCTGAAATCTGTTTCCTGCAATTCTACCTTGCTTTCCAATCCTCTTCGTTGCCTTCCCTCAATATATTTGTGGACGAGAGTTATCATTTCTAACTCTGCAGCTTTGTGAATTGCAGTGCCCCTGAGCTCCATTTGTCAAGTCGCTTTTTTGGGAGCTGGCCGCAAAAGCGCAGGATTGCTTCAGGCCCTATTCTGATTCCAGGAGGGCAGGCTGAGCCTGTGGTTCATTCTTCTTCCTGATGGGAAACTAGAGTGACCTGTGCCTGTCCCAACACCTAGAGCTAGTCTCTCATTGGTTCCCCCTCTTCCCGTTCATCCTCAGGACAAATTGCAACCTGTACGAAACAGGAGGTTAACGGTGCTGATTCTCCAAGTAGGGAGATTGTTAGTAAAGCGGCTGGAATGGCGAACCCGGGCACAAGGAGAGGAGAAATGAGGTGCGTTTTACAAACCTTTCCCGATCACACGGTGTACCATCTTCTGGGTTTCCCAGGCATGTTTTCGATGTAGGAAGATGCCCTTGGACCTGGAGATTTGGGACCCATGGGATGGGTACCACGCAGTATTAATTTAAAGGGTCTGCGTTTGCTCGCCCAACCTCACCAATCCTCTCAGCCCCAAGAGTGTCCAGCGTTATGTCTCATCCAGCTGTGGGTCTAGATATGGTCAATCCAGGTGGCATCAGAGACCCTGAACGGATTTAGTAAGAATTTCTCTCTCTTTCACTGTCTTTGTTTTCTGGGGTTTTTTTTTTTGAGTAATTTATTTTTATAATGGGGTTTAGCTGCTTTTCACTGCTGTGTTTATGCCGCTTTACACCCTCTTGATTCACTTCCCGAGAGATAGCAATACATAGGTTTTAAGATTCTTACTAGTCAGATATATTCTTGTGCGGTGAATAGGCGGTGTTGAGTCCAGTTCACTGAGCAGGGAGTAGGTCTTGTCTATTACATATTTGGCTTATGGAAGGGTATCTGAGCTAATTTCAAACCCTTGTTTTATGCATCACCCCACCTGACCTTTCCCGTTATGCAGCCATAGTGTGTTTTCTAAACGTGTGACTCTGTTCTGTTTTGTAATTCAGTTCAAGGGTAGCGATTTTGACATTCCCTCTATAAGTGATATCTTAGGATAAGTGTGTTTTTCTGTGTGACTTATTTCACTTAGAATCATCGTACCTAAATCCACTCATCACGCTGCTACTAGCCTTATGACATTGATTTCATGGCTGAGTGATATTCCATTGTGCATAAGTACCACAACTTCTTTATCCATTTTTCTATTTCCTGGGATATTTAAGGTGTACCGCAGTGTAGGTTCTTGTAATCAGAGCAGCCCTACATTTTGGGGTGCCTGTGTCTTGTGAATTTTCAGTTTTCCCAATGTATACGCCCATGAGTGGAAGTGCCCTATGCTCTCTAAGCTGTGTTTATTACATGTTTCAGGACACACCGTACACTTCTCCAGAGTGGCTGTTGGCAATTTACATCCCGCCCATCAGCGTAGCAAGGCTCCCATGTCTCCATGGCCTGTCCTGCATTTCTGGTTTTTACACTTTTTTCAGCATGGCCCTTTTGACCGATGGCAAGCGAGACTTCTTTGTAGTGCTGATTTGCCTTTCCGGCTTGCTTGTTTGGCCAAAAAGGGCGTATGCGTTTTTTCCTGAATATATTCAGGAAAAAACGCATACGCCCTTTTTGGCCAAGGGCATCATTGTCGACGTTTTGCCGCTTTTCATGTGCTTTAAAGGCGAGTCGAATCTACCTCCTGAAATCTGTGTCCTGTAATTCTGCTTACTTTCAAATCCTCTTCCTTGCCTTCCCTCAATATATTTGTGGACTAGAGTTATCATTTCTAACTCTGCAGGTTTGTGAATTGCAGTGCCCCTGAGCTCCATTTGTCAACTTGCTTTTTTGGGAGCTGGCCGCAAACCGCAGGTTTGCTTCAGGCCCTATTCTGGTTCCGGGGGGTGTGGGTGGACAGGCTGAGCCTGTGGTTCATTCTTCTTCCTGATGGGAGAATAGAGTGACCTGTGCCTGTCCCAACACCTAGAGCTAGTCTCTCATTGGTTCCCCCTCTTCCCGTTCATCCTCAGGACAAATTGCAACCTGTACGAAACAGGAGGGTAACGGTGCTGATTCTCCAAGTAGGGAGATTGTTAGTAAAGCGGCTGGAATGGCGAACCCAAGCACAAGGAGAGGAGAAATGAGGTGCGTTTTACAAACCTTTCCCGATCACACGGTGTACCATCTTCTGGGTTTCCCAGGCATGTTTTCGATGTAGGAAGATGCCCTTGAACCTGGAGATTTGGGACCCATGGGATGGGTACCACGCAGTATTACTTTAAAGGGTCTGCGTTTGCTCGCCCAACCTCACCAATCCTCTCAGCCCCAAGAGTGTCCAGCCTTCTGTCTCTTCCAGCTGTGTGTCTAGATATGGTCAATCCAGGTGGCATCAGAGCCCCTGAACGGATTTTGTAAGAATTTCTCTCTCTTTCACTGTCTTTGTTTTATGGGGGTTTTTTTGAGTAATTTATTTTTATAATGGGGTTTAGCTGTTTTCACTGCTGTGTTTATGCCGCTTTACACCATCTTGATTCACTTCCAAAGAGATATCAATACATAGGTCTTAAGATTATTACTAGTCAGATATATTCTTGTGCGGTGAATAGGGGGTGTTGAGTCCAGTTCACTGAGCAGGGAGTAGGTCTTGTCTATTACATATATGTCTTATGGAACGGTATCTGAGCTAATTTCAAACTCTTCTTTTATGCATCACCCCACCTGACCTTTCCCGATATGCAGCCATAGTGTGTTTTCTAAACGTGTGACTCTGTTCTGTTTTGTAATTCAGTTCAAGGGTAGCGATTTTGACATTCCCTCTATAAGTGATATCTTAGGATAAGTGTCATTTTCTGTGTGACTTATTTCACTTAGAGTCATCGTACCTAAATCCACTCATCATGCTGCTACTAGCCTTATGACACTGATTTCATGGCTGAGTGATATTCCATTGTGCATAAGTACCACAACTTCTTTATCCATTTTTTTCTTTCCTGGGCTATTTAAGCTGTACCGAAGTGGAAGTTCTCGTAAACAGAGCAGCCCTACACTTGGGGTGCTGGTGTCTTGTGGATTTTCAGTTTTCCCAATGTATACGCCCATGAGTGGAAGTGCCCTATGCTCTCTAAGCTGTGTTTATTACATGTTTCAGGACACACCGTACACTTCTCCAGAGTGGCCGTTGGCAATTTACATCCCGCCCATCAGCGTAGCAAGGCTCCCATGTCTCCATGGCCTGTCCTGCATTTCTGGTTTTTACACTTTTTTCAGCATGGACCTTTTCACCGATGGCAAGCGAGAGTTCTTTGTAGTGCTGATTTGCATTTCCGGCTTGCTTGGTTGGCCAAAAAGGGCGTATGCGTTTTTTCCTGAATATATTCAGGAAAAAACGCATACGCCCTTTTTGGCCAAGGGCATCATTGTGGACGTTTTGCCGCTTTTCATGTGCTTTAAAGGCGAGTCGAATCTACCTCCTGAAATCTGTTTCCTGCAATTCTACCTTGCTTTCCAATCCTCTTCGTTGCGATCCCTCAATATATTTGTGGACGAGAATTATCATTTCTGACTCTGCAGGTTTGTGAATTGCAGTGCCCCTGAGCTCCATTTGTCATGTCGCTTTTTTGGGAGCTGGCCGCAAAAGCGCAGGATTGCTTCAGGCCCTATTCTGATTCCAGGAGGGCAGGCTGAGCCTGTGGTTCATTCTTCTTCCTGATGGGAAACTAGAGTGACCTGTGCCTGTCCCAACACCTAGAGCTAGTCTCTCATTGGTTCCCCCTCTTCCCGTTCATCCTCAGGACAAATTGCAACCTGTACGAAACAGGAGGGTAACGGTGTTGATTCTCCAAGTAGGGAGATTGTTGGTAAAGCGGCTGGAATGGCGAACCCGAGCACAAGGAGAGGAGAAATGAGGTGTGTTTTACAAAGCTTTCCCGATCACACGGTGTACCATCTTCTGGGTTTCCCAGGCATGTTTTCGATGTAGGAAGATGCCCTTGAACCTGGAGATTTGGGACCCATGGGATGGGTACCACGCAGTATTACTTTAAAGGGTCTGCGTTTGCTCGCCCAACCTCACCAATCCTCTCAGCCCCAAGAGTGTCCAGCCTTCTGTCTCATCCAGCTGTGTGTCTAGATATGGTCAATCCAGGTGGCATCAGAGCCCCTGAACGGATTTTGTAAGAATTTCTCTCTCTTTCACTGTCTTTGTTTTATGGGGGTTTTTTTTGAGTAATTTATTTTTATAATGGGGTTTAGCTGCTTTTCACTGCTGTGTTTATGCCGCTTTACACCCTCTTGATTCACTTCCCGAGAGATATCAATACATAGGTTTTAAGATTCTTACTAGTCAGATATATTCTTGTGTGGTGAATAGGGGGTGTTGAGTCCAGTTCACTGAGCAGGGAGTAAGTCTTGTCTATTGCATATTTGGCTTATGGAACGGTATCTGAGCTAATTTCAAACCCTTGTTTTATGCATCACCCCACCTGACCTTTCCCGTTAAGCAGCCATAGTGTGTTTTCTAAACGTGTGACTCTCTTCTGTTTTGTAATTCAGTTCAAGGGTAGCGATTTTGACATTCCCTCTATAAGTGATGTCTTAGGATAAGTGTCTTTTTCTGTGTGACTTATTTCACTTAGAGTCATCGTACCTAAATCCACTCATCATGCTGCTACTAGCCTTATGACATTGATTTCATGGCTGAGTGATATTCCATTGTGCATAAGTACCACAACTTCTTTATCCATTTTTCTCTTTCCTGGGCTATTTAAGATGTACCGAAGTGGAGGTTCTTGTAAACAGAGCAGCCCTACACTTTGGGGTGCCTGTGTCTTGTGGATTTTCAGTTTTCCCAATGTATACGCCCATGAGTGGAAGTGCCCTATGCTCTCTAAGCTGTGTTTATTACATGTTTCAGGACATACCATACACTTCTCCAGAGTGGCTGTTGGCAATTTACATCCCGCCCATCAGCGTAGCAAGGCTCTCATGTCTCCATGGCCTGTTCTGCATTTCTGGTTTTTACACTGTTTTCAGCATGGCCCTTTTGCCCGATGGCAAGCGAGACTTCCTTGTAGTGCTGATTTGCCTTTCCGGCTTGCTTGGTTGGCCAAAAAGGGCGTATGCGTTTTTTCCTGAATATATTCAGGAAAAAACGCATACGCCCTTTTTGGCCAAGGGCATCATTGTCGACGTTTTGCCGCTTTTCATGTGCTTTAAAGGCGAGTCGAATCTACCTCCTGAAATCTGTTTCCTGCAATTCTACCTTGCTTTCCAATCCTCTTCGTTGCCTTCCCTCAATATATTTGTGGACGAGAGTTATCATTTCTAACTCTGCAGGTTTGTGAATTGCAGTGCCCCTGAGCTCCATTTGTCAAGTCGCTTTTTTGGGAGCTGGCCGCAAAAGCGCAGGATTGCTTCAGTCCCTATTCTGGTTCCGGGGGGGCAGGCTGAGCCTGTGGTTCATTCTTCTTCCTGATGGGAAAATAGAGTGACCTGTGCCTGTCCCAACACCTAGAGCTAGTCTCTCATTGGTTCCCCCTCTTCCCGTTCATCCTCAGGACAAATTGCAACCTGTACGAAACAGGAGGGTAACGGTGCTGATTCTCCAAGTAGGGAGATTGTTGGTAAAGCGGCTGGAATGGCGAACCCGAGCACAAGGAGAGGAGAAATGAGGTGCGTTTTACAAACCTTTCCCGATCACACGGTGTACCATCTTCTGGGTTTCCCAGGCATGTTTTCGATGTAGGAAGATGCCCTTGAACCTGGAGATTTGGGACCCATGGGATGGGTACCACGCAGTATTACTTTAAAGGGTCTGCGTTTGCTCGCCCAACCTCACCAATCCTCTCAGCCCCAAGAGTGTCCAGCCTTCTGTCTCATCCAGCTGTGTGTCTAGATATGGTCAATCCAGGTGGCATCAGAGCCCCTGAACGGATTTTGTAAGAATTTTTCTCTCTTTCACTGTCTTTGTTTTCTGGGGGTTTTTTTGAGTAATTTATTTTTATAATGGGGTTTAGCTGCTTTTCAGTGCTGTGTTTATGCCGCTTTACACCCTCTTGATTCACTTCCCGAGAGATATAAATACATAGGTTTTAAGATTCTAACTAGTCAGATATATTCTTGTGTGGTTAATAGGGGGTGTTGAGTCCAGTTCACTGAGCAGGGAGTAGGTCTTGTCTATTACATATTTGGCTTATGGAACGGTATCTGAGCTAATTTCAAACCCTTGTTTTATGCATCACCCCACCTGACCTTTCCCGTTAAGCAGCCATAGTGTGTTTTCTAAACGTGTGACTCTGTTCTGTTTTGTAATTCAGTTCAAGGGTAGCGATTTTGACATTCCCTCTATAAGTGATGTCTTAGGATAAGTGTCTTTTTCTGTGTGACTTATTTCACTTAGAGTCATCGTACCTAAATCCACTCATCATGCTGCTACTAGCCTTCTGACATTGATTTCATGGCTGAGTGATATTCCATTGTGCATAAGTACCACAACTTCTTTATCCATTTTTCTCTTTCCTGGGCTATTTAAGGTGTAGTGAAGTGGAGGTTCTTGTAAACAGAGCAGCCCTACACTTTGGGGTGCCTGTGTCTTGTGGATTTTCAGTTTTCCCAATGTATACGCCCATGAGTGGAAGTGCCCTATGCTCTCTAAGCTGTGTTTATTACATGTTTCAGGACACACCGTACACTTCTCCAGAGTGGCTGTTGGCAATTTACATCCCGCCCATCAGCGTAGCAAGGCTCCCATGTCTCCATGGCCTGTCCTGCATTTCTGGTTTTTACACTGTTTTCAGCATGGCCCTTTTGCCCGATGGCAAGCGAGACTTCCTTGTAGTGCTGATTTGCCTTTCCGGCTTTCTTGGTTGGCCAAAAAGGGCGTATGCGTTTTTTCCTGAATATATTCAGGAAAAAACGCATACGCCCTTTTTGGCCAATGGCATCATGGTCGACGTTTTGCCGCTTTTCATTTGCTTTAAAGGCGAGTCGAATCTACCTCCTGAAATCTGTTTCCTGCAATTCTGCCTTGCTTTCCAATCCTCTTCGTTGCCTTCCCTCAATATATTTGTGGACGAGAGTTATCATTTCTAACTCTGCAGGTTTGTGAATTGCAGTGCCCCTGAGCTCCATTTGTCAAGTCGCTTTTTTGGGAGCTGGCCGCAAAAGCGCAGGATTGGTTCAGGCCCTATTCTGGTTCCGGGGGGGCAGGCTGAGCCTGTGGTTCATTCTTCTTCCTGATGGGAAAATAGAGTGACCTGTGAATGTCCCAACACCTAGAGCTAGTCTCTCATTGGTTCCCCCTCTTCCCGTTCATCCTCAGGACAAATTGCAACCTGTACGAAACAGGAGGGTAACGGTGCTGATTCTCCAAGTAGGGAGATTGTTGGTAAAGCGGCTGGAATGGCGAACCCGAGCACAAGGAGAGGAGAAATGAGGTGCGTTTTACAAACCTTTCCCGATCACACGGTGTACCATCTTCTGGGTTTCCCAGGCATGTTTTCGATGTAGGAAGATGCCCTTGAACCTGGAGATTTGGGACCCATGGGATGGGTACCACGCAGTATTACTTTAAAGGGTCTGCGTTTGCTCGCCCAACCTCACCAATCCTCTCAGCCCCAAGAGTGTCCAGCCTTCTGTCTCATCCAGCTGTGTGTCTAGATATGGTCAATCCAGGTGGCATCAGAGCCCCTGAACGGATTTTGTAAGAATTTCTCTCTCTTTCACTGTCTTTGTTTTATGGGGTTTTTTTGAGTAATTTATTTTTATACTGGGGTTTAGCTGCTTTTCACTGCTTTGTTTATGCCGCTTTACACCCTCTTGATTCACTTCCCGAGAGATATCAATACATAGGTTTTAAGATTCTTACTAGTCAGATATATTCTTGTGTGGTGAATAGGGGGTGTTGAGTCCAGTTCACTGAGCAGGGAGTAAGTCTTGTCTATTGCATATTTGGCTTATGGAACGGTATCTGAGCTAATTTCAAACCCTTGTTTTATGCATCACCCCACCTGACCTTTCCCGTTAAGCAGCCATAGTGTGTTTTCTAAACGTGTGACTCTGTTCTGTTTTGTAATTCATTTCAAGGGTAGCGATTTTGACGTTCCCTCTATAAGGGATATCTTAGGATAAGTGTCTTTTTCTGTGTGACTTATTTCACTTAGAGTCATCGTACCTAAATCCACTCATCATGCTGCTACTAGCCTTTTGACATTGATTTCATGGCTGAGTGATATGCCATTGTGCATAAGTACCACAACTTCTTTATCCATTTTTCTCTTTCCTGGGTTATTTAAGGTGTACCGAAGTGGAGGTTCTTGTAAACAGAGCAGCCCTACACTTTGGGGTGCCTGTGTCTTGTGGATTTTCAGTTTTCCCAATGTATACGCCCATGAGTGGAAGTGCCCTATGCTCTCTAAGCTGTGTTTATTACATGTTTCAGGACACACCGTACACTTCTCCAGAGTGGCTGTTGGCAATTTACATCCCGCCCATCAGCGTAGCAAGGCTCCCATGTCTCCATGGCCTGTCCTGCATTTCTGGTTTTTACACTGTTTTCAGCATGGCCCTTTTGCCCGATGGCAAGCGAGACTTCCTTGTAGTGCTGATTTGCCTTTCCGGCTTGCTTGATTGGCCAAAAAGGGCGTATGCGTTTTTTCCTGAATATATTCAGGAAAAAACGCATACGCCCTTTTTGGCCAAGGGCATCATGGTCGACGTTTTGCCGCTTTTCATGTGCTTTAAAGGCGAGTCGAATCTACCTCCTGAAATCTGTTTCCTGCAATTCTACCTTGCTTTCCAATCCTCTTCGTTGCCTTTCCTCAATGTATTTGTGGACGAGAGTTATCATTTCTAACTCTGCAGGTTTGTGAATTGCAGTGCCCCTGAGCTCCATTTGTCAACTCGCTTTTTTGGGAGCTGGCCGCAAAAGCGCAGGATTGGTTCAGGCCCTATTCTGGTTCCGGGGGGGCAGGCTGAGCCTGTGGTTCATTCTTCTTCCTGATGGGAAAATAGGGTGACCTGTGCCTGTCCCAACACCTAGAGCTAGTCTCTCATTGGTTCCCCCTCTTCCCGTTCATCCTCAGGACAAATTGCAACCTGTACGAAACAGGAGGGTAACGGTGCTGATTCTCCAAGTAGGGAGATTGTTGGTAAAGCGGCTGGAATGACGAACCCGAGCACAAGGAGAGGAGAAATGAGGTGCGTTTTACAAACCTTTCCCGATCACACGGTGTACCATCTTCTGGGTTTCCCAGGCATGTTTTCGATGTAGGAAGATGCCCTTGAACCTGGAGATTTGGGACCCATGGGATGGGTACCACGCAGTATTACTTTAAAGGGTCTGCGTTTGCTCGCCCAACCTCACCAATCCTCTCAGCCCCAAGAGTGTCCAGCCTTCTGTCTCATCCAGCTGTGTGTCTAGATATGGTCAATCCAGGTGGCATCAGAGCCCCTGAACGGATTTTGTAAGAATTTCTCTCTCTTTCACTGTCTTTGTTTTATGGGGGTTTTTTTGAGTAATTTATTTTTATAATGGGGTTTAGCTGCTTTTCACTGCTGTGTTTATGCCGCTTTACACCCTCTTGATTCACTTCCCGAGAGATATCAATACATAGGTTTTAAGATTCTTACTAGTCAGGTATATTCTTGTGCGGTGAATAGGGGGTGTTGAGTCCAGTTCACTGAGCAGGGAGTAGGTCTTGTCTATTACATATTTGGCTTATGGAACGGTATCTGAGCTAATTTCAAACCCTTGTTTTATGCATCACCCCACCTGACCTTTCCCGTTATGCAGCCATAGTGTGTTTTCTAAACGTGTGACTCTGTTCTGTTATGTAATTCAGTTCAAGGGTAGCGATTTTGACATTCCCTCTATAAGTGATATCTTAGGATAAGTGTCTTTTTCTGTGTGACTTATTTCACTTAGAGTCATCGTACCTAAATCCACTCATCATGCTGCTACTAGCCTTATGACATTGATTTCATGGCTGAGTGATATGCCATTGTGCATAAGTACCACAACTTCTTTATCCATTTTTCTATTTCCTGGGATATTTAAGGTGTACCGCAGTGGAGGTTCTTGTAATCAGAGCAGCCCTACATTTTGGGGTGCCTGTGTCTTGTGAATTTTCAGTTTTCCCAATGTATACGCCCATGAGTGGAAGTGCCCTATGCTCTCTAAGCTGTGCTTATTACATGTTTCAGGACACACCGTATACTTCTCCAGAGTGGCTGTTGGCAATTTACATCCCGCCCATCAACGTAGCAAGGCTCCCATGTCTCCATGGCCTGTCCTGCATTTCTGGTTTTTACACTTTTTTCAGCATGGCCCTTTTGACCGATGGCAAGCGAGACTTCTTTGTAGTGCTGATTTGCCTTTCCAGCTTGCTTGGTTGGCCAAAAAGGGCGTATGCGTTTTTTCCTGAATATATTCAGGAAAAAACGCATACGCCCTTTTTGGCCAAGGGCATCATTGTCGACGTTTTGCCGCTTTTCATGTGCTTTAAAGGCGAGTCGAATCTACCTCCTGAAATCTGTGTCCTGTAATTCTGCTTACTTTCAAATCCTCTTCGTTGCCTTCCCTCAATATATTTGTGGACGAGAGTTATCATTTATAACTCTGCAGGTTTGTGAATTGCAGTGCCCCTGAGCTCCATTTGTCAAGTCGCTTTTTTGGGAGCTGGCCGCAAAAGCGCAGGATTGCTTCAGGCCCTACTCTGGTTCGGGGGGGGGGGGACAGGCTGAGCCTGTGGTTCATTCTTCTTCCTGATGGGAGAATAGAGTGACCTGTGCCTGTCCCAACACCTAGAGCTAGTCTCTCATTGGTTCCCCCTCTTCCCGTTCATCCTCAGGACAAATAGCAACCTGTACGAAACAGGAGGTTAACGGTGCTGATTCTCCAAGTAGGGAGATTGTTAGTAAAGCGGCTGGAAAGGCGAACCCGAGCACAAGGAGAGGAGAAATGAGGTGCGTTTTAGAAACCTTTCCCGATCACACGGTGTACCATCTTCTGGGTTTCCCAGGCATGTTTTCGATGTAGGAAGATGCCCTTGAACCTGGAGATTTGGGACCCATGGGATGGGTACCACGCAGTATTACTTTAAAGGGTCTGCGTTTGCTCGCCCAACCTCACCAATCCTCTCAGCCCCAAGAGTGTCCAGCCTTCTGTCTCATCCAGCTGTGGGTCTAGATATGGTCAATCCAGGTGGCATCAGAGCCCCTGAACGGATTTTGTAAGAATTTCTCCCTCTTTCACTGTTTTTGTTTTATGGGGGTTTTTTTGAGAAATTTATTTTTATAATGGGGTTTAGCTGCTTTTCACTGCTGTGTTTATGCCGCTTTACACCATCTTGATTCACTTCCAAAGAGATATCAATACATAGGTCTTAAGATTATTACTAGTCAGATATATTCTTGTGCGGTGAATAGGGGGTGTTGAGTCCAGTTCACTGAGCAGGGAGTAGGTCTTGTCTATTACATATATGGCTTATGGAACGGTATCTGAGCTAATTTCAAACCCTTCTTTTATGCATCACCCCACCTGACCTTTCCCGATATGCAGCCATAGTGTGTTTTCTAAACGTGTGACTCTGTTCTGTTTTGTAATTCAGTTCAAGGGTAGCGATTTTGACATTCCCTCTATAAGTGATATCTTAGGATAAGTGTCATTTTCTGTGTGACTTATTTCACTTAGAGTCATCGTACCTAAATCCACTCATCATGCTGCTACTAGCCTTATGACATTGATTTCATGGCTGAGTGATATGCCATTGTGCATAAGTACCACAACTTCTTTATCCATTTTTCTCTTTCCTGGGCTATTTAAGATGTACCGAATTGGAGGTTCTTGTAAACAGAGCAGCCCTACACTTTGGGGTGCCTGTGTCTTGTGGATTTTCAGTTTTCCCAATGTATACGCCCATGAGTGGAAGTGCCCTATGCTCTCTAAGCTGTGTTTATTACATGTTTCAGGACACACCGTACACTTCTCCAGAGTGGCTGTTGGCAATTTACATCCCGCCCATCAGCGTAGCAAGGCTCCCTTGTCTCCATGGCCTGTCCTGCATTTCTGGTTTTTACACTTTTTTCAGCATGGCCCTTCTGACCGATGGCAAGCGAGACTACTTTGTAGTGCTGATTTGCCTTTCCGGCTTGCTTGTTTGGCCAAAAAGGGCGTATGCCTTTTTTCCTGAATATATTCAGGAAAAAAGGCATACGCCCTTTTTGGCCAAGGGCATCATTGTCGACGTTTTGCCGTTTTCATGTGCTTTAAAGGCGAGTCGAATCTACCTCCTGAAATCTGTTTCCTGCAATTCTACCTTGCTTTCCAATCCTCTTCGTTGCCTTCCCTCAATATATTTGTGGACGAGAGTTATCATTTCTAACTCTGCAGGTTTGTGAATTGCAGTGCCCCTGAGCTTCATTTGTCAAGTCGCTTTTTTGGGAGCTGGCCGCAAAAGCGCAGGATTGCTTCAGGCCCTATTCTGATTCCAGGAGGGCAGGCTGAGCCTGTGGTTCATTCTTCTTCCTGATGGGAAACTAGAGTGACCTGTGCCTGTCCCAACACCTAGAGCTAGTCTCTCATTGGTTCCCCCTCTTCCCGTTCATCCTCAGGACAAATTGCAACCTGTACGAAACAGGAGGTTAACGGTGCTGATTCTCCAAGTAGGGAGATTGTTAGTAAAGCGGCTGGAATGGCGAACCCGGGCACAAGGAGAGGAGAAATGAGGTGCGTTTTAGAAACCTTTCCCGATCACACGGTGTACCATCTTCTGGGTTTCCCAGGCATGTTTTCGATGTAGGAAGATGCCCTTGGACCTGGAGATTTGGGACCCATGGGATGGGTACCACGCAGTATTACTTTAAAGGGTCTGCGTTTGCTCGCCCAACCTCACCAATCCTCTCAGCCCCAAGAGTGTCCAGCGTTATGTCTCATCCAGCTGTGGGTCTAGATATGGTCAATCCAGGTGGCATCAGAGCCCCTGAACGGATTTAGTAAGAATTTCTCTCTCTTTCACTGTCTTTGTTTTCTGGGGTTTTTTTTTTGAGTAATTTATTTTTATACTGGGGTTTAGCTGCTTTTCACTGCTGTGTTTATGCCGCTTTACACCCTCTTGATTCACTTCCCGAGAGATAGCAATACATAGGTTTTAAGATTCTTACTAGTCAGATATATTCTTGTACGGTGAATAGGCGGTGTTGAGTCCAGTTCACTGAGCAGGGAGTAGGTCTTGTCTATTACATATTTGGCTTATGGAAGGGTATCTGAGCTAATTTCCAACCCTTGTTTTATGCATCACCCCACCTGACCTTTCCCGTTATGCAGCCATAGTGTGTTTTCTAAACGTGTGACTCTGTTCTGTTTTGTAATTCAGTTCAAGGGTAGCGATTTTGACATTCCCTCTATAAGTGATATCTTAGGATAAGTGTCTTTTTCTGTGTGACTTATTTCACTTAGAGTCATCGTACCTAAATCCACTCATCACGCTGCTACTAGCCTTATGACATTGATTTCATGGCTGAGTGATATTCCATTGTGCATAAGTACCACAACTTCTTTATCCATTTTTCTATTTCCTGGGATATTTAAGGTGTACCGCAGTGTAGGTTCTTGTAATCAGAGCAGCCCTACATTTTGGGGTGCCTGTGTCTTGTGAATTTTCAGTTTTCCCAATGTATACGCCCATGAGTGGAAGTGCCCTATGCTCTCTAAGCTGTGCTTATTACATGTTTCAGGACACACCGTACACTTCTCCAGAGTGGCTGTTGGCAATTTACATCCCGCCCATCAGCGTAGCAAGGCTCCCATGTCTCCATGGCCTGTCCTGCATTTCTGGTTTTTACACTGTTTTCAGCATGGCCCTTTTGCCCGATGGCAAGCGAGACTTCCTTGTAGTGCTGATTTGCCTTTCCGGCTTGCTTGATTGGCCAAAAAGGGCGTATGCGTTTTTTCCTGAATATATTCAGGAAAAAACGCATACGCCCTTTTTGGCCAAGGGCCTCATTGTCGGCGTTTTGCCGCTTTTCATGTGCTCTAAAGGCGAGGCGAATCTACCTCCTGAAATCTGTTTCCTGCAATTCTGCCTTGCTTTCCAATCCTCTTCGTTGCCTTCCCTCAATATATTTGTGGACGAGAGTTATCATTTCTAACTCTGCAGGTTTGTGAATTGCAGTGCCCCTGAGCTCCATTTGTCAACTCGCTTTTTTGGGAGCTGGCCGCAAAAGTGCAGGATTGCTTCAGGCCCTATTCTGGTTCCGGGGGGGCAGGCTGAGCCTGTGGTTCATTCTTCTTCCTGATGGGAAAATAGAGTGACCTGTGCCTGTCCCAACACCTAGAGCTAGTCTCTCATTGGTTCCCCCTCTTCCTGTTCATCCTCAGGACAAATTGCAACCTGTACGAAACAGGAGGTTAACGGTGCTGATTCTCCAAGTAAGGAGATTGTTAGTAAAGCGGCTGGAATGGCGAACCCGAGCACAAGGAGAGGAGAAATGAGGTGCGTTTTAGAAACCTTTCCCGATCACACGGTGTACAATCTTCTGGGTTTCCCAGGTATGTTTTAGATGTAGGAAGATGCCCTTGAACCTGGAGATTTGGGACCCATGGGATGGGTACCACGCAGTATTACTTTAAAGGGTCTGAGTTTGCTCGCCCAACCTCACCAATCCTCTCAGCCCCAAGAGTGTCCAGCCTTCTGTCTCATCCAGCTGTGGGTCTAGATATGGTCAATCCAGGTGGCATCAGAGCCCCTGAACGGATTTTGTAAGAATTTCTCTCTCTTTCACTCTCTTTGTTTTATGGGGTTTATTTTGAGTAATTTATTTTTATAGTGGGGTTTAGCTGCTTTTCACTGCTGTGTTTATGCCACTTTACACCCTCTTGATTCACTTCCAGAGAGATATCAATACATAGGTTTTAAGATTATTACTAGTCAGATATATTCTTGTGCGGTGAATAGGGGGTGTTGAGTCCATTTCACTGAGCAGGGAGTAGGTCTTGTCTATTACATATTTGGCTTATGGAACGGTATCTGAGCTAATTTCAAACCCTTGTTTTATGCATCACTCCACATCACGTTTCCCGTTAAGCAGCCATAGTGTGTTTTCTACACGTGTGACTCTGTTCTGTTTTGTGATTCAGTTCAAGTGTAGCGATTTTGACATTCCCTCTATAAGGGATATCTTAGGATAAGTGTCTTTTTCTGTGTGACTTATTTCACTTAGAGTCATCGTACCTAAATCCACTCATCATGCTGCTACTAGCCTTATGACATTGATTTCATGGCTGAGTGATATGCCATTGTGCATAAGTACCACAACTTCTTTATCCATTTTTCTATTTCCTGGGATATTTAAGGTGTACCGCAGTGGAGGTTCTTCTAATCAGAGCAGCCCTACATTTTGGGGTGCCTGTGTCTTGTGAATTTTCAGTTTTCCCAATGTATACGCCCATGAGTGGAAGTGCCCTATGCTCTCTAAGCTGTGCTTATTACATGTTTCAGGACACACCGTATACTTCTCCAGAGTGGCTGTTGGCAATTTACATCCCGCCCATCAACGTAGCAAGGCTCCCATGTCTCCATGGCCTGTCCTGCATTTCTGGTTTTTAAACTTTTTTCAGCATGCCCCTTTTGACCGATGGCAAGCGAGACTTCTTTGTAGTGCTGATTTGCCTTTCCAGCTTGCTTGGTTGGCCAAAAAGGGCGTATGCGTTTTTTCCTGAATATATTCAGGAAAAAACGCATACGCCCTTTTTGGCCAAGGGCATCATTGTCGACGTTTTGCCGCTTTTCATGTGCTTTAAAGGCGAGTCGAATCTACCTCCTGAAATCTGTGTCCTGTAATTCTGCTTACTTTCAAATCCTCTTCGTTGCCTTCCCTCAATATATTTGTGGACGAGAGTTATCATTTATAACTCTGCAGGTTTGTGAATTGCAGTGCCCCTGAGCTCCATTTGTCAAGTCGCTTTTTTGGGAGCTGGCCGCAAAAGCGCAGGATTGCTTCAGGCCCTACTCTGGTTCGGGGGGGGGGGACAGGCTGAGCCTGTGGTTCATTCTTCTTCCTGATGGGAGAATAGAGTGACCTGTGCCTGTCCCAACACCTAGAGCTAGTCTCTCATTGGTTCCCCCTCTTCCCGTTCATCCTCAGGACAAATTGCAACCTGTACGAAACAGGAGGTTAACGGTGCTGATTCTCCAAGTAGGGAGATTGTTAGTAAAGCGGCTGGAAAGGCGAACCCGAGCACAAGGAGAGGAGAAATGAGGTGCGTTTTAGAAACCTTTCCCGATCACACGGTGTACCATCTTCTGGGTTTCCCAGGCATGTTTTCGATGTAGGAAGATGCCCTTGAACCTGGAGATTTGGGACCCATGGGATGGGTACCACGCAGTATTACTTTAAAGGGTCTGCGTTTGCTCGCCCAACCTCACCAATCCTCTCAGCCCCAAGAGTGTCCAGCCTTCTGTCTCATCCAGCTGTGGGTCTAGATATGGTCAATCCAGGTGGCATCAGAGCCCCTGAACGGATTTTGTAAGAATTTCTCCCTCTTTCACTGTCTTTGTTTTATGGGGGTTTTTTTGAGAAATTTATTTTTATAATGGGGTTTAGCTGCTTTTCACTGCTGTGTTTATGCCGCTTTACACCATCTTGATTCACTTCCAAAGAGATATCAATACATAGGTCTTAAGATTATTACTAGTCAGATATATTCTTGTGCGGTGAATAGGGGGTGTTGAGTCCAGTTCACTGAGCAGGGAGTAGGTCTTGTCTATTACATATATGGCTTATGGAACGGTATCTGAGCTAATTTCAAACCCTTCTTTTATGCATCACCCCACCTGACCTTTCCCGATATGCAGCCATAGTGTGTTTTCTAAACGTGTGACTCTGTTCTGTTTTGTAATTCAGTTCAAGGGTAGCGATTTTGACATTCCCTCTATAAGTGATATCTTAGGATAAGTGTCATTTTCTGTGTGACTTATTTCACTTAGAGTCATCGTACCTAAATCCACTCATCATGCTGCTACTAGCCTTATGACATTGATTTCATGGCTGAGTGATATGCCATTGTGCATAAGTACCACAACTTCTTTATCCATTTTTCTCTTTCCTGGGCTATTTAAGATGTACCGAATTGGAGGTTCTTGTAAACAGAGCAGCCCTACACTTTGGGGTGCCTGTGTCTTGTGGATTTTCAGTTTTCCCAATGTATACGCCCATGAGTGGAAGTGCCCTATGCTCTCTAAGCTGTGTTTATTACATGTTTCAGGACACACCGTACACTTCTCCAGAGTGGCTGTTGGCAATTTACATCCCGCCCATCAGCGTAGCAAGGCTCCCTTGTCTCCATGGCCTGTCCTGCATTTCTGGTTTTTACACTTTTTTCAGCATGGCCCTTCTGACCGATGGCAAGCGAGACTACTTTGTAGTGCTGATTTGCCTTTCCGGCTTGCTTGTTTGGCCAAAAAGGGCGTATGCCTTTTTTCCTGAATATATTCAGGAAAAAAGGCATACGCCCTTTTTGGCCAAGGGCATCATTGTCGACGTTTTGCCGTTTTCATGTGCTTTAAAGGCGAGTCGAATCTACCTCCTGAAATCTGTTTCCTGCAATTCTACCTTGCTTTCCAATCCTCTTCGTTGCCTTCCCTCAATATATTTGTGGACGAGAGTTATCATTTCTAACTCTGCAGGTTTGTGAATTGCAGTGCCCCTGAGCTCCATTTGTCAAGTCGCTTTTTTGGGAGCTGGCCGCAAAAGCGCAGGATTGCTTCAGGCCCTATTCTGATTCCAGGAGGGCAGGCTGAGCCTGTGGTTCATTCTTCTTCCTGATGGGAAACTAGAGTGACCTGTGCCTGTCCCAACACCTAGAGCTAGTCTCTCATTGGTTCCCCCTCTTCCCGTTCATCCTCAGGACAAATTGCAACCTGTACGAAACAGGAGGTTAACGGTGCTGATTCTCCAAGTAGGGAGATTGTTAGTAAAGCGGCTGGAATGGCGAACCCGGGCACAAGGAGAGGAGAAATGAGGTGCGTTTTAGAAACCTTTCCCGATCACACGGTGTACCATCTTCTGGGTTTCCCAGGCATGTTTTCGATGTAGGAAGATGCCCTTGGACCTGGAGATTTGGGACCCATGGGATGGGTACCACGCAGTATTACTTTAAAGGGTCTGCGTTTGCTCGCCCAACCTCACCAATCCTCTCAGCCCCAAGAGTGTCCAGCGTTATGTCTCATCCAGCTGTGGGTCTAGATATGGTCAATCCAGGTGGCATCAGAGCCCCTGAACGGATTTAGTAAGAATTTCTCTCTCTTTCACTGTCTTTGTTTTCTGGGGTTTTTTTTTTGAGTAATTTATTTTTATACTGGGGTTTAGCTGCTTTTCACTGCTGTGTTTATGCCGCTTTACACCCTCTTGATTCACTTCCCGAGAGATAGCAATACATAGGTTTTAAGATTATTACTAGTCAGATATATTCTTGTGCGGTGAATAGGGGGTGTTGAGTCCATTTCACTGAGCAGGGAGTAGGTCTTGTCTATTACATATTTGGCTTATGGAACGGTATCTGAGCTAATTTCAAACCCTTGTTTTATGCATCACTCCACATCACGTTTCCCGTTAAGCAGCCATAGTGTGTTTTCTACACGTGTGACTCTGTTCTGTTTTGTGATTCAGTTCAAGTGTAGCGATTTTGACATTCCCTCTATAAGGGATATCTTAGGATAAGTGTCTTTTTCTGTGTGACTTATTTCACTTAGAGTCATCGTACCTAAATCCACTCATCATGCTGCTACTAGCCTTATGACATTGATTTCATGGCTGAGTGATATTCCATTGTGCATAAGTACCACAACTTCTTTATCCATTTTTCTCTTTCCTGGGCTATTTAAGGTGTACCGAAGTGGAGGTTCTTGTAAACAGAGCAGCCCTACTCTTTGGGGTGCCTGTGGCTTGTGGATTTTCAGTTTTCCCAATGTATACGCCCATGAGTGGAAGTGCCCTATGCTCTCTAAGCTGTGTTTATTACATGTTTCAGGACACACCGTACACTTCTCCAGAGTGGCTGTTGGCAATTTACATCCCGCCCATCAGCGTACCAAGGCTCCCATGTCTCCATGGCCTGCCCTGCATTTCTGGTTTTTACACTTTTTTCAGCATGGCCCTTTTCACCGATGGCAAGCGAGACTTCCTTGTAGTGCTGATTTGCCTTTCCAGCTTGCTTGGTTGGCCAAAAAGGGCGTATGCGTTTTTTCCTGAATATATTCAGGAAAAAACGCATACGCCCTTTTTGGCCATAGGCATCATTGTCGACGTTTTGCCGCTTTTCATGTGCTTTAAAGGCGAGTCGAATCTACCTCCTGAAATCTGTTTCCTGCAATTCTGCCTTGCTTTCCAATCCTCTTCGTTGCGATCCCTCAATATATTTGTGGACAAGAGTTTTCATTTCTAACTCTGCAGGTTTGTGAATTGCAGTGCCCCTGAGCTCCATTTGTCAACTCGCTTTTTTGGGAGCTGGCCGCAAAAGCGCAGGATTGCTTCAGTCCCTATTCTGGTTCCGGGGGGCCAGGCTGAGCCTGTGGTTCATTCTTCTTCCTGATGGGAAAATAGAGTGACCTGTGCCTGTCCCAACACCTAGAGCTAGTCTCTCATTGGTTCCCCCTCTTCCCGTTCATCCTCAGGACAAATTGCAACCTGTACGAAACAGGAGGTAACGGTGCTGATTCTCCAAGTAGGGAGATTGTTGGTAAAGCGGCTGGAATGGCGAACCCGAGCACAAGGAGAGGAGAAATGAGGTGCGTTTTACAAACCTTTCCCGATCACACGGTGTACCATCTTCTGGGTTTCCCAGGCATGTTTTCGATGTAGGAAGATGCCCTTGAACCTGGAGATTTGGGACCCATGCGATGGGTACCACGTAGTATTACTTTAAAGGGTCTGCGTTTGCTCGCCCAACCTCACCAATCCTCTCAGCCCCAAGAGTGTCCAGCCTTCTGTCTCATCCAGCTGTGTGTCTAGATATGGTCAATCCAGGTGGCATCAGAGCCCCTGAACGGATTTTGTAAGAATTTCTCTCTCTTTCACTGTCTTTGTTTTATGGGGGTTTTTTTGAGTAATTTATTTTTATAATGGGGTTTAGCTGCTTTTCACTGCTGTGTTTATGCCGCTTTACACCCTCTTGATTCACTTCCCGAGAGATATCAATACATAGGTTTTAAGATTCTAACTAGTCAGATATATTCTTGTGTGGTGAATAGGGGGTGTTGAGTCCAGTTCACTGAGCAGGGAGTAGGTCTTGTCTATTACATATTTGGCTTATGGAACGGTATCTGAGCTAATTTCAAACCCTTGTTTTATGCATCACCCCACCTGACCTTTCCCGTTAAGCAGCCATAGTGTGTTTTCTAAACGTGTGACTCTCTTCTGTTTTGTAATTCAGTTCAAGGGTAGCGATTTTGACATTCCCTCTATAAGTGATGTCTTAGGATAAGTGTCTTTTTCTGTGTGACTTATTTCACTTAGAGTCATCGTACCTAAATCCACTCATCATGCTGCTACTAGCCTTATGACATTGATTTCATGGCTGAGTGATATTCCATTGTGCATAAGTACCACAACTTCTTTATCCATTTTTCTCTTTCCTGGGCTATTTAAGGTGTAGTGAAGTGGAGGTTCTTGTAAACAGAGCAGCCCTACACTTTGGGGTGCCTGTGTCTTGTGGATTTTCAGTTTTCCCAATGTATACGCCCATGAGTGGAAGTGCCCTATGCTCTCTAAGCTGTGTTTATTACATGTTTCAGGACACACCGTACACTTCTCCAGAGTGGCTGTTGGCAATTTACATCCCGCCCATCAGCGTAGCAAGGCTCCCATGTCTCCATGGCCTGTCCTGCATTTCTGGTTTTTACACTGTTTTCAGCATGGCCCTTTTGCCCGATGGCAAGCGAGACTTCCTTGTAGTGCTGATTTGCCTTTCCGGCTTGCTTGATTGGCCAAAAAGGGCGTATGCGTTTTTTCCTGAATATATTCAGGAAAAAACGCATACGCCCTTTTTGGCCAAGGGCATCATGGTCGACGTTTTGCCGCTTTTCATGTGCTTTAAAGGCGAGTCGAATCTACCTCCTGAAATCTGTTTCCTGCAATTCTACCTTGCTTTCCAATCCTCTTCGTTGCCTTTCCTCAATGTATTTGTGGACGAGAGTTATCATTTCTAACTCTGCAGGTTTGTGAATTGCAGTGCCCCTGAGCTCCATTTGTCAACTCGCTTTTTTGGGAGCTGGCCGCAAAAGCGCAGGATTGGTTCAGGCCCTATTCTGGTTCCGGGGGGGCAGGCTGAGCCTGTGGTTCATTCTTCTTCCTGATGGGAAAATAGGGTGACCTGTGCCTGTCCCAACACCTAGAGCTAGTCTCTCATTGGTTCCCCCTCTTCCCGTTCATCCTCAGGACAAATTGCAACCTGTACGAAACAGGAGGGTAACGGTGCTGATTCTCCAAGTAGGGAGATTGTTGGTAAAGCGGCTGGAATGGCGAACCCGAGCACAAGGAGAGGAGAAATGAGGTGCGTTTTACAAACCTTTCCCGATCACACGGTGTACCATCTTCTGGGTTTCCCAGGCATGTTTTCGATGTAGGAAGATGCCCTTGAACCTGGAGATTTGGGACCCATGGGATGGGTACCACGCAGTATTACTTTAAAGGGTCTGCGTTTGCTCGCCCAACCTCACCAATCCTCTCAGCCCCAAGAGTGTCCAGCCTTCTGTCTCATCCAGCTGTGTGTCTAGATATGGTCAATCCAGGTGGCATCAGAGCCCCTGAACGGATTTTGTAAGAATTTCTCTCTCTTTCACTGTCTTTGTTTTATGGGGGTTTTTTTGAGTAATTTATTTTCATAATTGGGTTTAGCTGCTTTTCACTGCTGTGTTTATGCCGCTTTACACCCTCTTGATTCACTTCCCGAGAGATATCAATACATAGGTTTTAAGATTCTTACTAGTCAGGTATATTCTTGTGCGGTGAATAGGGGGTGTTGAGTCCAGTTCACTGAGCAGGGAGTAGGTCTTGTCTATTACATATTTGGCTTATGGAACGGTATCTGAGCTAATTTCAAACCCTTGTTTTATGCATCACCCCACCTGACCTTTCCCGTTATGCAGCCATAGTGTGTTTTCTAAACGTGTGACTCTGTTCTGTTATGTAATTCAGTTCAAGGGTAGCGATTTTGACATTCCCTCTATAAGTGATATCTTAGGATAAGTGTCTTTTTCTGTGTGACTTATTTCACTTAGAGTCATCGTACCTAAATCCACTCATCATGCTGCTACTAGCCTTATGACATTGATTTCATGGCTGAGTGATATGCCATTGTGCATAAGTACCACAACTTCTTTATCCATTTTTCTATTTCCTGGGATATTTAAGGTGTACCGCAGTGGAGGTTCTTCTAATCAGAGCAGCCCTACATTTTGGGGTGCCTGTGTCTTGTGAATTTTCAGTTTTCCCAATGTATACGCCCATGAGTGGAAGTGCCCTATGCTCTCTAAGCTGTGCTTATTACATGTTTCAGGACACACCGTATACTTCTCCAGAGTGGCTGTTGGCAATTTACATCCCGCCCATCAACGTAGCAAGGCTCCCATGTCTCCATGGCCTGTCCTGCATTTCTGGTTTTTACACTTTTTTCAGCATGGCCCTTTTGACCGATGGCAAGCGAGACTTCTTTGTAGTGCTGATTTGCCTTTCCAGCTTGCTTGGTTGGCCAAAAAGGGCGTATGCGTTTTTTCCTGAATATATTCAGGAAAAAACGCATACGCCCTTTTTGGCCAAGGGCATCATTGTCGACGTTTTGCCGCTTTTCATGTGCTTTAAAGGCGAGTCGAATCTACCTCCTGAAATCTGTGTCCTGTAATTCTGCTTACTTTCAAATCCTCTTCGTTGCCTTCCCTCAATATATTTGTGGACGAGAGTTATCATTTATAACTCTGCAGGTTTGTGAATTGCAGTGCCCCTGAGCTCCATTTGTCAAGTCGCTTTTTTGGGAGCTGGCCGCAAAAGCGCAGGATTGCTTCAGGCCCTACTCTGGTTCGGGGGGGGGGGGGACAGGCTGAGCCTGTGGTTCATTCTTCTTCCTGATGGGAGAATAGGGTGACCTGTGCCTGTCCCAACACCTAGAGCTAGTCTCTCATTGGTTCCCCCTCTTCCCGTTCATCCTCAGGACAAATAGCAACCTGTACGAAACAGGAGGTTAACGGTGCTGATTCTCCAAGTAGGGAGATTGTTAGTAAAGCGGCTGGAAAGGCGAACCCGAGCACAAGGAGAGGAGAAATGAGGTGCGTTTTAGAAACCTTTCCCGATCACACGGTGTACCATCTTCTGGGTTTCCCAGGCATGTTTTCGATGTAGGAAGATGCCCTTGAACCTGGAGATTTGGGACCCATGGGATGGGTACCACGCAGTATTACTTTAAAGGGTCTGCGTTTGCTCGCCCAACCTCACCAATCCTCTCAGCCCCAAGAGTGTCCAGCCTTCTGTCTCATCCAGCTGTGGGTCTAGATATGGTCAATCCAGGTGGCATCAGAGCCCCTGAACGGATTTTGTAAGAATTTCTCCCTCTTTCACTGTCTTTGTTTTATGGGGGTTTTTTTGAGAAATTTATTTTTATAATGGGGTTTAGCTGCTTTTCACTGCTGTGTTTATGCCGCTTTACACCATCTTGATTCACTTCCAAAGAGATATCAATACATAGGTCTTAAGATTATTACTAGTCAGATATATTCTTGTGCGGTGAATAGGGGGTGTTGAGTCCAGTTCACTGAGCAGGGAGTAGGTCTTGTCTATTACATATATGGCTTATGGAACGGTATCTGAGCTAATTTCAAACCCTTCTTTTATGCATCACCCCACCTGACCTTTCCCGATATGCAGCCATAGTGTGTTTTCTAAACGTGTGACTCTGTTCTGTTTTGTAATTCAGTTCAAGGGTAGCGATTTTGACATTGCCTCTATAAGTGATATCTTAGGATAAGTGTCATTTTCTGTGTGACTTATTTCACTTAGAGTCATCGTACCTAAATCCACTCATCATGCTGCTACTAGCCTTATGACATTGATTTCATGGCTGAGTGATATGCCATTGTGCATAAGTACCACAACTTCTTTATCCATTTTTCTCTTTCCTGGGCTATTTAAGATGTACCGAATTGGAGGTTCTTGTAAACAGAGCAGCCCTACACTTTGGGGTGCCTGTGTCTTGTGGATTTTCAGTTTTCCCAATGTATACGCCCATGAGTGGAAGTGCCCTATGCTCTCTAAGCTGTGTTTATTACATGTTTCAGGACACACCGTACACTTCTCCAGAGTGGCTGTTGGCAATTTACATCCCGCCCATCAGCGTAGCAAGGCTCCCTTGTCTCCATGGCCTGTCCTGCATTTCTGGTTTTTACACTTTTTTCAGCATGGCCCTTCTGACCGATGGCAAGCGAGACTACTTTGTAGTGCTGATTTGCCTTTCCGGCTTGCTTGTTTGGCCAAAAAGGGCGTATGCCTTTTTTCCTGAATATATTCAGGAAAAAAGGCATACGCCCTTTTTGGCCAAGGGCATCATTGTCGACGTTTTGCCGTTTTCATGTGCTTTAAAGGCGAGTCGAATCTACCTCCTGAAATCTGTTTCCTGCAATTCTACCTTGCTTTCCAATCCTCTTCGTTGCCTTCCCTCAATATATTTGTGGACGAGAGTTATCATTTCTAACTCTGCAGGTTTGTGAATTGCAGTGCCCCTGAGCTCCATTTGTCAAGTCGCTTTTTTGGGAGCTGGCCGCAAAAGCGCAGGATTGCTTCAGGCCCTATTCTGATTCCAGGAGGGCAGGCTGAGCCTGTGGTTCATTCTTCTTCCTGATGGGAAACTAGAGTGACCTGTGCCTGTCCCAACACCTAGAGCTAGTCTCTCATTGGTTCCCCCTCTTCCCGTTCATCCTCAGGACAAATTGCAACCTGTACGAAACAGGAGGTTAACGGTGCTGATTCTCCAAGTAGGGAGATTGTTAGTAAAGCGGCTGGAATGGCGAACCCGGGCACAAGGAGAGGAGAAATGAGGTGCGTTTTAGAAACCTTTCCCGATCACACGGTGTACCATCTTCTGGGTTTCCCAGGCATGTTTTCGATGTAGGAAGATGCCCTTGGACCTGGAGATTTGGGACCCATGGGATGGGTACCACGCAGTATTACTTTAAAGGGTCTGCGTTTGCTCGCCCAACCTCACCAATCCTCTCAGCCCCAAGAGTGTCCAGCGTTATGTCTCATCCAGCTGTGGGTCTAGATATGGTCAATCCAGGTGGCATCAGAGCCCCTGAACGGATTTAGTAAGAATTTCTCTCTCTTTCACTGTCTTTGTTTTCTGGGGTTTTTTTTTTGAGTAATTTATTTTTATACTGGGGTTTAGCTGCTTTTCACTGCTGTGTTTATGCCGCTTTACACCCTCTTGATTCACTTCCCGAGAGATAGCAATACATAGGTTTTAAGATTCTTACTAGTCAGATATATTCTTGTACGGTGAATAGGCGGTGTTGAGTCCAGTTCACTGAGCAGGGAGTAGGTCTTGTCTATTACATATTTGGCTTATGGAAGGGTATCTGAGCTAATTTCCAACCCTTGTTTTATGCATCACCCCACCTGACCTTTCCCGTTATGCAGCCATAGTGTGTTTTCTAAACGTGTGACTCTGTTCTGTTTTGTAATTCAGTTCAAGGGTAGCGATTTTGACATTCCCTCTATAAGTGATATCTTAGGATAAGTGTCTTTTTCTGTGTGACTTATTTCACTTACAGTCATCGTACCTAAATCCACTCATCACGCTGCTACTAGCCTTATGACATTGATTTCATGGCTGAGTGATATTCCATTGTGCATAAGTACCACAACTTCTTTATCCATTTTTCTATTTCCTGGGATATTTAAGGTGTACCGCAGTGTAGGTTCTTGTAATCAGAGCAGCCCTACATTTTGGGGTGCCTGTGTCTTGTGAATTTTCAGTTTTCCCAATGTATACGCCCATGAGTGGAAGTGCCCTATGCTCTCTAAGCTGTGCTTATTACATGTTTCAGGACACACCGTACACTTCTCCAGAGTGGCTGTTGGCAATTTACATCCCGCCCATCAGCGTAGCAAGGCTCCCATGTCTCCATGGCCTGTCCTGCATTTCTGGTTTTTACACTGTTTTCAGCATGGCCCTTTTGCCCGATGGCAAGCGAGACTTCCTTGTAGTGCTGATTTGCCTTTCCGGCTTGCTTGATTGGCCAAAAAGGGCGTATGCGTTTTTTCCTGAATATATTCAGGAAAAAACGCATACGCCCTTTTTGGCCAAGGGCCTCATTGTCGGCGTTTTGCCGCTTTTCATGTGCTCTAAAGGCGAGGCGAATCTACCTCCTGAAATCTGTTTCCTGCAATTCTGCCTTGCTTTCCAATCCTCTTCGTTGCCTTCCCTCAATATATTTGTGGACGAGAGTTATCATTTCTAACTCTGCAGGTTTGTGAATTGCAGTGCCCCTGAGCTCCATTTGTCAACTCGCTTTTTTGGGAGCTGGCCGCAAAAGTGCAGGATTGCTTCAGGCCCTATTCTGGTTCCGGGGGGGCAGGCTGAGCCTGTGGTTCATTCTTCTTCCTGATGGGAAAATAGAGTGACCTGTGCCTGTCCCAACACCTAGAGCTAGTCTCTCATTGGTTCCCCCTCTTCCTGTTCATCCTCAGGACAAATTGCAACCTGTACGAAACAGGAGGTTAACGGTGCTGATTCTCCAAGTAAGGAGATTGTTAGTAAAGCGGCTGGAATGGCGAACCCGAGCACAAGGAGAGGAGAAATGAGGTGCGTTTTAGAAACCTTTCCCGATCACACGGTGTACAATCTTCTGGGTTTCCCAGGTATGTTTTAGATGTAGGAAGATGCCCTTGAACCTGGAGATTTGGGACCCATGGGATGGGTACCACGCAGTATTACTTTAAAGGGTCTGAGTTTGCTCGCCCAACCTCACCAATCCTCTCAGCCCCAAGAGTGTCCAGCCTTATGTCTCATCCAGCTGTGGGTCTAGATATGGTCAATCCAGGTGGCATCAGAGCCCCTGAACGGATTTTGTAAGAATTTCTCTCTCTTTCACTGTCTTTGTTTTATGGGGTTTATTTTGAGTAATTTATTTTTATAGTGGGGTTTAGCTGCTTTTCACTGCTGTGTTTAGGCCACTTTACACCCTCTTGATTCACTTCCAGAGAGATATCAATACATAGGTTTTAAGATTATTACTAGTCAGATATATTCTTGTGCGGTGAATAGGGGGTGTTGAGTCCATTTCACTGAGCAGGGAGTAGGTCTTGTCTATTACATATTTGGCTTATGGAACGGTATCTGAGCTAATTTCAAACCCTTGTTTTATGCATCACTCCACATCACGTTTCCCGTTAAGCAGCCATAGTGTGTTTTCTACACGTGTGACTCTGTTCTGTTTTGTGATTCAGTTCAAGTGTAGCGATTTTGACATTCCCTCTATAAGGGATATCTTAGGATAAGTGTCTTTTTCTGTGTGACTTATTTCACTTAGAGTCATCGTACCTAAATCCACTCATCATGCTGCTACTAGCCTTATGACATTGATTTCATGGCTGAGTGATATTCCATTGTGCATAAGTACCACAACTTCTTTATCCATTTTTCTCTTTCCTGGGCTATTTAAGGTGTACCGAAGTGGAGGTTCTTGTAAACAGAGCAGCCCTACTCTTTGGGGTGCCTGTGGCTTGTGGATTTTCAGTTTTCCCAATGTATACGCCCATGAGTGGAAGTGCCCTATGCTCTCTAAGCTGTGTTTATTACATGTTTCAGGACACACCGTACACTTCTCCAGAGTGGCTGTTGGCAATTTACATCCCGCCCATCAGCGTACCAAGGCTCCCATGTCTCCATGGCCTGCCCTGCATTTCTGGTTTTTACACTTTTTTCAGCATGGCCCTTTTCACCGATGGCAAGCGAGACTTCCTTGTAGTGCTGATTTGCCTTTCCAGCTTGCTTGGTTGGCCAAAAAGGGCGTATGCGTTTTTTCCTGAATATATTCAGGAAAAAACGCATACGCCCTTTTTGGCCATAGGCATCATTGTCGACGTTTTGCCGCTTTTCATGTGCTTTAAAGGCGAGTCGAATCTACCTCCTGAAATCTGTTTCCTGCAATTCTGCCTTGCTTTCCAATCCTCTTCGTTGCGATCCCTCAATATATTTGTGGACAAGAGTTTTCATTTCTAACTCTGCAGGTTTGTGAATTGCAGTGCCCCTGAGCTCCATTTGTCAACTCGCTTTTTTGGGAGCTGGCCGCAAAAGCGCAGGATTGCTTCAGTCCCTATTCTGGTTCCGGGGGGGCAGGCTGAGCCTGTGGTTCATTCTTCTTCCTGATGGGAAAATAGAGTGACCTGTGCCTGTCCCAACACCTAGAGCTAGTCTCTCATTGGTTCCCCCTCTTCCCGTTCATCCTCAGGACAAATTGCAACCTGTACGAAACAGGAGGTAACGGTGCTGATTCTCCAAGTAGGGAGATTGTTGGTAAAGCGGCTGGAATGGCGAACCCGAGCACAAGGAGAGGAGAAATGAGGTGCGTTTTACAAACCTTTCCCGATCACACGGTGTACCATCTTCTGGGTTTCCCAGGCATGTTTTCGATGTAGGAAGATGCCCTTGAACCTGGAGATTTGGGACCCATGGGATGGGTACCACGTAGTATTACTTTAAAGGGTCTGCGTTTGCTCGCCCAACCTCACCAATCCTCTCAGCCCCAAGAGTGTCCAGCCTTCTGTCTCATCCAGCTGTGTGTCTAGATATGGTCAATCCAGGTGGCATCAGAGCCCCTGAACGGATTTTGTAAGAATTTCTCTCTCTTTCACTGTCTTTGTTTTATGGGGGTTTTTTTGAGTAATTTATTTTTATAATGGGGTTTAGCTGCTTTTCACTGCTGTGTTTATGCCGCTTTACACCCTCTTGATTCACTTCCCGAGAGATATCAATACATAGGTTTTAAGATTCTAACTAGTCAGATATATTCTTGTGTGGTGAATAGGGGGTGTTGAGTCCAGTTCACTGAGCAGGGAGTAGGTCTTGTCTATTACATATTTGGCTTATGGAACGGTATCTGAGCTAATTTCAAACCCTTGTTTTATGCATCACCCCACCTGACCTTTCCCGTTAAGCAGCCATAGTGTGTTTTCTAAACGTGTGACTCTCTTCTGTTTTGTAATTCAGTTCAAGGGTAGCGATTTTGACATTCCCTCTATAAGTGATGTCTTAGGATAAGTGTCTTTTTCTGTGTGACTTATTTCACTTAGAGTCATCGTACCTAAATCCACTCATCATGCTGCTACTAGCCTTATGACATTGATTTCATGGCTGAGTGATATTCCATTGTGCATAAGTACCACAACTTCTTTATCCATTTTTCTCTTTCCTGGGCTATTTAAGGTGTAGTGAAGTGGAGGTTCTTGTAAACAGAGCAGCCCTACACTTTGGGGTGCCTGTGTCTTGTGGATTTTCAGTTTTCCCAATGTATACGCCCATGAGTGGAAGTGCCCTATGCTCTCTAAGCTGTGTTTATTACATGTTTCAGGACACACCGTACACTTCTCCAGAGTGGCTGTTGGCAATTTACATCCCGCCCATCAGCGTAGCAAGGCTCCCATGTCTCCATGGCCTGTCCTGCATTTCTGGTTTTTACACTGTTTTCAGCATGGCCCTTTTGCCCGATGGCAAGCGAGACTTCCTTGTAGTGCTGATTTGCCTTTCCGGCTTGCTTGATTGGCCAAAAAGGGCGTATGCGTTTTTTCCTGAATATATTCAGGAAAAAACGCATACGCCCTTTTTGGCCAAGGGCATCATGGTCGACGTTTTGCCGCTTTTCATGTGCTTTAAAGGCGAGTCGAATCTACCTCCTGAAATCTGTTTCCTGCAATTCTACCTTGCTTTCCAATCCTCTTCGTTGCCTTTCCTCAATGTATTTGTGGACGAGAGTTATCATTTCTAACTCTGCAGGTTTGTGAATTGCAGTGCCCCTGAGCTCCATTTGTCAACTCGCTTTTTTGGGAGCTGGCCGCAAAAGCGCAGGATTGGTTCAGGCCCTATTCTGGTTCCGGGGGGGCAGGCTGAGCCTGTGGTTCATTCTTCTTCCTGATGGGAAAATAGGGTGACCTGTGCCTGTCCCAACACCTAGAGCTAGTCTCTCATTGGTTCCCCCTCTTCCCGTTCATCCTCAGGACAAATTGCAACCTGTACGAAACAGGAGGGTAACGGTGCTGATTCTCCAAGTAGGGAGATTGTTGGTAAAGCGGCTGGAATGGCGAACCCGAGCACAAGGAGAGGAGAAATGAGGTGCGTTTTACAAACCTTTCCCGATCACACGGTGTACCATCTTCTGGGTTTCCCAGGCATGTTTTCGATGTAGGAAGATGCCCTTGAACCTGGAGATTTGGGACCCATGGGATGGGTACCACGCAGTATTACTTTAAAGGGTCTGCGTTTGCTCGCCCAACCTCACCAATCCTCTCAGCCCCAAGAGTGTCCAGCCTTCTGTCTCATCCAGCTGTGTGTCTAGATATGGTCAATCCAGGTGGCATCAGAGCCCCTGAACGGATTTTGTAAGAATTTCTCTCTCTTTCACTGTCTTTGTTTTATGGGGGTTTTTTTGAGTAATTTATTTTCATAATTGGGTTTAGCTGCTTTTCACTGCTGTGTTTATGCCGCTTTACACCCTCTTGATTCACTTCCCGAGAGATATCAATACATAGGTTTTAAGATTCTTACTAGTCAGGTATATTCTTGTGCGGTGAATAGGGGGTGTTGAGTCCAGTTCACTGAGCAGGGAGTAGGTCTTGTCTATTACATATTTGGCTTATGGAACGGTATCTGAGCTAATTTCAAACCCTTGTTTTATGCATCACCCCACCTGACCTTTCCCGTTATGCAGCCATAGTGTGTTTTCTAAACGTGTGACTCTGTTCTGTTATGTAATTCAGTTCAAGGGTAGCGATTTTGACATTCCCTCTATAAGTGATATCTTAGGATAAGTGTCTTTTTCTGTGTGACTTATTTCACTTAGAGTCATCGTACCTAAATCCACTCATCATGCTGCTACTAGCCTTATGACATTGATTTCATGGCTGAGTGATATGCCATTGTGCATAAGTACCACAACTTCTTTATCCATTTTTCTATTTCCTGGGATATTTAAGGTGTACCGCAGTGGAGGTTCTTCTAATCAGAGCAGCCCTACATTTTGGGGTGCCTGTGTCTTGTGAATTTTCAGTTTTCCCAATGTATACGCCCATGAGTGGAAGTGCCCTATGCTCTCTAAGCTGTGCTTATTACATGTTTCAGGACACACCGTATACTTCTCCAGAGTGGCTGTTGGCAATTTACATCCCGCCCATCAACGTAGCAAGGCTCCCATGTCTCCATGGCCTGTCCTGCATTCCTGGTTTTTACACTTTTTTCAGCATGGCCCTTTTGACCGATGGCAAGCGAGACTTCTTTGTAGTGCTGATTTGCCTTTCCAGCTTGCTTGGTTGGCCAAAAAGGGCGTATGCGTTTTTTCCTGAATATATTCAGGAAAAAACGCATACGCCCTTTTTGGCCAAGGGCATCATTGTCGACGTTTTGCCGCTTTTCATGTGCTTTAAAGGCGAGTCGAATCTACCTCCTGAAATCTGTGTCCTGTAATTCTGCTTACTTTCAAATCCTCTTCGTTGCCTTCCCTCAATATATTTGTGGACGAGAGTTATCATTTATAACTCTGCAGGTTTGTGAATTGCAGTGCCCCTGAGCTCCATTTGTCAAGTCGCTTTTTTGGGAGCTGGCCGCAAAAGCGCAGGATTGCTTCAGGCCCTACTCTGGTTCGGGGGGGGGGGGACAGGCTGAGCCTGTGGTTCATTCTTCTTCCTGATGGGAGAATAGGGTGACCTGTGCCTGTCCCAACACCTAGAGCTAGTCTCTCATTGGTTCCCCCTCTTCCCGTTCATCCTCAGGACAAATAGCAACCTGTACGAAACAGGAGGTTAACGGTGCTGATTCTCCAAGTAGGGAGATTGTTAGTAAAGCGGCTGGAAAGGCGAACCCGAGCACAAGGAGAGGAGAAATGAGGTGCGTTTTAGAAACCTTTCCCGATCACACGGTGTACCATCTTCTGGGTTTCCCAGGCATGTTTTCGATGTAGGAAGATGCCCTTGAACCTGGAGATTTGGGACCCATGGGATGGGTACCACGCAGTATTACTTTAAAGGGTCTGCGTTTGCTCGCCCAACCTCACCAATCCTCTCAGCCCCAAGAGTGTCCAGCCTTCTGTCTCATCCAGCTGTGGGTCTAGATATGGTCAATCCAGGTGGCATCAGAGCCCCTGAACGGATTTTGTAAGAATTTCTCCCTCTTTCACTGTCTTTGTTTTATGGGGGTTTTTTTGAGAAATTTATTTTTATAATGGGGTTTAGCTGCTTTTCACTGCTGTGTTTATGCCGCTTTACACCATCTTGATTCACTTCCAAAGAGATATCAATACATAGGTCTTAAGATTATTACTAGTCAGATATATTCTTGTGCGGTGAATAGGGGGTGTTGAGTCCAGTTCACTGAGCAGGGAGTAGGTCTTGTCTATTACATATATGGCTTATGGAACGGTATCTGAGCTAATTTCAAACCCTTCTTTTATGCATCACCCCACCTGACCTTTCCCGATATGCAGCCATAGTGTGTTTTCTAAACGTGTGACTCTGTTCTGTTTTGTAATTCAGTTCAAGGGTAGCGATTTTGACATTGCCTCTATAAGTGATATCTTAGGATAAGTGTCATTTTCTGTGTGACTTATTTCACTTAGAGTCATCGTACCTAAATCCACTCATCATGCTGCTACTAGCCTTATGACATTGATTTCATGGCTGAGTGATATGCCATTGTGCATAAGTACCACAACTTCTTTATCCATTTTTCTCTTTCCTGGGCTATTTAAGATGTACCGAATTGGAGGTTCTTGTAAACAGAGCAGCCCTACACTTTGGGGTGCCTGTGTCTTGTGGATTTTCAGTTTTCCCAATGTATACGCCCATGAGTGGAAGTGCCCTATGCTCTCTAAGCTGTGTTTATTACATGTTTCAGGACACACCGTACACTTCTCCAGAGTGGCTGTTGGCAATTTACATCCCGCCCATCAGCGTAGCAAGGCTCCCTTGTCTCCATGGCCTGTCCTGCATTTCTGGTTTTTACACTTTTTTCAGCATGGCCCTTCTGACCGATGGCAAGCGAGACTACTTTGTAGTGCTGATTTGCCTTTCCGGCTTGCTTGTTTGGCCAAAAAGGGCGTATGCCTTTTTTCCTGAATATATTCAGGAAAAAAGGCATACGCCCTTTTTGGCCAAGGGCATCATTGTCGACGTTTTGCCGTTTTCATGTGCTTTAAAGGCGAGTCGAATCTACCTCCTGAAATCTGTTTCCTGCAATTCTACCTTGCTTTCCAATCCTCTTCGTTGCCTTCCCTCAATATATTTGTGGACGAGAGTTATCATTTCTAACTCTGCAGGTTTGTGAATTGCAGTGCCCCTGAGCTCCATTTGTCAAGTCGCTTTTTTGGGAGCTGGCCGCAAAAGCGCAGGATTGCTTCAGGCCCTATTCTGATTCCAGGAGGGCAGGCTGAGCCTGTGGTTCATTCTTCTTCCTGATGGGAAACTAGAGTGACCTGTGCCTGTCCCAACACCTAGAGCTAGTCTCTCATTGGTTCCCCCTCTTCCCGTTCATCCTCAGGACAAATTGCAACCTGTACGAAACAGGAGGTTAACGGTGCTGATTCTCCAAGTAGGGAGATTGTTAGTAAAGCGGCTGGAATGGCGAACCCGGGCACAAGGAGAGGAGAAATGAGGTGCGTTTTAGAAACCTTTCCCGATCACACGGTGTACCATCTTCTGGGTTTCCCAGGCATGTTTTCGATGTAGGAAGATGCCCTTGGACCTGGAGATTTGGGACCCATGGGATGGGTACCACGCAGTATTACTTTAAAGGGTCTGCGTTTGCTCGCCCAACCTCACCAATCCTCTCAGCCCCAAGAGTGTCCAGCGTTATGTCTCATCCAGCTGTGGGTCTAGATATGGTCAATCCAGGTGGCATCAGAGCCCCTGAACGGATTTAGTAAGAATTTCTCTCTCTTTCACTGTCTTTGTTTTCTGGGGTTTTTTTTTTGAGTAATTTATTTTTATACTGGGGTTTAGCTGCTTTTCACTGCTGTGTTTATGCCGCTTTACACCCTCTTGATTCACTTCCCGAGAGATAGCAATACATAGGTTTTAAGATTCTTACTAGTCAGATATATTCTTGTACGGTGAATAGGCGGTGTTGAGTCCAGTTCACTGAGCAGGGAGTAGGTCTTGTCTATTACATATTTGGCTTATGGAAGGGTATCTGAGCTAATTTCCAACCCTTGTTTTATGCATCACCCCACCTGACCTTTCCCGTTATGCAGCCATAGTGTGTTTTCTAAACGTGTGACTCTGTTCTGTTTTGTAATTCAGTTCAAGGGTAGCGATTTTGACATTCCCTCTATAAGTGATATCTTAGGATAAGTGTCTTTTTCTGTGTGACTTATTTCACTTAGAGTCATCGTACCTAAATCCACTCATCACGCTGCTACTAGCCTTATGACATTGATTTCATGGCTGAGTGATATTCCATTGTGCATAAGTACCACAACTTCTTTATCCATTTTTCTCTTTCCTGGGCTATTTAAGGTGTACCGAAGTGGAGGCTCTTGTAAACAGAGCAGCCCTACTCTTTGGGGTGCCTGTGTCTTGTGGATTTTCAGTTTTCCCAATGTATACGCCCATGAGTGGAAGTGCCCTATGCTCTCTAAGCTGTGTTTATTACATGTTTCAGGACACACCGTACACTTCTCCAGAGTGGCTGTTGGCAATTTACATCCCGCCCATCAGCGTACCAAGACTCCCATGTCTCCATGGCCTGCCCTGCATTTCTGGTTTTTACACTTTTTTCAGCATGGCCCTTTTCACCGATGGCAAGCGAGACTTCCTTGTAGTGCTGATTTGCCTTTCCAGCTTGCTTGGTTGGCCAAAAAGGGCGTATGCGTTTTTTCCTGAATATATTCAGGAAAAAACGCATACGCCCTTTTTGGCCATAGGCATCATTGTCGACGTTTTGCCGCTTTTCATGTGCTTTAAAGGCGAGTCGAATCTACCTCCTGAAATCTGTTTCCTGCAATTCTGCCTTGCTTTCCAATCCTCTTCGTTGCGATCCCTCAATATATTTGTGGACAAGAGTTTTCATTTCTAACTCTGCAGGTTTGTGAATTGCAGTGCCCCTGAGCTCCATTTGTCAACTCGCTTTTTTGGGAGCTGGCCGCAAAAGCGCAGGATTGCTTCAGTCCCTATTCTGGTTCCGGGGGGGCAGGCTGAGCCTGTGGTTCATTCTTCTTCCTGATGGGAAAATAGAGTGACCTGTGCCTGTCCCAACACCTAGAGCTAGTCTCTCATTGGTTCCCCCTCTTCCCGTTCATCCTCAGGACAAATTGCAACCTGTACGAAACAGGAGGGTAACGGTGCTGATTCTCCAAGTAGGGAGATTGTTGGTAAAGCGGCTGGAATGGCGAACCTGAGCACAAGGAGAGGAGAAATGAGGTGCGTTTTACAAACCTTTCCCGATCACACGGTGTACCATCTTCTGGGTTTCCCAGGCATGTTTTCGATGTAGGAAGATGCCCTTGAACCTGGAGATTTGGGACCCATGGGATGGGTACCACGTAGTATTACTTTAAAGGGTCTGCGTTTGCTCGCCCAACCTCACCAATCCTCTCAGCCCCAAGAGTGTCCAGCCTTCTGTCTCATCCAGCTGTGTGTCTAGATATGGTCAATCCAGGTGGCATCAGAGCCCCTGAACGGATTTTGTAAGAATTTCTCTCTCTTTCACTGTCTTTGTTTTATGGGGGTTTTTTTGAGTAATTTATTTTTATAATGGGGTTTAGCTGCTTTTCACTGCTGTGTTTATGCCGCTTTACACCCTCTTGATTCACTTCCCGAGAGATATCAATACATAGGTTTTAAGATTCTAACTAGTCAGATATATTCTTGTGTGGTGAATAGGGGGTGTTGAGTCCAGTTCACTGAGCAGGGAGTAGGTCTTGTCTATTACATATTTGGCTTATGGAACGGTATCTGAGCTAATTTCAAACCCTTGTTTTATGCATCACCCCACCTGACCTTTCCCGTTAAGCAGCCATAGTGTGTTTTCTAAACGTGTGACTCTCTTCTGTTTTGTAATTCAGTTCAAGGGTAGCGATTTTGACATTCCCTCTATAAGTGATGTCTTAGGATAAGTGTCTTTTTCTGTGTGACTTATTTCACTTAGAGTCATCGTACCTAAATCCACTCATCATGCTGCTACTAGCCTTATGACATTGATTTCATGGCTGAGTGATATTCCATTGTGCATAAGTACCACAACTTCTTTATCCATTTTTCTCTTTCCTGGGCTATTTAAGGTGTAGTGAAGTGGAGGTTCTTGTAAACAGAGCAGCCCTACACTTTGGGGTGCCTGTGTCTTGTGGATTTTCAGTTTTCCCAATGTATACGCCCATGAGTGGAAGTGCCCTATGCTCTCTAAGCTGTGTTTATTACATGTTTCAGGACACACCGTACACTTCTCCAGAGTGGCTGTTGGCAATTTACATCCCGCCCATCAGCGTAGCAAGGCTCCCATGTCTCCATGGCCTGTCCTGCATTTCTGGTTTTTACACTGTTTTCAGCATGGCCCTTTTGCCCGATGGCAAGCGAGACTTCCTTGTAGTGCTGATTTGCCTTTCCGGCTTGCTTGATTGGCCAAAAAGGGCGTATGCGTTTTTTCCTGAATATATTCAGGAAAAAACGCATACGCCCTTTTTGGCCAAGGGCATCATGGTCGACGTTTTGCCGCTTTTCATGTGCTTTAAAGGCGAGTCGAATCTACCTCCTGAAATCTGTTTCCTGCAATTCTACCTTGCTTTCCAATCCTCTTCGTTGCCTTTCCTCAATGTATTTGTGGACGAGAGTTATCATTTCTAACTCTGCAGGTTTGTGAACTGCAGTGCCCCTGAGCTCCATTTGTCAACTCGCTTTTTTGGGAGCTGGCCGCAAAAGCGCAGGATTGGTTCAGGCCCTATTCTGGTTCCGGGGGGGCAGGCTGAGCCTGTGGTTCATTCTTCTTCCTGATGGGAAAATAGGGTGACCTGTGCCTGTCCCAACACCTAGAGCTAGTCTCTCATTGGTTCCCCCTCTTCCCGTTCATCCTCAGGACAAATTGCAACCTGTACGAAACAGGAGGGTAACGGTGCTGATTCTCCAAGTAGGGAGATTGTTGGTAAAGCGGCTGGAATGGCGAACCCGAGCACAAGGAGAGGAGAAATGAGGTGCGTTTTACAAACCTTTCCCGATCACACGGTGTACCATCTTCTGGGTTTCCCAGGCATGTTTTCGATGTAGGAAGATGCCCTTGAACCTGGAGATTTGGGACCCATGGGATGGGTACCACGCAGTATTACTTTAAAGGGTCTGCGTTTGCTCGCCCAACCTCACCAATCCTCTCAGCCCCAAGAGTGTCCAGCCTTCTGTCTCATCCAGCTGTGTGTCTAGATATGGTCAATCCAGGTGGCATCAGAGCCCCTGAACGGATTTTGTAAGAATTTCTCTCTCTTTCACTGTCTTTGTTTTATGGGGGTTTTTTTGAGTAATTTATTTTCATAATTGGGTTTAGCTGCTTTTCACTGCTGTGTTTATGCCGCTTTACACCCTCTTGATTCACTTCCCGAGAGATATCAATACATAGGTTTTAAGATTCTTACTAGTCAGGTATATTCTTGTGCGGTGAATAGGGGGTGTTGAGTCCAGTTCACTGAGCAGGGAGTAGGTCTTGTCTATTACATATTTGGCTTATGGAACGGTATCTGAGCTAATTTCAAACCCTTGTTTTATGCATCACCCCACCTGACCTTTCCCGTTATGCAGCCATAGTGTGTTTTCTAAACGTGTGACTCTGTTCTGTTATGTAATTCAGTTCAAGGGTAGCGATTTTGACATTCCCTCTATAAGTGATATCTTAGGATAAGTGTCTTTTTCTGTGTGACTTATTTCACTTAGAGTCATCGTACCTAAATCCACTCATCATGCTGCTACTAGCCTTATGACATTGATTTCATGGCTGAGTGATATGCCATTGTGCATAAGTACCACAACTTCTTTATCCATTTTTCTATTTCCTGGGATATTTAAGGTGTACCGCAGTGGAGGTTCTTCTAATCAGAGCAGCCCTACATTTTGGGGTGCCTGTGTCTTGTGAATTTTCAGTTTTCCCAATGTATACGCCCATGAGTGGAAGTGCCCTATGCTCTCTAAGCTGTGCTTATTACATGTTTCAGGACACACCGTATACTTCTCCAGAGTGGCTGTTGGCAATTTACATCCCGCCCATCAACGTAGCAAGGCTCCCATGTCTCCATGGCCTGTCCTGCATTTCTGGTTTTTACACTTTTTTCAGCATGGCCCTTTTGACCGATGGCAAGCGAGACTTCTTTGTAGTGCTGATTTGCCTTTCCAGCTTGCTTGGTTGGCCAAAAAGGGCGTATGCGTTTTTTCCTGAATATATTCAGGAAAAAACGCATACGCCCTTTTTGGCCAAGGGCATCATTGTCGACGTTTTGCCGCTTTTCATGTGCTTTAAAGGCGAGTCGAATCTACCTCCTGAAATCTGTGTCCTGTAATTCTGCTTACTTTCAAATCCTCTTCGTTGCCTTCCCTCAATATATTTGTGGACGAGAGTTATCATTTATAACTCTGCAGGTTTGTGAATTGCAGTGCCCCTGAGCTCCATTTGTCAAGTCGCTTTTTTGGGAGCTGGCCGCAAAAGCGCAGGATTGCTTCAGGCCCTACTCTGGTTCGGGGGGGGGGGGGGGACAGGCTGAGCCTGTGGTTCATTCTTCTTCCTGATGGGAGAATAGGGTGACCTGTGCCTGTCCCAACACCTAGAGCTAGTCTCTCATTGGTTCCCCCTCTTCCCGTTCATCCTCAGGACAAATAGCAACCTGTACGAAACAGGAGGTTAACGGTGCTGATTCTCCAAGTAGGGAGATTGTTAGTAAAGCGGCTGGAAAGGCGAACCCGAGCACAAGGAGAGGAGAAATGAGGTGCGTTTTAGAAACCTTTCCCCATCACACGGTGTACCATCTTCTGGGTTTCCCAGGCATGTTTTCGATGTAGGAAGATGCCCTTGAACCTGGAGATTTGGGACCCATGGGATGGGTACCACGCAGTATTACTTTAAAGGGTCTGCGTTTGCTCGCCCAACCTCACCAATCCTCTCAGCCCCAAGAGTGTCCAGCCTTCTGTCTCATCCAGCTGTGGGTCTAGATATGGTCAATCCAGGTGGCATCAGAGCCCCTGAACGGATTTTGTAAGAATTTCTCCCTCTTTCACTGTCTTTGTTTTATGGGGGTTTTTTTGAGAAATTTATTTTTATAATGGGGTTTAGCTGCTTTTCACTGCTGTGTTTATGCCGCTTTACACCATCTTGATTCACTTCCAAAGAGATATCAATACATAGGTCTTAAGATTATTACTAGTCAGATATATTCTTGTGCGGTGAATAGGGGGTGTTGAGTCCAGTTCACTGAGCAGGGAGTAGGTCTTGTCTATTACATATATGGCTTATGGAACGGTATCTGAGCTAATTTCAAACCCTTCTTTTATGCATCACCCCACCTGACCTTTCCCGATATGCAGCCATAGTGTGTTTTCTAAACGTGTGACTCTGTTCTGTTTTGTAATTCAGTTCAAGGGTAGCGATTTTGACATTGCCTCTATAAGTGATATCTTAGGATAAGTGTCATTTTCTGTGTGACTTATTTCACTTAGAGTCATCGTACCTAAATCCACTCATCATGCTGCTACTAGCCTTATGACATTGATTTCATGGCTGAGTGATATGCCATTGTGCATAAGTACCACAACTTCTTTATCCATTTTTCTCTTTCCTGGGCTATTTAAGATGTACCGAATTGGAGGTTCTTGTAAACAGAGCAGCCCTACACTTTGGGGTGCCTGTGTCTTGTGGATTTTCAGTTTTCCCAATGTATACGCCCATGAGTGGAAGTGCCCTATGCTCTCTAAGCTGTGTTTATTACATGTTTCAGGACACACCGTACACTTCTCCAGAGTGGCTGTTGGCAATTTACATCCCGCCCATCAGCGTAGCAAGGCTCCCTTGTCTCCATGGCCTGTCCTGCATTTCTGGTTTTTACACTTTATTCAGCATGGCCCTTCTGACCGATGGCAAGCGAGACTACTTTGTAGTGCTGATTTGCCTTTCCGGCTTGCTTGTTTGGCCAAAAAGGGCGTATGCCTTTTTTCCTGAATATATTCAGGAAAAAAGGCATACGCCCTTTTTGGCCAAGGGCATCATTGTCGACGTTTTGCCGTTTTCATGTGCTTTAAAGGCGAGTCGAATCTACCTCCTGAAATCTGTTTCCTGCAATTCTACCTTGCTTTCCAATCCTCTTCGTTGCCTTCCCTCAATATATTTGTGGACGAGAGTTATCATTTCTAACTCTGCAGGTTTGTGAATTGCAGTGCCCCTGAGCTCCATTTGTCAAGTCGCTTTTTTGGGAGCTGGCCGCAAAAGCGCAGGATTGCTTCAGGCCCTATTCTGATTCCAGGAGGGCAGGCTGAGCCTGTGGTTCATTCTTCTTCCTGATGGGAAACTAGAGTGACCTGTGCCTGTCCCAACACCTAGAGCTAGTCTCTCATTGGTTCCCCCTCTTCCCGTTCATCCTCAGGACAAATTGCAACCTGTACGAAACAGGAGGTTAACGGTGCTGATTCTCCAAGTAGGGAGATTGTTAGTAAAGCGGCTGGAATGGCGAACCCGGGCACAAGGAGAGGAGAAATGAGGTGCGTTTTAGAAACCTTTCCCGATCACACGGTGTACCATCTTCTGGGTTTCCCAGGCATGTTTTCGATGTAGGAAGATGCCCTTGGACCTGGAGATTTGGGACCCATGGGATGGGTACCACGCAGTATTACTTTAAAGGGTCTGCGTTTGCTCGCCCAACCTCACCAATCCTCTCAGCCCCAAGAGTGTCCAGCGTTATGTCTCATCCAGCTGTGGGTCTAGATATGGTCAATCCAGGTGGCATCAGAGCCCCTGAACGGATTTAGTAAGAATTTCTCTCTCTTTCACTGTCTTTGTTTTCTGGGGTTTTTTTTTTGAGTAATTTATTTTTATACTGGGGTTTAGCTGCTTTTCACTGCTGTGTTTATGCCGCTTTACACCCTCTTGATTCACTTCCCGAGAGATAGCAATACATAGGTTTTAAGATTCTTACTAGTCAGATATATTCTTGTACGGTGAATAGGCGGTGTTGAGTCCAGTTCACTGAGCAGGGAGTAGGTCTTGTCTATTACATATTTGGCTTATGGAAGGGTATCTGAGCTAATTTCCAACCCTTGTTTTATGCATCACCCCACCTGACCTTTCCCGTTATGCAGCCATAGTGTGTTTTCTAAACGTGTGACTCTGTTCTGTTTTGTAATTCAGTTCAAGGGTAGCGATTTTGACATTCCCTCTATAAGTGATATCTTAGGATAAGTGTCTTTTTCTGTGTGACTTATTTCACTTAGAGTCATCGTACCTAAATCCACTCATCACGCTGCTACTAGCCTTATGACATTGATTTCATGGCTGAGTGATATTCCATTGTGCATAAGTACCACAACTTCTTTATCCATTTTTCTATTTCCTGGGATATTTAAGGTGTACCGCAGTGGAGGTTCTTGTAATCAGAGCAGCCCTACATTTTGGGGTGCCTGTGTCTTGTGAATTTTCAGTTTTCCCAATGTATACGCCCATGAGTGGAAGTGCCCTATGCTCTCTAAGCTGTGCTTATTACATGTTTCAGGACACACCGTACACTTCTCCAGAGTGGCTGTTGGCAATTTACATCCCGCCCATCAGCGTAGCAAGGCTCCCATGTCTCCATGGCCTGTCCTGCATTTCTGGTTTTTACACTTTTTTCAGCATGGCCCTTTTGACCGATGGCAAGCGAGACTTCTTTGTAGTGCTGATTTGCCTTTCCGGCTTGCTTGGTTGGCCAAAAAGGGCGTATGCGTTTTTTCCTGAATATATTCAGGAAAAAACGCATACGCCCTTTTTGGCCAAGGGCCTCATTGTCGGCGTTTTGCCGCTTTTCATGTGCTCTAAAGGCGAGGCGAATCTACCTCCTGAAATCTGTTTCCTGCAATTCTGCCTTGCTTTCCAATCCTCTTCGTTGCCTTTCCTCAATGTATTTGTGGACGAGAGTTATCATTTCTAACTCTGCAGGTTTGTGAACTGCAGTGCCCCTGAGCTCCATTTGTCAACTCGCTTTTTTGGGAGCTGGCCGCAAAAGCGCAGGATTGGTTCAGGCCCTATTCTGGTTCCGGGGGGGCAGGCTGAGCCTGTGGTTCATTCTTCTTCCTGATGGGAAAATAGGGTGACCTGTGCCTGTCCCAACACCTAGAGCTAGTCTCTCATTGGTTCCCCCTCTTCCCGTTCATCCTCAGGACAAATTGCAACCTGTACGAAACAGGAGGGTAACGGTGCTGATTCTCCAAGTAGGGAGATTGTTGGTAAAGCGGCTGGAATGGCGAACCCGAGCACAAGGAGAGGAGAAATGAGGTGCGTTTTACAAACCTTTCCCGATCACACGGTGTACCATCTTCTGGGTTTCCCAGGCATGTTTTCGATGTAGGAAGATGCCCTTGAACCTGGAGATTTGGGACCCATGGGATGGGTACCACGCAGTATTACTTTAAAGGGTCTGCGTTTGCTCGCCCAACCTCACCAATCCTCTCAGCCCCAAGAGTGTCCAGCCTTCTGTCTCATCCAGCTGTGTGTCTAGATATGGTCAATCCAGGTGGCATCAGAGCCCCTGAACGGATTTTGTAAGAATTTCTCTCTCTTTCACTGTCTTTGTTTTATGGGGGTTTTTTTGAGTAATTTATTTTCATAATTGGGTTTAGCTGCTTTTCACTGCTGTGTTTATGCCGCTTTACACCCTCTTGATTCACTTCCCGAGAGATATCAATACATAGGTTTTAAGATTCTTACTAGTCAGGTATATTCTTGTGCGGTGAATAGGGGGTGTTGAGTCCAGTTCACTGAGCAGGGAGTAGGTCTTGTCTATTACATATTTGGCTTATGGAACGGTATCTGAGCTAATTTCAAACCCTTGTTTTATGCATCACCCCACCTGACCTTTCCCGTTATGCAGCCATAGTGTGTTTTCTAAACGTGTGACTCTGTTCTGTTATGTAATTCAGTTCAAGGGTAGCGATTTTGACATTCCCTCTATAAGTGATATCTTAGGATAAGTGTCTTTTTCTGTGTGACTTATTTCACTTAGAGTCATCGTACCTAAATCCACTCATCATGCTGCTACTAGCCTTATGACATTGATTTCATGGCTGAGTGATATGCCATTGTGCATAAGTACCACAACTTCTTTATCCATTTTTCTATTTCCTGGGATATTTAAGGTGTACCGCAGTGGAGGTTCTTCTAATCAGAGCAGCCCTACATTTTGGGGTGCCTGTGTCTTGTGAATTTTCAGTTTTCCCAATGTATACGCCCATGAGTGGAAGTGCCCTATGCTCTCTAAGCTGTGCTTATTACATGTTTCAGGACACACCGTATACTTCTCCAGAGTGGCTGTTGGCAATTTACATCCCGCCCATCAACGTAGCAAGGCTCCCATGTCTCCATGGCCTGTCCTGCATTTCTGGTTTTTACATTTTTTCAGCATGGCCCTTTTGACCGATGGCAAGCGAGACTTCTTTGTAGTGCTGATTTGCCTTTCCAGCTTGCTTGGTTGGCCAAAAAGGGCGTATGCGTTTTTTCCTGAATATATTCAGGAAAAAACGCATACGCCCTTTTTGGCCAAGGGCATCATTGTCGACGTTTTGCCGCTTTTCATGTGCTTTAAAGGCGAGTCGAATCTACCTCCTGAAATCTGTGTCCTGTAATTCTGCTTACTTTCAAATCCTCTTCGTTGCCTTCCCTCAATATATTTGTGGACGAGAGTTATCATTTATAACTCTGCAGGTTTGTGAATTGCAGTGCCCCTGAGCTCCATTTGTCAAGTCGCTTTTTTGGGAGCTGGCCGCAAAAGCGCAGGATTGCTTCAGGCCCTACTCTGGTTCGGGGGGGGGGGGGGACAGGCTGAGCCTGTGGTTCATTCTTCTTCCTGATGGGAGAATAGGGTGACCTGTGCCTGTCCCAACACCTAGAGCTAGTCTCTCATTGGTTCCCCCTCTTCCCGTTCATCCTCAGGACAAATAGCAACCTGTACGAAACAGGAGGTTAACGGTGCTGATTCTCCAAGTAGGGAGATTGTTAGTAAAGCGGCTGGAAAGGCGAACCCGAGCACAAGGAGAGGAGAAATGAGGTGCGTTTTAGAAACCTTTCCCCATCACACGGTGTACCATCTTCTGGGTTTCCCAGGCATGTTTTCGATGTAGGAAGATGCCCTTGAACCTGGAGATTTGGGACCCATGGGATGGGTACCACGCAGTATTACTTTAAAGGGTCTGCGTTTGCTCGCCCAACCTCACCAATCCTCTCAGCCCCAAGAGTGTCCAGCCTTCTGTCTCATCCAGCTGTGGGTCTAGATATGGTCAATCCAGGTGGCATCAGAGCCCCTGAACGGATTTTGTAAGAATTTCTCCCTCTTTCACTGTCTTTGTTTTATGGGGGTTTTTTTGAGAAATTTATTTTTATAATGGGGTTTAGCTGCTTTTCACTGCTGTGTTTATGCCGCTTTACACCATCTTGATTCACTTCCAAAGAGATATCAATACATAGGTCTTAAGATTATTACTAGTCAGATATATTCTTGTGCGGTGAATAGGGGGTGTTGAGTCCAGTTCACTGAGCAGGGAGTAGGTCTTGTCTATTACATATATGGCTTATGGAACGGTATCTGAGCTAATTTCAAACCCTTCTTTTATGCATCACCCCACCTGACCTTTCCCGATATGCAGCCATAGTGTGTTTTCTAAACGTGTGACTCTGTTCTGTTTTGTAATTCAGTTCAAGGGTAGCGATTTTGACATTGCCTCTATAAGTGATATCTTAGGATAAGTGTCATTTTCTGTGTGACTTATTTCACTTAGAGTCATCGTACCTAAATCCACTCATCATGCTGCTACTAGCCTTATGACATTGATTTCATGGCTGAGTGATATGCCATTGTGCATAAGTACCACAACTTCTTTATCCATTTTTCTCTTTCCTGGGCTATTTAAGATGTACCGAATTGGAGGTTCTTGTAAACAGAGCAGCCCTACACTTTGGGGTGCCTGTGTCTTGTGGATTTTCAGTTTTCCCAATGTATACGCCCATGAGTGGAAGTGCCCTATGCTCTCTAAGCTGTGTTTATTACATGTTTCAGGACACACCGTACACTTCTCCAGAGTGGCTGTTGGCAATTTACATCCCGCCCATCAGCGTAGCAAGGCTCCCTTGTCTCCATGGCCTGTCCTGCATTTCTGGTTTTTACACTTTTTTCAGCATGGCCCTCTGACCGATGGCAAGCGAGACTACTTTGTAGTGCTGATTTGCCTTTCCGGCTTGCTTGTTTGGCCAAAAAGGGCGTATGCCTTTTTTCCTGAATATATTCAGGAAAAAAGGCATACGCCCTTTTTGGCCAAGGGCATCATTGTCGACGTTTTGCCGTTTTCATGTGCTTTAAAGGCGAGTCGAATCTACCTCCTGAAATCTGTTTCCTGCAATTCTACCTTGCTTTCCAATCCTCTTCGTTGCCTTCCCTCAATATATTTGTGGACGAGAGTTATCATTTCTAACTCTGCAGGTTTGTGAATTGCAGTGCCCCTGAGCTCCATTTGTCAAGTCGCTTTTTTGGGAGCTGGCCGCAAAAGCGCAGGATTGCTTCAGGCCCTATTCTGATTCCAGGAGGGCAGGCTGAGCCTGTGGTTCATTCTTCTTCCTGATGGGAAACTAGAGTGACCTGTGCCTGTCCCAACACCTAGAGCTAGTCTCTCATTGGTTCCCCCTCTTCCCGTTCATCCTCAGGACAAATTGCAACCTGTACGAAACAGGAGGTTAACGGTGCTGATTCTCCAAGTAGGGAGATTGTTAGTAAAGCGGCTGGAATGGCGAACCCGGGCACAAGGAGAGGAGAAATGAGGTGCGTTTTAGAAACCTTTCCCGATCACACGGTGTACCATCTTCTGGGTTTCCCAGGCATGTTTTCGATGTAGGAAGATGCCCTTGGACCTGGAGATTTGGGACCCATGGGATGGGTACCACGCAGTATTACTTTAAAGGGTCTGCGTTTGCTCGCCCAACCTCACCAATCCTCTCAGCCCCAAGAGTGTCCAGCGTTATGTCTCATCCAGCTGTGGGTCTAGATATGGTCAATCCAGGTGGCATCAGAGCCCCTGAACGGATTTAGTAAGAATTTCTCTCTCTTTCACTGTCTTTGTTTTCTGGGGTTTTTTTTTTGAGTAATTTATTTTTATACTGGGGTTTAGCTGCTTTTCACTGCTGTGTTTATGCCGCTTTACACCCTCTTGATTCACTTCCCGAGAGATAGCAATACATAGGTTTTAAGATTCTTACTAGTCAGATATATTCTTGTACGGTGAATAGGCGGTGTTGAGTCCAGTTCACTGAGCAGGGAGTAGGTCTTGTCTATTACATATTTGGCTTATGGAAGGGTATCTGAGCTAATTTCCAACCCTTGTTTTATGCATCACCCCACCTGACCTTTCCCGTTATGCAGCCATAGTGTGTTTTCTAAACGTGTGACTCTGTTCTGTTTTGTAATTCAGTTCAAGGGTAGCGATTTTGACATTCCCTCTATAAGTGATATCTTAGGATAAGTGTCTTTTTCTGTGTGACTTATTTCACTTAGAGTCATCGTACCTAAATCCACTCATCACGCTGCTACTAGCCTTATGACATTGATTTCATGGCTGAGTGATATTCCATTGTGCATAAGTACCACAACTTCTTTATCCATTTTTCTATTTCCTGGGATATTTAAGGTGTACCGCAGTGGAGGTTCTTGTAATCAGAGCAGCCCTACATTTTGGGGTGCCTGTGTCTTGTGAATTTTCAGTTTTCCCAATGTATACGCCCATGAGTGGAAGTGCCCTATGCTCTCTAAGCTGTGCTTATTACATGTTTCAGGACACACCGTACACTTCTCCAGAGTGGCTGTTGGCAATTTACATCCCGCCCATCAGCGTAGCAAGGCTCCCATGTCTCCATGGCCTGTCCTGCATTTCTGGTTTTTACACTTTTTTCAGCATGGCCCTTTTGACCGATGGCAAGCGAGACTTCTTTGTAGTGCTGATTTGCCTTTCCGGCTTGCTTGGTTGGCCAAAAAGGGCGTATGCGTTTTTTCCTGAATATATTCAGGAAAAAACGCATACGCCCTTTTTGGCCAAGGGCCTCATTGTCGGCGTTTTGCCGCTTTTCATGTGCTCTAAAGGCGAGGCGAATCTACCTCCTGAAATCTGTTTCCTGCAATTCTGCCTTGCTTTCCAATCCTCTTCGTTGCCTTCCCTCAATATATTTGTGGACGAGAGTTATCATTTCTAACTCTGCAGGTTTGTGAATTGCAGTGCCCCTGAGCTCCATTTGTCAAGTCGCTTTTTTGGGAGCTGGCCGCAAAAGTGCAGGATTGCTTCAGGCCCTATTCTGGTTCCGGGGGGGCAGGCTGAGCCTGTGGTTCATTCTTCTTCCTGATGGGAAAATAGAGTGACCTGTGCCTGTCCCAACACCTAGAGCTAGTCTCTCATTGGTTCCCCCTCTTCCTGTTCATCCTCAGGACAAATTGCAACCTGTACGAAACAGGAGGTTAACGGTGCTGATTCTCCAAGTAAGGAGATTGTTAGTAAAGCGGCTGGAATGGCGAACCCGAGCACAAGGAGAGGAGAAATGAGGTGCGTTTTAGAAACCTTTCCCGATCACACGGTGTACAATCTTCTGGGTTTCCCAGGTATGTTTTAGATGTAGGAAGATGCCCTTGAACCTGGAGATTTGGGACCCATGGGATGGGTACCACGCAGTATTACTTTAAAGGGTCTGAGTTTGCTCGCCCAACCTCACCAATCCTCTCAGCCCCAAGAGTGTCCAGCCTTATGTCTCATCCAGCTGTGGGTCTAGATATGGTCAATCCAGGTGGCATCAGAGCCCCTGAACGGATTTTGTAAGAATTTCTCTCTCTTTCACTCTCTTTGTTTTATGGGGTTTATTTTGAGTAATTTATTTTTATAGTGGGGTTTAGCTGCTTTTCACTGCTGTGTTTATGCCACTTTACACCCTCTTGATTCACTTCCAGAGAGATATCAATACATAGGTTTTAAGATTATTACTAGTCAGATATATTCTTGTGCGGTGAATAGGGGGTGTTGAGTCCATTTCACTGAGCAGGGAGTAGGTCTTGTCTATTACATATTTGGCTTATGGAACGGTATCTGAGCTAATTTCAAACCCTTGTTTTATGCATCACTCCACATCACGTTTCCCGTTAAGCAGCCATAGTGTGTTTTCTACACGTGTGACTCTGTTCTGTTTTGTGATTCAGTTCAAGTGTAGCGATTTTGACATTCCCTCTATAAGGGATATCTTAGGATAAGTGTCTTTTTCTGTGTGACTTATTTCACTTAGAGTCATCGTACCTAAATCCACTCATCATGCTGCTACTAGCCTTATGACATTGATTTCATGGCTGAGTGATATTCCATTGTGCATAAGTACCACAACTTCTTTATCCATTTTTCTCTTTCCTGGGCTATTTAAGGTGTACCGAAGTGGAGGTTCTTGTAAACAGAGCAGCCCTACTCTTTGGGGTGCCTGTGGCTTGTGGATTTTCAGTTTTCCCAATGTATACGCCCATGAGTGGAAGTGCCCTATGCTCTCTAAGCTGTGTTTATTACATGTTTCAGGACACACCGTACACTTCTCCAGAGTGGCTGTTGGCAATTTACATCCCGCCCATCAGCGTACCAAGGCTCCCATGTCTCCATGGCCTGCCCTGCATTTCTGGTTTTTACACTTTTTTCAGCATGGCCCTTTTCACCGATGGCAAGCGAGACTTCCTTGTAGTGCTGATTTGCCTTTCCAGCTTGCTTGGTTGGCCAAAAAGGGCGTATGCGTTTTTTCCTGAATATATTCAGGAAAAAACGCATACGCCCTTTTTGGCCATAGGCATCATTGTCGACGTTTTGCCGCTTTTCATGTGCTTTAAAGGCGAGTCGAATCTACCTCCTGAAATCTGTTTCCTGCAATTCTGCCTTGCTTTCCAATCCTCTTCGTTGCGATCCCTCAATATATTTGTGGACAAGAGTTTTCATTTCTAACTCTGCAGGTTTGTGAATTGCAGTGCCCCTGAGCTCCATTTGTCAACTCGCTTTTTTGGGAGCTGGCCGCAAAAGCGCAGGATTGCTTCAGTCCCTATTCTGGTTCCGGGGGGGCAGGCTGAGCCTGTGGTTCATTCTTCTTCCTGATGGGAAAATAGAGTGACCTGTGCCTGTCCCAACACCTAGAGCTAGTCTCTCATTGGTTCCCCCTCTTCCCGTTCACCCTCAGGACAAATTGCAACCTGTACGAAACAGGAGGGTAACGGTGCTGATTCTCCAAGTAGGGAGATTGTTGGTAAAGCGGCTGGAATGGCGAACCCGAGCACAAGGAGAGGAGAAATGAGGTGCGTTTTACAAACCTTTCCCGATCACACGGTGTACCATCTTCTGGGTTTCCCAGGCATGTTTTCGATGTAGGAAGATGCCCTTGAACCTGGAGATTTGGGACCCATGGGATGGGTACCACGTAGTATTACTTTAAAGGGTCTGCGTTTGCTCGCCCAACCTCACCAATCCTCTCAGCCCCAAGAGTGTCCAGCCTTCTGTCTCATCCAGCTGTGTGTCTAGATATGGTCAATCCAGGTGGCATCAGAGCCCCTGAACGGATTTTGTAAGAATTTCTCTCTCTTTCACTGTCTTTGTTTTATAGGGGTTTTTTTTGAGTAATTTATTTTTATAATGGGGTTTAGCTGCTTTTCACTGCTGTGTTTATGCCGCTTTACACCCTCTTGATTCACTTCCCGAGAGATATCAATACATAGGTTTTAAGATTCTTACTAGTCAGATATATTCTTGTGTGGTGAATAGGGGGTGTTGAGTCCAGTTCACTGAGCAGGGAGTAAGTCTTGTCTATTGCATATTTGGCTTATGGAACGGTATCTGAGCTAATTTCAAACCCTTGTTTTATGCATCACCCCACCTGACCTTTCCCGTTAAGCAGCCATAGTGTGTTTTCTAAACGTGTGACTCTCTTCTGTTTTGTAATTCAGTTCAAGGGTAGCGATTTTGACATTCCCTCTATAAGTGATGTCTTAGGATAAGTGTCTTTTTCTGTGTGACTTATTTCACTTAGAGTCATCGTACCTAAATCTACTCATCATGCTGCTACTAGCCTTATGACATTGATTTCATGGCTGAGTGATATTCCATTGTGCATAAGTACCACAACTTCTTTATCCATTTTTCTCTTTCCTGGGCTATTTAAGGTGTAGTGAAGTGGAGGTTCTTGTAAACAGAGCAGCCCTACACTTTGGGGTGCCTGTGTCTTGTGGATTTTCAGTTTTCCCAATGTATACGCCCATGAGTGGAAGTGCCCTATGCTCTCTAAGCTGTGTTTATTACATGTTTCAGGACACACCGTACACTTCTCCAGAGTGGCTGTTGGCAATTTACATCCCGCCCATCAGCGTAGCAAGGCTCCCATGTCTCCATGGCCTGTCCTGCATTTCTGGTTTTTACACTGTTTTCAGCATGGCCCTTTTGCCCGATGGCAAGCGAGACTTCCTTGTAGTGCTGATTTGCCTTTCCGGTTTTCTTGGTTGGCCAAAAAGGGCGTATGCGTTTTTTCCTGAATATATTCAGGAAAAAACGCATACGCCCTTTTTGGCCAATGGCATCATGGTCGACGTTTTGCCGCTTTTCATGTGCTTTAAAGGCGAGTCGAATCTACCTCCTGAAATCTGTTTCCTGCAATTCTGCCTTGCTTTCCAATCCTCTTCGTTGCCTTCCCTCAATATATTTGTGGACGAGAGTTATCATTTCTAACTCTGCAGGTTTGTGAATTGCAGTGCCCCTGAGCTCCATTTGTCAAGTCGCTTTTTTGGGAGCTGGCCGCAAAAGCGCAGGATTGGTTCAGGCCCTATTCTGGTTCCGGGGGGGCAGGCTGAGCCTGTGGTTCATTCTTCTTCCTGATGGGAAAATAGAGTGACCTGTGAATGTCCCAACACCTAGAGCTAGTCTCTCATTGGTTCCCCCTCTTCCCGTTCATCCTCAGGACAAATTGCAACCTGTACGAAACAGGAGGGTAACGGTGCTGATTCTCCAAGTAGGGAGATTGTTGGTAAAGCGGCTGGAATGGCGAACCCCAGCACAAGGAGAGGAGAAATGAGGTGCGTTTTACAAACCTTTCCCGATCACACGGTGTACCATCTTCTGGGTTTCCCAGGCATGTTTTCGATGTAGGAAGATGCCCTTGAACCTGGAGATTTGGGACCCATGGGATGGGTACCACGCAGTATTACTTTAAAGGGTCTGCGTTTGCTCGCCCAACCTCACCAATCCTCTCAGCCCCAAGAGTGTCCAGCCTTCTGTCTCTTCCAGCTGTGTGTCTAGATATGGTCAATCCAGGTGGCATCAGAGCCCCTGAACGGATTTTGTAAGAATTTCTCTCTCTTTCACTGTCTTTGTTTTATGGGGTTTTTTTGAGTAATTTATTTTTATACTGGGGTTTAGCTGCTTTTCACTGCTGTGTTTATGCCGCTTTACACCCTCTTGATTCACTTCCCGAGAGATATCAATACATAGGTTTTAAGATTCTTACTAGTCAGATATATTCTTGTGTGGTGAATAGGGGGTGTTGAGTCCAGTTCACTGAGCAGGGAGTAAGTCTTGTCTATTGCATATTTGGCTTATGGAACGGTATCTGAGCTAATTTCAAACCCTTGTTTTATGCATCACCCCACCTGACCTTTCCCGTTAAGCAGCCATAGTGTGTTTTCTAAACGTGTGACTCTGTTCTGTTTTGTAATTCATTTCAAGGGTAGCGATTTTGACGTTCCCTCTATAAGGGATATCTTAGGATAAGTGTCTTTTTCTGTGTGACTTATTTCACTTAGAGTCATCGTACCTAAATCCACTCATCATGCTGCTACTAGCCTTTTGACATTGATTTCATGGCTGAGTGATATGCCATTGTGCATAAGTACCACAACTTCTTTATCCATTTTTCTCTTTCCTGGGCGATTTAAGGTGTACCGAAGTGGAGGTTCTTGTAAACAGAGCAGCCCTACACTTTGGGGTGCCTGTGTCTTGTGGATTTTCAGTTTTCCCAATGTATACGCCCATGAGTGGAAGTGCCCTATGCTCTCTAAGCTGTGTTTATTACATGTTTCAGGACACACCGTACACTTCTCCAGAGTGGCTGTTGGCAATTTACATCCCGCCCATCAGCGTAGCAAGGCTCCCATGTCTCCATGGCCTGTCCTGCATTTCTGGTTTTTACACTGTTTTCAGCATGGCCCTTTTGCCCGATGGCAAGCGAGACTTCCTTGTAGTGCTGATTTGCCTTTCCGGCTTGCTTGATTGGCCAAAAAGGGCGTATGCGTTTTTTCCTGAATATATTCAGGAAAAAACGCATACGCCCTTTTTGGCCAAGGGCATCATGGTCGACGTTTTGCCGCTTTTCATGTGCTTTAAAGGCGAGTCGAATCTACCTCCTGAAATCTGTTTCCTGCAATTCTACCTTGCTTTCCAATCCTCTTCGTTGCCTTTCCTCAATGTATTTGTGGACGAGAGTTATCATTTCTAACTCTGCAGGTTTGTGAATTGCAGTGCCCCTGAGCTCCATTTGTCAACTCGCTTTTTTGGGAGCTGGCCGCAAAAGCGCAGGATTGGTTCAGGCCCTATTCTGGTTCCGGGGGGGCAGGCTGAGCCTGTGGTTCATTCTTCTTCCTGATGGGAAAATAGGGTGACCTGTGCCTGTCCCAACACCTAGAGCTAGTCTCTCATTGGTTCCCCCTCTTCCCGTTCATCCTCAGGACAAATTGCAACCTGTACGAAACAGGAGGGTAACGGTGCTGATTCTCCAAGTAGGGAGATTGTTGGTAAAGCGGCTGGAATGGCGAACCCGAGCACAAGGAGAGGAGAAATGAGGTGCGTTTTACAAACCTTTCCCGATCACACGGTGTACCATCTTCTGGGTTTCCCAGGCATGTTTTCGATGTAGGAAGATGCCCTTGAACCTGGAGATTTGGGACCCATGGGATGGGTACCACGCAGTATTACTTTAAAGGGTCTGCGTTTGCTCGCCCAACCTCACCAATCCTCTCAGCCCCAAGAGTGTCCAGCCTTCTGTCTCATCCAGCTGTGTGTCTAGATATGGTCAATCCAGGTGGCATCAGAGCCCCTGAACGGATTTTGTAAGAATTTCTCTCTCTTTCACTGTCTTTGTTTTATGGGGGTTTTTTTGAGTAATTTATTTTTATACTGGGGTTTAGCTGCTTTTCACTGCTGTGTTTATGCCGCTTTACACCCTCTTGATTCACTTCCCGAGAGATATCAATACATAGGTTTTAAGATTCTTACTAGTCAGGTATATTCTTGTGCGGTGAATAGGGGGTGTTGAGTCCAGTTCACTGAGCAGGGAGTAGGTCTTGTCTATTACATATTTGGCTTATGGAACGGTATCTGAGCTAATTTCAAACCCTTGTTTTATGCATCACCCCACCTGACCTTTCCCGTTATGCAGCCATAGTGTGTTTTCTAAACGTGTGACTCTGTTCTGTTATGTAATTCAGTTCAAGGGTAGCGATTTTGACATTCCCTCTATAAGTGATATCTTAGGATAAGTGTCTTTTTCTGTGTGACTTATTTCACTTAGAGTCATCGTACCTAAATCCACTCATCATGCTGCTACTAGCCTTATGACATTGATTTCATGGCTGAGTGATATGCCATTGTGCATAAGTACCACAACTTCTTTATCCATTTTTCTATTTCCTGGGATATTTAAGGTGTACCGCAGTGGAGGTTCTTCTAATCAGAGCAGCCCTACATTTTGGGGTGCCTGTGTCTTGTGAATTTTCAGTTTTCCCAATGTATACGCCCATGAGTGGAAGTGCCCTATGCTCTCTAAGCTGTGCTTATTACATGTTTCAGGACACACCGTATACTTCTCCAGAGTGGCTGTTGGCAATTTACATCCCGCCCATCAACGTAGCAAGGCTCCCATGTCTCCATGACCTGTCCTGCATTTCTGGTTTTTACACTTTTTTCAGCATGCCCCTTTTGACCGATGGCAAGCGAGACTTCTTTGTAGTGCTGATTTGCCTTTCCAGCTTGCTTGGTTGGCCAAAAAGGGCGTATGCGTTTTTTCCTGAATATATTCAGGAAAAAACGCATACGCCCTTTTTGGCCAAGGGCATCATTGTCGACGTTTTGCCGCTTTTCATGTGCTTTAAAGGCGAGTCGAATCTACCTCCTGAAATCTGTGTCCTGTAATTCTGCTTACTTTCAAATCCTCTTCGTTGCCTTCCCTCAATATATTTGTGGACGAGAGTTATCATTTATAACTCTGCAGGTTTGTGAATTGCAGTGCCCCTGAGCTCCATTTGTCAACTCGCTTTTTTGGGAGCTGGCCGCAAAAGCGCAGGATTGCTTCAGGCCCTACTCTGGTTCGGGGGGGGGGGACAGGCTGAGCCTGTGGTTCATTCTTCTTCCTGATGGGAGAATAGAGTGACCTGTGCCTGTCCCAACACCTAGAGCTAGTCTCTCATTGGTTCCCCCTCTTCCCGTTCATCCTCAGGACAAATAGCAACCTGTACGAAACAGGAGGTTAACGGTGCTGATTCTCCAAGTAGGGAGATTGTTAGTAAAGCTGCTGGAAAGGCGAACCCGAGCACAAGGAGAGGAGAAATGAGGTGCGTTTTAGAAACCTTTCCCGATCACACGGTGTACCATCTTCTGGGTTTCCCAGGCATGTTTTCGATGTAGGAAGATGCCCTTGAACCTGGAGATTTGGGACCCATGGGATGGGTACCACGCAGTATTACTTTAAAGGGTCTGCGTTTGCTCGCCCAACCTCACCAATCCTCTCAGCCCCAAGAGTGTCCAGCCTTCTGTCTCATCCAGCTGTGGGTCTAGATATGGTCAATCCAGGTGGCATCAGAGCCCCTGAACGGATTTTGTAAGAATTTCTCTCTCTTTCACTGTCTTTGTTTTATGGGGGTTTTTTTGAGAAATTTATTTTTATAATGGGGTTTAGCTGCTTTTCACTGCTGTGTTTATGCCGCTTTACACCATCTTGATTCACTTCCAAAGAGATATCAATACATAGGTCTTAAGATTATTACTAGTCAGATATATTCTTGTGCGGTGAATAGGGGGTGTTGAGTCCAGTTCACTGAGCAGGAAGTAGGTCTTGTCTATTACATATATGGCTTATGGAACGGTATCTGAGCTAATTTCAAACCCTTCTTTTATGCATCACCCCACCTGACCTTTCCCGATATGCAGCCATAGTGTGTTTTCTAAACGTGTGACTCTGTTCTGTTTTGTAATTCAGTTCAAGGGTAGCGATTTTGACATTCCCTCTATAAGTGATATCTTAGGATAAGTGTCATTTTCTGTGTGACTTATTTCACTTAGAGTCATCGTACCTAAATCCACTCATCATGCTGCTACTAGCCTTATGACATTGATTTCATGGCTGAGTGATATGCCATTGTGCATAAGTACCACAACTTCTTTATCCATTTTTCTCTTTCCTGGGCTATTTAAGATGTACCGAATTGGAGGTTCTTGTAAACAGAGCAGCCCTACACTTTGGGGTGCCTGTGTCTTGTGGATTTTCAGTTTTCCCAATGTATACGCCCATGAGTGGAAGTGCCCTATGCTCTCTAAGCTGTGTTTATTACATGTTTCAGGACACACCGTACACTTCTCCAGAGTGGCTGTTGGCAATTTACATCCCGCCCATCAGCGTAGCAAGGCTCCCTTGTCTCCATGGCCTGTCCTGCATTTCTGGTTTTTACACTTTTTTCAGCATGGCCCTTCTGACCGATGGCAAGCGAGACTACTTTGTAGTGCTGATTTGCCTTTCCGGCTTGCTTGTTTGGCCAAAAAGGGCGTATGCCTTTTTTCCTGAATATATTCAGGAAAAAAGGCATACGCCCTTTTTGGCCAAGGGCATCATTGTCGACGTTTTGCCGTTTTCATGTGCTTTAAAGGCGAGTCGAATCTACCTCCTGAAATCTGTTTCCTGCAATTCTACCTTGCTTTCCAATCCTCTTCGTTGCCTTCCCTCAATATATTTGTGGACGAGAGTTATCATTTCTAACTCTGCAGGTTTGTGAATTGCAGTGCCCCTGAGCTCCATTTGTCAAGTCGCTTTTTTGGGAGCTGGCCGCAAAAGCGCAGGATTGCTTCAGGCCCTATTCTGATTCCAGGAGGGCAGGCTGAGCCTGTGGTTCATTCTTCTTCCTGATGGGAAACTAGAGTGACCTGTGCCTGTCCCAACACCTAGAGCTAGTCTCTCATTGGTTCCCCCTCTTCCCGTTCATCCTCAGGACAAATTGCAACCTGTACGAAACAGGAGGTTAACGGTGCTGATTCTCCAAGTAGGGAGATTGTTAGTAAAGCGGCTGGAATGGCGAACCCGGGCACAAGGAGAGGAGAAATGAGGTGCGTTTTAGAAACCTTTCCCGATCACACGGTGTACCATCTTCTGGGTTTCCCAGGCATGTTTTCGATGTAGGAAGATGCCCTTGGACCTGGAGATTTGGGACCCATGGGATGGGTACCACGCAGTATTACTTTAAAGGGTCTGCGTTTGCTCGCCCAACCTCACCAATCCTCTCAGCCCCAAGAGTGTCCAGCGTTATGTCTCATCCAGCTGTGGGTCTAGATATGGTCAATCCAGGTGGCATCAGAGCCCCTGAACGGATTTAGTAAGAATTTCTCTCTCTTTCACTGTCTTTGTTTTCTGGGGTTTTTTTTTTGAGTAATTTATTTTTATACTGGGGTTTAGCTGCTTTTCACTGCTGTGTTTATGCCGCTTTACACCCTCTTGATTCACTTCCCGAGAGATAGCAATACATAGGTTTTAAGATTCTTACTAGTCAGATATATTCTTGTACGGTGAATAGGCGGTGTTGAGTCCAGTTCACTGAGCAGGGAGTAGGTCTTGTCTATTACATATTTGGCTTATGGAAGGGTATCTGAGCTAATTTCCAACCCTTGTTTTATGCATCACCCCACCTGACCTTTCCCGTTATGCAGCCATAGTGTGTTTTCTAAACGTGTGACTCTGTTCTGTTTTGTAATTCAGTTCAAGGGTAGCGATTTTGACATTCCCTCTATAAGTGATATCTTAGGATAAGTGTCTTTTTCTGTGTGACTTATTTCACTTAGAGTCATCGTACCTAAATCCACTCATCACGCTGCTACTAGCCTTATGACATTGATTTCATGGCTGAGTGATATTCCATTGTGCATAAGTACCACAACTTCTTTATCCATTTTTCTATTTCCTGGGATATTTAAGGTGTACCGCAGTGTAGGTTCTTGTAATCAGAGCAGCCCTACATTTTGGGGTGCCTGTGTCTTGTGAATTTTCAGTTTTCCCAATGTATACGCCCATGAGTGGAAGTGCCCTATGCTTTCTAAGCTGTGCTTATTACATGTTTCAGGACACACCGTACACTTCTCCAGAGTGGCTGTTGGCAATTTACATCCCACCCATCAGCGTAGCAAGGCTCCCATGTCTCCATGGCCTGTCCTGCATTTCTGGTTTTTACACTTTTTTCAGCATGGCCCTTTTGAACGATGGCAAGCGAGACTTCTTTGTAGTGCTGATTTGCCTTTCCGGCTTGCTTGTTTGGCCAAAAAGGGCGTATGCGTTTTTTCCTGAATATATTCAGGAAAAAACGCATACGCCCTTTTTGGCCAAGGGCATCATTGTCGACGTTTTGCCGCTTTTCATGTGCTTTAAAGGCGAGTCGAATCTACCTCCTGAAATCTGTGTTCTGTAATTCTGCTTACTTTCAAATCCTCTTCGTTGCCTTCCCTCAATATATTTGTGGACGAGAGTTATCATTTCTAACTCTGCAGGTTTGTGAATTGCAGTGCCCCTGAGCTCCATTTGTCAACTTGCTTTTTTGGGAGCTGGCCGCAAACCGCAGGATTGCTTCAGGCCCTATTCTGGTTCCGGGGGGTGTGGGGGGACAGGCTGAGCCTGTGGTTCATTCTTCTTCCTGATGGGAGAATAGAGTGACCTGTGCCTGTCCCAACACCTAGAGCTAGTCTCTCATTGGTTCCCCCTCTTCCCGTTCATCCTCAGGACAAATTGCAACCTGTACGAAACAGGAGGGTAACGGTGCTGATTCTCCAAGTAGGGAGATTGTTAGTAAAGCGGCTGGAATGGCGAACCCGAGCACAAGGAGAGGAGAAATGAGGTGCGTTTTACAAACCTTTCCCGATCACACGGTGTACCATCTTCTGGGTTTCCCAGGCATGTTTTCGATGTAGGAAGATGCCCTTGAACCTGGAGATTTGGGACCCATGGGATGGGTACCACGCAGTATTACTTTAAAGGGTCTGCGTTTGCTCGCCCAACCTCACCAATCCTCTCAGCCCCAAGAGTGTCCAGCCTTCTGTCTCATCCAGCTGTGGGTCTAGATATGGTCAATCCAGGTGGCATCAGAGCCCCTGAACGGATTTTGTAAGAATTTCTCTCTCTTTCACTGTCTTTGTTTTCTGGGGTTTTTTTTGAGTAATTTATTTTTATAATGGGGTTTAGCTGTTTTCACTGCTGTGTTTATGCCGCTTTACACCATCTTGATTCACTTCCAAAGAGATATCAATACATAGGTCTTAAGATTATTACTAGTCAGATATATTCTTGTGCGGTGAATAGGGGGTGTTGAGTCCAGTTCACTGAGCAGGGAGTAGGTCTTGTCTATTACATATATGGCTTATGGAACGGTATCTGAGCTAATTTCAAACCCTTCTTTTATGCATCACCCCACCTGACCTTTCCCGATATGCAGCCATAGTGTGTTTTCTAAACGTGTGACTCTGTTCTGTTTTGTAATTCAGTTCAAGGGTAGCGATTTTGACATTCCCTCTATAAGTGATATCTTAGGATAAGTGTCATTTTCTGTGTGACTTATTTCACTTAGAATCATCGTACCTAAATCCACTCATCATGCTGCTACTAGCCTTATGACACTGATTTCATGGCTGAGTGATATGCCATTGTGCATAAGTACCACAACTTCTTTATCCATTTTTCTCTTTCCTGGGCTATTTAAGCTGTACCGAAGTGGAGGTTCTCGTAAACAGAGCAGCCCTACACTTTGGGGTGCCTGTGTCTTGTGGATTTTCAGTTTTCCCAATGTATACGCCCATGAGTGGAAGTGCCCTATGCTCTCTAAGCTGTGTTTATTACATGTTTCAGGACACACCGTACACTTCTCCAGAGTGGCTGTTGGCAATTTACATCCCGCCCATCAGCGTAGCAAGGCTCCCATGTCTCCATGGCCTGTCCTGCATTTCTGGTTTTTACACTGTTTTCAGCATGGCCCTTTTGCCCGATGGCAAGCGAGACTTCCTTGTAGTGCTGATTTGCCTTTCCGGCTTGCTTGATTGGCCAAAAAGGGCGTATGCGTTTTTTCCTGAATATATTCAGGAAAAAACGCATACGCCCTTTTTGGCCAAGGGCATCATGGTCGACGTTTTGCCGCTTTTCATGTGCTTTAAAGGCGAGTCGAATCTACCTCCTGAAATCTGTTTCCTGCAATTCTACCTTGCTTTCCAATCCTCTTCGTTGCCTTTCCTCAATGTATTTGTGGACGAGAGTTATCATTTCTAACTCTGCAGGTTTGTGAATTGCAGTGCCCCTGAGCTCCATTTGTCAACTCGCTTTTTTGGGAGCTGGCCGCAAAAGCGCAGGATTGGTTCAGGCCCTATTCTGGTTCCGGGGGGGCAGGCTGAGCCTGTGGTTCATTCTTCTTCCTGATGGGAAAATAGGGTGACCTGTGCCTGTCCCAACACCTAGAGCTAGTCTCTCATTGGTTCCCCCTCTTCCCGTTCATCCTCAGGACAAATTGCAACCTGTACGAAACAGGAGGGTAACGGTGCTGATTCTCCAAGTAGGGAGATTGTTGGTAAAGCGGCTGGAATGGCGAACCCGAGCACAAGGAGAGGAGAAATGAGGTGCGTTTTACAAACCTTTCCCGATCACACGGTGTACCATCTTCTGGGTTTCCCAGGCATGTTTTCGATGTAGGAAGATGCCCTTGAACCTGGAGATTTGGGACCCATGGGATGGGTACCACGCAGTATTACTTTAAAGGGTCTGCGTTTGCTCGCCCAACCTCACCAATCCTCTCAGCCCCAAGAGTGTCCAGCCTTCTGTCTCATCCAGCTGTGTGTCTAGATATGGTCAATCCAGGTGGCATCAGAGCCCCTGAACGGATTTTGTAAGAATTTCTCTCTCTTTCACTGTCTTTGTTTTATGGGGGTTTTTTGAGTAATTTATTTTTATACTGGGGTTTAGCTGCTTTTCACTGCTGTGTTTATGCCGCTTTACACCCTCTTGATTCACTTCCCGAGAGATATCAATACATAGGTTTTAAGATTCTTACTAGTCAGGTATATTCTTGTGCGGTGAATAGGGGGTGTTGAGTCCAGTTCACTGAGCAGGGAGTAGGTCTTGTCTATTACATATTTGGCTTATGGAACGGTATCTGAGCTAATTTCAAACCCTTGTTTTATGCATCACCCCACCTGACCTTTCCCGTTATGCAGCCATAGTGTGTTTTCTAAACGTGTGACTCTGTTCTGTTATGTAATTCAGTTCAAGGGTAGCGATTTTGACATTCCCTCTATAAGTGATATCTTAGGATAAGTGTCTTTTTCTGTGTGACTTATTTCACTTAGAGTCATCGTACCTAAATCCACTCATCATGCTGCTACTAGCCTTATGACATTGATTTCATGGCTGAGTGATATGCCATTGTGCATAAGTACCACAACTTCTTTATCCATTTTTCTATTTCCTGGGATATTTAAGGTGTACCGCAGTGGAGGTTCTTCTAATCAGAGCAGCCCTACATTTTGGGGTGCCTGTGTCTTGTGAATTTTCAGTTTTCCCAATGTATACGCCCATGAGTGGAAGTGCCCTATGCTCTCTAAGCTGTGCTTATTACATGTTTCAGGACACACCGTATACTTCTCCAGAGTGGCTGTTGGCAATTTACATCCCGCCCATCAACGTAGCAAGGCTCCCATGTCTCCATGACCTGTCCTGCATTTCTGGTTTTTACACTTTTTTCAGCATGCCCCTTTTGACCGATGGCAAGCGAGACTTCTTTGTAGTGCTGATTTGCCTTTCCAGCTTGCTTGGTTGGCCAAAAAGGGCGTATGCGTTTTTTCCTGAATATATTCAGGAAAAAACGCATACGCCCTTTTTGGCCAAGGGCATCATTGTCGACGTTTTGCCGCTTTTCATGTGCTTTAAAGGCGAGTCGAATCTACCTCCTGAAATCTGTGTCCTGTAATTCTGCTTACTTTCAAATCCTCTTCGTTGCCTTCCCTCAATATATTTGTGGACGAGAGTTATCATTTATAACTCTGCAGGTTTGTGAATTGCAGTGCCCCTGAGCTCCATTTGTCAACTCGCTTTTTTGGGAGCTGGCCGCAAAAGCGCAGGATTGCTTCAGGCCCTACTCTGGTTCGGGGGGGGGGGACAGGCTGAGCCTGTGGTTCATTCTTCTTCCTGATGGGAGAATAGAGTGACCTGTGCCTGTCCCAACACCTAGAGCTAGTCTCTCATTGGTTCCCCCTCTTCCCGTTCATCCTCAGGACAAATAGCAACCTGTACGAAACAGGAGGTTAACGGTGCTGATTCTCCAAGTAGGGAGATTGTTAGTAAAGCTGCTGGAAAGGCGAACCCGAGCACAAGGAGAGGAGAAATGAGGTGCGTTTTAGAAACCTTTCCCGATCACACGGTGTACCATCTTCTGGGTTTCCCAGGCATGTTTTCGATGTAGGAAGATGCCCTTGAACCTGGAGATTTGGGACCCATGGGATGGGTACCACGCAGTATTACTTTAAAGGGTCTGCGTTTGCTCGCCCAACCTCACCAATCCTCTCAGCCCCAAGAGTGTCCAGCCTTCTGTCTCATCCAGCTGTGGGTCTAGATATGGTCAATCCAGGTGGCATCAGAGCCCCTGAACGGATTTTGTAAGAATTTCTCTCTCTTTCACTGTCTTTGTTTTATGGGGGTTTTTTTGAGAAATTTATTTTTATAATGGGGTTTAGCTGCTTTTCACTGCTGTGTTTATGCCGCTTTACACCATCTTGATTCACTTCCAAAGAGATATCAATACATAGGTCTTAAGATTATTACTAGTCAGATATATTCTTGTGCGGTGAATAGGGGGTGTTGAGTCCAGTTCACTGAGCAGGAAGTAGGTCTTGTCTATTACATATATGGCTTATGGAACGGTATCTGAGCTAATTTCAAACCCTTCTTTTATGCATCACCCCACCTGACCTTTCCCGATATGCAGCCATAGTGTGTTTTCTAAACGTGTGACTCTGTTCTGTTTTGTAATTCAGTTCAAGGGTAGCGATTTTGACATTCCCTCTATAAGTGATATCTTAGGATAAGTGTCATTTTCTGTGTGACTTATTTCACTTAGAGTCATCGTACCTAAATCCACTCATCATGCTGCTACTAGCCTTATGACATTGATTTCATGGCTGAGTGATATGCCATTGTGCATAAGTACCACAACTTCTTTATCCATTTTTCTCTTTCCTGGGCTATTTAAGATGTACCGAATTGGAGGTTCTTGTAAACAGAGCAGCCCTACACTTTGGGGTGCCTGTGTCTTGTGGATTTTCAGTTTTCCCAATGTATACGCCCATGAGTGGAAGTGCCCTATGCTCTCTAAGCTGTGTTTATTACATGTTTCAGGACACACCGTACACTTCTCCAGAGTGGCTGTTGGCAATTTACATCCCGCCCATCAGCGTAGCAAGGCTCCCTTGTCTCCATGGCCTGTCCTGCATTTCTGGTTTTTACACTTTTTTCAGCATGGCCCTTCTGACCGATGGCAAGCGAGACTACTTTGTAGTGCTGATTTGCCTTTCCGGCTTGCTTGTTTGGCCAAAAAGGGCGTATGCCTTTTTTCCTGAATATATTCAGGAAAAAAGGCATACGCCCTTTTTGGCCAAGGGCATCATTGTCGACGTTTTGCCGTTTTCATGTGCTTTAAAGGCGAGTCGAATCTACCTCCTGAAATCTGTTTCCTGCAATTCTACCTTGCTTTCCAATCCTCTTCGTTGCCTTCCCTCAATATATTTGTGGACGAGAGTTATCATTTCTAACTCTGCAGGTTTGTGAATTGCAGTGCCCCTGAGCTCCATTTGTCAAGTCGCTTTTTTGGGAGCTGGCCGCAAAAGCGCAGGATTGCTTCAGGCCCTATTCTGATTCCAGGAGGGCAGGCTGAGCCTGTGGTTCATTCTTCTTCCTGATGGGAAACTAGAGTGACCTGTGCCTGTCCCAACACCTAGAGCTAGTCTCTCATTGGTTCCCCCTCTTCCCGTTCATCCTCAGGACAAATTGCAACCTGTACGAAACAGGAGGTTAACGGTGCTGATTCTCCAAGTAGGGAGATTGTTAGTAAAGCGGCTGGAATGGCGAACCCGGGCACAAGGAGAGGAGAAATGAGGTGCGTTTTAGAAACCTTTCCCGATCACACGGTGTACCATCTTCTGGGTTTCCCAGGCATGTTTTCGATGTAGGAAGATGCCCTTGGACCTGGAGATTTGGGACCCATGGGATGGGTACCACGCAGTATTACTTTAAAGGGTCTGCGTTTGCTCGCCCAACCTCACCAATCCTCTCAGCCCCAAGAGTGTCCAGCGTTATGTCTCATCCAGCTGTGGGTCTAGATATGGTCAATCCAGGTGGCATCAGAGCCCCTGAACGGATTTAGTAAGAATTTCTCTCTCTTTCACTGTCTTTGTTTTCTGGGGTTTTTTTTTTGAGTAATTTATTTTTATACTGGGGTTTAGCTGCTTTTCACTGCTGTGTTTATGCCGCTTTACACCCTCTTGATTCACTTCCCGAGAGATAGCAATACATAGGTTTTAAGATTCTTACTAGTCAGATATATTCTTGTACGGTGAATAGGCGGTGTTGAGTCCAGTTCACTGAGCAGGGAGTAGGTCTTGTCTATTACATATTTGGCTTATGGAAGGGTATCTGAGCTAATTTCAAACCCTTGTTTTATGCATCACCCCACCTGACCTTTCCCGTTATGCAGCCATAGTGTGTTTTCTAAACGTGTGACTCTGTTCTGTTTTGTAATTCAGTTCAAGGGTAGCGATTTTGACATTCCCTCTATAAGTGATATCTTAGGATAAGTGTCTTTTTCTGTGTGACTTATTTCACTTAGAGTCATCGTACCTAAATCTACTCATCACGCTGCTACTAGCCTTATGACATTGATTTCATGGCTGAGTGATATGCCATTGTGCATAAGTACCACAACTTCTTTATCCATTTTTCTATTTCCTGGGATATTTAAGGTGTACCGCAGTGGAGGTTCTTGTAATCAGAGCAGCCCTACATTTTGGGGTGCCTGTGTCTTGTGAATTTTCAGTTTTCCCAATGTATACGCCCATGAGTGGAAGTGCCCTATGCTCTCTAAGCTGTGCTTATTACATGTTTCAGGACACACCGTACACTTCTCCAGAGTGGCTGTTGGCAATTTACATCCCGCCCATCAGCGTAGCAAGGCTCCCATGTCTCCATGACCTGTCCTGCATTTCTGGTTTTTACACTTTTTTCAGCATGGCCCTTTTGACCGATGGCAAGCGAGACTTCTTTGTAGTGCTGATTTGCCTTTCCGGCTTGCTTGGTTGGCCAAAAAGGGCGTATGCGTTTTTTCCTGAATATATTCAGTAAAAAACGCATACGCCCTTTTTGGCCAAGGGCATCATTGTCGACGTTTTGCCACTTTTCATGTGCTTGAAAGGCGAGTCGAATCTACCTCCTGAAATCTGTGTCCTGTAATTCTGCTTACTTTCCAATCCTCTTCGTTGCCTTCCCTCAATATATTTGTGGACGAGAGTTATCATTTATAACTCTGCAGGTTTGTGAATTGCAGTGCCCCTGAGCTCCATTTGTCAACTTGCTTTTTTGGGAGCTGGCCGCAAACCGCAGGATTGTTTCAGGCCCTATTCTGGTTCCGGGGGGGGTGGGGGGACAGGCTGAGCCTGTGGTTCATTCTTTTTCCTGATGGGAGAATAGAGTGACCTGTGCCTGTCCCAACACCTAGAGCTAGTCTATCATTGGTTCCCCCTCTTCCCGTTCATCCTCAGGACAAATTGCAACCTGTACGAAACAGGAGGTTAACGGTGCTGATTCTCCAAGTAGGGAGATTGTTAGTAAAGCGGCTGGAATGGCGAACCCGAGCACAAGGAGAGGAGAAATGAGGTGCGTTTTACAAACCTTTCCCGATCACACGGTGTACCATCTTCTGGGTTTCCCAGGCATGTTTTCGATGTAGGAAGATGCCCTTGAACCTGGAGATTTGGGACCCATGGGATGGGTACCACGCAGTATTACTTTAAAGGGTCTGCGTTTGCTCGCCCAACCTCACCAATCCTCTCAGCCCCAAGAGTGTCCAGCGTTATGTCTCATCCAGCTGTGTGTCTAGATATGGTCAATCCAGGTGGCATCAGAGCCCCTGAACGGATTTTGTAAGAATTTCTCTCTCTTTCACTGTCTTTGTTTTATGGGGGTTTTTTTGAGTAATTTATTTTTATAATGGGGTTTAGCTGTTTTCACTGCTGTGTTTATGCCGCTTTACACCATCCTGATTCACTTCCAAAGAGATATCAATACATAGGTCTTAAGATTATTACTAGTCAGATATATTCTTGTGCGGTGAATAGGGGGTGTTGAGTCCAGTTCACTGAGCAGGGAGTAGGTCTTGTCTATTACATATATGTCTTATGGAACGGTATCTGAGCTAATTTCATACTCTTCTTTTATGCATCACCCCACCTGACCTTTCCCGATATGCAGCCATAGTGTGTTTTCTAAACGTGTGACTCTGTTCTGTTTTGTAATTCAGTTCAAGGGTAGCGATTTTGACATTCCCTCTATAAGTGATATCTTAGGATAAGTGTCATTTTCTGTGTGACTTATTTCACTTAGAGTCATCGTACCTAAATCCACTCATCATGCTGCTACTAGCCTTATGACACTGATTTTATGGCTGAGTGATATTCCATTGTGCATAAGTACCACAACTTCTTTATCCATTTTTTTCTTTCCTGGGCTATTTAAGCTGTACCGAAGTGGAGGTTCTCGTAAACAGAGCAGCCCTACACTTGGGGTGCTGGTGTCTTGTGGATTTTCAGTTTTCCCAATGTATACGCCCATGAGTGGAAGTGCCCTATGCTCTCTAAGCTGTGTTTATTACATGTTTCAGGACAAACCGTACACTTCTCCAGAGTGGCCGTTGGCAATTTACATCCCGCCCATCAGCGTAGCAAGGCTCCCATGTCTCCATGGCCTGTCCTGCATTTCTGGTTTTTACACTTTTTTCAGCATGGCCCTTTTCACCGATGGCAAGCGAGACTTCTTTGTAGTGCTGATTTGCATTTCCGGCTTGCTTGGTTGGCCAAAAAGGGCGTATGCGTTTTTTCCTGAATATATTCAGGAAAAAACGCATACGCCCTTTTTGGCCAAGGGCATCATTGTCGACGTTTTGCCGCTTTTCATGTGCTTTAAAGGCGAGTCGAATCTACCTCCTGAAATCTGTTTCCTGCAATTCTACCTTGCTTTCCAATCCTCTTCGTTGCGATCCCTCAATATATTTGTGGACGAGAGTTATCATTTCTAACTCTGCAGGTTTGTGAATTGCAGTGCCCCTGAGCTCCATTTGTCAAGTCGCTTTTTTGGGAGCTGGCCGCAAAAGCGCAGGATTGCTTCAGGCCCTATTCTGATTCCAGGAGGGCAGGCTGAGCCTGTGGTTCATTCTTCTTCCTGATGGGAAACTAGAGTGACCTGTGCCTGTCCCAACACCTAGAGCTAGTCTCTCATTGGTTCCCCCTCTTCCCGTTCATCCTCAGGACAAATTGCAACCTGTACGAAACAGGAGGGTAACGGTGTTGATTCTCCAAGTAGGGAGATTGTTGGTAAAGCGGCTGGAATGGCGAACCCGAGCACAAGGAGAGGAGAAATGAGGTGCGTTTTACAAAGCTTTCCCGATCACATGGTGTACCATCTTCTGGGTTTCCCAGGCATGTTTTCGATGTAGGAAGATGCCCTTGAACCTGGAGATTTGGGACCCATGGGATGGGTACCACGCAGTATTACTTTAAAGGGTCTGCGTTTGCTCGCCCAACCTCACCAATCCTCTCAGCCCCAAGAGTGTCCAGCCTTCTGTCTCATCCAGCTGTGTGTCTAGATATGGTCAATCCAGGTGGCATCAGAGCCCCTGAACGGATTTTGTAAGAATTTCTCTCTCTTTCACTGTCTTTGTTTTATGGGGGTTTTTTTTGAGTAATTTATTTTTATAATGGGGTTTAGCTGGTTTTCACTGCTGTGTTTATGCCGCTTTACACCCTCTTGATTCACTTCCCGAGAGATATCAATACATAGGTTTTAAGATTCTTACTAGTCAGATATATTCTTGTGTGGTGAATAGGGGGTGTTGAGTCCAGTTCACTGAGCAGGGAGTAAGTCTTGTCTATTGCATATTTGGCTTATGGAACGGTATCTGAGCTAATTTCAAACCCTTGTTTTATGCATCACCCCACCTGCCCTTTCCCGTTAAGCAGCCATAGTGTGTTTTCTAAACGTGTGACTCTGTTCTGTTTTTTAATTCAGTTCAAGGGTAGCGATTTTGACATTCCCTCTATAAGGGATATCTTAGGATAAGTGTCTCTTTCTGTGTGACTTATTTCACTTAGAGTCATCGTACCTAAATCCACTCATCATGCTGCTACTAGCCTTATGACATTGATTTCATGGCTGAGCGATATTCCATTGTGCATAAGTACCACAACTTCTTTATCCATTTTTCTCTTTCCTGGGCTATTTAAGATGTACCGAAGTGGAGGTTCTTGTAAACAGAGCAGCCCTACACTTTGGGGTGCCTGTGTCTTGTGGATTTTCAGTTTTCCCAATGTATACGGCCATGAGTGGAAGTGCCCTATGCTCTCTAAGCTGTGTTTATTACATGTTTCAGGACACACCGTACACTTCTTCAGGGTGGCTGTTGGCAAGTTACATCCCGCCCATCAGCGTAGCAAGGCTCCCATGTCTCCATGGCCTGTCCTGCATTTCTGGTTTTTACACTTTTTTCAGCATGAATCTTTTGACTGATGGCAAGCGAGACTTCTTTGTAGTGCTAATTTGCCTTTCCGGCTTGCTTGGTTGGCCAAAAAGGGCGTATGCGTTTTTTCCTGAATATATTCAGGAAAAAACGCATACGCCCTTTTTGGCCAAGGGCCTCATTGTCGGCGTTTTGCCGCTTTTCATGTGCTCTAAAGGCGAGGCGAATTTACCTCCTGAAATCTGTTTCCTGCAATTCTGCCTTGCTTTCCAATCCTCTTCGTTGCCTTCCCTCAATATATTTGTGGACGAGAGTTATCATTTCTAACTCTGCAGGTTTGTGAATTGCAGTGCCCCTGAGCTCCATTTGTCAACTCGCTTTTTTGGGAGCTGGCCGCAAAAGTGCAGGATTGCTTCAGGCCCTATTCTGGTTCCGGGGGGGCAGGCTGAGCCTGTGGTTCATTCTTCTTCCTGATGGGAAAATAGAGTGACCTGTGCCTGTCCCAACACCTAGAGCTAGTCTCTCATTGGTTCCCCCTCTTCCTGTTCATCCTCAGGACAAATTGCAACCTGTACGAAACAGGAGGTTAACGGTGCTGATTCTCCAAGTAAGGAGATTGTTAGTAAAGCGGCTGGAATGGCGAACCCGAGCACAAGGAGAGGAGAAATGAGGTGCGTTTTAGAAACCTTTCCCGATCACACGGTGTACAATCTTCTGGGTTTCCCAGGTATGTTTTAGATGTAGGAAGATGCCCTTGAACCTGGAGATTTGGGACCCATGGGATGGGTACCACGCAGTATTACTTTAAAGGGTCTGAGTTTGCTCGCCCAACCTCACCAATCCTCTCAGCCCCAAGAGTGCCCAGCCTTATGTCTCATCCAGCTGTGGGTCTAGATATGGTCAATCCAGGTGGCATCAGAGCCCCTGAACGGATTTTGTAAGAATTTCTCTCTCTTTCACTCTCTTTGTTTTATGGGGTTTATTTTGAGTAATTTATTTTTATAGTGGGGTTTAGCTGCTTTTCACTGCTGTGTTTATGCCACTTTACACCCTCTTGATTCACTTCCAGAGAGATATCAATACATAGGTTTTAAGATTCTTACTAGTCAGATATATTCTTGTGCGGGGAATAGGGGGTGTTGTGTCCATTTCACTGAGCAGGGAGTAGGTCTTGTCTATTACATATTTGGCTTATGGAACGGTATCTGAGCTAATTTCAAACCCTTGTTTTATGCATCACTCCACATCACGTTTCCCGTTAAGCAGCCATAGTGTGTTTTCTACACGTGTGACTCTGTTCTGTTTTGTGATTCAGTTCAAGTGTAGCGATTTTGACATTCCCTCTATAAGGGATATCTTAGGATAAGTGTCTTTTTCTGTGTGACTTATTTCACTTAGAGTCATCGTACCTAAATCCACTCATCATGCTGCTACTAGCCTTATGACATTGATTTCATGGCTGAGTGATATTCCATTGTGCATAAGTACCACAACTTCTTTATCCACTTTTCTCTTTCCTGGGCTATTTAAGGTGTACCGAAGTGGAGGTTCTTGTAAACAGAGCAGCCCTACTCTTTGGGGTGCCTGTGTCTTGTGGATTTTCAGTTTTCCCAATGTATACGCCCATGAGTGGAAGTGCCCTATGCTCTCTAAGCTGTGTTTATTACATGTTTCAGGACACACCGTACACTTCTCCAGAGTGGCTGTTGGCAATTTACATCCCGCCCATCAGCGTACCAAGGCTCCCATGTCTCCATGGCCTGCCCTGCATTTCTGGTTTTTACACTTTTTTCAGCATGGCCCTTTTCACCGATGGCAAGCGAGACTTCCTTGTAGTGCTGATTTGCCTTTCCAGCTTGCTTGGTTGGCCAAAAAGGGCGTATGCGTTTTTTCCTGAATATATTCAGGAAAAAACGCATACGCCCTTTTTGGCCATAGGCATCATTGTCGACGTTTTGCCGCTTATCATGTGCTTTAAAGTCGAGTCGAATCTACCTCCTGAAATCTGTTTCCTGCAATTCTGCCTTGCTTTCCAATCCTCTTCGTTGCGATCCCTCAATATATTTGTGGACAAGAGTTTTCATTTATAACTCTGCAGGTTTGTGAATTGCAGTGCCTCTGAGCTCCATTTGTCAACTCGCTTTTTTGGGAGCTGGCCGCAAAAGCGCAGGATTGCTTCAGGCCCTATTCTGGTTCCGGGGGGGCAGGCTGAGCCTGTGGTTCATTCTTCTTCCTGATGGGAAAATAGAGTGACCTGTGAATGTACCAACACCTAGAGCTAGTCTCTCATTGGTTCCCCCTCTTCCCGTTCATCCTCAGGACAAATTGCAACCTGTACGAAACAGGAGGGTAACGGTGCTGATTCTCCAAGTAGGGAGATTGTTGGTAAAGCGGCTGGAATGGCGAACCCGAGCACAAGGAGAGGAGAAATGAGGTGCGTTTTACAAACCTTTCCCGATCACACGGTGTACCATCTTCTGGGTTTCCCAGGCATGTTTTCGATGTAGGAAGATGCCCTTGAACCTGGAGATTTGGGACCCATGGGATGGGTACCACGCAGTATTACTTTAAAGGGTCTGCGTTTGCTCGCCCAACCTCACCAATCCTCTCAGCCCCAAGAGTGTCCAGCCTTCTGTCTCATCCAGCTGTGGGTCTAGATATGGTCAATCCAGGTGGCATCAGAGCCCCTGAACGGATTTTGTAAGAATTTCTCTCTCTTTCACTGTCTTTGTTTTATGGGGTTTTTTTTGAGTAATTTATTTTTATACTGGGGTTTAGCTGCTTTTCACTGCTGTGTTTATGCCGCTTTACACCCTCTTGATTCACTTCCCGAGAGATATCAATACATAGGTTTTAAGATTCTTACTAGTCAGATATATTCTTGTGTGGTGAATAGGGGGTGTTGAGTCCAGTTCACTGAGCAGGGAGTAAGTCTTGTCTATTGCATATTTGGCTTATGGAACGGTATCTGAGCTAATTTCAAACCCTTGTTTTATGCATCACCCCACCTGACCTTTCCCGTTAAGCAGCCATAGTGTGTTTTCTAAACGTGTGACTCTCTTCTGTTTTGTAATTCAGTTCAAGGGTAGCGATTTTGACATTCCCTCTATAAGTGATGTCTTAGGATAAGTGTCTTTTTCTGTGTGACTTATTTCACTTAGAGTCATCGTACCTAAATCCACTCATCATGCTGCTACTAGCCTTATGACATTGATTTCATGGCTGAGTGATATTCCATTGTGCATAAGTACCACAACTTCTTTATCCATTTTTCTCTTTCCTGGGCTATTTAAGATGTACCGAAGTGGAGGTTCTTGTAAACAGAGCAGCCCTACACTTTGGGGTGCCTGTGTCTTGTGGATTTTCAGTTTTCCCAATGTATACGCCCATGAGTGGAAGTGCCCTATGCTCTCTAAGCTGTGTTTATTACATGTTTCAGGACATACCATACACTTCTCCAGAGTGGCTGTTGGCAATTTACATCCCGCCCATCAGCGTAGCAAGGCTCTCATGTCTCCATGGCCTGTTCTGCATTTCTGGTTTTTACACTGTTTTCAGCATGGCCCTTTTGCCCGATGGCAAGCGAGACTTCCTTGTAGTGCTGATTTGCCTTTCCGGCTTGCTTGGTTGGCCAAAAAGGGCGTATGCGTTTTTTCCTGAATATATTCAGGAAAAAACGCATACGCCCTTTTTGGCCAAGGGCATCATTGTCGACGTTTTGCCGCTTTTCATGTGCTTTAAAGGCGAGTCGAATCTACCTCCTGAAATCTGTTTCCTGCAATTCTACCTTGCTTTCCAATCCTCTTCGTTGCCTTCCCTCAATATATTTGTGGACGAGAGTTATCATTTCTAACTCTGCAGGTTTGTGAATTGCAGTGCCCCTGAGCTCCATTTGTCAACTCGCTTTTTTGGGAGCTGGCCGCAAAAGCGCAGGATTGCTTCAGTCCCTATTCTGGTTCCGGGGGGGCAGGCTGAGCCTGTGGTTCATTCTTCTTCCTGATGGGAAAATAGAGTGACCTGTGCCTGTCCCAACACCTAGAGCTAGTCTCTCATTGGTTCCCCCTCTTCCCGTTCATCCTCAGGACAAATTGCAACCTGTACGAAACAGGAGGGTAACGGTGCTGATTCTCCAAGTAGGGAGATTGTTGGTAAAGCGGCTGGAATGGCGAACCCGAGCACAAGGAGAGGGGAAATGAGGTGCGTTTTACAAACCTTTCCCGATCACACGGTGTACCATCTTCTGGGTTTCCCAGGCATGTTTTCGATGTAGGAAGATGCCCTTGAACCTGGAGATTTGGGACCCATGGGATGGGTACCACGTAGTATTACTTTAAAGGGTCTGCGTTTGCTCGCCCAACCTCACCAATCCTCTCAGCCCCAAGAGTGTCCAGCCTTCTGTCTCATCCAGCTGTGTGTCTAGATATGGTCAATCCAGGTGGCATCAGAGCCCCTGAACGGATTTTGTAAGAATTTCTCTCTCTTTCACTGTCTTTGTTTTATGGGGGTTTTTTTGAGTAATTTATTTTTATAATGGGGTTTAGCTGCTTTTCACTGCTGTGTTTATGCCGCTTTACACCCTCTTGATTCACTTCCCGAGAGATATCAATACATAGGTTTTAAGATTCTAACTAGTCAGATATATTCTTGTGCGGTGAATAGGGGGTGTTGAGTCCAGTTCACTGAGCAGGGAGTAGGTCTTGTCTATTACATATTTGGCTTATGGAACGGTATCTGAGCTAATTTCAAACCCTTGTTTTATGCATCACCCCACCTGACCTTTCCCGTTAAGCAGCCATAGTGTGTTTTCTAAACGTGTGACTCTGTTCTGTTTTGTAATTCAGTTCAAGGGTAGCGATTTTGACATTTCCTCTATAAGTGATGTCTTAGGATAAGTGTCTTTTTCTGTGTGACTTATTTCACTTAGAGTCATCGTACCTAAATCCACTCATCATGCTGCTACTAGCCTTCTGACATTGATTTCATGGCTGAGTGATATTCCATTGTGCATAAGTACCACAACTTCTTTATCCATTTTTCTCTTTCCTGGGCTATTTAAGGTGTAGTGAAGTGGAGGTTCTTGTAAACAGAGCAGCCCTACACTTTGGGGTGCCTGTGTCTTGTGGATTTTCAGTTTTCCCAATGTATACGCCCATGAGTGGAAGTGCCCTATGCTCTCTAAGCTGTGTTTATTACATGTTTCAGGACACACCGTACACTTCTCCAGAGTGGCTGTTGGCAATTTACATCCCGCCCATCAGCGTACCAAGGCTCCCATGTCTCCATGGCCTGTCCTGCATTTCTGGTTTTTACACTGTTTTCAGCATGGCCCTTTTGCCCGATGGCAAGCGAGACTTCCTTGTAGTGCTGATTTGCCTTTCCGGCTTTCTTGGTTGGCCAAAAAGGGCGTATGCGTTTTTTCCTGAATATATTCAGGAAAAAACGCATACGCCCTTTTTGGCCAATGGCATCATGGTCGACGTTTTGCCGCTTTTCATGTGCTTTAAAGGCGAGTCGAATCTACCTCCTGAAATCTGTTTCCTGCAATTCTGCCTTGCTTTCCAATCCTCTTCGTTGCCTTTCCTCAATGTATTTGTGGACGAGAGTTATCATTTCTAACTCTGCAGGTTTGTGAATTGCAGTGCCCCTGAGCTCCATTTGTCAACTCGCTTTTTTGGGAGCTGGCCGCAAAAGCGCAGGATTGGTTCAGGCCCTATTCTGGTTCCGGGGGGACAGGCTGAGCCTGTGGTTCATTCTTCTTCCTGATGGGAAAATAGGGTGACCTGTGCCTGTCCCAACACCTAGAGCTAGTCTCTCATTGGTTCCCCCTCTTCCCGTTCATCCTCAGGACAAATTGCAACCTGTACGAAACAGGAGGGTAACGGTGCTGATTCTCCAAGTAGGGAGATTGTTGGTAAAGCGGCTGGAATGGCGAACCCGAGCACAAGGAGAGGAGAAATGAGGTGCGTTTTACAAACCTTTCCCGATCACACGGTGTACCATCTTCTGGGTTTCCCAGGCATGTTTTCGATGTAGGAAGATGCCCTTGAACCTGGAGATTTGGGACCCATGGGATGGGTACCACGCAGTATTACTTTAAAGGGTCTGCGTTTGCTCGCCCAACCTCACCAATCCTCTCAGCCCCAAGAGTGTCCAGCCTTCTGTCTCATCCAGCTGTGTGTCTAGATATGGTCAATCCAGGTGGCATCAGAGCCCCTGAACGGATTTTGTAAGAATTTCTCTCTCTTTCACTGTCTTTGTTTTATGGGGTTTTTTTTGAGTAATTTATTTTCATAATTGGGTTTAGCTGCTTTTCACTGCTGTGTTTATGCCGCTTTACACCCTCTTGATTCACTTCCCGAGAGATAGCAATACATAGGTTTTAAGATTCTTACTAGTCAGATATATTCTTGTGTGGTGAATAGGGGGTGTTGAGTCCAGTTCACTGAGCAGGGAGTAGGTCTTGTCTATTACATATTTGGCTTATGGAACGGTATCTGAGCTAATTTCAAACCCTTGTTTTATGCATCACCCCACCTGACCTTTCTCGTTAAGTAGCCATAGTGTGTTTTCTAAACGTGTGACTCTGTTCTGTTTTGTAATTCAGTTCAAGGGTAGCGATTTTGACATTCCCTCTATAAGTGATGTCTTAGGATAAGTGTCTTTTTCTGTGTGACTTATTTCACTTAGAGTCATCGTACCTAAATCCACTCATCATGCTGCTACTAGCCTTCTGACATTGATTTCATGGCTGAGTGATATTCCATTGTGCATAAGTACCACAACTTCTTTATCCATTTTTCTCTTTCCTGGGCTATTTAAGGTGTACCGAAGTGGAGGTTCTTGTAAACAGAGCAGCCCTACTCTTTGGGGTGCCTGTGTCTTGTGGATTTTCAGATTTCCCAATGTATACGCCCATGAGTGGAAGTGCCCTATGCTCTCTAAGCTGTGTTTATTACATGTTTCAGGACACACCGTACACTTCTCCAGAGTGGCTGTTGACAATTTACATCCCGCCCATCAGCGTAGCAAGGCTCCCATGTCTCCATGGCCTGTCCTGCATTTCTGGTTTTTACACTGTTTTCAGCATGGCCCTTTTGCCCGATGGCAAGCGAGACTTCCTTGTAGTGCTGATTTGCCTTTCCGGCTTGCTTGATTGGCCTAAACGTGCCAGGAGGAAGAAGGGAAAGAGGTTTACGAGAGGAACAGAGAGCAGGAGAAAGAGGGAGGAGAGAGAGAGGGGGGGGAGGGGGAGAGATGGATAGATGGAGGGAGGGAAAGACAAAGTCGTCTCTCCCTCCCTCCTTCTATCCCTCTCTCTTTCCCTCTTTCCCTCTCCCTCGCTCCCTCTCCTCCCTCTCCCTCTCCCTCTCCCTCCATGTCTCCATCTCCCTCACTCCCTCCCAGAGATGGAGATATGGAGGAAGAGTCTGAGACACGGGAGGGGGAGAGAGGGAGAGGGCGAGAGTGAGGGGAGAGAGGGAGAGGGAGCGAGGTCTCTTCCTTCCTCTCTCTCTCTCTCTCCTCCTTCTCTCTCTCTCTCCCTCTTCCTTGTCCCTCTCCCTCCATCTGTCCCTCTACCGCTCTCCCTCTCCCTTGTCTCTGTCTCTCCCTCCCTCTCTCCCTCTCTGGGAGGGAGTGCGGGAGAGGGAGAGACGGAGGGAGAGTGAGAGACAGAAGGAGAGAGAGGGAGAGAGGAAGGGAAAGGGCGAGGGAGGAAGAGGGAGGGAGAGCGAGACGTCTCTCCCTCTCCCTCTCCCTCTCCCTCCACCTCCCTCTTTCTCTCCCTCCCTTCCTCTTCCTCTCCTAGAGGGAGGGAGGGAGAGGGAGAGATGGAGGGAGAGGAGAGGGATTGAGCGAAGGAGAGGGGGAGTTGGAGAAGGAGGTAGGGAGAGGGAGAAGGAGAGAGGGTGACTGCTTCCCTCTCTGTCTCCCTGCCTCCCTCTCCGTGTCCCTCTCTCCCCCCTCTCCCTCTCCCTCTGTCTCTCCCTCTCTGAGAGGGAGAGAGGGAGAGGGAGAGGGAGGGAGAGTGAGAAGGAGGGAATGTGATGGAGGGAGGGAGAGGGAGAGAGGGTGAGGGAGAGAGGGAGAGAAGGAGTAGAGAGGGAGAGGGAGGGAGGAAAAAACATTTCTCTCTCTCCCTCTCTCCCCCTCCCTCTCCCTCTCCTTCTCTCCCTCTCCCTTGTCTCTGCCTCTCCCTCCGTCTAGTCTCTCCCTCTCTGCGAGGGAATGAGGGAGATGGAGAGACGGAGGGAGAGGGAGAGTTAGAGGGAGAGGGAGAGGGAGGAGAGGGAAGGAGGGAGAGGAAGAGAGGGAGGGAGAGAGGGATAGAGGGACGGAGGGAGAGATGTCTTTCCCTCCGTCCCTCCATCCCTCTCTCCCTCTCCCCCCCTTTCTCTCCCTCTCCCCCTCCCTCTCCTGCTCTCTCTCCCTCTCCCTCCACCTCCTTCCATCCCCAGAGAGGGAAGGAGGTGGAGGGAGAGGGAGAAGGAGGGAGGGAGGGAGAGGGAAAGAGGTAGAGGCAGAGTGGGACAGGGAAACAAGGACAGGGAAACAGGCACAGGAGATAGGGAGGGAGAGAGGCAGAGGGAGAGAGGGAGAGGAAAGAGGGAGAGGGAGAGAGGGAGAGGAAAGAGAGAGAGGGAGAGGGAGAGAGGGAGGGAGAGAGGGAGAGACAGATGGAGAAAGAGAGAGGGAGAGAGAGAGAGGGAGAGGGAAAGAGGTAGAGGGAGAGCAGAACATGGAAAGAGGGACAGGGAGAGAGGGAGGGATAGAGGGCGGAGAGGAAGCAGGGAGAAAAGAGAGAAAGAACACACCATCTACACTTCTGTCAAATGACACCGGGGATCCTTACACAACCAGGAGAAAATAACACAGGGAGGCTCTTTCTCAGCTGGAACTGGAACTGCAGAGGGGGCCAAACACCACCAGGCTGGCCACCCATGTCCAACCGCCGCTCCAGCCCCGTCAGCCGTGAGTCCGGTCACCAGGGCTCTGAGTGTCTGCTCCAGGGAGCTGGGGTTCACCCTCTCACCCGGGAGGCCGGGCCAAGACAGCAGGGCCCCGGGCTGGACACATAGGGGGAAAAGCATCCCCACAGGACAGCTTGTGTGAGCAGATTCAGCTGCCAGATTCTAGAGGCCCGGGACGACCCTGCAGCCCATGAAACCAAGGAGCCACGAGGGTCTTGCATCGTGATTCCGGTCCGTTGGACTATAAAGTTTATGTAGGGAATCTTGGAAACAGTGGTAACAAGGCTGAATTGGAACGAGCTTTAGGCTATTATGGACCACTCTGAAGTGTGTGGGGTGCTAAAAACCCTCCCGGCTTCTGTCTTGTTGAATGTGAAGATCCCCGAGATGCAGCCGATGCTGTCCGAGAACTAGATGGGAGAACACTATGTGGCTGCCGAGTAAGGATGGACCTGTGGAATGGGGAAAAGAGAAGTCGAAATCGTGACCGCCTCCTTGTTGGGGTCGTCGCCCTCGAGATGATTATGGGAGGAGGAGTCCTCCACCTCCCACACATCTCCAAGATGGAGAGCCTTCTCTGTCAGCCAGAGCAGGTCCCTTTCTAGATATAGGAGAAGAGAGAGATCACTGTCCCAGGAGAGAAATCACAAGCCGTCCCGATCTTTCTCTAGGTCTCCTAGCCGATCTAGGTCAAATGAAAGGAAATAGAAGACCACTTTGCAAGAGGAGTGGTGTACAGGCAATAACTTCATTTGGCAGGAGTATGTACAGAAAATTCAAGTTTTCTTTGGGACTTCCGAAGCTTGGTGCACTTTTTAAATGTTTTGGTTGTTCACATTTGTTTGTCTCTTGGGACAGTGACACATAAAGGTGTCATTCTCTATGGTTTGAAATGGGTCATATGAGGCATGTAATATGAAGAATTGTTACCTTACAATGTTCCCTTAAGCAAAATTGAATTTGCTTTGAATTTTTGGTCTTGCCTAGACTGATAATAAAACTCTAACTCCTGCCCACCTAAAGTGTGATGTTTACTATTATGGAAACAACACTGGCAAACATTGAAAAGACTTTCTGTAGCTGGGATATGATATGCAGCTGTAGTTAAGCAAGCAGTCTTTAAAAGGTCCTGTGAACACAAGCCAGCAGGTAAAAATGAAAGCCGCACCCTTGCCCTAGATTAGAGGTTTAATAATTCCACTAGTCTTCACACTGGACAAGAGGTTGTCTTGTTTAGAATCTAAGTTTAGAATCTAAGAAGTTTCAAGGAAGTTAGTTTACCTTTGAGTTAGGTCATAAGTCCCCTCTGTGATTGCTGTACATGAATACATAGCTCTTTGTAATATTTTTTGGAAATTTGAGATTATCAAGATACCAATGTCCTGCCAGATTAAGAGTATATTGTAGAGCTGAACTTTGAGTTACTGTGCAATTATTTTTTTTATGCTGTCATTTGTAATATGTTTTGTGAGGATCCTTGGGATTAAAGTTTTGGTTGCAACAGAAAAAAGAAAAGAAAAGAATCCGCCTGCCAATGCAGGGGACACAGGTTCAAGCCCTGGTCCGGGAAGATCCCAGGTGCCTCAGATCAACTAAGCCCGTGGGCCACAACTACTGAGCCTGCGCTCTAGATCCTGGGAGCCAGAACTACTGAGCCCCCGTGCCACAACTACAGAAGCCCGCACACAACGAAGACCCAACGCAGCAAAAAAAAAAAAGACGATACTGGCCAGGTGATCAAGGGTAAAATCGTTTGTCATAAGTCCCGTTGATGGTGTGTATCCTTGATGTGACCTGAGGAGAATGGCATTTTTATCTCTGTCTGGATCTTCCGCCCCAAACCCCATAACTCCGGACCAACCATAAGAAAACATCAGAAAACAAACAGACAAACAAATTGAGGGACAAAATACCTGACCAGTCCTCCTCAAAACTTTCAAGGTATCAAAACCCAGAGACGTCTGAGAAATGTCACAGCCCAGAGGAGACTGGGACAGAAAAAGGATGTTAGGGGAAAACTAGGGAAAGTCTAATAAAGTGTGGACTTTAGTTAATAACAATGTATCCATCTTGGTTCCTTAGTTGGATAAACATGTCGTACTAACGTACTAACGTGTTGGAAATAGGGGTACTGGGTCAGGGTCCACGGCACTCTGTACACTCTGTACAGATCTTTGCAACTTTTTTGTAACTCCAAGCTATTCTAAAATTAAGCGAGTACTGAACAGAGATAAGAATGTTATTTCCCTGATTTGAACATGCCTGAGTTTCTTTTCATGGTCACATTTTTGCTATCTGGATGTGTCTTGGAATCAGTAGCAAAGGAGAGTTGCCAGCCCCTGGGAAGATGTGGGTGGTTTGCAGGTGGCTTGCTCTGGAGCTGAAGACCACGCTGGGAAGTCTGCAGCTTCGGGCTGCACTTAGAACCATGGGAGGGGATGGGCCAGCTCAGTTAGGGATGGAACCTATAAATAAAACTTTTTTCTTTTCCATTATGGCTTATCACAGGATATTGAATATAGTTCCCTGTGCTAGACAGTAGGACGTTGTAGTTTATCCATCCTATATTTAATAGTTTGCATCTGCTAACCCCAAACTCCCAATCCAACCCTCCCTCACTGTTTCTCCCCCTTGGCAACCACAAGTCTGTTCTCTATGTCTGTGAGTCTGTTTTTGTTTCGTAGACGAGTTCATTTGTGTCGTATTTTAGATTTCACATAGAAGTGAGATCATATGATATTTGTCTTTCTCTTCTGACTTACTTCACTTAGTATGATAATCTCTAGGTCCATCCACGTTGCTGCAAATAGCATTATTTCATTCTTTTTATGGCTGAATAATATTCCATTGTATATATGTACCACATCTTCTTTATCCATTCATCCATCAGTGGACATTTAGGTAGCTTCCATGTCTTGACTATTGTAAATAGTGCTGCAATGAACATTGGGGTGCATGTATCTTTTCTTTCTTTCTTCTTTCTTTCTTTCTTCCTTTCTTTCTTTCTTTTTCTTTCTTTCTTTCTTTCTTTCTTTCTTTCTTTCTTTCTTTCTTTCTTTCTTTCTTTCTTTCTTTCTTTCTTTCTTTCTTTCTCTCTCTCTCTCTTTCTCTCTCTCTCTTTCTCTCTTTCTCTCTTTCTCTCTTTCTTTCTTTCTTTTTTCTTTCTTTCTTCTTTTATTGTCACACGGCATGTGAGATCTTAGTTCCCTGACCAGAGATGGAACCCATGCCCCCTGCACTGGAAGTGCGGATTCTTAACCACTGGCCCACCAGGGAAATCCCAGGGGTGTATGTATAGTTTTGAATTAGAGTTTTCTCTGGATCTATGCCCAGGAGTGGAATTGCGGGACCCTATGGCAGCTGTATCTGTTCCTGCACATCTCACATCAACCACCTGCACTCCAATCCTTGCTCTCAACGTCATCTTCGGGGAACCCAACCTGCGACAGGGACCTTGACAAGAAGAAATGGCTCAGGGAAAAGCTACCTGCACAGGGAGGAGATAGAGACCATCGCCCCTGGGGTGCGGGCGGGGAGAGTGGGCACAGAGATTTGTCATTTCACTCCCGATACTTATCTCAGCCCTCCTGGCTGCCCCACTCTAGGTCACCTCGGGATACAGAGGTGACCCGGTTAGAGTCCCTGCCTGTGCAGGAATCTGGGGGCACCAGCGGGTCTGAATAATATTAGTGCAGGGTCTCCCCCATGGCACTGGGGTTATTTGGGGCAGGTCATCCTCTGCTGAGGGCCCCTCCTGGGCACTGTGTGGGGTTTAGCAGCATCCCTGGCCGCACCCATTTGATTCCAGGGGCCCCTCCCCCCCAGTTGTGACAACCACAGATTTTCCCCACACATCACGGAAGAACTGGGTGAGGCGGGGGCAGGATGGCCCTGGGTGAGGACAGCTGTGTTGAAGCAACCAGCCTGGCCCAGGGCAAGGTCTGCCCCAATCCCGTCAGTGCCTGCATTTAGAACTGCCCCTTTCCTCTCCCACCTCCCCTGCCCTGCAGTGGTCTCCGAGACATCATCCCCATGTAATAAATCACACCTTCTCAGTTTACTGTTTGCTGCCCTCACTAGAACGTGAGCTCTTTGAGGACAGGGATTCTGTTATGTCCCCAGCACCTAGAAGAGTGTCTGCTGTGTAGTAGATACTTCATAAATACTTGCTGAATAAAGGAGTTTAATAAAGGGATGAGTGGATGAATGAATGAAGGTTACAATGGAAGGAGGGGGGAGATTCCCTTTCTGGCTCTCGGTGGTTGGGAGATCAAGTGAAAGATCCATCCTAAATAGGCTGACCAGCCTTCTGGTGTTCCCCGGGACTGAGGGTTTCCCCAGAGTTCCAGCGCTGAAACCTGAGCGGTCTTGGGCAAACTTGGGGTGGGTGTTGGTCACCCTATCTAAACACAGTAACAATTCCAGCTGCAATAGCAATGGCCAATGACCTCTACGGTCTTATTGACCATGCACAGTTCTTTACCTGGCGGGGAAGGGTGGGCCAGGATCGGAATTCTGGTGATCCAGGGCGGGTGAGGGCACACCCCGGGCTTGTGTAGGGGAGTCCAGGAAGGTTCTGGAGGAAGTGACAGTGACACAGGAAGGAGGGAGGAGTCTAAGGAAGAACGTCCCACATGACAACGTGTGCCAATGGCCCTGGGCCCAAGGTCACACCTGACCAGGGCTTGCTTTTTTTTTTTCTAATTTACTTTTTCCCACATGGATATGCAATTGTCCTAATGCCATTTATTGAAAACTCCTTAATTTCCCCACTTTCTATCATATCAAGTTCTCATATATCTGTTTCTGGACCTTTATTCTATACCATAGAGCTATACGTCCCATCCTTGCACCACTAGGGCTGTTTCATCACTATAACTTTATTTTTTATTCATTTATTTTTTTTGGCCGTGCTGTGCGGCATGTGAGATCTTATTTCCCTGACCAGGGATCAAACCCGCGCCCCCTGCAGTGGAAGCTCGGAGTCTTAATCACTGGATCTCCAGGGAAGTCCCTAGGGCTTGCTTTGACATCCATCGAATGGTGGCAGGTGGGCACGGGGAGCAGCTGTCTGTGAGCCATCCTGTGTAGAAATGCAGTGTGGAGGGGAGGACAGATGGAGCGGGAGGGGAAGAAGCGGAAGAGGGAGGGAGGGAGGGAGGGCGGGCGAGAGACAGGCAGAGAGTTTCCAGAGACAATAGCTCTGGCCGTGTGCTAGGGCATGAAAGCTGAAAATAGCTCCTAGTGCCGGGAGCCTTGGAGCCAGAGCCTGGGAGCCAGGGTGACTGGCTCTCCTCCCTGGTGTGTGTGTGTTGGTGGGGGGGGGGGTGGCTCTGGGTTTCTCAGGCTGGGAATGGGGTGCACAGAGCAGGGACGGAGCAGGGACCCTTCTCTCGGGGACCTCGTGGGCCATCCTCAGCTCACAAAGCTGAGCCACTCCTGGCCCTACGAGTGGGGGTCTTATCCTCCCTGTCCCCTGGATCATACCCCCTCACACACAACTTCCCTGTGTGTGTTCCCAGCAACCAAGAGAATCTGTTTTTAAAAGATTTGGGGGAGGGGGTAAACATACAAACAAGAGCAGAATGGATACTTTTTCAGAATGTGAATGGCTCTGTGTAAGCCCACCCCCAGGGTAACCACAGTCCTGACCTCTAACACCCTTGACGAGTCAGCCTTGGTCTGGGCTTGCGGACCCACGAAAGCTTCCTCATCCGCTCCTTCAGATCCCATCTCTCCCTCGACGTCTTTGTGAGAAGCACGCGGGGAAGTGGGACTGCTAGGCTGTACTGCTGCTAGAACTCCACCTGGGTTCCACCAGGCTCCAGCCCCCCGCCCTGTGCACCTCTCTGATCCTGAGGCACCTCAACTGGTAGGAGCCACATCACCTTCCCTCCTGGGATTTGTGACACTTAAGGGAGACACCGAAAGGACAAGCCTTTGGCTCCCTGGCTGGCGAAGAGCAGGTACTCAATTGTCATAAGTGTCCGTATCAGTGAGGGTTCTCCAGACAAACAGAATCCATAGGGTGTGTGTGTGTATATACACACACACATACATATGTACACGCATACAAAAATATACAGCTGTGTATATATGCAGTATGCATACACACATATACACATATAGTATATACAATACACACATACATATATACACACATATAAAATGCAGTTTGTATATATACAGTATGTATACACACATATACACATAATATATACAATACACACATACATATACACTATACATACACACATATAAAATGCATAGTTTGTATATATACAGTATGTACACATACGTATAACATATGCAATTACACACCTAGGTACATATATATCATACATATATACACACATACAAAGATATCTAGGTGTGTATTAGACAGTATACGTACATACACATATAATATATGCAATACATACACGTACATACATATAGACACACATATACACCTACATATAAAAGCATATAGCATAAAAATATATATGTACTGTATATATAGATTCATCGTATATATACATACATATATCATATATATAAGATATATACACATACATATATACAATGTATACACACACATACACACCTATATGTAAATATGCGTATGTACATACACATATAAATACATACGCAAGTGTGTATATAATAGTATATACATATATACATATAATACCTAGAAACATATACACATACAGGTATACAACATATATACACACCTATATATAAATATACACTGTATACATACATACAGTGTATATATACTGTATATATACACACCCATATATCAATATATGGGTGTGTGTATATATACAGCATGTTCACATTTATAATATGTATACTATATATATACACATACATACATGTATACAATATATACACACAAATATATAAGCTTGTATGTATACTGTATATAGTACTTACACATATACTACAAACGCACGCACATATAAACATGTGTATACATATATATAATACGTATACACACGTATACAAATTAATAGGCTTGTATATATTCAGTATTTTTACATATACAGTTTTGTTTTAAGGAGTTGACTCATGTGACCGTGAGGCAGGCAAGTCAGGGCAGGACTCTGGGCTGGAGACACAGGGAAGAGCTGATGTCCCAAGGCCATTGGAGGAACAGTTCCCTCTTTCTACGGAACCTCATTTTTCTCTCCAGTCCTTCAACTAATGGACGAGGCCCACCCACGCCGTGGCATTGACAATCTCCTTTACGCAAAGTGGACCAATTTCAGTGTTCATCTCTTCTGAAAAATACCTTCCTGGCCACATCTGGAATAATGTTGGTGGTTGCCGGGGCCCCACGCAGTGCACACATGAGATTAACCATCCCCGTGGCGATGATGACACTTTATTTTCTCCCTTGACCATTGTCACTACTATTCCAATTAAAATGGCAGCGCCATGAGGACAGGGCATTTCCTTTTTTGCCAGTACTGAGCGTCCAGGGTCTGGTGCCTAGCATAGGCTAAATACACAGCATTTTTGTGAACAGAATCCGGGATTCCAGCTGTCATATTTAATGAGGAATTATAGTCTTATTATTCGGGGGGAGGTGTCATGGTACGTCAAGGGCGGGAGTCGAACCCGCCACCCCAGGCCCCGAGGGATCTCCCCAGGTCCCCACTTCGGGCCGGTGGGTGTGGCCGGGGGCAGCCGAACACGTGCTTGCGTGCGTGCGTACGTGCGTGCGTGAGAGGGGGCGTGTCCACGGGGCGGGCGGTGCTCGCCGCGAGTGAGTGGTTCAGTCCGGCCCTGGCCCATTGTGCTTGCTTCACGCCGGCCCCAGTTGGCAGCAGCGCTGGAGGCCCCGGGCCTGTGACCACAAAGAGGGAGCCGGGGGCCTGACGGGAGCGCGGCGGCGGCGGCGGCGGCTGAGGCCCAGGCCAGGCCCCCTCCCCTCAGCCTCCCGCCCGCCTGCCCCGCCCCCGCCGGCGGCGCCCCGCCCCTCCCCCAATCGCCAGACTAGCCTGGTGCGGGGGCCGCACGCGAAGACATGGGGGAGAAACTGAGGCTGCAGTCGCCCGTGGGGGCCGAGCCCGCCATCTACCCGTGGCCGCTGCCGGTCTACGTGAGTGCCGCCCGTCCCCTCTTCCCGGACCCCCGCCTCTCTTCCCCCACGGCGCGCGCTGAGCCCACCAAGAAACGGAGCGACTCGAGTCGCCAGACCCTCTTTGGAGACCCCTTTCCCACCCCGCTGTGGTTCTCCGCGGCCGTTTCCAGCCCCCGCGCGCAGGGTGGGCAGAGGGGAGCCGGGGCCGGCCGGGGGCGCAGACTCGGCCGCGGGGACCCCGCGCTTCCGAGGGGCGCCTGAGCTGGTCTGCCGTTGGCTCCGTAGGTCTGAGGACCCCGGTCCCCCCCGGCCTGGACTGCTGGCAGGCTTGCCCTTCCGTACTTTATGATCTAACACGTCGGGTTTCTTTTTCCTGACCAGCTTTACCAGACTTTACCTGACCAGCTTTACCCACGTCCCCTGATAATGTGTTAGATATTCAAGTTTTAGGGCCCGGTCCCAGCCCTATGGAATCAGCAACTCTGGTGGGGCTCAGTGATCTCTGTTATAACAGGCCCTCCAGATGATTTTTATTCACCTTAAAGTTTGAAAATATCTGCATCGTCAGCTGGCCAAAGCGTCCACCAGCAGGTGAAGGGGAGTGGCGCCTGGAAAAGATAGGGACTAGCCAAGGCAAGTACAGCAGCATTTGCCATGGTAGTAATGGAGAATGCCTTTTCTCCACTGGTTGGCACAGACTAGTATCTGGGAGCAGTGGCAGGGTTATTTAGGATGCTTTACATTTCAATGTAGAGTGACCGCTGTCCTGGTTTGCCAGGGACTTCCCCTGTGTGAGCACTTAAAATCTCATCCTGGCAAACCCCTTAGCCCTGGGTTTGAAAAACTTAGGGAATAACATGAAATTTAGGGGAAACATGATCTAGGTTTTGGGCAAGTCACAAGTGCTAATTAAAGCTAAGCAAGTATGGACAACATCTAGCCTTCTTTACCCCCTTGCGGGGAGGTAAATCTGATTGGGTGAAAGGACTTATTGTTAAGAGATCTTTGTAGAAACATCCCCTTCTGCTTAGTCCGCTGGTTCTCAGTTCTGGCTAGACATTGGCATTGTCTGAGGAGATTTAAAATGATTTTATTGGTCTAGGATGACCAACTGTCGGTGTGAGGGTTTTTAAAAAGTGCTTCAGATGATTCTAATGTGCAACCAAATTTAGGTGTCACTGCTTAAGCTTTTGAACCGCTGCTACATATTTTCACCTCATCTTCCTATGAGAATATCCAACTGTAGTTGAGGTTTGTTTTTTTCTTTTTCTTTTTTTAACTGTCTTATTATAAGATTTATTGTCTTAAATAAGATTGAATGTACAGAAAATCCTGCTAGTCCATCTGGTATAGCTGGATACCCAGAATAATATCGTTAAGATATATACCATTTAAGTATTGTGACTGGCCTTTTAAAAATTAACATATGCATTAAATTAGTATTGATAGTATAGATCTCTCTCGAAGTTGTCATGTTGGGGAGCTATACCTCTAATCTGCTGCCATTGCTAAATATCTGGACACCTCTTATTAGGAATTGCTTTTAAAAATCTTTAGGGATTAAAATCAAGATTGCTGTATTATTTGTACTGGGACCACAAAAACCTCACAAAGTTCCCCCGCTGTACCTTCTACCTCCATCTCTAACCCTTGGCAACTTCTAATCTGTTCTCCATCTCCACAGTTTTGTTATTTTAAGAATAATATGTAAACATAATCATGAATTACTTAATCTTCGGAGATTGGCTTTTTAAAATTTTTCCCTCGGCATCATTCCCTTGAAGTTCATTTCAATTTTTGCATATATTAATAATTTGTTCCTTTTTGTTGCTCGGTAGTATTCTATCATAAGATTTTATCACAATTTGTTTCAACATTCACCCATTGAAAGACATTTGGGTAGTTGCCAGTTTTTGGCTATTATAAATAAAACTGCTATGAACATTTATGTGTAAGTTTCTGTGGGAACTTCATTAAGTTTTTGTTTCTTTTGGATAAATGCTCAAGAGTACAATTACTGCATTGTAGGGTGAATCTACTTTTAGGATTAAAAGAGACTGTCAAGCTGTTTCTCAGAGTGGCTAAACCATTTTATTTTCCCACCAGTGATGTGATATAATTTTTCTACGTACTCGCCAGCATTTGATGTTGTCACTATACTTTAATTTTAGTTATTCTCTGATATCTCATTATGGTCTTAATTTGCATTTCCCTGATGGCTAACGATGTTGAACATCTTTTCATGTGCTTCTTTGCCATGTGTATATTCTCTTCCATGAAATGTCTGTTCCTGTCTTCTGCCTATTTTCTAGTTGGATTTTTTTAAGTTGTTTGGAGAGTTCTTTGTATATTATAGATACAAGTCATTTGTCTCATATGGGATTTTCAAATATGTTTTCCCACTGTGTAATTTGAGTTTTCATCCACTTAAAAGGATCTTCTATGAAGCATTTTTAACTCATTTTGATGAGATCCAACTTATCAGTTTTTGCTTTTATTGATCATACTTTCGGTGTCAAGTCTAAGAATTATTCACCTAGTTCTAGATGCCAAAGATTTTCTCCTATTTTTTTTTCTAAAAATGTCCTGCTTTTACATTTAAGATTATGATCCACTTTGATTTAATTTTTGTGTAAGGTGTGTAAGGTTTAGGTTAAGGTTCATTTTTTGTTTGTTTGTTTTTGTCGAGGGATGTCCAACTGTTTCAGTACCATTTTTTGAAAAGTCTATTCTTCCTTGATAGCTTTTGCACTGCTGTCAAAAACAAGTTAAATGTATTTATGTCAGTCTATTTCTGGGTTCTCTGTTCCATTCCATTGATCTATGTATCTACCCTCCATCATTACTGCAAAATCTTGAAATTGGGTGGATTAATTCCTCCCATTTTAATCTTCCTTTACAAATTGTTTTAGCTATTCTTCAGCCTCTTCTTACCATATAAATCTTAGAATAAGCTTGTCTATATCCACAAAAACCTTGAGGTCATTTTAAGAGTAATTGTGTTAAGCCTCTTAACTTGGGGAGAATTGACATCTTTATTATGTTGTGTTTTCTAATCCATGAACAAGGTATATCTCCCTATTTGTTTGGGACTTTTAAAATTTTCTTCATCAGCATTTTGTAATTTTCAGTATAGAGGTCCTATAAATGTCTTATTGGGCTTATATTTAAGTATTTATTTAAGTCAGTTGTAAATGGCATCACATATTTTTATTTAAGCTTCTACACATTTGTTATTAATATATAATTTGATAAAATTGTGTTGATCTTGTACTCTAAAACATTTACAAACTAGTATTATTTCTCAAGCTTTTTGTGGATTCCTTGGTATTTTCTCCATTTAGATTATCATCTCATCTTCAGATATAGACAGTTTTAGTTTTCCTTATTCAGTATAATAGGATATATTACTATTCAACATTCAGTAGGATATATTCCTTCCTATTCAACATAGTAGGAATAGTCCTTTTATCTTTTAAATAAATTTTTAAAAAATTTCACTTTTCAATTTATGTATTTATTTATTTTTGCTTTATTTTCTTACTAGAACCTCCAGTAATATATTTAATAAAAGTGGTGAGAGCAGATATCGGTGCCTTGTTTCTGATCTTACAGAGAAAGCATTCAGTCTTTCACAGTTAAATATAATGTCGGTATAGGTTGTTTGTAGATCATCTTTATGAGTTTCAGGATGTTCCTTTTCTATTCCTAGTTTGCTTGGAGTTTTTTTTCTTCTTTTTTAAAAATCATGAATGGGATTGGATTTTGTCAAATGCTTTCTCTGCATTAATGGATAGGATCACATGACTTTTCCCCCTTAATCTATTGGATATGGTGGATTACATTGTTTGATTTTCAAATATTTAACCAACTTTGCATAACTGGAATAAATACCACTTGGTCATGGTATATTATTCTTTTTATATATTTCTGGATTTAATTTGCTAATATTTGGCTGAGGATTTTTACAGCCAATTTCATAAAAAATATTGGTCTGTAGTTTTCTTCTTTCTATACTATCCCTGTCTGGTTTTGGTATCAAGGTAATACTGGCTTCATAAAATTAATTAGGAACTGTTCCCTCTACTTCTATTTCTTATCAAGTCATGTAAAATTGGTGTTAATTCTTTAAGTCTTGGGTGAAAGTGAAACATCTAAGCCTGAATATTTCTTTTGGGAGTTTTTAAATGAAAAATCAGTGTTTCTAATGGTTACAGGAAAATTGAGATTATCTATTTCATCTTGGCTGAGTTTTAGTAGTTTTGGGTGTAGAAGCATTGGTCCATTTCATCCACATTTTTGAATTTATAGTGTAGACTTGTTCATAATAGCTTGTCCCTTATTAACCTGCAGGATATGTCATGGTATCCCTGGTTGCATTTCTGATATCTGTGATTTGTGCCATCTCTCTTTTTATCTTTATCGGTCTTGCTACATCTTTATTGATTAGATTGTTTATTTCAAAGAACCAGCCTTTTGTTTCATTGATTTTTCCCCCCTATTTTCCTGTTTTCAGTTTCATGGATTTTTGTTTCATCCTTATTATTTCCTTCTTTCTGCTTGTTTAGTGTTTTTTCCTCTTCCATTTTTACTATTTTAATATAGAAAATTAGATTATTGCTTTGAAATATTTTCTTTCCCAATTTAGTCCTATAAACTTCCCTTTCAGCATTGCTTTCACTTCATTCCACAAACTTTGATCCGTTATATCTCCATTTTCTTTTATTCTATGCATTTAAAAATTTTTCCTTGACTTTTTACCCATGAGTTATTGGGAATTGTGATGTTTAGTTTTCATGTGATTGAAGATTTTCCTGTTGTCTTTCTGTTATTGATTTCTAGTCTGATTCCATTATGGCTAGAGAACATACTCTCTATGATTTTAATTCTTTTAAATCTGCTAATTTTTTTATCACCCAGTATATGGTATATGAGTGAATGGTCCATGGACACTTGAATATGTATTCTGCTTTTATTGAGTGTGTTCTTTAAATGTCAGTTATATCCTGTTGATTGATGATGTTTTCAGTTCTTCCATATCCTTGCTGATTTTTCTCTCTGGTAGTTCTATAAATTGCTGTGTTGAAGTCTCAAATAATAATTGTGGATTTAAAATTTTCTCCTTTTACCTTTTTCAGTGTTTGCTTCATGTGTTTTGAAGTTCTGTTGTTTGGTGCACACACATTTAGTATCACTAGGTCATCTAGGTGGATTATTCCTGTTATCTTTATGTAATGACCCTCTTTGCCCCTATTAATTTCCTTTGCTCTGAAATCTACTTTATCTGATATTAATATAGCTATTCCTGCTTTTTCTGATTAATGTTCATATGATATATCTTTTTCATCCTTTTACTTTGAACTACCTATATCATGATGTTTAAAGTAAGCTTCTTATAGACAGTATATAGTTGGATCATGCTTGTGATTTTTTCATCTACTCTTCCAATCTCTGTCTTTGACTTGGTTATTTAGAACATTTACAGTTAATATAATTATTGCTATGTTAAAGATTAGGTCTACCATTTTATTTTTTGTTTTGTCTTTTACCTTAGTTTCTCAATCCTGTGTTTCTCTTATTTTGCCTTCTTGTGCGTTACTTGAACATTTTTTAATAAGTGCATTTTAATCTAATTTATTTATAATCATTTGTGTATACTGTTTGTATAGTTTTCTTAGTGGTTGCTTTTGGCATTACACTATACATATGTAACTTATCATAGCCTACTGGAATCAGTGTTTTATTACTTCAAGTGAAGTTTCAAAATTTTACTTCCATTTAGGTCTCTTAATATTCCCCAGTTTTAAAGTATGATTTTCTGTAGTATTTCCTTTATGTACATTGAGAACCACATCAGATGGTGTCATAATTTTTGCTTTGACCATCATATAGAATTTAAGAAACTCATGAGGCTAATGATAGTCTCTTATATTTACCCCATTTGTTTTCACCCATTCCATTGTTCCCCTTTTCTTTCTGAAGTTCCCAGTCTTCTGTTATTGTTTTTTTATGTTTTCATAACAGTAGGTGATATCTGGGCTTTCCAGTGCCATTGGATATGAGTTTCAGGAAACACTGAGCCTGGCTCACTTGATGCTACTGAGTTGGAGGGTTTGTATATGTTGGGCCTGTTGGCACAGCAGATGCAGGCAGATTAGACTAATGTTGATGGGACTAGTGCCACAGGAGAATGCATTCCCATTCAGGCTATGCTGCTGCTACAGTAGATCAAATCCCCCTCTACCCCAAGTGTGGGGCAGTGACCTGCTGCTGTCACTGTTTCTTTATTAGGCTGCTTTTGCCTCAAGTGTGTGGTGGGATCCCTTGGAAGCTGCTGCTGCTGTCAATCACAAGGTTAAATTCATTTTAGAAATACTTAAATATAAATATATAGCCTAGCTCTTGTAGGACCTCTGTATTTGTTTTTTATTGCTTTCATATGAATTACCACAAATTGAGTGACTCAAAACAACATAAATTTATTACCTTACAAGTCTGACATTGGTCTCAATTGAGTAAAGTAAAAGTGTTGGCAGGATCGACAGATGAATGGATAAAGATGTGGCACATATATACAATGGAATATTACTCAGCCATAAAAAGAAATGAAATTGAGTTATTTGTAGTGAGGTGGATTGACCTAGAGACTGTCATACAGAGTGAAGTAAGTCAGAAAGAGAAAAACAAATACCGTATGCTAACACATATATATGGAATCTAAAAAAAAAAGAAAAAATTGTTATGAAGAACCTAGGGGCAGGACAGGAATAAAGACTCAGCCATAGAGAATGGACTTGAGGACACAGGGAGGGGGAAGGGTAATCTGGGATGAAGTGAGAGAGTGGCATGGACATATATATACTACCAAATGTAAAATAGCTAGCTAGTGGGAAGCAACCACAAAGCACAGGGAGTGGAATCCTGCAGTGTTTGCTGATGGGTCATTTTGGAAGAGCTGACTTTCAGTCTGAAGCTCTGCCTGTTTGCATCTGAAGAATCGGCATTTAAGGAGAGGGTGTATGAGGAAGGGGGTGTAGGAGGGACAAAGGTGTCCGGGGTGCAGATGAGCCAGGACCTGACCAGCTGCCTTTTGGGTCCTTTGGTCCCATCTCTTGGTGTGTGCTTCATCTGCATCTTCACTGTCCCCGCTGGCACCCCTGGGGTGTTGTTGTCTGAGTGAGATTCCCCTGGTGCCCCTGCTCTCCTCCCCTCCTCCTGCTGGTTGGGGAGGGAACTGCTTGCTGTGTGGTCTCTACTCCTGAGGCACGAAGGACCCTGTAGCATGGACCTGCAGAGTGTGGGGTGTGGTCCCAAGAGCATGGGGCCCACATAGGACACAACATTGGGGAGTGACAAGTATTAGGGCTGCCTCATCACTGACAGGGAATGTTGCCCAGATCCTGCTCGGGAGGGTGTGGTGGGTGGCCTGGGACCCTAGAGGCCCCATTCCTATCCTGGAGCTTGGAGAGTGCATCCCCATGGGCTCCAGATTCACCCCATATCTCAGCCATTTCCCTCTGTCCTGTCTTTGAACTTAGGAAAACGAGCTCTCTTGTCCACAACATAGGCCTGGTCCTGTTGGTATTAGGATTCTTTAAGTTAGGCGTCCTGGGATAGCTCTTTTTAGGCCTGAGAAGGAACAACTCAGGAGTGTACAACAATTTCAGATGAAACTAATATTCAATGACTATCTCCAACTACTCGGTTGTTGACTTCTATTAGTCATTATTCTCCTGGTTTTAGCTCTGATGTGGGAATTACAGAGGAGTCAACATTTAAATCTTCATAATCTGTGTATTTGTAGCTTCAGTATCATTACTGACCCATAGTTTTTATGGTTTGGGAAGAGTTATTGATTTCATGTATCATGTAAAGGATTCACAATGATGATAGGGCAATTAAGATTACAATAATGGCTAGTAAATTGTTCACATTTTCTCTACCTGTGCATCTATTGTATGCATATGAGTTAGTTTAGATGTCAATATTAGTGAAATGATATAGATGACTAGAGAACTTATTTTAAAAATCACTATTCATGTGTGATGATGAAAATGTAAACGTTCTTCCATTATCGGTGATGTTATATCTTGAGAGCGTAGATGAAATTGATATGCCTTAGTGATATACAGGATTTTAGCCTATGATTTAACTTTGACAAAGCTACATCACTTTTTACTTTTATCTCATTTATTGAGAAAGACATAATTGTTATGGTGTTGGCTTGAAACTGGTTGAGAAGGACTTGAGTCCTTCCTTATTTTACATTTACATAGGTAGGATCTTGAAACATAGGATATGGTGGAGGGCATTCGTGTAACCTTTCTAGGTTAGGAGTAGCAATTTCCACTGCTAAGACTTCTTGTTTAGACACAAATGCTTTTCAAAGTATGAAGATTATTAGCATTACTGCTGCTACTGAGATGAATGAGCCTAAAGACAAAATATTTCATGTGGTGTGTGCCTCAGGGTACTCAGACTAACGTAGTGACATCCCTGAGAGGCCAAGAAAGTGCTGCAGGAAGTCATATTTACTACTACAAATATACTTGTGAAGTGAATTTTTGCTCATGCTGAGTTAACTGTATAACCTGAGAATAGTGGGAATCAGTGTAGGAAGCCTCCTATAATAGTGAAGACTGCTCCCATGGACATTAGGTCATGGAAGTGTGCTACTACATAGTATGTATCCTGGAGGACAATGCCTGGGGGTGAGTTGGCTAAGATGATTCCTGTCAAACCACCTACTGTAAAAAGAAAAACTAAAGCCTAAAACTCATAGTATAGTGGGAAGTCATATAATATTACCTCCGTGAACAGTTGCTAACCAGGGACTTCCCTGGTGACGCAGTGGTTAAGAATTCGCCTGCCAATGCAGGGGACACGGGTTCGAGCCCTCGTCTGGGAAGATTCCACATGCCGTGGAGCAAAAAGCCCGTGCGCCACAACTACTGAGCTGCCCTCTAGAGCCCACAAGCCACAACTACTGAAGCCCACGCGCCTAGAGGCTGTGCTCTGCAACAAGAGAAGCCACTGCAATGAAAAGGCCGTGCACCACAACCAGAGAAAGCCCACGTGCAGCAACCAAGACCCAACGCAGCCAAAAAAAAAAAGAAAAGAGAAAAAAAATTAAATAAAGAGTTGTTAATCAGCTAGATACTTTTACTCCTGTAGGGATAGAAGTAATTATGGTAGCTGATGCAAAGTATGCTCCTGAGTCGACAGCTATCCCTATGGTAAACATATGATGGGCCCACGAGAGAAATCCTAAAAAGCCAGTGGACATGACTCATACTAGTCCCAAATAGCTGAAAGGCACTTTTTGTCCTAAATAGTATGTAATGATATGTGAGATTATAACAAATCCTGGTAGGCCATGAATACAGACTTCAGGGTGACCAAAGAGTCAAAATAGGTGTTGGTATAGGATTCGGTCTCCTCCTGCAGGGTCAAAGAAAGTAGTGTTTAGATTTCTGTCTCTTAACAGTATGGCAATTCTGGCTGCTCAGACTGAGAGTGGTAATGATAGTAATACGGCTATAGTTGGGAAAGATTAAACAAATACTGGTGTTTGGTATTGGGATATGACTGATGTTTTGTATTAAAGACTATAGTAATAAAAGTAATAGCACCAAGAATTGAAGAGACACCTGCTAAATGTAAGCAGAAAATGGTTAGGTCGACAGAGGCTCCTTCATGGGCCAGATTGCAGGCTAGAGCTGAATATACGGTTCCACTTGTACCAGAACCAGCTTCTACTATTGGTGATATGAGTAGGAGTAAGAATGATGGGGGAAGTAGTCAAAAGTTTATATGATTTATTTGGAGAAATGCTACTTTTGGTGTCCGAGTTATTAGTGGCCCAAGTCAGTTTTCAAAGCCTGCAATCATAATGGGTACAACTATCAAGAAAATTATTACAAGTGCAGGGACTGTTATGACTACCTTACAGATTTGGGCATCTCCAAGTAGCGCTCCAGGTTAGCATAGCTCAGCCAGGATTAATATACTTAAGGCGCTGCCTGCTACTCCAGCTCAAGCACCAAATAGTAAAGATAAAATGCCGATATCTTTGTGATTTGTTGAAAATAATCAGCAGTGTATGAACAGAGGTAAAATGACTGAGTTAGCATTAGACTCTAAATCTAAAGACAGAGATTGAGCCCTCTTTCTGGCAAACCCTGTGGTGAATCAACAAATTGAATTGTAACTTGAGAGAAGCAGCTTCAATTCTGCCGGTGATTTTCCTGCCTTTTTTTTTTCTTCTTTTTTCTTTCTCAAAGGCAGGAGAAGTAGATTGAAGCCAGTTGACTAGATGATTTGCCTGTTAACTAAAATTTCCTGGGGTTAAAACTCATCAATCTCGTAAGGATTTGGCTTAGTTACAATGTTTGCTTTGCATTCAGTTGATGTAGGATAAAGTCCTGCAGTCCTTATTTTTAGAAATTAAGTAAATTGTACTTTTTTAGGGTTTTGAAAGCTCTTGGTCTAAACTAACCTAAATTCCTAGTCCAGCACTGATAGGATGGGTGTTATGGGTAGTAATCGTGTGGCTATTATGATGAGTAATGATAGGAAAGTTATTTGTTTTGTATGTTCAAATTGTTGTACTTTTGTGTTGTTTAATGAAGGGAATATAGTTAGTGATGTGGATTATGTTAGCTTCAAGTAGAAATATATGCTGAGGACTGCTGTGATGGCTATTAGTGTTGGTAGAATGATGTTATCATTTTTGTTATCTCTTGGATAATTATTCATTTGGGTCAAAACCCTGATAATGGTGGGCGACCTCCTAATGACACTATAATGCTGAGGATAAGGATCCTGATGGGAGGTGTTTTATCTCATGTGTGTGATAATGATACTCTTGTAGTACATGATCTGGGTATAAATAGGAAGAAGATAGTGTTGTTATGATATAAATTAGTATGTTTAGGATTGTTATACTTGGAATATACATGATAATAGCTGTTATTCATCCTATATGGGCAATTGATGAGGAGGCTGTAATTTTTTCCAGGTGAGTATGGCTAAGTCTGCCTCAGCGTCCAACTATGGTTTATAATATCACTATGATTAACAGTATGTTTAGGTTGATGGATGGTGACATGTGGTATAAAACTGATAGGGGTGCAATTTTGTCATGTTGATAGCATCAGGCCTGCTGTTCATGGAATGCCTTGAGTTACTTTGGGCACTCAGAAGTGAAATGGGGAAAGTCCTACTTTAGTGACAAGGACGATTGTCATGATAGTGGATGCTGCTGGATTAAAGATTTTTGTAATTCATTGTGTTCTTTGACCAGAGTATATTAGATTAATGATAATAGCCATTATAAGTAGTATTGATGTGGTGGATTGTTTTAGAAAATATTTGTTGGATGCTTCTGTAGCTTATGGGTTCATGTTTTTTATTAGAATGGGGATACCATTAACCAGTGTGAGCTTGTTACTACAATTATATTTCCTGAAATAATGGTCAGTAGAATGATAGTAAAAACAATGAGAGTTTATTAGTACAGGAAGGATATACAACAATATTTTGGGGGTATGGGCCTTGAAGCTTTCTTAGAGAACCTTACTATATAGCATTGTGGTGTAATGTGGTAGCATGGAGAATGTAAAATTCTTAGAAATAAGTTCAATTCCAGGAATAAGCGCATTTAAACCTCTATCATTTACTTTATCAAAGTAACTCTTTAGTGAAACATATTTCTTAAGTTTGCTGTGGGTTGCCTGGTATGATGACAGGTAGTGAAAACTCTCATATACATAGGGCTAATGTTAGTAGTAAAAAAATTTTATGAGAGATGTATACGTTGATCATATCAAAATTGTGGGTAGGATGCTCGAATTCATAGAAAGGAGATTGTTAGATGTGTTTTAATGATGACTTGGGCTGTATATAATTCTGGCACGTAGGGATTGTTGAATGCTCCTAAAAATAGAATGTTGTGGAAATGTTTATTATAAGGAAATTGACATATTCTCTAGGAAGGACGGGGTGAATGGGCCTGCTACAGTTTCTACATTGAAGACATATACAGGTTTTGATTCTACTTCTGTTAAATCAAGTGGGGTTCATTGGATTTCTGCTACTGCGGAGATAATCAAATTCTGGGTAGGGGTCAGGAGAAAATTAGTCATAGGTGTTCTTGTGTAATAAATACTGTTGAAATTGTAAATGATCCATTTAGCAGTAGGACTGAGAATAGAATAACTGCTAACAAGACTTCATATGAGATTGTCTGTGCTACTGTCTGTAGAGCTCCAGTGAGTAAGTATTTTGAATCTGAAGCTCATCCAGATCAGAGGATGGAATAAATGGCTAGGCTTGATATGGCTAATATAAACAGTATGCCTACATTTATATTAATTAGTGGATAAGATATGGGAAGAGGAATTCATGTTGTGAGAGCCACGGTTAAGGCTAGCATTGAGGCAATAATATATAAATTGATGATGTTGATGGTCATGGTGGTTCTTTAATAAATAATTTGAATGTCTCAGTAATGGGTTGTAATAATCCATAGGGGCTGCTGACTTTTGGCCCTTTCTGGATTTGTATATAGCCTAGGATTCTCCATTTAGTTAATATGAGGAATGTTATGGTGAATTAAATTGGGTACTTTGTGAAAGCATGTTGATTATAAACATATTCTTAGGAAGAGAACTTGAACCACTGCAGATAAATGTTTCAGTCTTACTTAATTACCGGGCTCTGCCACCGTAACAAACCCTGTTCTACAGTAGGGTATGTATAAATTAATTGAATGTAGATTATATCATCATTTAGTTTGAAGACATTTTGTAAAGTAAGCCGTGTTGCTCTTGTCCTTTCATACTGGAAGAAATCTGCAATAGACAGAAACCAACCAGGATGACTCCAGTCTGAACTCAGATCACGTAAGACTTTAATCGTTGAACAAACAGACAATTCATAGCAGTTATACCATTGAAATGTCGTGATCCAGCATCAAGGTCATAAACCATATTGCCCATATGAACTCCAGAATACAATCACACTGTTATCCCTAGTAAAACTTGTTCCGTTGATCAGTGTTTTAGAAGAACAGGTGATAAAGCATTTTGACTAGCTGGTCTAAATTTTAATCACTCAGAGGCGGTTTTATTCTCCAAAAAATAAATGGCGCACGGGCTCAAGGCGCACCGGCTTCAGTAGTTGTGGTGCGCAGGCTCAGTAGTTGTGGCCCACTGGCTTAGTTGCTCCGTGGCACATGGGATCTTCCCGGACCAGGGATCGAACCCCTGTCCCCTGCATTGGCAGGTGAATTCCTAACCACTGCATCACCAGGGAAGTCCCAGAATCGCAGTCTCCCTTTTAATATACCTTAAGCCCAAAGAATCCATGGAAAATTGTTACTGAAAATAAGACAATAAAATATTGTAAGGACTATAACAGAAGCATATAGTACACAGTTCATATAGACATATCCCAAGCAGTTACAAAGTATATTAAAAGGGAGGCTGCAATTTTAAAAGAATAAGATAAATTATACCCACAAACTCCCAATCTTTCCTGAAACGTTGCAATCTGAAACCCTATTGTAGGAAGCAGAAGATTCCAGGAGACATTCTACAAATGAAGGACTCTAAACCCTGTGGTTGGATAAGGAATTCTGGAAGGAAGGTATCCTCACCCAAGGAGAGCAGGTTCGTATACTTCTCTAACATCACATCCCTGTACAATTCCCATTGATCTTGGTCCAGGAATTCTCACTCCTCTTGAGAGAAATCTATGGCCACATCCTGGAATGTCAGCAGTCCCTGAAATTAAAAGTACACATGCCATGTGGCCACGGGAAGAGTTCATAATGTGACCCAAGAAGAAAACAGCAAGTTAAGAGAACTGGTTTTAATTTAGAAGACTGTCTTCAATTATCCACTAATATATATATATATATTTACAAAGTAACTTTCTCTACCTTATTTCTAACTACAAGAAAAGAGTATGGCATGTGATCCACAAAACCAGTGTAGAGACTATACTTATCTGGAAAAGAAATGATAAAATGATGGTTTCAACACAGGCATATGCATTTTTGAGTGTTTTATTTATATCAAACTGGATAAAATGTGTGTATTTCTCAGACAGAAAAGACATGTCGAGGTAGAAATGTACCTTTCAACTATTCATGGGTACAGAAGTACACTGGGGAGATTGTAAAAGTGCAGCTCGTGATTCAGTAGGTCTTGTGGGCCTGAGTTCTATATTTTTCTCAAGCTCATTTTTAACTAGTGATGCCACAGTCCCTGATTCATTAACCACAGTTGGGAATAACAGAGAGATAATTAGAAAGGTAAAAATTCATATTTAACTTTGAACTTAAAGTGTTTTATGGATTTTTCACCTTTAATAGAATAGTAAGCACAGCAGCAACAATCATTTGTGAATATTTACTATAGACTGTGTATCTTTCTTTTTCGTGTAGGATTCCAGGGAAAAGGCCTGGGCTGCGGCCACAGTGGGCGGGGCCCCCAGGCCAGGCCGCCCCTCCAGGACCCCCAGAAGGGCTCCTGGCCGCTCCAGGCGGCTCCTCCCCTGGCGCCGCCCTCCCTCCCGGAAGGCCTCGGGGCAGAGCGGTCCCACCTCCTCGCCCAGAATGGAGCCCGCGTTTCCGCAGAGCTGGAACTCCCGGCTCGGGGTCTCTTCCCTCCGCCGTCACTGAAGTGCCCCGGAGCCCGAGGGGAGGGCGTCCTCACTGAGGCTGCCAGCTCTGGAGGGGCCCCGGCGGCCAAAGCCTTGACAGTCCTGGGGACCGCGGGCCGGGTAAGTGGGTGCCGACCCTCCTCCTGGTCCAGTGCCCGGGCGTCAGTGCAAGACCAGCTTCTGAGGGGCAGGGGTTCGCTGCCACCCGCCGCTGCTGTGCAGAAAGAGTGGCCCCCAGCGTTCTGATCCCGGGGAACTTCGGTCCTTCCTCTCGCCCCTGCCCTCGGCCTGGCTCGCGGGGCCTGGTGGGCGTGGGGAGTGGGTCGGCCTGAGCGTCCTGAGGGGAAACGGGGAAAGGGAGGTGCAGGGCCCGGTTGGAGCGTCAGCGCCCCTCCTCCTGACTGCGGGGAAAGCGGCTGAAAACGCATCCCCAGGCTCACAGCCCCCTTGTTCAGCGGAGTCTCTCTGCGCTCCTTCCTCCCTGAGCTAAAGTACCGGGGGGAGGGGACAGGGGAGGGCAATGGCGCAGGTAATGGGGAACATCAAAAATGATTGTTAACTAAGGAAAACCAGCTCTCCCAAGGTGAGGAATGTAGCGTTTTTCTTTGTATGGGAAGATGCAAGAGTCTGGGCTCACTGAAATCATTCCTTTGATATGCACCTCAGCTCTCTGGGGCCAGCATTCTGTATTTGCATATCCTGAGTTCCTCAGGGCCCACGGGCTCACATTGGAGTTCTGCAAGTGCTGATGACTGTGACATCCTTTTTTTACTGATATGGCAAGAAATATTCCATTTCTCACAGGCTTGAGGGGCAGAGAGTGAAAAAGAGTAGGAGAATCTCACTCAGCATGTAATTTGGCATATATATATATATATATATATAATATTTATATTTAACTGTGCTAATGGAGGCGCTCAATTCCAATCAATTTGTACTACTGCCCTCTATGTATTAATTTCCTCAATATCATATCATGATATGATTGATATTTATCATGATAAATGCCTATAAAATTGACATAATCCATTTAAACAGGATAATGATTTTTAAAGGAAACATAATAGAAATATAACAACAAAACCCTTACCACCAAAGGCTGTGTGTGGAACAACCTAAATACATGTTCCATTGTTAAAATATTGAAAGGTGTATTCAGTAGAAATATCAACAAAATGAAAAATAATAAGGGCAGCGGAATGCTGAAATGTTGTATCTTTATCATTAAAGTGGCAGAAAATCATTTATTAGTAGGCACTGAGGGCAGAGGATGCCTGATTTTATATCTTTGTCATATTTGTGCAGTTGTTTCAGCAAGTAACTTAAAGACAAAATGGAAAAACAAGGAGGTTTGTGCCTGAGATCATGTTGATGTGAAACCAGGGATGGCCACCTTGTGCCAGGTGAGTGAAGTTTACCTGGCCAGGTAGACCGCAGAGCTCCTGAGAAGCCAGGGTTGGAATTCTTCTGCTGGGTGCCCCTTAGCTTCTGTGACTTGATTGATTGTGAGTCATGTTGGGGGAAAGACCTGATCACAGGAAATGGGTGGAAATAGAGTGATTTGGGGAGCAGCTAACGACATTCATCACAGCTCATGGCCTGATTGAATTTTAAAGAAACAGGAAAACAAATGCTTCTTATGGAATCAGAGAATGTGAGGGCTGGACAATCCCAGAAAATGAGAAACACCCATCCCATTTTCCAGATGAGAAAACAGAAGCCCAGCAAGGTGAAATCCCTCACCCAAGTTGCACCTGTCTCTCCTCCCCACTACATGGTTCATGAAAGCAGGACTCTTCCTGTCTTGATCACTGCTGAACTCCAAACAGGGCCAGGCATCTAACAGCTGATTCAAAAAATTTGGTTGACTGGATGAACAATGCTATTTCTTTCTTTCTCACTCTTATTCAGGACTGTGCCAAGAACTCCCCAGGTTGCAATGTAATTCGATAAATGTAAATATTAATTGAGTTTTGTTGTGATGAGGGCTTAGGCTTTGAAGGTAACAGACTTGGTTCAGATCCTGGTTCTGCCACTTGATAGCTGTTTGGCTTTGGGAAAATTACTAAACCTCTCTGAGCTTACTTCCTCCTTTGTAAAGTGGGGATAAAACTATCTGAGCCAGCAGAGCACCTGCATCAGGGATGTGCACTAAGTATTGGTCTTTCTCACTCTCCCACTCCTTCTCTCTGTTCTTCCCAGAGAAGATGTAAAGAAGGATATAGTAGTTTTTTTAAAAAAAATAATTAATTTAATTATTTTTGGCTGCGTTGGGTCTTCGTTGCTGCGTGTGGGCTTTCTCTAGTTGCAGTGAGCGGGGGTTACTCTTTGTTGCGGCTTCTCATTGCGGTGGATTCTCTTGTTGTGCTTGTTGTGGAGCACCGGCTTTAGGCGCGCGGGCTTCAGTAGTTGTGGCCTCCAGGCTCAGTAGTTGTGTCGCATGGGCTTAGCTGCTCCGTGGCATTTGGGATCTTCCCTGACCAGGACTCGAGCCCATGTCCTCTGCCTTGGCAGGCAGATTCTTAACCACTGCGCCACCAGGGAAGTCCGATATAGTACTTTTTAAAAAGGGGTTTTAATTTATTTCAGAAAATAGACATTTTTCTTGTAGAAAAGTTTATTCCCCTATAGAAACATAAACACGCAAACCACTCCAAATGCTGTATTCTATGGGTTAGATATTATCAGTCACATTTTATAAGTAATTGGGCAAATGACAAAGCACTAGCTAGTGGGGAGTAAGAAAACTCAAATCCGGGGTGCCCCACACCCCAGTTTCAAGAGCAGGGTGTGTTTTTCAAATCCATGTTTCATCTGGTCTTTGTTTCTCATCCATCCTCTGTGTCTGCCTTTCTCAAGAAGGCTCAGATCCTCCGCTTTCACACCCTCCCGGCTGGCTGTGCCCCAGCTCCCGCCCTGGAGCCTCTGCATGCCTGGGTGTGCCTGGTCCCCCTGTGCATCACCAGCTTTGCCAGGGAGCTGCTGTATCGTGCACTGCTTGCTGTACCCAGAGTACCTGGACCCTTCTGGTACATGAAGTACACCCTCATCACCATGTGTGCACGCCCATCCCCTTACCTTATATCCTGCCTCTAAGCCAGGGTTGGGGGTGACTACAGTGTGCATTCAGCTGTGTGAGGTGCTGGGATCAAAGTGAAGTTCCCAACTTGTGAAGTTGCAGGCTTGAGGGGCATACAGTGATTTAAAGTCAGGTCACCTGACTTAGGGGAGACTGATTGATTTAAAGCCAAGGCAGCTGACTTAAAGCCTGCGTCCCTCAGCTGCAGGATGAGACCAGCTTTGGTGGTGCACGGGTTCGCTCCAAGCCAGCATTGCTGTTCAGGAAGAGCTTCCAGTAGCGCCTTAGTGCAGGGGGACTTGGTCCGTTGTCTTCCCCCTGCCCTCAGAGGGGGGCCACCTGCTCTTCTGGAGAATCAGGGAGGGGGAAGTGCAGAGTCCCAGCTGAAGTTGCGGCACCCTTGTCTGATGGCAGGGAAAGGGGGGCAGGGCTGTGTGGTGTCCTAGGGCTGGACTCACCAGGTCGACTCAGCCTCTCAGCCTGCTAACCTCCCCCCACACACCCCACAAGAGTTTCCAATAATATGTAATTGTGCCTTAGGTTCTCGGTCTTCAAACTCATACCCAGGCTTCCAGGTCCCTTGATTCAGCCAATTCCTCTGTGCTCTTTCTTCTATTAGATACAGTCCCAGAGGGAGGGGCTGGGGGATGAGACTGGAGGGATCCCGGCAGCACTGGCCTCAGCTGACTAAAGAGATCCGGGGCCTGCACTATCACACATGTGCGAGGACCCTTAAGGCGGGATCGAGGGGGCCAGCTAGAGGCAGTGTTTGCTGCCTCAAGTGAGTATGGATCACCGTCGGGTGGGGAGCACGCTGACCCCTGAGAAGTACTGTTAGGAGGATGTGTTCCTCCCTCAGCTTCAAGGACGTGGGTGGGCTTCAGGGCTCCAGTTCCTCTCCAGGCCTCCAGGTCCGACTGCACCGCAGCGGCCTTGCAGACCTGCCTTCCTGTCCCAGAACTTGCCAGGCTCCAGGAAGAATCCAGACTGCAGAGATGGTGCCTGAGCACTCCAGCTTAAGAAGTGCTGTCCCCGGGGACCCAACAGTGGAGGGAGGAAGGGTGAAGGGAGTGGGGGTGTTGGGTACTGAGGGGTGGCTGCCCTGGGAGACGTTGAGAGAGAGATATCGCCCCCCACACCCCCTGCCCCTGCAACTGACCTATTGATGCCATAGGATCTCGGGGCCTTTTAGTCAGAGATGCCTCTGCTTCTTTACTCCTGTGTTCAAAACTATGCAAAACCAACTCTTCATCCTCTTGCTGCCTTGCCAGGACTTTTAAAGCACTGTTCTTTTGAAGCACTCATTCCCTAAACTGCAGTTTGGAGCTGTCCCAGCTATTTAAAAGTGTCCTCCTTAAACTGAGACTAAATTCTACTCTTTTGGAAAAATGTCCTTCACTTCATTGGAGATCATCTTTTCTGCCCATTCCTTCCTTCTACTTCCCTCTTAAGAACCCCTGTGCTCAAAGAGCTTGGTGATTTATTTTTTGCTTGATGTCAAAAAGAAACCTTCCCCATGCACCCCCAAAAGCTTTCCTGGATCATAGGTGTTTCAAAACCATGACAGTGTTTTGCAGTTAGTATACACTGGGTAGACTGCCTAGCAATCCCTCCAAGAGCCAGAGGTGAGCAACACCTTTACTTATTTGATTGGATGCCCTTCAAGTTTAGGAAGGTACCATTCTTATGACCCAGCAGAGAAGACAGAGCCCTGGATGGCTGTGGCTGTGATTAGATAACTTCTGATGATTTTATTTCCCTTACTGAGCTGCTGCTTCTAGGTTAAATTCATTTTATTACCTGTCCAGTTTTAAAGAAAGACTGACAAAGTCACTGGAATAGGTCAGGAGTCTGAGCTCAGGGTTGGTCAAAGGTATTCACAGGGAGGAAGGTGGATAAAAATAGGTGGGTAAAATAGGAGGGTTGGCAAGTACAGCCAGGACACCCGTGTTCATCGTGCATACTAATAAAGGCCAGAATCTCCTCATTTATCTCTGGTGGGAAGTTCTGATGGTTTCACAGGATCAAACTCAAATCATATACAAACTAAGGGATTTCCCTGAGCATAAAAGGAAGTATCCATCCCTAGCAGGAGTCACTAAAGAGGAATAAAGACGTAGATGTAGAGAATGGACTGGAGGACACAGGGAAGGGGAAGGGTAAGCTGGGATGAAGTGAGAGAGTGGCATGGACATATATACACTACCAAAGGTGAAATAGATAGCTAGTGGGAAGCAGCTGCATATATGATCACAGGGAGATCAGCTCAGTGCTTTGTGACCAGCTAGAGGGGTGGGATAGGGAAGGTGGGAGGGAGACACAAGAGGGAGAGGTTATGGGAATATATGTATATGAATATTTGATTCACTTTGTTATACAGCAGAAGCTAACACAACAAGGTAAAGTAATTATACTCCAAGAAATATGTTAACAACAACAACAACAAAACCCCAAAATCTAAGTCAATCAAGCCAACGGAGACATTGTATGTGTTTACAGTTCAAGAAATCCACAAGAGAATCCTTTATTCTGTAGGCAATGAATGGTTCATTCGAAAAGAAAAAAACTTTCTAAAATGTTGTTTTTCCATTTATTGTTCAGAACATCCTTTTTATACCTCTGCATTTCTTACTATTCAAAGCCAAGTCACGTGAGCTACAGGGAAGCAGCTGATTGATTTAAAGTTGGGTCATGTGATTTAAAAACCAGTGGCAGTTGATTGATTTAAATCCCAGTTAAATGACATGAGGAAGGGGTGCTAGAAACTGCTTTTTCATCTCTGGCTCAGAATATCATATTTACCTTGGTTCTTCTTATGCTTTAGAAAACTTGAGCTGTATCTCCTTGGAATCGTCAGGAGAAAAATACAGTATTTCAGGTTCATTCTTGATACCAACTTCTCACAGTTAAGGTGTATTGACTAAAAGATCTTCCTTCTTCAAGAGATTCCAAACCTCTGTAAGACACTTCATTGTAATTGGAGAAAAAAGAAGAATGAAATCAGGCCAGCAGCTGCAGGAGGCCAAGGCAGCCCCCAGGACTAGGGAAGGAGGAGGAGGAAGGGCTGAGAGTTGCCATTAGAGCAGACAACCTCCAGAGGGCGCTGAAGCACCGGCAGAGCCCACCTGCCACTCCCAGTTTGGCACTCCAGGGTCAGATTTGGGTTTGGAGATGGGGTTGCTGTAACCCCAAGGAGGTGAGCAGAGAGGAGGAGTTGATTACCTCTGATTATCCTCTGACTCTCTGATTTGATTACCCTCTGACTCTCTGGCCCAAATTGCCTGACGTCACAGGGGGGACAGAGTTTTGCTTTCAGCAACTGATGGGACACTTCCAGGCTGGTCGGGTTGCCCAGTGACCCGACAGCCTGACAGGCTGACTGCGGTGTGATCGCCCTTCGTTTCTCCAGAATCTGTACATCAGGCGGTGCATGGGTGTGGGAGCCCATTCACTGCCACCCCCCACCCCCAGGGGGGGATGGCACCTTCCCTGGCTGTACCCTATGATCACCAGGTGCTTGAAATGAATGCAAGATTTTTGACTTCAAGGAAAAGCTCATGTAACCACTTCTGCCTCATAATGTGTGGGATTTACTATAATGGAAGGACATTATAAAGAACAGGTAGAAAGCTCACCTGTTGATCTCCATGTAGGAGTTAATTTTGCATGAATCCCTCCTACATGAGTAGATAGCAGATGTTTATTTTTGTTCCCATGTGTGTAGTTGTGTCAGAGGATGTAGGTATGGTGATTTGAAGCCCTCAAAGAAATATTCTCAGAACTCTCAAGACTTCTCTTGATTGGAACCGAAAGAGACCTGGAAAAGGAGGAAAAGAAAAGGAGGAGGGAGAACGAATGACTGTTTCTCAGTAAATTCACCTTCCTGGTTGATTGTTCTGTCTTCTCATTTCTTTTAACTTCTATGAATGTCTAATGGAATAATGTAGAAAGGCTGATTTTTATGCTTTAAAAGATTTTACATCACAAAGAAACTAGAAGTGGCTAACAGAACTTATTCAAATCAATTTTACATAGAGACTTTGATATTAAATTTGTATACTAAAATGGGTTTATCCAAATTTTCTCTTTCTTTTTGAGTGAATATTTGTAACATATTTTGTAGATAATAATTTATCCTAGATATACAAAATTGTGAGAATGGGTACCATTTTTTACCACTTAAATGATTTCTTTTAAATGAATAGATTGTACACTTTAAATGCCAATGTTGTGTCTTACATGTTGTGTTTTAATTCCTTGATTTCCAAAACTTGTGTTTATTTAATTGATTTCAATCTAATAATCTGTGTCTCCCCTTTATTGTTTCTTACTTTATATTTTATTGATCTATAGTTAATTTACATTATTATATTAGTTTCAGAGGTACAACAGTGATTCATAAATGTTTAGGTTCTTCTCCATTTATAGTTATTATAAAAGAGTGGCTATATTCCCCATGCTATACAGTACACCACTGTAGATTATTGATTTTATACATAGTGGATTGTACCTCAAAATCTCCTACCACTATTTTGCTCCTCCACCCCATCTCTCCCTGCTGGTAACCACTAGTCTGTTTTTTAATCTGTGAGTCTGTTTTTTTGTTGTTGTTGTTGTATTCAATTTTTCAGATGCCACGTGTAAGTGATAACATACCATGCTTGTTTTCTCATAACATACCATGTTTGTTTTCTCTGCGGCTTATTTTACTAAGCATAATACCCTCCAAGTCCATCCATGTTCTTGCAAAAGGCAAAATTTCATTTTTTGCTGAAGTCATCATAAAAAAATCTTGTTTATCTACTAAGCTATTGATGAACACTTAGTTTGACTCTATATCTTGGCTATGGCAAATAACACTGTTATGAACATTGGGGTGCAGTTAGTTTTTTGAAATAGTGTTTTTGTTTTCTTCTGATATACCCAAGAGTGAAACTGCTGGATATTATGGTAGTTCTATTTTTAGTTTTTTGTGGAACCTCCATTCTGCTTTCCACAGTAGCTGCACTAATTCACATTCACATCAAGAGTGTGCAAGAGTTTCCCTTTCTCCACATCCTCACTAACCTTTGTCATTTGTGATCTGTTTGATGACAGCCATTCTGACAAGACTGAGGTGGTATATCTCATAGTTTTGATTTGCATGTTACTGCCGATTAGCTATGTTTAGCATCTTTGTGAGTTCTGGCTGTCTATCTGTACTTTTTCCTTGGAAAAATGTCTATTTAGGTCTTCTCATTTTAAAAAAAAAAAATTTTGGGTGTTTTTTTGATATTGAGTTTTATGTGCTGTTTCTGTAGTTTAGATATGAACCCTTGATTAGTCATCTTTTTGGTGTTAACCTCTTATCATGTGCAAATATTGTCTCTCCTTCAGCAGGTTGTCTTTTCATTTTGTCTTTGGTTTCCTTTGCTGTGCAAAATCTTTTAAGTTTAGTGAAATCCCATTTGTTTATTTTTGCTTTTGTTTCATTTGCCTTAGTAGACTGAACCTAAAACTGTTGCTATCATTTATGTTGAAGAATGTTGTATATTTTCCTCTAGGGGTTTTATGTTTTCTGGTCCTACATTTAGGTGTTTATTCAGTTTTGCATTTATTTTATATATGGTGTGCTAAAATAATCTAATTTTATTCTTTTCCATGGAGCTGACCAGTTTTCCTAGTACCACTTATTGAAGAGACATTTTTTTCTCCATATTGCCTGCTTTGTCATAAGTCAATTAAATATAAGTGTGTGGGCTTATTTCTGGGATCTCTGTTCTCTTCCAGTGATCTTTGTGTCTGTTTTTGCTCTGGTACGATTCTCTCTGATTACTGTCACTTTGCAATATAATCTGAAGTCAAGGTGCGTGATGCCTCCAGCTGTGTTCCTTCTCAAGATTGTTTGGCTATTTGGGGTCTTTGTGTTTCTATACAAATTTTAAAATTACTTTTTCAAGTTCTGTGCAAATGCTTTGGTATTCTGATAGGGATTGCATTAAATCTGTAGATTGTCTTTGGTAGTATGGTTATTTTCAGAGTATTAATTCTTCCAGTCTATGCACATGCTATGTTTTTCCATCTTTTTGTGTTGCCTTCAACTTCTTTCACCAATGGCTGATAGATTTCTGAGCACACGTCTTTTACCTGCTTAGGTGTGTTTATTCCTAGGTATCTTATTCTTTTTGATGTGATTGCATATGGTATAGTTTTCTTAATTTTTCTTTCTGACAGCTTTGGGTTTTGCTTTTTCTTCTTTCTCTAATTCCTTCAGGTGTAATGTTAGGTTGTTTATTTGATATTTTTCTTGTTTCCTAAGAATAAGCTTGTGTCACTATAACTTCCCCCGTGAACTGCGTTGGCCGTGTTCCATAGATTTTGGATCATTGTGTGTTCATTTTCATTTGTCTTGGGTATTTTTAGAATCCCTCTTTAATTTCTTCAGTCTTCCTTTCTTCCCCTTTTATTCCCTTCATCTGTGACATGAAGACTATCTTTAATATTATGTTTGGATTTCTTTCAATTTTGTGTGAGTGTGTATGTGTGTAATTATTTAAGTTGCTGAGCTCTTAATGTCACATGGACACTACCAACCCTGCATTGTTATTCTGCTCCCCCACAGTTACGGAATTTGACCTTATATTTTACATCTACTTGTTTTGTGTGTCCCTTAACTTCTTATTGTGAATATAGATGATTTTATTACTGTTTTCTTTCATCCTTCCTTTTAGCTGTGTACATGGTTGATTTAGTACCTTTGTTGAATACTTGCCTTAACCAATGAGCTTTTTCCTTTAGTAAGTTTCCTTTCCTAATTTTTATGTTTCAGTCGTGGCCTTTTCTTTTTCACTTAGAAAAGCCCCTTTAAGATTTCTCATAAAGCTGGTTTGGCGATGCTGAGCTCTTTTAGTTTTGCTTCTCTGTAAAACTTTATATCTCTCCATCAAATCTGAAGGAGAGCCTTGCTGGGTAGAGTATTTTTGGTTATCGGCTTTTCCCTTTCATGACTTTAAATATACCATGCCACTCCCTTCTGGCATGCAGAGGTTATCCTGAAAAGTCAGCTGGTAACTTTATGCAAGTTCCCATGTTTGTAACTTGTTGCTTTTCCTTTGCTCCTTTTAATAGTGTCTTTTTATCTTTATTTTTTTTCCATTTTAATTACAATGAGTCTTGGTGTGGTCCTCTTTGGGTTGATCCTGTTTTGGCCTTACTGTGTTTACTGGACTTGGATGTCTGTTTTCTTTCCCAGGTTAGGGAAGTTTTCAGCTCGTATGTCTTCAGGTATGTTCTACACTGCTTTCTCTTCCCTTTTTGCTTCTGGGACCAGTATAATGCAAATATTAGTACACTTGATGTTGTTTCACAAGTCTGTTCAACTTTCCTCATGTCATTTTAATCTATTGTTTTACCGTTCATCTTCAGTGATTGCCAGTACTCTGTCCTTCAGTTTTCTGATTCATTCCTCTGTATCATTTAGTCTACAGTAGTTTCCTTTTAGTGAATTTTTCATTTCAGTTATTGCATTCCTCATCTCTGTTTTGTTGTTCTTTAATGGTCTAACTCTTTCTGAAAAACTTCTAACTTCTTGCTCTGGTCGTCCATTCTTCTCCTGAGTTCTTTGATCAATTTTACCGTCATTACCTTGAACTCTTTCTTGAGTAGATTGGCTATCTCCACTTCACTTAGATCTTCTGAGTTCTTATCTTGTTCCTTCATTTGGATCGTGTTTCTGTGTCACCTCATTTTTCTTAACTTGCTGTTTTTATTGCTATGTATGCAGTAGGTTCATTACATTTCCTGACCTTGGAGAAGTGGCCTTTTGTAGGAGAAGTCCTATGTGTCCCAGCAGCCCAGTGTCCCCTGGTCACTAGAACTATATGTTCTAGGTGTACCCCCTATGTGGGCTGCTTGGGCTCTTCTGTTGTGGTGGGCTGACTACTGTGGGTGGTCTGGTAGGCTTGGCTGCCCCGAGACTGCTTGTTTGCCAGGCTCTGCCTTGTATGGAGGCTGTCTGTGCTGCTTGGTGAGACTAAATCATAAGGCAGCTGGCTGCACAACTCTGGGGGACACCAAATCTAGTGCTGGTTCACTTATGGGTAGAACTGCAGTCCAGGTGATATCAGGGCTAGTGCCCAGTCACTGGTCCTGGGGCTATGCTGGCTACTGGGAGGAAGAGACAGGTCCTGAGTTCTGGCTGCAGGGCCCAGGAGTCGCAGAGTTAGTGTTGGATCACTGTTCCTGACACAGCTATCTGCAGGGTCTGGGGTATCCCTAATCTTGTGTTGACATTCTGATGGGCAGGGTCAGGACCCAGCTGAGTCCATGGCTGCTTCTGGCCTGCAAGTGAGTGTTCTGGTCACACAGGCTGCTGGGCTGTGGTATTCCTGGAGCTGGTGTGTGCCTGTTGGTGTATGAGGCTGATCCCAATGCTAGAGCAGGTTTGCTGTTGGGTAGGTCCAAGCTCCATCCAGTCCCTGTGCAGTTATCACCTGCCGATGGTGAGGCTGACTCCAAGGCCAGAGTAAGCTCACTTGTCAGAGGGGCCAGGGACTCTGGGGCTGGTGTCTGTCCACTGAGGTGTGGAGGCTGGTCCTGGGGCTTTTGGTGGCTGGGCCCATACCCAGGGGCAGCTGTGCATTGAGAGGGTCTGAAGGCAGCCTGTTTGCTGGTGGGTGGGGCTATGCCCCTGCTCAGTTAGTTGCTTGGCCTGCAGCATCCTAGTACTTGTGTCTCTAGTCTGGTGGAAATGGGTAGGGCTAGGTCCTGAGGCTAAAAAGATAGAGGGAGGATTCTGAAATTATGCTTGCTGGTACCAGTGTCCACGAGGTAGAAGGAGCTCCCCCGAATGGCTGCTGCCAGTGTCTCTGTCCCTGAGGCTGTGCTGTAGTTGCCTCTTGCCTGTCTGGGAGACTCTCCAAGATCAGGAGGTCGGTGTGACCCGGGATCCTTTCAAATGACTGCTTCTGTTCTGATTCTCGGATCATGTGGGATTTTGTGAGCATCTTTTAAGAGTGGAATCTCTATTTCCCACAACCTTCTGGCTCTCTGGAAAATAAGCACTACTGGTCTTCAAAGCCCAACTTTCTAGGAACTCTTCTTTCCAGAACAGGATCCCTGTTTCACCTCTGAAATTGTAATTATTCTCCCATTTATGGGCCACCCACCTGGTGGTATGGGTCTTGACTCTATTGAGATTTTGCCCTTCCTTCCTGTCTTGTAGAGGTGCCTTCCTTATGTCTTTAGCTGTAAAACATCTTTTACGGTAGGTCCCGGACTTTTTCATCAATTGCTGTTCTGTAAACTCTTGTGACTTTGGTGTGCCCATGAGAGGCATCAAGCTCTGGGTCTTTGAATGCTACCATCTTGGACAATCTGTACACTTCATTCTTAAATCATATTATTTAATTTTTCTTAGTATCTTATTTGATTAGCAACAGTTTGAAATTTATTATCACTCATGTTTACTTCGCCTGTTTAAAAAAATTGAATAGTGCATTCATTCATCTTGAAATGAAGATAGTGACCTGTGAATTTCCATACCTCAAAAATCAAGGATAAGACAAAAGCCTTTTCTACCTGTGTTACCCTCAAACTCTGCACCCCACCCCAGCCTAGGGATTAACCTCTTGTACCCATGATCACTTTCTGTTTTTGGACCGTTAACCATCATTGCATCTGTATGTGTGTTGACAAAGTGAACTCTAGTCTTTCCAGTTTTTGAGTTTTGTTTTTTGGTTTAGGGAACAGTCCTACTATGAATGTACATTTACTGGTCTGCTGAAGTTCATATATAAACCTGTCAAGCACATTACCAGAATTGGAATTGCTTGTATGTACACTTTGATAAATTTTAGAGACAATGGTAGAACAGAAGTAAATTGTATTTCAAATCCCACAATATTTTCACACCATGAAAACCCTTCCCTGTTTAATATATTTGTGTGTAGTTTATCTTTATGCCCATACTATATTTCCCAGAGATGGGTAAGTGTTATGTTTCTTGCTAGCACATTTACCGTATTGTTCAAAGTCAGGCGTTTAGTGGTTTTAGCATGATCCTATTTTCATGAACTCGCAAATACAAGATCTTCTCTCACACTGTCTTTTACTCCCTGCTGTTTTATATTGCCCTCCTAATTCTCAGTCCTGGTCTTTCTTTATGTTCTTCATCAACCTGGATAGGTTATACTATTTTCTCCCTTATTCAAGACCAATAGAATAGAATAGAACACCCAGAAATAAACCCTGATATATGGCCAAATGATTTTTGACAAGTTGCCAAGACTTTTCAAAGTAGAAAGGATAGTATTTTCAACATTGGTGCTGGGAAGTCATGTTGTCAACATGCAAAAGTAGGAAGATGGACCCTTACCTAACATCATATGCAAAAATTAATGAAAATGTATCAAGAAACTAAATATAAGACCTAATAAAATAAAAAGTCTTAGAAGAAGACACAAGACAAGGGCTTCATGACATTTGATTTGGCAGTGTTTTCCTCCTTATGAAACGAAGGAACAACAAAGGTACAGCTAACAAAAAAATTAACAATTTGCAGTACATAATTTAAAAAAAAATGTGTATCAAAGAAATGTAAACAGAATAAAATGGCAACCCACAAGATGGGAGAAAATATTTGAAAGTCATGTATCTGACACGAGATTTCTATTCAGAATATACAGAGAACTCCTACACCTCAACAAAAAGCAAACACCCTGATTCAAAAATGGATAAAAGACTTGAATAGATGGTTCTTCAAAAAGATGTACAAATGACTAAGCACTTGAATAGATGCTCCATATCACTAAATGCATGTTTATATACTTGTGTGCATGCATACACACACAAGCACACACACGCATACACAAGCAGAAAACAAGTATTGGTGAGGATGTGAGGGAGTTGGAACCATTGTGCTATGTCAGTGGGAATGTAGAATGATACAGCTGTTTTGCAAAAGAGTATGGCAATTTTTCAGATATTGAAAAATAGAATTACTACATGATCCAGGAATTTTACTATGAGGTATACCCAAAGGAATTGAAATCAGGGTCTTAGAGAAATATTTGTACTCCAGTGTTTAGAGCAGTAATAATCAGAGTAGCTAAAATATGAAAGCAACCTAAGTGTTCATCCACTAGTTGCTGGATAAGCAAAGTGTGGTATACCCATATAATACAATATTATTCAGCCTTAAGAAGGAAAAGATCTAGGAATATGCTACAACATGGATGAATCTTGAGGAAATTTAGCTACCAAAAATGCCATTTTTGTGACTTTTAGTGAGTCATAACAATACAACTACTTATTTCAATTATATGGGGTACTTAGTGTAGTCAAAACCATAGAAATTGGGAGGGTAATGATGCTTTTCAGGTGGTTATGGAACAAAAAGGAAAGTTATGTTTAAAGGATACAGAGTTACAGTTTTAAAACGTAGAAAAGAATTAGAAAGATAAATGGTGATGTTGATCGCCCAATAATATGAATGTATTTAATATCACTGAACGGTGCACTTTATAATAATTAAGATGTTATATTTTATGTTATTTGATTTTACCAACATACACAATTGGGAAAGAATGTAATATCAGGAAAGGGAGTGGACCTGGGATAGAGCAGAGAGTAATCAGAAGGGTGAGACACTGCATATGTTGAAGAAGAAGAGCTGAGAGTCTTCATTGGCCAGAAGAGTCTTTATAAAAAAAAATTACTCTGAGGGTGTATTAAATAGATATCTATGGGTGCACTGCTATCTCCCATGGGTTATCTTAAAGAGTCTTTAATAAAGTCCATAAGGCTTGCTGAGGCTTTTTTAAAAACTGGATTCCCTAGGAGATAATTAGAGGGTGGTACTTAAGTCTATGTCTAGGTTGACAGATTTTGCAGGGAAGACGAACCTGAGAAGAGTGGAGGTCTTAAGAGTGTAAGTACATGGAAATTAGAAAAAAAATAATAAAGTGAATTAGGAAAACTTTGGACTTCGAAGGTCATGTATTATTACTGAATCAGACCTGATGTTCCTAAGGAGTTATATACACAGTTGCTATTTGGATTACTTGTTGATAAAGATAAGTGGAACAACTAGAGTCGTTTCCAAGTGTAGGTAAGATATAATGAGAGGATGGAGGTGGAAAGTAGGGAGGCCCAGAGAGAAGTGGGAAGGTCATATTGGGCCAAGATGGTGGTAATATCCAGCAGAACAGATGGTAGAGCAGACTATGGATTCATCTTTTTTATTTCGGCTCCCCACCACATCCTTAATCATTCTTTGGGAATATTTCATGGCTCTGTGATGCAAGTACAGAATTCGAGTGAGGAGACTACACCCTCAGTGTCCAGCTGTCTGAGTCCTCAGTGTGCTTCAAATGATGGAGAACTATTGCTTCTTTATGAGAAGAGTTAGTACCTCGTAGCTAAGCTTAAGCTGGAGCTTATGCAATATTGATTCCATTTTATATATACTGTTGGCATGGAGGTTCCTCCTCCTCTTTTCTTGACCATTATGAAATGAATCTATATTTCTCAACATTTGGGTATATCAGGCAAATACATTAAGTAAAGGAATCTTATACAGTGCTCCCTGCATAGTTTGCTCCTTCTTGTTTCTCTTTTATCTTTACTAAATTAGCACAGGGAGAGACCTTGAAATGTTCTAATCAGGAGAGATTAGAACATCATATTTCTAGAGAGGTTGGTTGGACAGAGCAGGGGTCCCAGTGAAAATCAAAGCTTCTGTTTCTACTTGGAAGTGTACCTGTATAGAGTAGAGGGCTCCAGGAAATATCCTAGAATATTCCAATGTCCCTGCAGGAGATCATTAAGAGAGGTAGGATCTGGTACCAGATCAGTGTACTATGCCATGTTTGTCAGTCATCTGATGTGAGATTCTCAGAGCCAATCCCATATGGTAGGGCTGAGTGCAGAGTGATGAAGAACCTGTGAAAGCCTTTGATTGCATGTTAAAGATGAAGCTCTGATTTCGGGGAGAATTTTCTTACCTGACTGAATGTCACCCTTCTGTGGGGATGAGATTCTGTGCTTTTCCTCCGTTGATGACCACTGACTGAAAATCATTAGAGAATCATGTCTAGAAAGCATTCTTTATTTAATTTCTTAAAGAAGAAAACATAGAAAACATTTTTATCCACTTTCAAATTGAGGATCAAGGGGAATGACATCAGTGAAAATGTCAGAGTAGGGAGCTCTGGCTTGTGTCCATCCCCAGAAACACTGACATACGTGGTAAAACCTGTCAAAATGATCTTATCCACACATGTAAGTTTTCTTTTCTTTTCGCCCTGTAGATTTATCTTTCATTGAAACTTTACTTACTACAGGATGTGGAGAATAAACAGGGAAGTAGAAACTGTATTTCCTGATGAGAGAATCACTAAGTCACATTAGCTGTTCTGAGCTATGTCTTACTCACCGTGACTGTAATTAAAACAAACAAACAAACAAAACACTTTTTTTTTTAGTCAGTTCTGACATTTCCTCGTTAAAAACATGGTAACAGATACAGACTTAGATTTATCAGAATTGAGCAAAATTTTGATTGTACCTGTGTTGAATATATGAGCATGACCTGCTACAAAACTTCATTATACTTATTGCCACAACTGACAAATTCCCTTTTTCCACTCCTGATATGTTGCATGTAAGGAATGCATAGGTCACTAACCCCAGCTGGTCACAGGTAAACTCTGCCACATGGATTACTGCATGTTTTCCTGCTAGAAGACCATACATTCTCGAGTATCATGCCTGCAAAGTATCTGGGCTCTTCTTTTTTCTGGATAAAGTTTAGATAATCACCTAATTTTATGAGAAATATATAAATTGTATCTGCATATTCTTCAGGTTTTTATTTATCCATTCTCTTTCAAGTCCTAAGTGCAAATATTAAAGTGATTTCCAAGAGGGTGGTAAATAAGACAGCTATGTTTATGCTCCAAAATTAACAATAAATCATAATACAATTGTAAATGCATTAATGTGTGATTAATATGTAGATACTTATGTAAATGCAATTTTAGTAATGCTTTGTGGAGAGCTTCAGAATCTAGGTATTAAAAAAAAAGAAGAAGAAGGAGTTCTTGAAACTCTGAGGGAATTATAGAGAAGTCTTTGTGTCTATAAATATCACTCTGAAATAATGCATTTTCTCAGAAATAGACTAGGCATAAAATTGTAGGAAAAAACTTCATGAAATGAAAGAGCATGTGAGATGGCCATACAAGAAAAAGAAGATTCTCAGAGAATAATGAACAGTGTGGAGTTCAGCAGAAGGGTCATACAGATTCAGAGAGTAAAACTTTGTAGAGCCTACTTGTGAGTTCCTCATATTTCATCTTTGGAGACACGGTAGTCATTGGAAATATGATGTTATAAGATGACGTTAACATACTTAAACACTTTCATTTAGAAATGACCACTTAGAATCAGAATAAATGAAAGAGAAGACAAAATTATGTTTTTGTTGATTTTTAAAGACCTCAGGTGAGTGCTGATAATTTAAAAATACATGATGTCTTTCACTGCAAAGTAAAGGAGCAGTTACAGTGGAGGATTACTGGACTGAATGTCAATATCATGACATAGTATGAGTGTGTTTCGTGTTTGGTAATTGCAATCATTGTTGCTTTTGTTGTGGTCATCCATTTACAATGCTTGGTGTCAGTTGATTTATCTCTTGTAAAAATAAAATACAGTGTGTGTGTGTAAAAAAAATACATGATGTCTTGACTAAAGCTGTATGGACTTTGAGATCTGGAAAAAAAGCATTTCTTTTCTGTAATGCTAGGATGCTAATTGGACATTTTTGCAAGAAAGAGATTTCAGGATGCAAATCTCGTGCCTCTAAGGTGGGAAGTCAGTTCATGGCGGAACATTCTATTAAACTTGTGTGAGTGGAGAAATATTTCTTTGGAAGGAAGAGGTCGGTCACGAATCCCTTTTCAATAAAGTTAGTGGTTTATAGTATACCGAATGAGCAAAATGGCTATTTCTGAACTTTAGAAAGCATTAATATAGTTTTTCTGCATTTATATTATGAAGCTGATGTAAAGTATCAAAAATTCTTTATTTTGAAAAACAATGTAATCAATTTGACATAATTCATATATATTGAACCTGTGGTACACACACACAATAAAACTTACATTCCCAAATTTTTTTGCACTAAAGAAATATCTTCAAGTGTAGTTGATTTACAATGCTGTGGGTTTTTCAAATACATGTTTATTGGAGTATAATTGCTTTATAACATTGTATTAGTTTCTGCTTTACAACAAAGTGGATCAGCTATATGTATACATATATTCCCGATACCCCCCCCCTCTTGAGCCTCCCTCCCACACTCCCTATCCCACCCCTCTGGGGGACATAAAGCACCGAGTTGATCTCCCTGTACTATGCGGCAGCTTACCACTAGCTATTTTACATTTGGTAGTGTATATATGTCAGTGCTACTCTCTCACTACGTCCCTGTCTCCCCTTCCCCCCTGTGTCCTTAAGTCCGTTCTCTACATCTGTGTCTTTATTCCTGCCCTGTCACTAGGTTCGTCAGTACCATTTTTCTAGATTCCATATATATGTGTTAGCGTACGGTATTTGTTTTTCTCTTTCTGACATACTTCACTCTGTATGACAGACTCTAGGTCCAGCCACCTCACTACAAATAACTCAATTTTGTTCGTTTTTATGGCTGAGTAGTACTCCATTGTGTATATGTGCCACGTCTTCTTTATATATTCATCTGTCGATGGACATTTAGGTTGCGTCTATGTCCTGGCTATTGTAAATAGTGCTACAGTGAACATTGTGGTACATGTATCTTTTTGAATTATAGTTTTCTCTGGGTATATGCCCAGTAGTGGAATTGCTGGGTCATATGATAGTTCTATTTTTAGCTTTTAAGGAACCTCCATACTGTTCTCCATAATGGCTGTATCCGTTTACATTCCCACCAACAGTGCAGGAGGGTTTCCTTTTCTCCACACCCTATCCAGCCTTTATGCATTGTTTTATTAATTTCTTTTTTTTAAACTTTTTTTAAAATTTTTATATTTATTTTTGGCTGTGTTGGGTCTTCGTTTCTGTGCGAGGGCTTTCTCTAGATGCGGCAAGTGGGGGCCACTCTTCATCGCGGTGCGCGGGCCTCTTCACTATCGTGGCCTCTCTTGTTGCGGAGCACAGGCTCCAGACGCGCAGGCTCAGTAGTTGTGGCTCACGGGCCTAGCTGCTCCGCGGCATGTGGGATCTTCCCAGACCAGGGCTTGAACCTGTGTCCCCTGCATTGGCAGGCAGATTCTCAACCACTGCGCCACTAGGGAAGCCCTCCTTCATTTTTTTTTCATTTATTTCTGATTTCATCTTTATGATTTCTTTCCTTCTGCTAACTTTGGGTTTTTTTTTATTATTCTTTCTTTAATTGCTTTAGGTGTAAGTTTAGGTCGTTTATTTGAGATTTTTCTTTTTTCTTGAGGTAGGATTGTATTGCTATAAACTTCCCTCTTAGAACTGCTTTTGCTGCATCCCTTAGATTTTGGGTCATTGTGTTTTCATTGTCAGTTGTTTCTAGGTAATTTTTTATTTCCTCTTTGATTTCTTCAGTGATCTCTTGGTTATTAAGTAGTGTATTGTTTAGCGTCCATGTGTTTGTATTTTTTTTACAAATTTTTTCCTGTAATTCATATCTAGTCTGATAGTGTTGTGGTCAGAAAAGATACATGATACGATTTCAATTTTCTTAAATTTACCAAGGCTTGATTTGTGACCCAAGATAAAATCTATCCTGGAGGATGTTCCATGAGCACTTGAGAAGAAAGTGTATTCTGTTGTTTTTGGATGGAATGTCGTATAAATATCAATTAAGTCCATCTTGTTTAATGTATCATTTAAAGCTTGTGTTTCCTTATTTATTTTCCTTTTGGATGAATTGTCCATTGGTGAAAGGGGGTGTTAAAGTCCCCCACTATGATTGTGTTACTGTCAATTTCTGCTTTTGTGGCTGTTAGCATTTGCCTTATGTATTGAGGTGCTCCTATGTTGGGTGCATAAATATTTACAATTGTTATATCTTCTTTTGTAGATTGATCCCTTCATCATTATGTAGTGTTCTTCTTTGTTTCTTGTAATAGTCTTTGTTTTAAAGTCTATTTTGTCCGATATGAAAATTGCTACTCGAACTCTCTTTTGATTTCCATTTGCATGGAATATGTTTTTCCATCAACACACTTTCAGTCTGTATGTGTCCCTAGGTCTGAAGTGGGTCTCTTGTAGACAGCATATATACGGGTCTTGTTTTTGTGTCCAGTCAGCCAGTCTATGTCTTTTGGTTGGAGCATTTAATCCATTTCATTTAAGGTAATTATCGATATGTATTTTCCTATTCCCATTTTCTTAAATGTTTTGGGTTTGTTATTGTAGGTGTTTTCCTTCTCTTGTGTTTCTTGCCTAGAGAAGTTCCTTTAGCGTTTGTTGTAAAGCTGGTTTGGTGGTGCTGAACTCTCTCAGCTTTTGCTTGTCTGTAAAGGTTTTAATTTCTCTGTCAAATCTGAATGAGATCCTTGCTGGGTAGAGTAATCTTGGTTGTAGGCTTTTTCCCTTTCATCACTTTAAATATGCACAAAGATGCACAAAGTGTATGCTCAGCAGTCCCTCAGAGTCGACAGCCTTTCTATTGTGATCTATTTATGATTTATTTCTTAAATGACTAATGAGGCTTAGTCAGATTTTTCTGACGGCTTTGGGTCTTCAACTTTCTGCTTTCATCATTTGTCCTTAATAGCAAAATCTAGATTTAAAGTGTTTTAGTTTTCTATTCACTTATACACAGTTATATAGATAAAAGATGTCAACATCCCATACAAATGCACCCTTCCCTACTTCTACCTCTCAATATTTTGTAGAGACTTCTGTCTTTATGCAGAGAGTGTATTTGGAGGGGGTGGGGGGGGGTTCCCATGTTTAAAGAAAATTGCATTTAATATAAACCCAAATCAATACTTTATACCATTAGTACCACCAATATGCCACTCAGGCTGTCCTAAAAGCATCCCAAAAGCAGTTCCTGTGGGAAACAGAAAACAGGCTGTTTGCAGTTCATGAAGAACACCCCAATACTATTCCATTGTATTTTATGTCAAAGAAAAGCATGATCTCTATCAATTTGAGACATCATGTTTTAGAAAATTTGGATATAAGATGCATTTTTTTCCCTTTCCTAGCTAACCTAAATTAATAGCAAAAGTAATCATTTATTGAGCACCTACTGTGTTACACAAATTATTTATAATCTTTATAACACACCTACAATGTAGGCATTATAATTGCCATTTTTAAAATATGGAAATTGAAACTCAGAAATACAATATAATCTGAGCAGAGTTACACAGCTATTGAATGGCAGAGCTAGTATTTAAACCTGTCTCGTCATGTTCCAAATTCTATGTCTGTATTAAGATAGGAAGACTATAACTTTCTGATACTCAATACACCTAAAAAAGTGAAATTTAGAGAATGTGAAAATTCCCCCCATATCAGAAAACTAGTGTAATTTTTAAAAGAAGTATCATGAGCAGAATCAGGCAATTAAGTAAAAGTACTATTCAAGTACACAAATCACTGTGATCATTGGAGAACATGTTACTGTCACATGAAAGGCAATGAGAGAAGAATAGTATTTACAGTGGTGGGAGAAAATTTCTATGTCTTTATGCTTCTTTGCCTTTTAAAATGTTAATCTCATAATGATAAAACTAAAGGAACAATAGGTTTTGTTTCCAAAAGCTGCTGCTAATAATGATATGTTCACTATACCATAGGCTGTCTAGGCCAGTGTGTTTGTGCATTACTTGTTTATTTATGTATATACTTAATTTTTAAAATAAGTCTTTTATTATAAATATGATATACCTTCGTTGCTACATATTCAAGCCATAGAGAAAGGCATAGAATCGTTTTTCGTTATATTCTTCCAGATTTTATTATTTTTTCACTTCCTTTTCCTTTCCTCCCTTTATTTGAGGTTGTTATTTATGGAAATGCTGGCCCAAAACTTGAAGTTTCTAATGACTCTATTAAGCTTCTACCATCCCACTTCCTGCTTCCAAGTGGCAACCACTTTGAATTTTTCAACTTGATCTTTTGGTGTTTACCTCTGTATATCCATGTAACATGTTTATACATGTTTCTACTTCCTGTATTTTCTCATTGAAATTACCTTTTGACTTCCCATTTTTGGAAGATGAGGATTTATATCTTTTTACAATCCCTTCTCAACCCCCACTACACACACACACACACACACACACACACACACACACACACACACACCCCTTCAACTTGGTAAGAGTGAAATTTTGGTTTTGTTTTTTAGGACTGAATCCAGTATACTATGATCACTTTTTCTTGTACATTTTGTTTAACTTTGAGCTAATATTTTCTCTCTTTCATATTCTATCAAGTTTATATGTACTCTTCACTAATTCAACTCCAAAGCCTCCTTCTGTTGTATAATAAACTTCTTATTATATCCAAACACATTAGGTCTTCTCCGAATTTTCTCTTCTTACTAAAAAATAACTTTCCTGGAAACTTCTAAGCTGCTACAACCTGGACTCGTTCCTCTCTGTGCCCACCTTTGGTCCTGGACACATTTCACTATCACTTTAATTCCCTTCACCTGTCTCTTTTGTAGGATCTCCTATTTCCTGGGTTCCATCTCCTGTTGGGGAAGAAGGGAGTGTTTGTTTGTTTGTTTACTTCCTGTTTGGGTGGAGTATATCTTCCAGCACATTCCTAATAAAGAGATGCATGTGAAACATTTTTTGAGAATTTACATATGTGAGTATTCCCTTATTCTGTCATCTTTCTACTTAATAGTTTGGCAAAGTATAGAACACTAGATTGGAAAGTGGCGTCTCACAAAATTTTGAAGGTATTTCTCCACTGTCTTCTAGGCCCAAATGTGACTGAAATCATTCAAATTCTTTTCTTTGAAACCTGGTTGTCTCTCTCTCTCTTTCTCTCTCACCTTGTCAATATTCCTCTATTTCGCAGGTAGATACTTTGATGGGCTCTGTTTCCTTCCATTATGTTAGGCACTCTGTGTGTAAATCCCTTTTGAGTGCAAACTTATATTCTCCAGATCTGCTAATCTTTTGAAAATTATTTTATTCATGACTTTATCCTTTCTATGGACTTTTTTCTCTTTTTGGAAATTTCTATCAGATCTCTTGGACTGTTTCCTTTCTTTTTCCCCCTCACTGTTTCCTATTTATTTGCTTCTTTACCCTAGTTTATGCGAGAATTGTTGACTTCATATTCTAAATCTTGTGAATTTTTCTTTTCTGCTCTAATAGTTTCAATTTTCAAAATATCTCTACTAGTTCTTTGAATGTTACTTTTTCAAAGCATCCATTTAATTTATGAATGCAATATCTTATGGCTCTGAGGATACTTATGCTATTTTAATAATGTTTTTCTTCTCTCCACTTAATTCATATTTTCTTTTTCTTTTTTTTCTACCTGTTTTGTTGCTTGCCTGTTTGCTCATAGTTAAGAGTGGTACATTAGAAACCCAAACGGAAACTCTGAGAGCAGATGAATTTCTTAAACTGTGGTCTTTATGTAGAGTGATCTGGCGGGGACATTTCCTTGTGGAAATCCTGATGTTGGCGTATTTAGAGCTTTCCTCTGGGGCTGCTCAAATTCCCAAGCAAAGTCTTCCTCTGTCCTGCTTGGAGGGAATCCTCCTGGTTGCTACTTCGGGAATTTGTTTTTTCCCCAGCTTGCTAACACACATCCAATTTTGTGATTTATTATTAAAATTACATTCTCTTGGGACTTCCCTGGTGGTCCAGTGGCTAAGACTCTGTGCTCTCAATGCAGGGGGCCCAGGTTCGATCCCTAGTCAGGGAATTAGATACCACATGCCAAAACTAAGAGTTCACATGCCGCAACTAAAAGATCCCTCATGCCACAACTAAGACCTGCCACAGCCCAATAAATAAATAAATATTTTTAAAAATAATAAATAAAATTACATTTTCTCACTTGAACACAATTTATGTGAAGGAACTAGGATGACTAGGAGGCAGAGGTGTCATGCACTTAAAAATTATCTCAACGGAATTTTTCTTTTCAGTGATGTCCTTAATACTTTACTGTTTGTGAGGGCCTGTTACAAAAGTAAAATCTTGGAGTTAACAGAACTGTGTATAAGGTATGGGATTATGAAGTTGAGGTCAGCTGATAGAGAAAATTGAACCAGGTGGCATTAGCACCACAATTCAGGGTTATATTTTTTTCTGTAAGCTACAGCACCAAAAACTTAATTGGCTAAATCAAGTTGTCCTTCCTCATAGTGTTCACAGTCTATAATGTTGAAAGCTATTTTGGTGAGTGTTATGTTGCAATTTACAATAAAAAGTATATATTCAGTGTTCAAACCCTGCTCCTGCCACAAATCTCCTAAAAGTCTTGGAATTTCCTAAGTGATAAGGACAACAAAGGTGTGTTTTTACGTGAATGAGGTGACTTTTGGAAAGAACCTAAGGATGGGGGCTGGTTGCTAGCTGAGTCAAAGATTTGATTAGAATGTTGGAACTTTCACTTTCCTCCCCACCCCTGAACTTCCAGCCTCAGGGGAGGGGACAGGGCTGGAGACTGAGTTCAGCCAGCAGTGTTGTAATCAGTCATGCCTTTCAGGAAGCCTCCATAAAAACTCAAAAGGAGGGGTTCCAAGAGCTTCCGAGTTGGTGAACACGTGGAGATTTGGGGAGTCACACCCAAAGAGGGCAAGGAAGCTCCATGCCTTTTCTCATACCTTACCCTAGGCATCTCTTTTATCTGGCTACTTCTGAGTCATATTCTTTTATAATAAACCAGCAATCAGTTAAGTAAATGTTTCTCTGAGCTCTGTGAGCCACTCAAGCAAATTAACCCCAAACCAAGGAGGGTCGCTGGAATTGCTGATCTACAGTCAATCAGTCAGAAGCACAGGTGATAACCTGGACTTGAGATTCACGTCTGAAGTGTGTGTGTGTGTGTGTGTGTGTGTGTGTGTGTTTGTGTGTGTGTTTGTAAGGAGTTGGGTGGCAGTGGAGGGCCATGTGGTCTGGTAGGACTGAGCCCATAACCTGTGGAATCTGATGCTGTTTCCAAGTATATAGTGTTAGAATTGAGTTGAACTGTAGGACACCCAGTTGGCGTCCAGAAAACTTCTTGGTGGTGGGAAACACCCTCCCTCCACACATTAGAAATGGGGTGTTCAGAGGACCAAAGAGTGAGTTTCCAAAATAATTGAGATCGGTTCAAAAGTGACACTGAGATGCGTGTGCACAGACACACACAAATCCTTCACTGTGTTCATGAAATTCACTTTTATTTAATAGAGTAGGAAGTTTGTCAGTGTGTGGGGGGAAGAAAAAAAATACAAACCTCATTAAGTAGAAGTAAATAAACTCATATTGAACATTTTTGCCATTTTAGAATCAGACAACAATCTGTGACTTCAGATATTGAATAAAAATGTAGCACGTGTGCTGGTAAATTTAAGAGGCCCCCTACAGATGACTTTAAAATTATAAAATTACCTAATTTTATTTCCAAGTCAAAATCTAGAATAACTTTATGAATATCACCAACTAATTCATGGCTTCTTGGGATAGATCCTCAACCACATGACAGCTTCTGATAACTGGAATATTACTTTTATGTATTAGTTCAAATACCTGGGAAAGTGGATCGGTTTGGTCTAGCTAATCTTAATGAGCCTGTCCACCGAGTTCACTGGTTACCTGCCACCTTTGGATCTGCTGCCCATTAGTCACATGCCCACACCTGAGCAATGAACTCTGGAGGAAGGACAACTGGAGATGGGCTGCACGTCATGGTCACTAGGCAAGAAGGAATTGTCTGAAGGAAAACTTTTACCTGGAAGGGAAATATCATCATTTCCTCCCCAGTTTTAAGATTCAATGTTTTTCCATTGCTTTTTTTAAAAAAAAATTTTATTAGAGTATACTTGATTTGCAATGTTGTGTCAGTCTCTGCTGTACAACAAAGTGAATCATGTGTGTATATATATATATATATATATATATATATATATATATATATATATATATATATATATATATATATATATATATATATATATATCTGCTCTTTTTTAGATCCTTTTCCCATATAGGTCATTACATAGTACTGAGTAGTTTCCTGTGCTATACAGTAGGTCCTTATTAGCTATCTATTTTATATATATAGTGTGTATATGTCAATCCCAATCTCCCAATTTATCCCTCCCTCCCATCCTCCCTGGTAACCATAAGATTGTTTTCTACATCTGTGACTCTCTTTCTGTTTTGTACCATGATTTTAGATTCCACATATAAGCAATATCATATAATATTTGTCTTTCTCTGACTTACTTCACTCAGTATGACAATCTCTAGGTCCATCATGTTGCAAATGTTACTATTTTTTGTCATTCTTTTTTATGCCTGAGTAATATTCCATCATATATATATGTATACACACACACACATCATGTCTTTTTTATCCATTCATCTGTTGACGGACATTTAGGTTGCTTCCATTTCCTGGCTATGGTAAATAGTGCTGCAATGAACATTCGGGTGCGTGTATCTTTTTCAAATTATGGTCGTCTCTGGATATATGCCCGGGAGTAGGATTGCTAGAACTTATGGTAGCTCTAAAAACAATTAATGCTGGAGAGGGTGTGGAGAAAAGGGAACCCTTGTACACTGTTGGTGGGCATGTAAGTTGGTACAGCCACTATGGAGAACAATATGGAGGTTCCTTAAAAACAAACAAAACCTGCGGGGCGGTGGTGGTGGTGGTGTGATGAATTGGGCGATTGGGATTGACATGTGTACACTGATGTGTATAAAATTGATGACTCATTAAAACAACAACAACAACAAAAACTACTAAAAATAGAGCTTCCATTGCTTAGGATCGATCCTACAAAGGCTGATGTGACTGGGCCCCTGCCTCGCCTCTTCTCTCATTACTCTCTGCTCTTTCTCTCTGCTGCAGCCATGCTGACTTTGCAGTTTCTCAAATCACCCTTGTTTCCATGTTGCCCCACAACATTTGCCTAGGCTTTTCCCTTTGCCCACCTAATAATCACCCTTTAGATCTCATTTCAAATTACATTCTCAGTGTCTTTGAAGAAGTCTACAGAACAACTTACTTCTGGAACTTAGAGCTGCCAATTAAATTCCATTTTGTTATGAAACTAATTGTGTGAATCTGTTGATCGGGGTTCAGGACACACTAACCCAAAATATGACACCTTGGCATACTGAATATTTTCAGCTGAAGGAATTTGAGAAAGAGCATATGTAGAAAGGACTCTCTGACCTTCCCCTGCAGGAGATCGTAAGACCCTTATGTGAGGGGTGCCTTTTCTATACCCAGAGAAAATGTTCATCCTCATCTCCAAGACGTCAAGAGGAATTAGACTGAAAAGGCTTTGCTATTTCCCCTAATTTACCGCATTAAACTCATACCCCTTTTTGTCCTATCATATTTTCCATGACTTTCTACTCTTCTTCCAACCAAACAGAAACACTCTCAGGTTTAACCACTTCTTCAGGTCTTCATTTTCTAATGAAGTTTCCGGTGTCACGTGAAACTTACAATAAACGAATTTGTATGCTTTTCTCTTGTCAATCTGTCTTTTGTTAGAGGGGTCTCTGTCAAGAACTTAGAAGGGTAGAGGAAACAGCTCTTTTTCTTCCCTTCTTCAGTAACCAGGTAAGAGGCTGTCAAGGTAGTCAAAAAAGAGGAAGTTTCTAGACGGTGAGAAGGGTCACACTGTGTTGAGTAGTGATTAGCAAGGAGAGAAGAGTTAGTAGCAGGGGAGTAGTACTACTCTCAGAAGTCACCTCTCTCGTCTCTGAAGTCTCCTCATATTTGCTACTTAGGCAGTGAATTGTTCCCATAGTATTTTTTTTTCTTCTCCTTATCTGAGATGCTCATTGAAGACCACATTTATAAGGTACAACTTGATCACTATATGTGGATGGCTTGGTGCATTATATTTGGAAAGTTTTTAATTATTATTGAGTAATAAGTAAGCTTTGTTGAAGCCTTGTCTTTCTTTTTTTTTAGTGTTTGTAATATACTTTGATTTGATTGGATTTTTTACTGAAGTATAGTTAATTAACAATGTTGTGCTAGTTTCAGGTATACAGGAGAGTGATTCATTTTTATATATACATATATTAAGATTAATTTTTATATATATTATATAATATATATATATTCTTTTTCAGATTCTTTTCCATTATAGGTTATTACAAGATATTGAGTATAGTTCCCTGTGCTATACAGTAGTTGCTTTTTCATGTTCTTATTAAGTTTCATCTTCCTGCATTTTACTTTTTAAGATGCATTTTTTTTTAAATGGGAAACTTTTTTCTGATTATGTTAGTCTATGGACTATCATGGGTCTCTAAATTCAGAAATATATATTAGTAAATGTTCCCTTCCTCATCCCTACATTCATGGGTAATCTCCTGCTAATTATTAGCATGGTGAAGTAAATTAAGGAAGCTATTATTGGGTGTATATGTTAATAGAGTGATAATTGGATACCAGTGGGTAAGAATTAAGTAGGAAATGTCAAGGTGAGTTCAGAGACGTTTCATTAAAGAAAAAAATAGGAAAATGCTGAGGAGCTTACAATCAATTGCTTATTTTACACCAAATGGCTTTTTAAAATTATGGTCACAAAAAGTGGATAAGCAGTAAAATGTACATTTGAGCTGATACAAATTGTCAGAAGAGAAATAAATATCGACACGTTTCACATTTGAGGTAGATTAGATAAATGTTTGATTTTTGAACATTCATTTCAAACAACAAAATTGAAATAACCTAAAATTTTCATGAAAGCTGTGCTGACATTCTAAATCAGTTATGCCATCATTTTGAAAATGGTCAAGATGGGAAGGGGAGGTAGGAAGATGGGATTCCACGTAAAATTCATCCGAAATATTTTTCTAAGACGATTTGAACAACACACTTAGGATTTCAGGGATGCCCATTCTGTGTATAACGTATCTATCTGCAAACGTGTTATGGCAAGCATCACTTGGCTGACACACCTGCCCACTGTCCTACCTACAGTGAGCTGTCTGAGATGTCGTGGGAGTTGCCTCTAACCAGGACCTGATACCCAATGCCCTGACAACGCTGCCTTTTCAAAGCTTGAACTGCGACTCTTCACTTGGCTCCGCAGGCCCAGGGCAACTTGAACACCTGGCAAGACAGTAAGTTGGCAGATTCCTGCCTCTGAAAGATATGCAATTTTCAAGTGAGAGTTGCATTTCTCAGTTTTACTTTTCTGTTTAGGGATTAGTTTGCTAATTTGTTCACTTATTCATTCACACATTTACATTTATTGACCAATATTTGTACAATTACGTTTTGTTTCCTCACTTGAATAAATAATTTTTTTTCTCCACGATGACTAAGGAACAAGCTGGTAAATGGTTGTTTGCTCTACGGTCATTTTGCCACAAGGTGGTGGTATAACTCTTTGAAGTTAAAAAAAAAAACTTGCAAAAAGTGTAATTTCAAGATTTATAAAAACAAATATAACTCATGAGAACGGCTTATTTTTGTTTCATAGTTTAATTTCTCTACAACTTTAATAACTGTAGAAATTAGATTTCTATTGCAAATGAATTTTTCTTAAATGATATATAAATTATAAGAATTGAAATCACTCTGATAATGATGATGATATGCAGTTATCACAGCTAACATTATCTAAGGCCTTATTTTGTGCCAGGCACTGTGCGAGGTGTTTTATGTACAGTGAGTCAGTGCTCGCTGTCCTATCATTACTTAAATACAATCACTGCTACCCTCTTTGCAGATAAGAAGACCAACACTTATATTAACAGGGATTCTTATTTATCTGGTCTTTTAATACTGTGTCTTATGTTAGGCTTTATAGTTGAATTAGAGCTATGTTTCCTGAGTTAGCAGGACAGTAATCTCCAGGGGGTACATTTTTCCATAAGTAATTTTTGCAGAGTCCTAACCTGAAGATTCTAATTCCGAGTGTCTGGAATTGGGACCTAGTAAACTGTACTTTGAACAAATGTCTCTTATGATTCTTACTGTTAAACAAGTTTAAAAACTATTGATTGATAGTTGTCTTTGAGTTTCACTGCTCTGCTTAAAAGATGCTTAAAATCACCTATTTCCAGCACTGCATCCTTTACCTCAAGATTTTAAAATCAAGATTATAAAATTACAATAATGTTTCATTCAGGCTCTTCAATACTATTTTCACCCTGATTTTGAGGATTTGGGCAAGTGATGTATTATAAAGAGGTGAATGCTTTTGTATTTTATTGTAAAAAAAAAGTGATATGTAAAGAAAGTATTTTGTGCTCTGTTACAGAAATATTCCAGTGAAATTCATACTACACAATGTAGTAAAAACAGATATAAAATGCTTTATCAGTTTAAAAGTACTGAAAATTCTAATTTGTATTTTAGGGATGCATATAAACTATTAACAATTCAAATATGATATGGCAATATTGAGTTAGTAAAATCTCTTATAACATAACTGATCCCAACTTTTTTAAAAGCATGTAATATTTTGCCTCACCAGCTTTACACTGCTGAAGTTTAAAAATGAACAAAGTACTGAAATCCAGTGACAACAGCTAGCAGAACATTTTCCTTTAAATCTAAAGTATTTATAGTGCTCTGTGTATTTAGATCTCTCTTCTCCTAGATATTAGGTATCCATATTAGGTATGAGTATTTTCATTTTTGCATTTTTTCAGAACAATTTAATTGTTTGCTCTACAGTCATTTTACCACAAGGTGGTGGTATAACCTTCTGTCTTAGATTCCTTGACACACCCAAAACCTTCTAACTGGATTAAAATTGCTTAGAGAAAAATATCCCATTACCTTTGTAACTATTTTAACAAACTTTAAGAGGTTTAATTAATTATTATGTGTTGCCAATGCACCTATAATTTATACCAATTTGACAAGTGATATTTTCTTAAAATGATAAAGAAAACCTAATGTTTTAAAATTCTTGTGTGCTGTACCAAGAGATGACACTAATCACCAGAAAAACTTCATCTAATTCTGGAACTAGCCAACATTAATGGAGATACTAAAATGGGAGTAGTAGGATGAGGTCTCTGAATGTTTTTCATTGCCTTGAACTTTACTTTTAGAACCTGGTAGTTTATCTATTTCATGTTTATTCTAAAACTGGATTTTTCAAAATTAATTTTTTCTTTTTTTTTTTGTATTACTGGTAGCAGCCTTAATCCTAAGTGCCCCGTACTGAAACATTTATATAAGTTACTGTGGTAGATATTTGAGTGTACCTTTCAGATGTGGTCTGCAGACAGCCTCTAGCTATCAGCTCCTTCTGTCTCAGCTGCAGAGAACCACCTATGTGGAGGTTAGGCCCTTCCCAGGGCAGCCCACTTCTACTGACTGAGCAAAGTGGCAGTATAAAGACCTGGCCATTTGGGCTCTATGCAGAATTTTTTTTTATTGAGATATAAATGACATATAACATTGTATTAGTTTTAGTCATACAGTATAATTATCTGATACATGTTTATATTGCAAAATGATTACCATGAGTTTAGTTAACATCCATTACAGCACATAATAACAATTTTTTTCCTTGTGACGAGAACTTTTAAGATCTACTCTCTTAGCAACTTTTAAATATACAACACTGTATTGTTAACTGTACTCACCATGCTGTATATTACATTCCCAGGACTTATTTATCTTACAACTGGAAGTTTGTACCTTTGCACCACCTTGACTCATTTCTCCCATTTTCCCACACACCCCCCTACCCCACACACACACCTGCTTCTGGTAATCACAAATCTATTCTCTGTATCCATGAGTTTGTTTTTTTAAATTTTAACTTAGTTTTTAAGATTCCACATATAAGTGACATTATAAGTATTTGTCTTTCTCTGACTGTCTTATTTCACTTACCCTCCATATCCATCCATGTTGCCACAGATGGCAGGATTTCCTTCATTTTTATGGCTGAATAATATCTCATTGTGTATATACACTATATTTTCTTTATCCATTCATTCATCCATGGACACTTAGTTTGTTTCCATGTCTTGGCTATTGGAAATAATGCTGCAATCTATATGGGGATGCAGGTATCTTTTGGAGACAGTGATTCTGTTTCTGTTAGATAAGTACCCAGAAATGGAATTGCTAGACCATATGGCAGTTCTAATTTTTATTTTTTGAGGAGCCTCCATACTGTTTTCCACAGTGGCTGCACCAATTTACATTCCCACCAACAGTGTACAAGGTTTCCCTTTTCTCTACAGCCTTGCCAACACTTGTTATTTCTTGTCTTTTTGATAATAGCCATTCTAACATGCATGAAGCGATACCTAATTATGGTTTTGATTTGCATTTCCCTGATGATTAGTGATGTTGAGCATCTTTTCATGTGCCTGTTGGCTTTCCGTATGTCTTCTTTGGAAAAATCTCTATTCAGATATTCTGCCCATTTTTAAACTAGATTGTTTCTTGCTTCCTTTTTCTGCTGATTTGTTTGAGTTTAAATACTTTTTAGATATTTAACTCTTATCGGATACATAATTTGCAAATATTTTCTCCCATTCCATAGGTTGCCTTTTCATTTTGTTGATGGTTTCCTTTGCTGCGCAGAAGTCTTTTAGTTTGATATAGTCCTACTTGTTTATTTTTGCTTTTTTGCCTTTCTGTTTAGTGTCAAATCCAAAAAGTCATTGCCACAACTGATGTCAAGGAGCTTACCTCCTATGTTTTCTTCTAGGAGTTTTAAGGTTTCAGGTCTTCTGTTCAAGTCTTTAATCTATTTTGGGTTAATTTTTGTGTTAATTTTTGTGTATGGTGTAAGATAGGGCTTCATTCTCTTGCATGTGGCTGTCTAGTTTTACCAACACAATTTATTGAAGAGATTATCCATTCTCCATTGTATATTCTTGTCTCCTTTGTTGTAAATTAATTGACCATACATAGGAGAGTTTACTTTTGGGCTTTTGATTCTGTTCCATTGACCTATGTTTCCATTTTTGTGCCAGTACCATACTGTTTCAATTACTGTAGCTTTGTAATACGGTTTGAAAACAAGAAGCATGTTGCCTCCAGCTTTGTTCTTCTTTCTTAAGATTGCTTTGGCTATTCCAGGTCTTTTGTGGTTTTATATAAATTTTAGGATTATTTATTCTAGTTCTGTGAAAAATGCCATTGGTATTTTGATAGGAATTGCCTTGAATCTGTAAATTGATTTGGATAGTATGGACATTTTAATATCAATTCTTCCAATCCATGAACCTAGAATATTTTTCCATTTGTTTGTGTCTTCTATTTCTTTCATCAGTGTTTTATAGGTTTCAGTGTACAGATCTTTCACCTCATTGGTTAAGTTTATTCCTAGTTATTTTATTCATTTTGATGTAATTGTCAATGGATTGTTTTCTTAATTTCTCTTCATAATAACTTGTTATTAGCGTATAAAAATGCAACTGATTTTTATGTATTGATTTGGTATCCTGCAACTTACTGAATTCATTGATTAGTTCTAACTTTTTTTGGTGGAATCTTTAAGGTTTTCTATATATAATGTCATGTCATCTGCAAATAGAACCAGTTTTACTTCTTCTTTCCTTCCTTCCAAGCCTATAGTGAATAAATGTGACAAGAGTGGGCATCCTTGTCTTATTCCTGATCTTAGAGAAAAAACTTTGTTTTTCGCTGTTGAATATGATATTAGCTGCAGGCTTGTCACATATGGCCTTTATTACATTAACGCATGTTCCCTCTATACCCACCTTTTTGAGAGTTTTTTCATAAATAAATGTTGAATTTTGTCAAATATTTTTCTGCGTCTATTAAAATGATCATATGATTCTTATCCTTCATTTTGTTAATGTGGTTTATAACATTGATTTGCAGATAGTGAACCATCCTTGAATCCCTGGAATAAATCCCACTTGATCATGGTGTATGGTCTTTTTAATGTATTGTTGACTTAGTTTGCTAATATTTTGTTCAGAATTTTTGCATCCATCTTCATCAGGGATATTGGCCTGTAAATTTCCTTCCTTGTAGTGTCCTTGTCTGGTTTTGGTATCAGGGTAATGGTGGTATCATAGAATGAGTTTGGAAGTGTTGCCTCCTGTTCTCTTTTTTGGAAGAGTTTGAGAAAGATTGGTATTAATTTTTCTTTAAATGTTTGGTAGAATTCACCAGTGAAGCCACCTGGGTGAGGACTTCTGTTTGTTGGTAGGTTTGATTATTATTTTTTTTTAATGTTGTGGCTGACTTGGTTTTTTCCCTACATGTTTTTTGGTTTTTGTTTTTCTTTGTTTTAATTTATTTATTTTTAAATTTTGGCTGTGTTGGGTCTTCGTTTCTGTGCGAGGGCTTTCTCCAGTTGTGGCAAGCAGGGGCCACTCTTCATCGCGGTGCGCGGGCCTTTCACTGTCGCGGCCTCTCTTGTTGCGGGGCACAGGCTCCAGACGCACAGGCTCAGTAGTTGTGGCTCATGGGCTTAGTTGCTCCGCGGCATGTGGGATCTTCCCAGACCAGGGCTCGAACCCGTGTCCCCTGCATTGGCAGGCAGATTCTCAACCACTGCGCCACCAGGGAAGCCCAGGTTTGATTATTGATTCAATCTCCTTACTAATAATTGGTCTGTTCAGATTTTCTGTTAATTCATGATTCAGTCTTGGTACGTTCTATGTTTCTAGGAATTTATCCATTTCTTGTAGATAGTCCAATTTGTTAGCATATAATTTTCATAGTAGTCTCTTATGATCCTTTGTATTTCTGAGGTATCAATTGTAACGTCTCCTCTTTCATTTCTGATTTTATTTATTTGAGTCCTCTCTCTTCTTTTCTTAATGAATCTGGCTAATGATCTATTTTGTTTATCTTATCAAAGAACCAGCTCTCAGTTTCACTGATCTTTTCTGTTGTCTTTTTAGTCTCGATTTCATTTATTTCTACTCTGACCTTCGTTACTTTCTTCCTTCTACTAACTTTTGTCTTAGTTTCTCCTTTTTCTAGTTCCTTGAGATACAAAGGTAGGTTGTTTGATATTTTCTTTTTTCTTCATGTAGGGGTTTATCCTTATGAATTTCCCTCTGAAAACTGCTACTACTGTATCCAATAAGTTTTGGTATATTGTATTTCCATTTTCATTTGTCTCAAGATATTTTTTTTTAATTTCTTTTCAACCCACTGGTTGTTCAGTAGCATGCTATTTAATCTCCACATATTTGTGAATTTTCCAGTTTTCTTCTTGTAATTGATTTCTAGTTTCACACCACTGTTGTTGGAAAAGATACTTGATATGATTTCAATCGTCTTAAACCTAAGATGTGTTTTGTGGTCGAATACATGATCTATACTGGAGAATGTTCCATGTGTAAATGAGAAGTATGTGTATTCTATTGCTTTTGAATGGAATGTTGTGTAAACGTATGTTAAGTCCATCTGGTCTAACATATTATTTAAGTCTAATGTTTCCTTGTTGATTTTCTGTTTGATATTCTATATCTATCCATTGACAAAAGTGGGGTGTTTAAGTCCCTTACTATTACTGTTATTGCTGTCTTTTTTTCCCTTTTGTGTCATTAATATCATATATTTAGGTGCTCCTTTTTGGGGTGCATAAATATTTACAAATGTTACATTCTCTTGTTGGATTGACTGCTTTATAATTATATAATGACCTTCTTTGTCTCTTATTACAATCTTTGTCTTAAAGTCTATCTTGTATTATATATTACCTCAGCTTTCTTTTGGTTTCCGTTTGCATGGAATGCCTTTTTCCATCCCTTCACTTTCAGTCTGTGTGTGTCCTTAAAACTGAAGTGACTCTCTCACTTAAGGCAGAATATATAAATTGGGTCCTGTCCATAGACCTTTTATAACTCTCAATGAGGTCCATTTATCATGGAATAATATATTTAATAATATAAATGCAATTCACCATTAGCATTATTATGAAGAATAAGAAATATCAAAACAATTCCTATATTTATTTGGCTATTGTTATTGAAGGAAGTGATTTTTTAAAAAGAAAAGTCTGATCAAATAACTTATTGTTAAACTCTAGAAGGAAACAAGTGAAGAAGTCACTTCTCCATTCACTGTTCTCTCCTTTGCTCACTGTGCTCCAGCCGGACTGCCTTTCTTGCAAGCTTTCTAACACGCTGAAGACACTATCCTTGAACCTTTGTTCTGGAGGTTTCTTCTGTGGGTCTAGATGTGGTCAATCCAGGTTGCATCACAGCCCCTGAATGAATTTTGTAAGAATTTCTATCCCTCTCACTGTCTTTGTATCTCTTTTTTATTTTCTAATTTATTTTTATAATGGGGTTTGGCTGATTTTCAATGCTGTGTTTCTTCCTCCTGTACATCCACTTGATTCACTTACAGAGAGACATCAATCAGTTCCTTTTCAGATTCTTACCAGTCTTCTATATTCTCCTCCGGTGACGAGAGTGTGCTGACTAAAGTGCTTTGAGCTATAGAGTAGGTCTTGTCAATTACCTATTTGCTCTATGGAACGGTATCTATGCTAATTTCAACCTCCTGGTTTATGCCTCACACCACTCCAGCTTTCCCCTTTAGCAGCCATAAGCGTGTTTTCTAAATGTGTGACGCTGTTTCTGTTTTGTCATTTAGTTCTTGTGTAGCCATTTTTAGATTTCACCTATAAGTGATATCTTATGATAAGTCTCTTTTACTGTCTGACTTATGTCACTGAGAATGATCATACCTAAGTCCACCCGAGTTGCTGCAACTGGCCTTCTTTCATTCATGTCATGGCTGAGTAATATTCCATTTTACCTAAGTACCAAATCTTCTTAATCCATTTTTTCCTTCCAAGGTCATTTACATTGTATGCCAGTCGAGGCTCTTGTAAACAGAGCAGCCCTTAACTTTGGGGTGCCTGTGTCTTGTTGATTTGTAGTTTTCCCAATTTATACGCCCATGAGTGGAAGTGCCCTATGCTCTCTAGCTGTGTTTTTTAGATATTTTGGGAAACACCATACACTTCTCCAAAGTGGCCGTTGGCAATTTCCATCCCGCCCATAAGTGTAACAAGGATCCCACTTCTCCCTGGCCTGTCCTGCATTTCTGGTTTTTACACTTTTTTAGGATGGCCCTTTTGACCGCTGGGAGGTGAGACTTCTTTGTAGTGCTGATTTGCATTTCCGGCTTGCTTGGTTGGCCAAAAAGGGCGTATGCGTTTTTTCCTGAATATATTCAGGAAAAAACGCATACGCCCTTTTTGGCCAAGTGCATCATTGTCGACGTTTGGCCGCTTTTCATGTGCTTTAAAGGCGAGTCAAATCTACCTCCTGAAATCTGTTTCCTGCAATTCTGCCTTGCTTTCCAATCCTCTTCGTTGCCTTCCCTCAATATATTTGTGGACGAGAGTTATCATATATAACTCTGCAGCTTAGTGAATTGCAGTGCCCCTGAGCTCCATTTGTCAACTCTCTTGTTTGGGAGCTGGCCGCAAAAGCGCAGGATTGCTTCAGGCCCTATTCTGGTTCCGGGGGGGCAGGCTGAGCCTGTGGTTAATTCTTCTTCCTGATGGGAAATTAGAGTGACCTGTGCTTGTCCCAACACCTAGAGCTAGTCTCTCATTGTTTCCCCCTCTTCCCGTTCATCCTCAGGACAAATTGCAACCTGTACGAAAGAGGAGGTTAAAGGTGCTGATTCTCCAAGTGGTGAGATTGTTACTAAAGCGGCTGGAATGGCGAACCCGAGCACCAGGAGATGAGAAATGAGGTGCGTTCTAGAAACCTTTCCCGATCACACGATGTACCATCCTCTGGGTTTCCCATGCATGTTTTCGCTGTAGGAAGATTCCCTTGAACCTGGAGATTTGGGACCCATGGAATGGGTACCACGTAGTACTATTTTAAAGGGTCTGCATTTGCTCCCCCAACCTCACCAATCCTCTCAGCCCCTAGAGTGTCCACCCTTATGTCACATCCAGCTGTGAGTCTAGATATTGTCAGTCCAGGTTGCATCACAGCCCCTGAACGAATTTTGTAAGAATTTCTCTCTCTTTCACTATCTTTGTTTTTTTTTTTGTAATTTATTTTTATGAAGGAGTTTAGCTGATTTCCACTACTGTGTTTATGCTGCTTTACGCCCACTTGATTCACTTACAGGGAGATATCAATACATAGGTTTTAAGATTCTTACTTGTCAGATATATTCTTGTGCCGTAAATAGGGGGTGTTGAGTCTAGTTCACTGAGCAAGGAGTAGGTCTTGTCTGTTACATATTTGGTTTATGGAATGGTATCTGAGCTAATTTCAAACCCTTGTTTTATGCATCACCTCACCTCACCTTTCCCGTTAAGCAGCCATAGTGTGTTTTCTACGTGTGTGACTCTGTTCTGTTTTTTAATTCAGTTCATGTGTAGCGATTTTTACATTCCCTCTATAAGTGATATCTTATGATGTGTCTTTTTCTGTGTGACTCATTTCACTTAGAGTCATCGTACCTAAATCCACTCATCCTGCTGCTACTAGCCTTATGACATTGATTTCATGGCTGAGTGATATTCCATTGTACATAAGTACCACAACTTCTTTATCCATTTTTCTCTTTCCTGGGATATTTAAGGTGTACCAAAATGGAGGTTCTTGTAAACAGAGCAGTCCTACATTTTGGGGTGCCTGTGTCTTGTTGATTTGTAGTTTTCCCAATTTATATGCCCGTGAGTGGTAGTGTCCTATGCTCTCTAGCTGTGTTTTTTAGATGTTTTGGGAAACACCATACACTTCTCCAGAGTGGCCGTTGGCAATTTACATCCCGGCCATCAGCTTAACAAGGTTCCCTTTTCTCCCTGGCCTGTCCTGCATTTCTGGTTTTTACAGTTTTTTAGGATGGCCCTTTTAACCGATGGGAAGTGAGATTTCTTAGTAGTGCTGATTTGCATTTCCCGCTTCTGCAGCATGTGGGATGTTCCCGAATCAGGGATCGAACCTGTGTCCCCTGCATTGGCAGGCAGATTCTTAACCACAGTGTCACCAGGCAAGCCCCCGTGTAAATTATTACAGAATGTTCCGTAGACCTCCCTTGTTATATGGTTGGTCTTTTTGACACATGTGTTTAATATGTATTTGTATACATATGGTAACCCTAATCTTAATGTATCCATTCCTCCCACCTTTCCTTTTAGATAACCGTGGTTTGTTTTCTACGTCTGTGAGAGTCTTTCTCTGTGGAAATATGTTCATATGTGTCAGTTGTTAGGTAACACCTAGAAGTGATATCACAGGATATTTGTCATCTGCTTTCCGACTTACCTCATGTTCTGTGATTATCTCTAGGCTCATCTAAGGTGTTGCAAACAGCAGTGTTTCATCCTTTTCCATGGCGAATATTCCACTGTGTCCATGGACCACTTCTTCTTTTTACATTCACCTGTTGATGGGCATTTTGGTTACTTCTAAGTCTTGGCTATGCTGAATATTGATGGAGTGCAAGGTTGCCAGCCTGTGTCTTTTGGATTCTGGTCTTCTCAGGGGTTCGGCCCAGCAGTGGGCCTACTACATCATATGGTAGTTCAATTTTTACCTTTCAACGCACCTCCATTCTCTTCTCACTACTGGCTGTTACCAGTTTATATCCACCAGCAACTAGAGGGTATACAGATCTCTAAAACCCCTTCAGCATTTATTGTTTGTAGACTTTTTAATGATGGCATTTTGAGTGTTGGGTGGTGATACTTTTTTGTAGTTTCGATTTGTATGCGTCTAATAATTCCCAATGTTGAGCTTTTATCTACGTCCGTTTTCTTTTTTTTTTCTTTTATGTGAAACACAGAAACTTACCTCTTCAAATTGTTTCCTTGAAAAATGTGCCATGTTCTGAATTCCTGTGGCCATTACCTGCACCAGGACATTTTTTGAGGGCAGGTGTCATTTACAGCCCAGTAGTAATTGTGAATATTACATGACAATTAGCTCTGGATTTAAAGCTGCTGTTGCAGGAAACGGCCACAAGGAGGCAGCATTTCTATATTCCCAACTCTGGTTACTAGAGCAACATAGCCTTCCTGGAAGTCCTGTTTGTAGGTTGTAAAGTAGAGTGGAATGTGCCAGGACAAACCCCCAAAAACTATGTCTACTTATTTGTTGTTGGTATTCTTAGTTTAATTTTCATTTTTCTCAGAGCAAATTTGATTGCAATGTTGTGTTTATTCTAGGTGTACAGAATCTCTTTCATTGATACATATATCTTTTCATGTTTGGATCCTGTTCCATATAGGTTATTACAGAATGTTGTGTAGACCTCTCTCGGTATTAGGTATGTCTTTGATGATTATATATTTTATAAGTATTAGCATATGTCTATTGAACCCAATATCCTCCGTTATACATTCCTCACACCTTTCCATTTGGTTAACCACAAGCTTGTTCTCTGAACACGTGAGTGTCCTTCTCTGTGGAAATAGGTTCATTCCTATCAATTTTTAGATAACACCTATAAGTGATAACATACGATATGTGTCTCTCGCTTTCTGACTTATTTCAACTTGTGTGATTATATGTAGACTCATCTATGGTGCTGCAAATGGCCTTGTTTCATTATTTTCTGTGTCTAATATTGCATTGTGTACATGGACCAATTTTTCATCCATTCATCTGATGATGGACATTTTGGTTGCTTCCATGTCTTGGCTATTGTAAATACTGCTGCAATACACGATTTTCCATCCAGTGTCTTTCTGATTCTGGCTTTCACAGGTGACAGGCCCAATAGTGGGCCTTCCGGATCATATGGTGACTCAATTTTTACCTTTAAACGCACTGCCATTCTGTTCCTATTATTGGCTGTTACCAGTTTACATCCCACTTACACCGAGAGGTTGCGCTATTCTCCACAACTTTTCAACATCTATTGTTTGTTGACTTTTTGCTGATGGTCATTGTGACTGGTGTTAGGTGATACCTTTGTGTAGATTGGATTTGCCTGCGTCTAGTAATTCCTGATGTTTTACGTTTATCAATGTCCTTTTCATGTTTTTTTAAGATTGAGCTAAACTCACAACTTCAAATTGGCTTCTTGAAAAATTTGCCCCGTTTGGATTTTTATGGCCATTCCCTACCCCAGGATATTTTTTGAGGGCATGAGTCATTTACAGCCCTGCCATCCTTGTGAATATTATTGACCATTAGCAGTAGATTTAAAGCTGTTGTTTGAGGAAACGGCCTTAGGGTGGCAGCATTTCTACATTACCAACTCTGCTTGCTAGGGAAACAGAACCTTGCTGCAAGTTGTGCTTTGAGGTTGCAGATTAGAGTGGAATGTGCCAGGACAAAGCCGCATAAGTTTTAGCCTCCTTAATTCTTGTTTGTGTCTTTAAGTTGTAGTTTTTATCAAGCAAATTTGATTGAGAAATGTCTTTTGTTCTAGGTGTAGAGAACCTTGTTCATTTACACATATACATACATCTATTGATCTTTGGGTCCTTTTCCATGTCGGTTATTACAGAGTGTTGAGTAGACCACACTTGCTATTCCATAGGTCTTTGGGGATTATATATTTTATATGTATTAGTATATGTGTGTTAACCCCAGTATCCTAATTTATCCATTCCTCACACCTTTTCTTTGGCTTAACCATAAGTTTGTCTTCTCAATCTGAGATTGTCTTTCTCTATGGAAATATGTTCATTTTTATGAATTTTCAGATAACATAAGTGATAGCATAGGACATTTGTCTTTTGCATTCTGACTTACTTCACGTTGTGTGATTATCTCTAGGCTCACCTGTGGTGCTGCATATGCCATTCTTTTATTTTTTTTCGTGACTGATATTCCATTCTGTCCATATACCACTTCTTCTTTGTCCATTCATCTGTTTATGGACCTTATTTTTGCTTCCATGTCTTGGCTATTTCAATATTGCTGCAGTGCACATTTGCCTGCCTCTGTCTTTCCTATTCTGGTGGTCTTAGGTTATAGGCCCAAAAGGTGCCCTGCCGCATCATACGGTAGCTCAATTTTTTTTTTTTTTTAATTTATTTATTTATTTATTTATTTTTGGCTGTGTTGGGTCTTCGTTTCTGTGCGAGGGCTTTCTCTAGTGGCGGCAAGCGGGGGCCACTCTTCATCGCCGTGCGCGGGCCTCTCACTGTCGCGGCCTCTCTTGTTGCGGAGCACAGGCTCCAGACGCGCAGGCTCAGTAGTTGTGGCTCACGGGCCCAGCCATTCCGCGGCATGTGGGATCCTCCCGCACCAGGGCACGAACCCGTGTCCCCTGCACTGGCAGGCAGACTCTCAACCACTGTGCCACTAGGGAAGCCCCTCAATTTTTACCTTTTAAAGCAGCTCCATTCAGTTTTCGTTAGTGCTGTTACCAATTACATCCCACCAGCAGCTAGAAGGTACAGAGTTCTCTAAAACCCTTTCAGCATTTATAGTTTGTAGACTTTTTGTTGATGGTCATTTCACTGGTGTGAGCTGAAATCTTTTTGGAGGTTTTATTTGCATGTGGCTAATAATTCCTTATACTGAGCTTTAGGCATACCCTTTCTTTTTCTTTTTTTTTAAAGGGTGAGTACAACTTCCCTCTTCATATTGCTTTCTTCAAAAATTTGTCATGTGTTGAATTTCCTTGCCTATTCCCTACCCCAGGGCATTTTTTGTGGGCAGGTGTCATTTACAGCCCTGAAGTCCTTGTGACTATTAAGCAAACATTAGCACTGGGTTTAAAGCTGCTGTTGTGGGAAACAGCTACAAGGGGGCAGCATTATTACGTTCTCACCTCTTGTTACTAGGGTAACAGAATCTTCCTGGAGGTAGTGTTCCGAGGTTGTAAATTAGAGGGGAATGTGCTGGGACAAGCCCCCAGAAGTTTATGTCTCCTTAGTAATGTTTGTATTTTTAAATTTAATTTATATTTCTTATCGGAGTAATTTTGATTAGAGTGTTGTGATTGTCTGGCTGTACAGAATGTGCTCAATGATTCATACATATGTCTGTTCATCTTCGGATCCTGTTACGATGTATGTTATTCAGAATGTTGAGTAGACCTCCCTTAGTATTTGGTAGGTGTTTTCTCATTATATATTTTATATGTATTGGTGATTATATAATTCATAGTGTTTATATATTATATGTTTATATACATGTAACATACATTAGTATATGTATGTTACCCCCATAATCCTAATTTATCCATCCTCCCACCTTTCATTTTGGTTAACCATTAGTTTTTTGTATAAGTGTGTGTTGTCTTTTTTTGTGGAAATATGTTCATTGGTAGCAGTCTTAGGATAACATGTATCAATGATATCATAGGATATTTGTCATTCCCTTTTGACTTACTTAACCTAATATGATTATTTCTAGGCTCATCTGTATTCCTCAAAATGGCATAGTTCATTTTTTTACCGAGGTTACTATTCCATTCTGTCCGTATACCACTTATTCTTTGTCCATTCATTTGTTTTTGGACCCTTTTTTTGCTTCCATATCTTGGCTATTTCAATATTGCTGCAGTGCACATTTGCCTGCCTCTGTCTTTCTGATTCTGGTGGTCTTAGGTTATAGGCCCAAAAGGTGCCCTGCCGCATCATATGGGAGCTCAATTTTTACCTTTTAAAGTAGCTCCATTCAGTTTTCATTAGTGCTGTTACCCATTACATCCCACCAGCAGCTAGATGGTACACAGTTCTCTAAATCCCCTTCAGCATGTATAGTCTGTAGACTTTCTGCTGATGGTCATTTGACTGGTGTGAGCTGAAACCTTTTTGGAGGTTGGGTTAGCATGTGGCTAATAATTCCTTATACTGAGCTTTAGGCATGTCCATTTTTTTCTTTTCCTTTTTTTTAAAGAGTGAGTACAACTTCCCTCTTCATATTGACTTCTTGAAAAATTTGTCATGTGTTGAATTTTCTTACCTATTCCCTCCACCAGGGCATTTTTTGAGGGCAGGTGTCATTTTCAGCCCTGCAATCTTTGTGACTATTAAGCAACCTTTAGCACTGGGTTTAAAGCTGCTATTTCGGGAAACAGCCACAAGGCGGCAGCATTATTACGTTCTCAACTCTTGTTTTTAGGGCAACAGAGTCTTCCTGGATGTAGTGTTCCGAGGTTGTAAATTAGAGGGGAATGTGCTGGGACAAGCCCCCAAAAGTTTATGTCTCCTTACTTTTGTTTGTTTTTTAAATTTAATTTCTATTTCTTATTGGAGTAAATTTAGTTAGAGTGTTGTGATTGTCTGGCTGTACAGAATCTGCTCAATAATTCCTACATATGTCTGTTCATCTTCGGATCCTGTTACCATGTATGTTTTACAGAATGTTGAGTAGACCTCCCTTGGTATTTGGTAGGTGTTTTGTCATTATATATTTTATATGTATTGGTGATTCTATAATTCATATAGTTTATGTGTTTTATGTTTATATACATTTAACATACATTAGTATATGTATGTTAGCCCCACAGTCGTAATTTATCCATCCTCCCAACTTTCATTTTGGCTAACCATTCGTTTGTTTTATATGTCTGTGAGTGTCTTTTCCTATGGAAATATGTTCATTGGTAGCAATCTTAGGTTAACATGTATAAATGATATCATAGGATATTTGTCATTCCCTTTTGACTTACTTAACCTAATATGATTATTTATAGGCTCATCTGTAGTCCTGAAAACGGCACTGTTCATTTTTTTCTGAGGCTAGTATTCCATTCGGTACGTATACCACTTCTTCTTTGTCCATTTATCTGTTGATGGACATTTTGTTTGCTTCCATGTTTTGACTATTGTAAATACTGCTGCAGTACACGATTCTCCATCCCGTGTCTTTTTGATTCTGGCTTTCACAGGTGACAGGCCCAGAAGTGGGCCTTCCGGATCATATGGTGACTCAATTTTTACCTTTAAACGCACTGCCATTCTGTTCCTATTATTGGCTGTTACCAGTTTACATCCCACTTAGACCGAGAGGTTACGCTATTCTCCACAACTTCTTCAACATCTATTGTTTGTTGACTTTTTGCTGATGGTCATTCTGACTGGTGTGAGGTGATACCTTTGTGTAGATTGGATTTGCCTGCGTCTAGTAATTACTGATGTTTTACGTTTATCAATGTCCTTTTCATGTTTTTTTAAGATTGCGGTAAACTCACAACTTCAAATTGGCTTTTTGAAAAATTTGCCCCGTTTGGATTTTTATGGCCATTCCCTACCCCAGGATATTTTTTGAGGGCATGAGTCATTTACAGCCCTGCAGTCCTTGTGAATATTATTGACCATAAGCAGTAGATTTAAAGCTGTTGTTTGAGGAAACGGCCTTAGGGTGGCAGCATTTCTACATTGCCAACTCTGCTTGCTAGGGAAACAGAACCTTGCTGCAAGTTGTGCTTTGAGGTTGCAGATTAGAGTGGAATGTGCCAGGACAAACCCCCATAAGTTTTAGCCTCCTTAATTCTTGTTTGTGTCTTTAAGTTGTAGTTTTTATCAAGCAAATTTGATTGAGAAATGTCTTTTGTTCTAGGTGTAGAGAACCTTGTTCATTTACACATATACATACATCTATTGATCTTTGGGTCCTTTTCCATGTCAGATATTACAGAGTGTTGAGTAGACCACACTTGCTATTCCATAGGTCTTTGGGGATTATATATTTTATATGTAGTAGTATATGTGTGTTAACCCCAGTATCCTAATTTATCCATTCCTCACACCTTCTCTTTGGCTTAACCATAAGTTTGTCTTCTCAATCTGAGATTGTCTTTCTCTATGGAAATATGTTCATTTTTATGAATTTTCAGATAACATAAGTGATATCATAGGACATTTGTCTTTTGCATTCGGACTTACTTCACGTTGTGTGATTATCTCTAGGCTCATCTGTGGTGCTGCATATGCCATTCTTTTATTTTTTTCGTGACTGATATTCCATTCTGTCCATATACCACTTCTTCTTTGTCCATTCATCTGTTTATGGACCTTATTTTTGCTTCCATGTCTTGGCTATTTCAATATTGCTGCAGTGCACATTTGCCTGCCTCTGTCTTTCCGACTCTGGTGGTCTTAGGTTATAGGCCCAAAAGGTGCCCTGCCGCATCATATGGTAGCTTAATTTTTACCTTTTAAAGCAGCTCCATTCAGTTTTCATTAGTGCTGTTACCAATTACATCCCACCAGCAGCTAGAAGGTACAGAGTTCTCTAAAACCACTTCAGCATTTATAGTTTGTAGACTTTTTGCTGATGGTCATTTCATTGGTGTGAGCTGAAATCTTTTTGGAGGTTGGACTTGCATGTGGCTAATAATTCCTTATACTGAGCTTTAGATATGCCCTTTTTTTTTCTCCTTTTTTTTTTAAAGATTGAGTACAACTTCCCTCTTCATATTGCTTTCTTCAAAAATTTGTCATGTGTTGAATTTCCTTGCCTATTCCCTACCCCAGGGCATTTTTTGTGGGCAGCTGTCATTTACAGCCCTGCAGTCCTTGTGACTATTAAGCAACCATTAGCACTGGGTTTAAAGCTGCTGTTGTGGGAAACAGCCACAAAGAGGCAGCATTATTACATTATCAACTTTTGTTTTTAGGGCAACAGAGTCTTCCTGGACGTAGTGTTCCGAGGTTGTAAATTAGAGGGAAATGTGCTGGGACAAGCCCCCAAAAGTTTATGTCTCCTTACTTTTGTTTGTTTTTTAAATTTAATTTCTATTTCTTATTGAAGTAAATTTGATTAGAGTGTTGTGATTGTCTGGCTGTACAGAATCTGCTCAATAATTCCTACATATGTCTGTTCATCTTCGGATCCTGTTACCATGTATGTTTTACAGAATGTTGAGTAGACCTCCCTTGGTATTTGGGAGGTGTTTTGTCATTATATATTTTATATATATTGGTGATTATATAATTCATATAGTTTATGTGTTTATGTTTATATACATTTAACATACATTAGTATATGTATGTTAGCCCCATAGTCCTAATTTATCCATCCTCCCAACTTTCATTTTGGCTAACCATTCGTTTGTTTTATAAGTCTGTGAGTGTCTTTTTCTGTGGAAATATGTTCATTGGTAGCAATCTTAGGATAACATGTATAAATGATATCATAGGATATTTGTCATTCCCTTTTGACTTACTGAACCTAATATGATTATTTCTAGGCTCATCTATAGTCCTGAAAATGGCACTGTTCATTTTTTTCCTGAGTCTAGTATTCCATTCGGTACGTATACCACTTCTTCTTTGTCCATTTATCTGTTGATGGACATTTTGTTTGCTTCCATGTTTTGGCTATTGTAAATACTGCTGCAGTACACGATTCTCCATCCCGTGTCTTTTTGATTCTGGCTTTTACAGGTGACAGGCCCAATAGTGGGCCTTCCGGATCATATGGTGACTCAATTTTTACCTTTAAACGCACTGCCATTCTGTTCCTATTATTGGCTGTTACCAGTTTACATCCCACTTAGACCGAGAGGTTACGCTATTCTCCACAACTTCTTCAACATCTATTGTTTGTTGACTTTTTGCTGATGGTCATTCTGACTGGTGTGAGGTGATACCTTTGTGTAGATTGGATTTGCCTGCGTCTAGTAATTCCAGATATTTTGCGTTTATCAATGTCCTTTTCATGTTTTTTTAAGATTGAGCTAAATTCACAACTTCAAATTGGCTTCTTGAAAAATTTGCCCCGTTTGGATTTTTATGGCCATTCCCTACCCCAGCATATTTTTTGAGGGCATGAGTCATTTACAGCCCTACAGTCCTTGTGAATATTATTTACCATTAGCAGTAGATTTAAAGCTGTTATTTGAGGAAACGGCCTTAGGGTGGCAGCATTTCTACGTTGCCAACTCTGCTTGCTAGGGAAACAGAACCTTGCTGCAAGTTGTGCTTTGAGGTTGCAGATTAGAGTGATATGTGCCAGGACAAACCCCCATAAGTTTTAGCCTCCTTAATTCTTGTTTGTGTCTTCAAGTTGTAGTTTTTATCAAGCAAATTTGATTGAGAAATGTCTTTTGTTCTAGGTGTAGAGAACCTTGTTCATTTACACATATACATACATCTATTGATCTTAGGTCCTTTTCCATGTCTGTTATTACAGAGTGTTGAGTAGACCACACTTGCTATTCCATAGGTCTTTGGGGATTATATATTTTATATATATTAGTATATGTGTGTTAACCCCAGTATCCTAATTTATCCATTCCTCACACCTTTTCTTTGGCTTAACCATAAGTTTGTCTTCTCAATCTGAGATTGTCTTTCTCTATGGAAATATGTTCATTTTTATGAATTTTCAGATAACATAAGTGATATCATAGGACATTTTTCTTTTGCATTCTGACTTACTTCACGTTGTGTGATTATATCTAGTCTCACCTGTGGTGCTGCATATGCCATTCTTTTATTTTTTTTCGTGACTGATATTCCATTCTGTCCATATACCACTTCTTCTTTGTCCATTCATCTGTTTATGGACCTTATTTTTGCTTCCATGTCTTGGCTATTTCAATATTGCTGCAGTGCACATTTGCCTGCCTCTGTCTTTCCTATTCTGGTGGTCTTAGGTTATAGGCCCAAAAGGTGCCCTGCCGCATCATACGGTAGCTCAATTTCTTTTTTTTTTTAATTTATTTATTTATTTATTTATTTTTGGCTGTGTTGGGTCTTCGTTTCTGTGCGAGGGCTTTCTCTAGTGGCGGCAAGCGGGGGCCACTCTTCATCGCCGTGCGCGGGCCTCTCACTGTCGCGGCCTCTCTTGTTGCGGAGCACAGGCTCCAGACGCGCAGGCTCAGTAGTTGTGGCTCACGGGCCCAGCCACTCCGCGGCATGTGGGATCCTCCCGCACCAGGGCACGAACCCGTGTCCCCTGCACTGGCAGGCAGACTCTCAACCACTGTGCCACTAGGGAAGCCCCTCAATTTTTACCTTTTAAAGCAGCTCCATTCAGTTTTCGTTAGTGCTGTTACCAATTACATCACACCAGCAGCTAGAAGGTACAGAGTTCTCTAAAACCCTTTCAGCATTTATAGTTTGTAGACTTTTTGTTGATGGTCATTTCACTGGTGTGAGCTGAAATCTTTTTGGAGGTTTTATTTGCATGTGGCTAATAATTCCTTATACTGAGCTTTAGGCATACCCTTTCTTTTTCTTTTTTTTTTTTTAAGGGTGAGTACAACTTCCCTCTTCATATTGCTTTCTTCAAAAATTTGTCATGTGTTGAATTTCCTTGCCCATTCCCTACCCCAGGGCATTTTTTGTGGGCAGGTGTCATTTACAGCCCTGAAGTCCTTGTGACTATTAAGCAAACATTAGCACTGGGTTTAAAGCTGCTGTTGTGGGAAACAGCTACAAGGGGGCAGCATTATTACGTTCTCACCTCTTGTTACTAGGGTAACAGAATCTTCCTGGAGGTAGTGTTCCGAGGTTGTAAATTAGACGGGAATGTGCTGGGACAAGCCCCCAGAAGTTTATGTCTCCTTAGTAATGTTTGTATTTTTAAATTTAATTTATATTTCTTATCGGAGTAATTTTGATTAGAGTGTTGTGATTGTCTGGCTGTACAGAATGTGCTCAATGATTCATACATATGTCTGTTCATCTTCGGATCCTGTTACGATGTATGTTATTCAGAATGTTGAGTAGACCTCCCTCGGTATTTGGTAGGTGTTTTCTCATTATATATTTTATATGTATTGGTGATTATATAATTCATAGTGTTTATATATTATATGTTTATATACATGTAACATACATTAGTATATGTATGTTACCCCCATAATCCTAATTTATCCATCCTCCCACCTTTCATTTTGGTTAACCATTAGTTTGTTGTATAAGTGTGTGTTGTCTTTTTTTGTGGAAATATGTTCATTGGTAGCAGTCTTAGGATAACATGTAACAATGATATCATAGAATATTTGTCATTCCCTTTTGACTTACTTAACCTAATATGATTATTTCTAGGCTCATCTCTATTCCTCAAAATGGCATTGTTCAATTTTTTACCGAGGTTACTATTCCATTCTGTCCGTATACCACTTTTCCTTTGTCCATTCATTTGTTTTTGGACCCTTTTTTTGCTTCCGTATCTTGGCTATTTCAATATTGCTGCAGTGCACATTTGCCTGCCTCTGTCTTTCCGATTCTGGTGGTCTTAGGTTATAGGCCCAAAAGGTGCCCTGCCGCATCATATGGGAGCTCAATTTTTACCTTTTAAATTAACTCCATTCAGTTTTCGTTAGTGCTGTTACCAATTACATCCCACCAGCAGCTAGATGGTACACAGTTCTCTAAATCCCCTTCAGCATGTATAGTCTGTAGACTTTCTGCTGATGGTCATTTGACTGGTGTGAGCTGAAACCTTTTTGGAGGTTGGGTTAGCATATGGCTAATAATTCCTTATACTGAGCTTTAGGCATGTCCATTTTTTTCTTTTCCTTTTTTTTAAAGAGTGAGTACAACTTCCCTCTTCATATTGACTTCGTGAAAAATTTGTCATGTGTTGAATTTTCTTACCTATTCCCTCCACCAGGGCATTTTTTGAGGGCAGGTGTCATTTTCAGCCCTGCAATCCTTGTGACTATTAAGCAACCTTTAGCACTGGGTTTAAAGCTGCTATTTTGGGAAACAGCCACAAAGCGGCAGCATTATTACGTTCTCAACTCTTGTTTTTAGGGCAACAGAGTCTTCCTGGATGTAGTGTTCTGAGGTTGTAAATTAGAGGGGAATGTGCTGGGACAAGCCCCCAAAAGTTTATGTCTCCTTACTTTTGTTTGTTTTTTAAATTTAATTTCTATTTCTTATTGGAGTAAATTTGATTAGAGTGTTGTGATTGTCTGGCTGTACAGAATCTGCTCAATAATTCCTACATATGTCTGTTCATCTTCGGATCCTGTTACCATGTATGTTTTACAGAATGTTGAGTAGACCTCCCTTGGTATTTGGGAGGTGTTTTGTCATTATATATTTTATATATATTGGTGATTATATAATTCATATAGTTTATGTGTTTATGTTTATATACATTTAACATACATTAGTATATGTATGTTAGCCCCATAGTCCTAATTTATCCATCCTCCCAACTTTCATTTTGGCTAACCATTCGTTTGTTTTATAAGTCTGTGAGTGTCTTTTTCTGTGGAAATATGTTCATTGGTAGCAATCTTAGGATAACATGTATAAATGATATCATAGGATATTTGTCATTCCCTTTTGACTTACTGAACCTAATATGATTATTTCTAGGCTCATCTGTAGTCCTGAAAATGGCACTGTTCATTTTTTTCCTGAGTCTAGTATTCCATTCGGTACGTATACCACTTCTTCTTTGTCCATTTATCTGTTGATGGACATTTTGTTTGCTTCCATGTTTTGGCTATTGTAAATACTGCTGCAGTACACGATTCTCCATCCCGTGTCTTTTTGATTCTGGCTTTTACAGGTGACAGGCCCAATAGTGGGCCTTCCGGATCATATGGTGACTCAATTTTTACCTTTAAACGCACTGCCATTCTGTTCCTATTATTGGCTGTTACCAGTTTACATCCCACTTAGACCGAGAGGTTACGCTATTCTCCACAACTTCTTCAACATCTATTGTTTGTTGACTTTTTGCTGATGGTCATTCTGACTGGTGTGAGGTGATACCTTTGTGTAGATTGGATTTGCCTGCGTCTAGTAATTCCAGATATTTTGCGTTTATCAATGTCCTTTTCATGTTTTTTTAAGATTGAGCTAAATTCACAACTTCAAATTGGCTTCTTGAAAAATTTGCCCCGTTTGGATTTTTATGGCCATTCCCTACCCCAGGATATTTTTTGAGGGCATGAGTCATTTACAGCCCTACAGTCCTTGTGAATATTATTTACCATTAGCAGTAGATTTAAAGCTGTTATTTGAGGAAACGGCCTTAGGGTGGCAGCATTTCTACGTTGCCAACTCTGCTTGCTAGGGAAACAGAACCTTGCTGCAAGTTGTGCTTTGAGGTTGCAGATTAGAGTGATATGTGCCAGGACAAACCCCCATAAGTTTTAGCCTCCTTAATTCTTGTTTGTGTCTTCAAGTTGTAGTTTTTATCAAGCAAATTTGATTGAGAAATGTCTTTTGTTCTAGGTGTAGAGAACCTTGTTCATTTACACATATACATACATCTATTGATCTTAGGTCCTTTTCCATGTCTGTTATTACAGAGTGTTGAGTAGACCACACTTGCTATTCCATAGGTCTTTGGGGATTATATATTTTATATATATTAGTATATGTGTGTTAACCCCAGTATCCTAATTTATCCATTCCTCACACCTTTTCTTTGGCTTAACCATAAGTTTGTCTTCTCAATCTGAGATTGTCTTTCTCTATGGAAATATGTTCATTTTTATGAATTTTCAGATAACATAAGTGATATCATAGGACATTTTTCTTTTGCATTCTGACTTACTTCACGTTGTGTGATTATATCTAGTCTCACCTGTGGTGCTGCATATGCCATTCTTTTATTTTTTTTCGTGACTGATATTCCATTCTGTCCATATACCACTTCCTCTTTGTCCATTCATCTGTTTATGGACCTTATTTTTGCTTCCATGTCTTGGCTATTTCAATATTGCTGCAGTGCACATTTGCCTGCCTCTGTCTTTCCTATTCTGGTGGTCTTAGGTTATAGGCCCAAAAGGTGCCCTGCCGCATCATACGGTAGCTCAATTTCTTTTTTTTTTTAATTTATTTATTTATTTATTTATTTTTGGCTGTGTTGGGTCTTCGTTTCTGTGCGAGGGCTTTCTCTAGTGGCGGCAAGCGGGGGCCACTCTTCATCGCCGTGCGCGGGCCTCTCACTGTCGCGGCCTCTCTTGTTGCGGAGCACAGGCTCCAGACGCGCAGGCTCAGTAGTTGTGGCTCACGGGCCCAGCCACTCCGCGGCATGTGGGATCCTCCCGCACCAGGGCACGAACCCGTGTCCCCTGCACTGGCAGGCAGACTCTCAACCACTGTGCCACTAGGGAAGCCCCTCAATTTTTACCTTTTAAAGCAGCTCCATTCAGTTTTCGTTAGTGCTGTTACCAATTACATCACACCAGCAGCTAGAAGGTACAGAGTTCTCTAAAACCCTTTCAGCATTTATAGTTTGTAGACTTTTTGTTGATGGTCATTTCACTGGTGTGCGCTGAAATCTTTTTGGAGGTTTTATTTGCATGTGGCTAATAATTCCTTATACTGAGCTTTAGGCATACCCTTTCTTTTTCTTTTTTTTTTTTTAAGGGTGAGTACAACTTCCCTCTTCATATTGCTTTCTTCAAAAATTTGTCATGTGTTGAATTTCCTTGCCCATTCCCTACCCCAGGGCATTTTTTGTGGGCAGGTGTCATTTACAGCCCTGAAGTCCTTGTGACTATTAAGCAAACATTAGCACTGGGTTTAAAGCTGCTGTTGTGGGAAACAGCTACAAGGGGGCAGCATTATTACGTTCTCACCTCTTGTTACTAGGGTAACAGAATCTTCCTGGAGGTAGTGTTCCGAGGTTGTAAATTAGACGGGAATGTGCTGGGACAAGCCCCCAGAAGTTTATGTCTCCTTAGTAATGTTTGTATTTTTAAATTTAATTTATATTTCTTATCGGAGTAATTTTGATTAGAGTGTTGTGATTGTCTGGCTGTACAGAATGTGCTCAATGATTCATACATATGTCTGTTCATCTTCGGATCCTGTTACGATGTATGTTATTCAGAATGTTGAGTAGACCTCCCTCGGTATTTGGTAGGTGTTTTCTCATTATATATTTTATATGTATTGGTGATTATATAATTCATAGTGTTTATATATTATATGTTTATATACATGTAACATACATTAGTATATGTATGTTACCCCCATAATCCTAATTTATCCATCCTCCCACCTTTCATTTTGGTTAACCATTAGTTTGTTGTATAAGTGTGTGTTGTCTTTTTTTGTGGAAATATGTTCATTGGTAGCAGTCTTAGGATAACATGTAACAATGATATCATAGAATATTTGTCATTCCCTTTTGACTTACTTAACCTAATATGATTATTTCTAGGCTCATCTCTATTCCTCAAAATGGCATTGTTCAATTTTTTACCGAGGTTACTATTCCATTCTGTCCGTATACCACTTTTCCTTTGTCCATTCATTTGTTTTTGGACCCTTTTTTTGCTTCCGTATCTTGGCTATTTCAATATTGCTGCAGTGCACATTTGCCTGCCTCTGTCTTTCCGATTCTGGTGGTCTTAGGTTATAGGCCCAAAAGGTGCCCTGCCGCATCATATGGGAGCTCAATTTTTACCTTTTAAATTAGCTCCATTCAGTTTTCGTTAGTGCTGTTACCAATTACATCCCACCAGCAGCTAGATGGTACACAGTTCTCTAAATCCCCTTCAGCATGTATAGTCTGTAGACTTTCTGCTGATGGTCATTTGACTGGTGTGAGCTGAAACCTTTTTGGAGGTTGGGTTAGCATATGGCTAATAATTCCTTATACTGAGCTTTAGGCATGTCCATTTTTTTCTTTTCCTTTTTTTTAAAGAGTGAGTACAACTTCCCTCTTCATATTGACTTCGTGAAAAATTTGTCATGTGTTGAATTTTCTTACCTATTCCCTCCACCAGGGCATTTTTTGAGGGCAGGTGTCATTTTCAGCCCTGCAATCCTTGTGACTATTAAGCAACCTTTAGCACTGGGTTTAAAGCTGCTATTTTGGGAAACAGCCACAAAGCGGCAGCATTATTACGTTCTCAACTCTTGTTTTTAGGGCAACAGAGTCTTCCTGGATGTAGTGTTCTGAGGTTGTAAATTAGAGGGGAATGTGCTGGGACAAGCCCCCAAAAGTTTATGTCTCCTTACTTTTGTTTGTTTTTTAAATTTAATTTCTATTTCTTATTGGAGTAAATTTGATTAGAGTGTTGTGATTGTGTGGCTGTACAGAATCTGCGCAATAATTCCTACATATGTCTGTTCATCTTTGGATCCTGTTACCATGTATGTTTTACAGAATGTTGAGTAGACCTCCCTTGGTATTTGGCAGGTGTTTCGTGATTATATATTTTATATGTATTGGTGATTATATAATTCATAGAGTTTATATGTTATATGTTTATATACATTTAACATACATTAGTATATGTATGTTAGCCCCATAGTCCTAATTTATCCATCCTCCCAACTTTCCTTTTGGCTAACCATTCGTTTGTTTTATAAGTCTGTGAGTGTCTTTTTCTGTGGAAATATGTTCATTGGTAGCAATCTTAGGATAACATGTATAAATGATATCATAGGATACTTGTCATTCCCTTTTGACTTACTTAACCTAATATGATTATTTCTAGGCTCATCTGTAGTCCTGAAAACGGCACTGTTCATTTTTTTCCTGAGTCTAGTATTCCATTCGGTACGTATACCACTTCTTCTTTGTCCATTTATCTGTTGATGGACATTTTGTTTGCTTCCATGTTTTGGCTGTTGTAAATACTGCTGCAGTACATGATTCTCCATCCCGTGTCTTTTTGATTCTGGCTTTTACAGGTGACAGGCCCAGTAGTGGGCCTTGCGGATCATATGGTGACTCAATTTTTACCTTTAAACGCACTGCCATTCTGTTCCTATTATTGGCTGTTACCAGTTTACATCCCACTTAGACCGAGAGGTTACGCTATTCTCCACAACTTCTTCAACATCTATTGTTTGTTGACTTTTTGCTGATGGTCATTCTGACTGGTGTGAGGTGATACCTTTGTGTAGATTGGATTTGCCTGCGTCTAGTAATTCCTGATGTTTTGCCTTTATCAATGTCCTTTTCATGTTTTTTTAAGATTGAGCTAAACTCACAACTTCAAATTGGCTTCTTGAAAAATTTGCCCCGTTTGGAATTTTATGGCCATTCCCTACCCCAGGATATTTTTTGAGGGCATGATTCATTTACAGCCCTGCAGTCCTTGTGAATATTATTGACCATTAGCAGTAGATTTAAAGCTGTCGTTTGAGGAAACGGCCTTAGGGTGGCAGCATTTCTACATTGCCAACTCTGCTTGCTAGGGAAACAGAACCTTGCTGCAAGTTGTGCTTTGAGGTTGCAGATTAGAGTGGAATGTGCCAGGACAAACCCCCATAAGTTTTAGCCTCCTTAATTCTTGTTTGTGTCTTCAAGTTGTAGTTTCTATCAAGCAAATTTGATTGAAAAATGTCTTTTGTTCTAGGTGTACAGAACCTTGTTCATTTACACATATACATACATCTATTGATCTTTGGGTCCTTTTCCATGTCAGTTATTACAGAGTGTTGAGTAGACCACACTTGCTATTCCATAGGTCTTTGGGGATTATATATTTTATATGTAGTAGTATATGTGTGTTAACCCCAGTATCCTAATTTATCCATTCCTCACACCTTTTCTTTGGCTTAACCATAAGTTTGTCTTCTCAATCTGAGATTGTCTTTCTCTATGGAAATATGTTCATTTTTATGAATTTTCAGATAACATAAGTGATATCATAGGACATTTGTCTTTTGCATTCGGACTTACTTCACGTTGTGTGATTATCTCTAGGCTCATCTGTGGTGCTGCATATGCCATTCTTTTATTTTTTTCGTGACTGATATTCCATTCTGTCCATATACCACTTCTTCTTTGTCCATTCATCTGTTTATGGACCTTATTTTTGCTTCCATGTCTTGGCTATTTCAATATTGCTGCAGTGCACATTTGCCTGCCTCTGTCTTTCCGATTCTGGTGGTCTTAGGTTATAGGCCCAAAAGGTGCCCTGCCGCATCATATGGTAGCTCAATTTTTACCTTTTAAAGCAGCTCCATTCAGTTTTCATTAGTGCTGTTACCCATTACATCCCACCAGCAGCTAGAAGGTACAGAGTTCTCTAAAACCACTTCAGCATTTATAGTTTGTAGACTTTTTGCTGATGGTCATTTCACTGGTGTGAGCTGAAATCTTTTTGGAGGTTGGATTTGCATGTGGCTAATAATTCCTTGTACTGAGCTTTAGGCATGCCCTTTTTTTTCTTCTCCTTTTTTTTAAAGATTGAGTACAACTTCCCTCTTCATATTGACTTCTTCAAAAACTTGTCAAAGAAAACTTGAATTTTCTTGCCTATTCCCTACCCCAGGGCATTTTTTGAGGGCAGGTGTCATTTACAGCCCTGCAGTCCTTGTGACTATTAAGCAACCATTAGCACTGGGTTTAAAGCTGCTGTTGTGGGAAACAGCCACAAGGCGGCAGCATTATTACGTTCTCACCTCTTGTTACTAGGGCAACAGAGTCTTCCTGGAGGTAGTGTTCCGAGGTTGTAAATTAGAGAGGAGTGTGCTGGGATAAGCCCCCAGAAGTTTATGTCTCCTTACTTATGTTTGTTTTTTAAATTTAATTTCTCTTTCTTATCGGAGTAAATTCGATTAGAGTGTTGTGATTGTCTGGCTGTACAGAATGTGCTCAATGATTCATACATATGTCTGTTCATCTTCGGATCCTGTTACCATGTAATTTTTTACAGAATGTTGAGTAGACCTCCCTTGGTATTTGGCAGGTGTTTCGTGATTATATATTTTATATGTATTGGTGATTATATAATTCATAGAGTTTATATGTTATATGTTTATATACATTTAACATACGTTAGTATATGTATGTTATCCCCATAGTCCTAATTTATCCATCCTCCCACCTTTCATTTTGGCGAACCATTCGTTTGTTTTATAAGTCTGTGAGTGTCTTTTTCTGTGGAAATATGTTCATTGGTAGAAATCTTAGGATAACATGTATAAATGATATCATAGGATATTTGTTATTCCCTTTTGAATAACTTAACCTAATATGATTATTTCTAGGCTCATCTGTAGTCCTGAAAACGGCACTGTTCATTTTTTTCTGAGGCTACTATTCCATTCGGTACGTATACCACTTCTTCTTTGTCCATTTATCTGATGATGGACATTTTGTTTGTATCCATGTCTTAGCTATTGTAAATACTGCTGCAATACACGATTTTCCATCCCGTGTCTTTTTGATTCTGGCTTTCACAAGTGACAGGCCCAATAGTGGGCCTTCCGGATCATATGGTGACTCAATTTTTACCTTTAAACGCACTGCCATTCTGTTCCTATTATTGGCTGTTACCAGTTTACATCCCACTTAGACCGAGAGGTTACACTATTCTCCACAACTTCTTCAACATCTATTGTTTGTTGACTTTTTGCTGATGGTCATTGTGACTGGTGTTAGGTGATACCTTTGTGTAGATTGGATTTGCATGCGTCTAATAATTCCTGATGTTTTGCATTTCTCAGTGTCCTTTACATTTTTTTTTAAGATTGAGCTAAACTTACAACTTCAAATTGCCTTCTTGAAAAATTTACCGCGTTTGGATTTTTATGGCCATTCCCTACCCCAGGACATTTTTTGAGGGCATGAGTCATTTACAGCCCTGCCGTCCTTGTGAATATTAGTGACCATGAGCAGTAGATTTAAAGCTGCTCTTTGAGGAAACGGCCTTAGGGTGGCAGCATTTCTAAGTTGCCAACTCTGCTTGCTAGGGAAACAGAACCTTGCTGCAAGTTGTGCTTTGTGGTTGCAGATTAGAGTGGAATGTGCCAGGACAAACCCCCATAAGTTTTAGCCTCCTTAATTCTTGTTTGTGTCTTTAAGTTGTAGTTTTTATCAGAGCAAATTTGATTGAAAAATGTCTTTTGTTCTAGGTGTACAGAATCTTGTTCATTTACACATATACATATATCTATGGATCTTTGGGTCCTTTTCCATGTCGGTTATTACAGAGTGTTGAGTAGACCACTCTTGGTATTCCATAGGTCTTTGGGGATTATATTTTTTATATGTATTAGTATATGTGTGTTAACCCCAATATCCTAATTTATCCATTCCTCACACCATTTCTTTGGCTTAACCATAAGTTGTCTTCTCATTCTGAGATTGTCTTTCTCTATGGAAATATGTTCATTTTTATGAATTTTCAGATAACATAAGGGATATCATAGGACATTTGTCTTTCGCATTCTGACTTACTTCACGTTGTGTGATTATCTCTAGGCTCATCTGTGGTGCTGCATATGCCATTCTTTTATTTTTTTCGTGACTGATATTCCATTCTGTCCATATACCACTTCTTCTCTGTCCATTCATCTGTTTATGGACCTTCTTTTGGCTTCCATGTCGTGGCTATTTCAATATTGCTGCAGTGCACATTTGCCTGCCTCTGTCTTTCCGATTCTGGTGGTCTTAGGTTATAGGCCCAAAAGGTGCCCTGCCGCATCATATGGTAGCTCAATTTTTACCTTTTAAAGCAGCTCCATTCAGTTTTCGTTAGTGCTGTTACCCATTACATCCCACCAGCAGCTAGAAGGTACACAGTTCTCTAAAACCCCTTCAGCATTTCTAGTTTGTAGACTGTTTGCTGATGGTCATTTGACTGGTGTGAGCTGAAACCTTTTTGGAGGTTGGATTTGTATGTGGCTAATAATTCCTTGTACTGAGCTTTAGGCATGTCCATGTTGTTCTTTTCCTTTTTTTTTTTTAAAGTGTGAGTACAACTTCCCTCTTCATGTTGACTTCTTGAAAGATTTGTCATGTGTTGGATTTTCTTGCCTATTCCCTACCCCAGGGCATTTTTTGAGGGCAGATGCCATTTACAGCCCTGAGTCCTTGTGACTATTAAGCAACCATTAGCACTGGGTTTAAAGCTGCTGTTGTGGGAAACACCCACTAGGCGGCAGCATCATTACGTTCTCAACTCTTGTTATTAGGGCACCAGAGTCTTCCTGGACGTAGTGTTCCGAGGTCGTAAATTAGAGGGGAATGTGCTGGGACAAGCCCCCAGAAGTTTATGTCTCCTTACTTCTGTTTGTTTTTTAATTTAATTTCTATTTCTTATCGGAGAATATTGGATTAGAGTGTTGTGATTGTCTGGCTGTACAGAATCTGCTCAGTGATTCATACATATGTCTGTTCATGTTCGGATTCTGTTACCATGTGTCTTATTACAGAATGTTGAGTAGACCTCGCATGGTATTTGGTAGGTGTTTTGTCATTATATAGTTTATATGTATTGGTGGTTATATAATTCATAGAGTTTATATGTTATATGTTTCTATACATTTAACATACATTAGTATATGTATGTTAGCCCCATAATCCTAATTTATCCATCCTCCCACCTTTCATTTTGGTTAACCATTAGTTTCTTTTATAAGTCTGTGAGTGTCTTTTTCTGTGGAAATATGTCCATTTGTAGCAATCTTAGGATAACAGGTATAAATGATATCATAGGATATTTGTCATTCCCTTTTGACTTACTTAACCTGATATGATTATTTCTAGGCTCATCTGTAGTCCTGAAAACGGCATTTTTCATTTTTTTCCCGAGGCTACTATTCCATTTAGTCCGTATACCACTTCTTCTTTGTCCATTCATCTGTTTATGGACCTTTTTTTTGCTTCCACGTCTTGGCTATTTCAGTAATGCTGCAGTGCACATTTGCCTGCCTCTGTCTTTCCGATTCTGGTGGTCTTAGGTTACAGGCCCAAAAGGTGCCCTGCCGCGTCATATGGTAGCTCAATTTTTACCTTTTAAAGCAGCTCCATTCAGTTTTCGTTAGTGCTCTTACCACTTTACATCCCACCAGCAGCTACAAGGTACACAGTTCTCTAAAATCCCTTCAGCATTTACAGTTTGTAGACTTTTTGCTGATGGTCATTTGACTGGTGTGAGCTGAAACCTTTTTGGAGGTTGGATTTGCATGTGACTAATAATTCCTTATACTGAGCTTTAGGCATGTGCTTTTTATTCTTTTCCTTTTTTTTTTTTAAAGAGTGAGTACAACTTCCCTCTTCATATTGACTTCTTCAAAAACTTGTCAAAGAAAACTTGAATTTTCTTGCCTATTCCCTACCCCAGGGCATTTTTTGAGGGCAGGTGTCATTTACAGCCCTGCAGTCCTTGTGACTATTAAGCAACCATTAGCACTGGGTTTAAAGCTGCTGTTGTGGGAAACAGCCACAAGGCGGCAGCATTATTACGTTCTCACCTCTTGTTACTAGGGCAACAGAGTCTTCCTGGAGGTAGTGTTCCGAGGTTGTAAATTAGAGAGGAGTGTGCTGGGATAAGCCCCCAGAAGTTTATGTCTCCTTACTTATGTTTGTTTTTTAAATTTAATTTCTCTTTCTTATCGGAGTAAATTCGATTAGAGTGTTGTGATTGTCTGGCTGTACAGAATGTGCTCAATGATTCATACATATGTCTGTTCATCTTCGGATCCTGTTACCATGTAATTTTTTACAGAATGTTGAGTAGACCTCCCTTGGTATTTGGCAGGTGTTTCGTGATTATATATTTTATATGTATTGGTGATTATATAATTCATAGAGTTTATATGTTATATGTTTATATACATTTAACATACGTTAGTATATGTATGTTATCCCCATAGTCCTAATTTATCCATCCTCCCACCTTTCATTTTGGCGAACCATTCGTTTGTTTTATAAGTCTGTGAGTGTCTTTTTCTGTGGAAATATGTTCATTGGTAGAAATCTTAGGATAACATGTATAAATGATATCATAGGATATTTGTTATTCCCTTTTGAATAACTTAACCTAATATGATTATTTCTAGGCTCATCTGTAGTCCTGAAAACGGCACTGTTCATTTTTTTCTGAGGCTACTATTCCATTCGGTACGTATACCACTTCTTCTTTGTCCATTTATCTGATGATGGACATTTTGTTTGTATCCATGTCTTAGCTATTGTAAATACTGCTGCAATACACGATTTTCCATCCCGTGTCTTTTTGATTCTGGCTTTCACAAGTGACAGGCCCAATAGTGGGCCTTCCGGATCATATGGTGACTCAATTTTTACCTTTAAACGCACTGCCATTCTGTTCCTATTATTGGCTGTTACCAGTTTACATCCCACTTAGACCGAGAGGTTACACTATTCTCCACAACTTCTTCAACATCTATTGTTTGTTGACTTTTTGCTGATGGTCATTGTGACTGGTGTTAGGTGATACCTTTGTGTAGATTGGATTTGCATGCGTCTAATAATTCCTGATGTTTTGCATTTCTCAGTGTCCTTTACATTTTTTTTTAAGATTGAGCTAAACTTACAACTTCAAATTGCCTTCTTGAAAAATTTACCGCGTTTGGATTTTTATGGCCATTCCCTACCCCAGGACATTTTTTGAGGGCATGAGTCATTTACAGCCCTGCCGTCCTTGTGAATATTAGTGACCATGAGCAGTAGATTTAAAGCTGCTCTTTGAGGAAACGGCCTTAGGGTGGCAGCATTTCTAAGTTGCCAACTCTGCTTGCTAGGGAAACAGAACCTTGCTGCAAGTTGTGCTTTGTGGTTGCAGATTAGAGTGGAATGTGCCAGGACAAACCCCCATAAGTTTTAGCCTCCTTAATTCTTGTTTGTGTCTTTAAGTTGTAGTTTTTATCAGAGCAAATTTGATTGAAAAATGTCTTTTGTTCTAGGTGTACAGAATCTTGTTCATTTACACATATACATATATCTATGGATCTTTGGGTCCTTTTCCATGTCGGTTATTACAGAGTGTTGAGTAGACCACTCTTGGTATTCCATAGGTCTTTGGGGATTATATTTTTTATATGTATTAGTATATGTGTGTTAACCCCAATATCCTAATTTATCCATTCCTCACACCATTTCTTTGGCTTAACCATAAGTTGTCTTCTCATTCTGAGATTGTCTTTCTCTATGGAAATATGTTCATTTTTATGAATTTTCAGATAACATAAGGGATATCATAGGACATTTGTCTTTCGCATTCTGACTTACTTCACGTTGTGTGATTATCTCTAGGCTCATCTGTGGTGCTGCATATGCCATTCTTTTATTTTTTTCGTGACTGATATTCCATTCTGTCCATATACCACTTCTTCTCTGTCCATTCATCTGTTTATGGACCTTCTTTTGGCTTCCATGTCGTGGCTATTTCAATATTGCTGCAGTGCACATTTGCCTGCCTCTGTCTTTCCGATTCTGGTGGTCTTAGGTTATAGGCCCAAAAGGTGCCCTGCCGCATCATATGGTAGCTCAATTTTTACCTTTTAAAGCAGCTCCATTCAGTTTTCGTTAGTGCTGTTACCCATTACATCCCACCAGCAGCTAGAAGGTACACAGTTCTCTAAAACCCCTTCAGCATTTCTAGTTTGTAGACTGTTTGCTGATGGTCATTTGACTGGTGTGAGCTGAAACCTTTTTGGAGGTTGGATTTGTATGTGGCTAATAATTCCTTGTACTGAGCTTTAGGCATGTCCATGTTGTTCTTTTCCTTTTTTTTTTTTAAAGTGTGAGTACAACTTCCCTCTTCATGTTGACTTCTTGAAAGATTTGTCATGTGTTGGATTTTCTTGCCTATTCCCTACCCCAGGGCATTTTTTGAGGGCAGATGCCATTTACAGCCCTGAGTCCTTGTGACTATTAAGCAACCATTAGCACTGGGTTTAAAGCTGCTGTTGTGGGAAACACCCACTAGGCGGCAGCATCATTACGTTCTCAACTCTTGTTATTAGGGCACCAGAGTCTTCCTGGACGTAGTGTTCCGAGGTCGTAAATTAGAGGGGAATGTGCTGGGACAAGCCCCCAGAAGTTTATGTCTCCTTACTTCTGTTTGTTTTTTAATTTAATTTCTATTTCTTATCGGAGAATATTGGATTAGAGTGTTGTGATTGTCTGGCTGTACAGAATCTGCTCAGTGATTCATACATATGTCTGTTCATGTTCGGATTCTGTTACCATGTGTCTTATTACAGAATGTTGAGTAGACCTCGCATGGTATTTGGTAGGTGTTTTGTCATTATATAGTTTATATGTATTGGTGGTTATATAATTCATAGAGTTTATATGTTATATGTTTCTATACATTTAACATACATTAGTATATGTATGTTAGCCCCATAATCCTAATTTATCCATCCTCCCACCTTTCATTTTGGTTAACCATTAGTTTCTTTTATAAGTCTGTGAGTGTCTTTTTCTGTGGAAATATGTCCATTTGTAGCAATCTTAGGATAACAGGTATAAATGATATCATAGGATATTTGTCATTCCCTTTTGACTTACTTAACCTGATATGATTATTTCTAGGCTCATCTGTAGTCCTGAAAACGGCATTTTTCATTTTTTTCCCGAGGCTACTATTCCATTTAGTCCGTATACCACTTCTTCTTTGTCCATTCATCTGTTTATGGACCTTTTTTTTGCTTCCACGTCTTGGCTATTTCAGTAATGCTGCAGTGCACATTTGCCTGCCTCTGTCTTTCCGATTCTGGTGGTCTTAGGTTACAGGCCCAAAAGGTGCCCTGCCGCGTCATATGGTAGCTCAATTTTTACCTTTTAAAGCAGCTCCATTCAGTTTTCGTTAGTGCTCTTACCACTTTACATCCCACCAGCAGCTACAAGGTACACAGTTCTCTAAAATCCCTTCAGCATTTACAGTTTGTAGACTTTTTGCTGATGGTCATTTGACTGGTGTGAGCTGAAACCTTTTTGGAGGTTGGATTTGCATGTGACTAATAATTCCTTATACTGAGCTTTAGGCATGTGCTTTTTATTCTTTTCCTTTTTTTTTTTTAAAGAGTGAGTACAACTTCCCTCTTCATATTGACTTCTTCAAAAACTTGTCAAAGAAAACTTGAATTTTCTTGCCTATTCCCTACCCCAGGGCATTTTTTGAGGGCAGGTGTCATTTACAGCCCTGCAGTCCTTGTGACTATTAAGCAACCATTAGCACTGGGTTTAAAGCTGCTGTTGTGGGAAACAGCCACAAGGCGGCAGCATTATTACGTTCTCACCTCTTGTTACTAGGGCAACAGAGTCTTCCTGGAGGTAGTGCTCCGAGGTTGTAAATTAGAGAGGAGTGTGCTGGGATAAGCCCCCAGAAGTTTATGTCTCCTTACTTATGTTTGTTTTTTAAATTTAATTTCTCTTTCTTATCGGAGTAAATTCGATTAGAGTGTTGTGATTGTCTGGCTGTACAGAATGTGCTCAATGATTCATACATATGTCTGTTCATCTTCGGATCCTGTTACCATGTAATTTTTTACAGAATGTTGAGTAGACCTCCCTTGGTATTTGGCAGGTGTTTCGTGATTATATATTTTATATGTATTGGTGATTATATAATTCATAGAGTTTATATGTTATATGTTTATATACATTTAACATACGTTAGTATATGTATGTTATCCCCATAGTCCTAATTTATCCATCCTCCCACCTTTCATTTTGGCGAACCATTCGTTTGTTTTATAAGTCTGTGAGTGTCTTTTTCTGTGGAAATATGTTCATTGGTAGAAATCTTAGGATAACATGTATAAATGATATCATAGGATATTTGTTATTCCCTTTTGAATAACTTAACCTAATATGATTATTTCTAGGCTCATCTGTAGTCCTGAAAACGGCACTGTTCATTTTTTTCTGAGGCTACTATTCCATTCGGTACGTATACCACTTCTTCTTTGTCCATTTATCTGATGATGGACATTTTGTTTGTATCCATGTCTTAGCTATTGTAAATACTGCTGCAATACACGATTTTCCATCCCGTGTCTTTTTGATTCTGGCTTTCACAAGTGACAGGCCCAATAGTGGGCCTTCCGGATCATATGGTGACTCAATTTTTACCTTTAAACGCACTGCCATTCTGTTCCTATTATTGGCTGTTACCAGTTTACATCCCACTTAGACCGAGAGGTTACACTATTCTCCACAACTTCTTCAACATCTATTGTTTCTTGACTTTTTGCTGATGGTCATTGTGACTGGTGTTAGGTGATACCTTTGTGTAGATTGGATTTGCATGCGTCTAATAATTCCTGATGTTTTGCATTTCTCAGTGTCCTTTACATTTTTTTTTAAGATTGAGCTAAACTTACAACTTCAAATTGCCTTCTTGAAAAATTTACCGCGTTTGGATTTTTATGGCCATTCCCTACCCCAGGACATTTTTTGAGGGCATGAGTCATTTACAGCCCTGCCGTCCTTGTGAATATTAGTGACCATGAGCAGTAGATTTAAAGCTGCTCTTTGAGGAAACGGCCTTAGGGTGGCAGCATTTCTAAGTTGCCAACTCTGCTTGCTAGGGAAACAGAACCTTGCTGCAAGTTGTGCTTTGTGGTTGCAGATTAGAGTGGAATGTGCCAGGACAAACCCCCATAAGTTTTAGCCTCCTTAATTCTTGTTTGTGTCTTTAAGTTGTAGTTTTTATCAGAGCAAATTTGATTGAAAAATGTCTTTTGTTCTAGGTGTACAGAATCTTGTTCATTTACACATATACATATATCTATGGATCTTTGGGTCCTTTTCCATGTCGGTTATTACAGAGTGTTGAGTAGACCACTCTTGGTATTCCATAGGTCTTTGGGGATTATATTTTTTATATGTATTAGTATATGTGTGTTAACCCCAATATCCTAATTTATCCATTCCTCACACCATTTCTTTGGCTTAACCATAAGTTGTCTTCTCATTCTGAGATTGTCTTTCTCTATGGAAATATGTTCATTTTTATGAATTTTCAGATAACATAAGGGATATCATAGGACATTTGTCTTTCGCATTCTGACTTACTTCACGTTGTGTGATTATCTCTAGGCTCATCTGTGGTGCTGCATATGCCATTCTTTTATTTTTTTCGTGACTGATATTCCATTCTGTCCATATACCACTTCTTCTCTGTCCATTCATCTGTTTATGGACCTTCTTTTGGCTTCCATGTCGTGGCTATTTCAATATTGCTGCAGTGCACATTTGCCTGCCTCTGTCTTTCCGATTCTGGTGGTCTTAGGTTATAGGCCCAAAAGGTGCCCTGCCGCATCATATGGTAGCTCAATTTTTACCTTTTAAAGCAGCTCCATTCAGTTTTCGTTAGTGCTGTTACCCATTACATCCCACCAGCAGCTAGAAGGTACACAGTTCTCTAAAACCCCTTCAGCATTTCTAGTTTGTAGACTGTTTGCTGATGGTCATTTGACTGGTGTGAGCTGAAACCTTTTTGGAGGTTGGATTTGTATGTGGCTAATAATTCCTTGTACTGAGCTTTAGGCATGTCCATGTTGTTCTTTTCCTTTTTTTTTTTTAAAGTGTGAGTACAACTTCCCTCTTCATGTTGACTTCTTGAAAGATTTGTCATGTGTTGGATTTTCTTGCCTATTCCCTACCCCAGGGCATTTTTTGAGGGCAGATGCCATTTACAGCCCTGAGTCCTTGTGACTATTAAGCAACCATTAGCACTGGGTTTAAAGCTGCTGTTGTGGGAAACACCCACTAGGCGGCAGCATCATTACGTTCTCAACTCTTGTTATTAGGGCACCAGAGTCTTCCTGGACGTAGTGTTCCGAGGTCGTAAATTAGAGGGGAATGTGCTGGGACAAGCCCCCAGAAGTTTATGTCTCCTTACTTCTGTTTGTTTTTTAATTTAATTTCTATTTCTTATCGGAGAATATTGGATTAGAGTGTTGTGATTGTCTGGCTGTACAGAATCTGCTCAGTGATTCATACATATGTCTGTTCATGTTCGGATTCTGTTACCATGTGTCTTATTACAGAATGTTGAGTAGACCTCGCATGGTATTTGGTAGGTGTTTTGTCATTATATAGTTTATATGTATTGGTGGTTATATAATTCATAGAGTTTATATGTTATATGTTTCTATACATTTAACATACATTAGTATATGTATGTTAGCCCCATAATCCTAATTTATCCATCCTCCCACCTTTCATTTTGGTTAACCATTAGTTTCTTTTATAAGTCTGTGAGTGTCTTTTTCTGTGGAAATATGTCCATTTGTAGCAATCTTAGGATAACAGGTATAAATGATATCATAGGATATTTGTCATTCCCTTTTGACTTACTTAACCTGATATGATTATTTCTAGGCTCATCTGTAGTCCTGAAAACGGCATTTTTCATTTTTTTCCCGAGGCTACTATTCCATTTAGTCCGTATACCACTTCTTCTTTGTCCATTCATCTGTTTATGGACCTTTTTTTTGCTTCCACGTCTTGGCTATTTCAGTAATGCTGCAGTGCACATTTGCCTGCCTCTGTCTTTCCGATTCTGGTGGTCTTAGGTTACAGGCCCAAAAGGTGCCCTGCCGCGTCATATGGTAGCTCAATTTTTACCTTTTAAAGCAGCTCCATTCAGTTTTCGTTAGTGCTCTTACCACTTTACATCCCACCAGCAGCTACAAGGTACACAGTTCTCTAAAATCCCTTCAGCATTTACAGTTTGTAGACTTTTTGCTGATGGTCATTTGACTGGTGTGAGCTGAAACCTTTTTGGAGGTTGGATTTGCATGTGACTAATAATTCCTTATACTGAGCTTTAGGCATGTGCTTTTTATTCTTTTCCTTTTTTTTTTTTAAAGAGTGAGTACAACTTCCCTCTTCATATTGACTTCTTCAAAAACTTGTCAAAGAAAACTTGAATTTTCTTGCCTATTCCCTACCCCAGGGCATTTTTTGAGGGCAGGTGTCATTTACAGCCCTGCAGTCCTTGTGACTATTAAGCAACCATTAGCACTGGGTTTAAAGCTGCTGTTGTGGGAAACAGCCACAAGGCGGCAGCATTATTACGTTCTCACCTCTTGTTACTAGGGCAACAGAGTCTTCCTGGAGGTAGTGCTCCGAGGTTGTAAATTAGAGAGGAGTGTGCTGGGATAAGCCCCCAGAAGTTTATGTCTCCTTACTTATGTTTGTTTTTTAAATTTAATTTCTCTTTCTTATCGGAGTAAATTCGATTAGAGTGTTGTGATTGTCTGGCTGTACAGAATGTGCTCAATGATTCATACATATGTCTGTTCATCTTCGGATCCTGTTACCATGTAATTTTTTACAGAATGTTGAGTAGACCTCCCTTGGTATTTGGCAGGTGTTTCGTGATTATATATTTTATATGTATTGGTGATTATATAATTCATAGAGTTTATATGTTATATGTTTATATACATTTAACATACGTTAGTATATGTATGTTATCCCCATAGTCCTAATTTATCCATCCTCCCACCTTTCATTTTGGCGAACCATTCGTTTGTTTTATAAGTCTGTGAGTGTCTTTTTCTGTGGAAATATGTTCATTGGTAGAAATCTTAGGATAACATGTATAAATGATATCATAGGATATTTGTTATTCCCTTTTGAATAACTTAACCTAATATGATTATTTCTAGGCTCATCTGTAGTCCTGAAAACGGCACTGTTCATTTTTTTCTGAGGCTACTATTCCATTCGGTACGTATACCACTTCTTCTTTGTCCATTTATCTGATGATGGACATTTTGTTTGTATCCATGTCTTAGCTATTGTAAATACTGCTGCAATACACGATTTTCCATCCCGTGTCTTTTTGATTCTGGCTTTCACAAGTGACAGGCCCAATAGTGGGCCTTCCGGATCATATGGTGACTCAATTTTTACCTTTAAACGCACTGCCATTCTGTTCCTATTATTGGCTGTTACCAGTTTACATCCCACTTAGACCGAGAGGTTACACTATTCTCCACAACTTCTTCAACATCTATTGTTTCTTGACTTTTTGCTGATGGTCATTGTGACTGGTGTTAGGTGATACCTTTGTGTAGATTGGATTTGCATGCGTCTAATAATTCCTGATGTTTTGCATTTCTCAGTGTCCTTTACATTTTTTTTTAAGATTGAGCTAAACTTACAACTTCAAATTGCCTTCTTGAAAAATTTACCGCGTTTGGATTTTTATGGCCATTCCCTACCCCAGGACATTTTTTGAGGGCATGAGTCATTTACAGCCCTGCCGTCCTTGTGAATATTAGTGACCATGAGCAGTAGATTTAAAGCTGCTCTTTGAGGAAACGGCCTTAGGGTGGCAGCATTTCTAAGTTGCCAACTCTGCTTGCTAGGGAAACAGAACCTTGCTGCAAGTTGTGCTTTGTGGTTGCAGATTAGAGTGGAATGTGCCAGGACAAACCCCCATAAGTTTTAGCCTCCTTAATTCTTGTTTGTGTCTTTAAGTTGTAGTTTTTATCAGAGCAAATTTGATTGAAAAATGTCTTTTGTTCTAGGTGTACAGAATCTTGTTCATTTACACATATACATATATCTATTGATCTTTGGGTCCTTTTCCATGTCGGTTATTACAGAGTGTTGAGTAGACCACTCTTGGTATTCCATAGGTCTTTGGGGATTATATTTTTTATATGTATTAGTATATGTGTGTTAACCCCAATATCCTAATTTATCCATTCCTCACACCATTTCTTTGGCTTAACCATAAGTTGTCTTCTCATTCTGAGATTGTCTTTCTCTATGGAAATATGTTCATTTTTATGAATTTTCAGATAACATAAGGGATATCATAGGACATTTGTCTTTCGCATTCTGACTTACTTCACGTTGTGTGATTATCTCTAGGCTCATCTGTGGTGCTGCATATGCCATTCTTTTATTTTTTTCGTGACTGATATTCCATTCTGTCCATATACCACTTCTTCTCTGTCCATTCATCTGTTTATGGACCTTCTTTTGGCTTCCATGTCGTGGCTATTTCAATATTGCTGCAGTGCACATTTGCCTGCCTCTGTCTTTCCGATTCTGGTGGTCTTAGGTTATAGGCCCAAAAGGTGCCCTGCCGCATCATATGGTAGCTCAATTTTTACCTTTTAAAGCAGCTCCATTCAGTTTTCGTTAGTGCTGTTACCCATTACATCCCACCAGCAGCTAGAAGGTACACAGTTCTCTAAAACCCCTTCAGCATTTCTAGTTTGTAGACTGTTTGCTGATGGTCATTTGACTGGTGTGAGCTGAAACCTTTTTGGAGGTTGGATTTGTATGTGGCTAATAATTCCTTGTACTGAGCTTTAGGCATGTCCATGTTGTTCTTTTCCTTTTTTTTTTTAAAGTGTGAGTACAACTTCCCTCTTCATGTTGACTTCTTGAAAGATTTGTCATGTGTTGGATTTTCTTGCCTATTCCCTACCCCAGGGCATTTTTTGAGGGCAGATGCCATTTACAGCCCTGAGTCCTTGTGACTATTAAGCAACCATTAGCACTGGGTTTAAAGCTGCTGTTGTGGGAAACACCCACTAGGCGGCAGCATCATTACGTTCTCAACTCTTGTTATTAGGTCACCAGAGTCTTCCTGGACGTAGTGTTCCGAGGTCGTAAATTAGAGGGGAATGTGCTGGGACAAGCCCCCAGAAGTTTATGTCTCCTTACTTCTGTTTGTTTTTTAATTTAATTTCTATTTCTTATCGGAGAATATTGGATTAGAGTGTTGTGATTGTCTGGCTGTACAGAATCTGCTCAGTGATTCATACATATGTCTGTTCATGTTCGGATTCTGTTACCATGTGTCTTATTACAGAATGTTGAGTAGACCTCGCATGGTATTTGGTAGGTGTTTTGTCATTATATAGTTTATATGTATTGGTGGTTATATAATTCATAGAGTTTATATGTTATATGTTTCTATACATTTAACATACATTAGTATATGTATGTTAGCCCCATAATCCTAATTTATCCATCCTCCCACCTTTCATTTTGGTTAACCATTAGTTTCTTTTATAAGTCTGTGAGTGTCTTTTTCTGTGGAAATATGTCCATTTGTAGCAATCTTAGGATAACAGGTATAAATGATATCATAGGATATTTGTCATTCCCTTTTGACTTACTTAACCTGATATGATTATTTCTAGGCTCATCTGTAGTCCTGAAAACGGCATTTTTCATTTTTTTCCCGAGGCTACTATTCCATTTAGTCCGTATACCACTTCTTCTTTGTCCATTCATCTGTTTATGGACCTTTTTTTTGCTTCCACGTCTTGGCTATTTCAGTAATGCTGCAGTGCACATTTGCCTGCCTCTGTCTTTCCGATTCTGGTGGTCTTAGGTTACAGGCCCAAAAGGTGCCCTGCCGCGTCATATGGTAGCTCAATTTTTACCTTTTAAAGCAGCTCCATTCAGTTTTCGTTAGTGCTCTTACCACTTTACATCCCACCAGCAGCTACAAGGTACACAGTTCTCTAAAATCCCTTCAGCATTTACAGTTTGTAGACTTTTTGCTGATGGTCATTTGACTGGTGTGAGCTGAAACCTTTTTGGAGGTTGGATTTGCATGTGACTAATAATTCCTTATACTGAGCTTTAGGCATGTGCTTTTTATTCTTTTCCTTTTTTTTTTTTAAAGAGTGAGTACAACTTCCCTCTTCATATTGACTTCTTCAAAAACTTGTCAAAGAAAACTTGAATTTTCTTGCCTATTCCCTACCCCAGGGCATTTTTTGAGGGCAGGTGTCATTTACAGCCCTGCAGTCCTTGTGACTATTAAGCAACCATTAGCACTGGGTTTAAAGCTGCTGTTGTGGGAAACAGCCACAAGGCGGCAGCATTATTACGTTCTCACCTCTTGTTACTAGGGCAACAGAGTCTTCCTGGAGGTAGTGCTCCGAGGTTGTAAATTAGAGAGGAGTGTGCTGGGATAAGCCCCCAGAAGTTTATGTCTCCTTACTTATGTTTGTTTTTTAAATTTAATTTCTCTTTCTTATCGGAGTAAATTCGATTAGAGTGTTGTGATTGTCTGGCTGTACAGAATGTGCTCAATGATTCATACATATGTCTGTTCATCTTCGGATCCTGTTACCATGTAATTTTTTACAGAATGTTGAGTAGACCTCCCTTGGTATTTGGCAGGTGTTTCGTGATTATATATTTTATATGTATTGGTGATTATATAATTCATAGAGTTTATATGTTATATGTTTATATACATTTAACATACGTTAGTATATGTATGTTATCCCCATAGTCCTAATTTATCCATCCTCCCACCTTTCATTTTGGCGAACCATTCGTTTGTTTTATAAGTCTGTGAGTGTCTTTTTCTGTGGAAATATGTTCATTGGTAGAAATCTTAGGATAACATGTATAAATGATATCATAGGATATTTGTTATTCCCTTTTGAATAACTTAACCTAATATGATTATTTCTAGGCTCATCTGTAGTCCTGAAAACGGCACTGTTCATTTTTTTCTGAGGCTACTATTCCATTCGGTACGTATACCACTTCTTCTTTGTCCATTTATCTGATGATGGACATTTTGTTTGTATCCATGTCTTAGCTATTGTAAATACTGCTGCAATACACGATTTTCCATCCCGTGTCTTTTTGATTCTGGCTTTCACAAGTGACAGGCCCAATAGTGGGCCTTCCGGATCATATGGTGACTCAATTTTTACCTTTAAACGCACTGCCATTCTGTTCCTATTATTGGCTGTTACCAGTTTACATCCCACTTAGACCGAGAGGTTACACTATTCTCCACAACTTCTTCAACATCTATTGTTTCTTGACTTTTTGCTGATGGTCATTGTGACTGGTGTTAGGTGATACCTTTGTGTAGATTGGATTTGCATGCGTCTAATAATTCCTGATGTTTTGCATTTCTCAGTGTCCTTTACATTTTTTTTTAAGATTGAGCTAAACTTACAACTTCAAATTGCCTTCTTGAAAAATTTACCGCGTTTGGATTTTTATGGCCATTCCCTACCCCAGGACATTTTTTGAGGGCATGAGTCATTTACAGCCCTGCCGTCCTTGTGAATATTAGTGACCATGAGCAGTAGATTTAAAGCTGCTCTTTGAGGAAACGGCCTTAGGGTGGCAGCATTTCTAAGTTGCCAACTCTGCTTGCTAGGGAAACAGAACCTTGCTGCAAGTTGTGCTTTGTGGTTGCAGATTAGAGTGGAATGTGCCAGGACAAACCCCCATAAGTTTTAGCCTCCTTAATTCTTGTTTGTGTCTTTAAGTTGTAGTTTTTATCAGAGCAAATTTGATTGAAAAATGTCTTTTGTTCTAGGTGTACAGAATCTTGTTCATTTACACATATACATATATCTATTGATCTTTGGGTCCTTTTCCATGTCGGTTATTACAGAGTGTTGAGTAGACCACTCTTGGTATTCCATAGGTCTTTGGGGATTATATTTTTTATATGTATTAGTATATGTGTGTTAACCCCAATATCCTAATTTATCCATTCCTCACACCATTTCTTTGGCTTAACCATAAGTTGTCTTCTCATTCTGAGATTGTCTTTCTCTATGGAAATATGTTCATTTTTATGAATTTTCAGATAACATAAGGGATATCATAGGACATTTGTCTTTCGCATTCTGACTTACTTCACGTTGTGTGATTATCTCTAGGCTCATCTGTGGTGCTGCATATGCCATTCTTTTATTTTTTTCGTGACTGATATTCCATTCTGTCCATATACCACTTCTTCTCTGTCCATTCATCTGTTTATGGACCTTCTTTTGGCTTCCATGTCGTGGCTATTTCAATATTGCTGCAGTGCACATTTGCCTGCCTCTGTCTTTCCGATTCTGGTGGTCTTAGGTTATAGGCCCAAAAGGTGCCCTGCCGCATCATATGGTAGCTCAATTTTTACCTTTTAAAGCAGCTCCATTCAGTTTTCGTTAGTGCTGTTACCCATTACATCCCACCAGCAGCTAGAAGGTACACAGTTCTCTAAAACCCCTTCAGCATTTCTAGTTTGTAGACTGTTTGCTGATGGTCATTTGACTGGTGTGAGCTGAAACCTTTTTGGAGGTTGGATTTGTATGTGGCTAATAATTCCTTGTACTGAGCTTTAGGCATGTCCATGTTGTTCTTTTCCTTTTTTTTTTTAAAGTGTGAGTACAACTTCCCTCTTCATGTTGACTTCTTGAAAGATTTGTCATGTGTTGGATTTTCTTGCCTATTCCCTACCCCAGGGCATTTTTTGAGGGCAGATGCCATTTACAGCCCTGAGTCCTTGTGACTATTAAGCAACCATTAGCACTGGGTTTAAAGCTGCTGTTGTGGGAAACACCCACTAGGCGGCAGCATCATTACGTTCTCAACTCTTGTTATTAGGGCACCAGAGTCTTCCTGGACGTAGTGTTCCGAGGTCGTAAATTAGAGGGGAATGTGCTGGGACAAGCCCCCAGAAGTTTATGTCTCCTTACTTCTGTTTGTTTTTTAATTTAATTTCTATTTCTTATCGGAGAATATTGGATTAGAGTGTTGTGATTGTCTGGCTGTACAGAATCTGCTCAGTGATTCATACATATGTCTGTTCATGTTCGGATTCTGTTACCATGTGTCTTATTACAGAATGTTGAGTAGACCTCGCATGGTATTTGGTAGGTGTTTTGTCATTATATAGTTTATATGTATTGGTGGTTATATAATTCATAGAGTTTATATGTTATATGTTTCTATACATTTAACATACATTAGTATATGTATGTTAGCCCCATAATCCTAATTTATCCATCCTCCCACCTTTCATTTTGGTTAACCATTAGTTTCTTTTATAAGTCTGTGAGTGTCTTTTTCTGTGGAAATATGTCCATTTGTAGCAATCTTAGGATAACAGGTATAAATGATATCATAGGATATTTGTCATTCCCTTTTGACTTACTTAACCTGATATGATTATTTCTAGGCTCATCTGTAGTCCTGAAAACGGCATTTTTCATTTTTTTCCCGAGGCTACTATTCCATTTAGTCCGTATACCACTTCTTCTTTGTCCATTCATCTGTTTATGGACCTTTTTTTTGCTTCCACGTCTTGGCTATTTCAGTAATGCTGCAGTGCACATTTGCCTGCCTCTGTCTTTCCGATTCTGGTGGTCTTAGGTTACAGGCCCAAAAGGTGCCCTGCCGCGTCATATGGTAGCTCAATTTTTACCTTTTAAAGCAGCTCCATTCAGTTTTCGTTAGTGCTCTTACCACTTTACATCCCACCAGCAGCTACAAGGTACACAGTTCTCTAAAATCCCTTCAGCATTTACAGTTTGTAGACTTTTTGCTGATGGTCATTTGACTGGTGTGAGCTGAAACCTTTTTGGAGGTTGGATTTGCATGTGACTAATAATTCCTTATACTGAGCTTTAGGCATGTGCTTTTTATTCTTTTCCTTTTTTTTTTTTAAAGAGTGAGTACAACTTCCCTCTTCATATTGACTTCTTCAAAAACTTGTCAAAGAAAACTTGAATTTTCTTGCCTATTCCCTACCCCAGGGCATTTTTTGAGGGCAGGTGTCATTTACAGCCCTGCAGTCCTTGTGACTATTAAGCAACCATTAGCACTGGGTTTAAAGCTGCTGTTGTGGGAAACAGCCACAAGGCGGCAGCATTATTACGTTCTCACCTCTTGTTACTAGGGCAACAGAGTCTTCCTGGAGGTAGTGTTCCGAGGTTGTAAATTAGAGAGGAGTGTGCTGGGATAAGCCCCCAGAAGTTTATGTCTCCTTACTTATGTTTGTTTTTTAAATTTAATTTCTCTTTCTTATCGGAGTAAATTCGATTAGAGTGTTGTGATTGTCTGGCTGTACAGAATGTGCTCAATGATTCATACATATGTCTGTTCATCTTCGGATCCTGTTACCATGTAATTTTTTACAGAATGTTGAGTAGACCTCCCTTGGTATTTGGCAGGTGTTTCGTGATTATATATTTTATATGTATTGGTGATTATATAATTCATAGAGTTTATATGTTATATGTTTATATACATTTAACATACATTAGTATATGTATGTTATCCCCATAGTCCTAATTTATCCATCCTCCCACCTTTCATTTTGGCGAACCATTCGTTTGTTTTATAAGTCTGTGAGTGTCTTTTTCTGTGGAAATATGTTCATTGGTAGAAATCTTAGGATAACATGTATAAATGATATCATAGGATATTTGTTATTCCCTTTTGAATAACTTAACCTAATATGATTATTTCTAGGCTCATCTGTAGTCCTGAAAACGGCACTGTTCATTTTTTTCTGAGGCTACTATTCCATTCGGTACGTATACCACTTCTTCTTTGTCCATTTATCTGATGATGGACATTTTGTTTGTATCCATGTCTTAGCTATTGTAAATACTGCTGCAATACACGATTTTCCATCCCGTGTCTTTTTGATTCTGGCTTTCACAAGTGACAGGCCCAATAGTGGGCCTTCCGGATCATATGGTGACTCAATTTTTACCTTTAAACGCACTGCCATTCTGTTCCTATTATTGGCTGTTACCAGTTTACATCCCACTTAGACCGAGAGGTTACACTATTCTCCACAACTTCTTCAACATCTATTGTTTGTTGACTTTTTGCTGATGGTCATTGTGACTGGTGTTAGGTGATACCTTTGTGTAGATTGGATTTGCATGCGTCTAATAATTCCTGATGTTTTGCATTTCTCAGTGTCCTTTACATTTTTTTTTAAGATTGAGCTAAACTTACAACTTCAAATTGCCTTCTTGAAAAATTTACCGCGTTTGGATTTTTATGGCCATTCCCTACCCCAGGACATTTTTTGAGGGCATGAGTCATTTACAGCCCTGCCGTCCTTGTGAATATTAGTGACCATGAGCAGTAGATTTAAAGCTGCTCTTTGAGGAAACGGCCTTAGGGTGGCAGCATTTCTAAGTTGCCAACTCTGCTTGCTAGGGAAACAGAACCTTGCTGCAAGTTGTGCTTTGTGGTTGCAGATTAGAGTGGAATGTGCCAGGACAAACCCCCATAAGTTTTAGCCTCCTTAATTCTTGTTTGTGTCTTTAAGTTGTAGTTTTTATCAGAGCAAATTTGATTGAAAAATGTCTTTTGTTCTAGGTGTACAGAATCTTGTTCATTTACACATATACATATATCTATTGATCTTTGGGTCCTTTTCCATGTCGGTTATTACAGAGTGTTGAGTAGACCACTCTTGGTATTCCATAGGTCTTTGGGGATTATATTTTTTATATGTATTAGTATATGTGTGTTAACCCCAATACCCTAATTTATCCATTCCTCACACCATTTCTTTGGCTTAACCATAAGTTGTCTTCTCATTCTGAGATTGTCTTTCTCTATGGAAATATGTTCATTTTTATGAATTTTCAGATAACATAAGGGATATCATAGGACATTTGTCTTTCGCATTCTGACTTACTTCACGTTGTGTGATTATCTCTAGGCTCATCTGTGGTGCTGCATATGCCATTCTTTTATTTTTTTCGTGACTGATATTCCATTCTGTCCATATACCACTTCTTCTCTGTCCATTCATCTGTTTATGGACCTTCTTTTGGCTTCCATGTCGTGGCTATTTCAATATTGCTGCAGTGCACATTTGCCTGCCTCTGTCTTTCCGATTCTGGTGGTCTTAGGTTATAGGCCCAAAAGGTGCCCTGCCGCATCATATGGTAGCTCAATTTTTACCTTTTAAAGCAGCTCCATTCAGTTTTCGTTAATGCTGTTACCCATTACATCCCACCAGCAGCTAGAAGGTACACAGTTCTCTAAAACCCCTTCAGCATTTCTAGTTTGTAGACTGTTTGCTGATGGTCATTTGACTGGTGTGAGCTGAAACCTTTTTGGAGGTTGGATTTGTATGTGGCTAATAATTCCTTGTACTGAGCTTTAGGCATGTCCATGTTGTTCTTTTCCTTTTTTTTTTTAAAGTGTGAGTACAACTTCCCTCTTCATGTTGACTTCTTGAAAGATTTGTCATGTGTTGGATTTTCTTGCCTATTCCCTACCCCAGGGCATTTTTTGAGGGCAGATGCCATTTACAGCCCTGAGTCCTTGTGACTATTAAGCAACCATTAGCACTGGGTTTAAAGCTGCTGTTGTGGGAAACACCCACTAGGCGGCAGCATCATTACGTTCTCAACTCTTGTTATTAGGGCACCAGAGTCTTCCTGGACGTAGTGTTCCGAGGTTGTAAATTAGAGGGGAATGTGCTGGGACAAGCCCCCAGAAGTTTATGTCTCCTTACTTCTGTTTGTTTTTTAATTTAATTTCTATTTCTTATCGGAGAATATTGGATTAGAGTGTTGTGATTGTCTGGCTGTACAGAATCTGCTCAGTGATTCATACATATGTCTGTTCATGTTCGGATTCTGTTACCATGTGTCTTATTACAGAATGTTGAGTAGACCTTGCATGGTATTTGGTAGGTGTTTTGTCATTATATAGTTTATATGTATTGGTGGTTATATAATTCATAGAGTTTATATGTTGTATGTTTATATACATTTAACATACATTAGTATATGTATGTTAGCCCCATAATCCTAATTTATCCATCCTCCCACCTTTCATTTTGGTTAACCATTAGTTTCTTTTATAAGTCTGTGAGTGTCTTTTTCTGTGGAAATATGTCCATTTGTAGCAATCTTAGGATAACAGGTATAAATGATATCATAGGATATTTGTCATTCCCTTTTGACTTACTTAACCTGATATGATTATTTCTAGGCTCATCTGTAGTCCTGAAAACGGCATTTTTCATTTTTTTCCCGAGGCTACTATTCCATTTAGTCCGTATACCACTTCTTCTTTGTCCATTCATCTGTTTATGGACCTTTTTTTTGCTTCCACGTCTTGGCTATTTCAGTAATGCTGCAGTGCACATTTGCCTGCCTCTGTCTTTCCGATTCTGGTGGTCTTAGGTTACAGGCCCAAAAGGTGCCCTGCCGCGTCATATGGTAGCTCAATTTTTACCTTTTAAAGCAGCTCCATTCAGTTTTCGTTAGTGCTCTTACCACTTTACATCCCACCAGCAGCTACAAGGTACACAGTTCTCTAAAATCCCTTCAGCATTTACAGTTTGTAGACTTTTTGCTGATGGTCATTTGACTGGTGTGAGCTGAAACCTTTTTGGAGGTTGGATTTGCATGTGACTAATAATTCCTTATACTGAGCTTTAGGCATGTGCTTTTTATTCTTTTCCTTTTTTTTTTTTAAAGAGTGAGTACAACTTCCCTCTTCATATTGACTTCTTCAAAAACTTGTCAAAGAAAACTTGAATTTTCTTGCCTATTCCCTACCCCAGGGCATTTTTTGAGGGCAGGTGTCATTTACAGCCCTGCAGTCCTTGTGACTATTAAGCAACCATTAGCACTGGGTTTAAAGCTGCTGTTGTGGGAAACAGCCACAAGGCGGCAGCATTACGTTCTCACCTCTTGTTACTAGGGCAACAGAGTCTTCCTGGAGGTAGTGTTCCGAGGTTGTAAATTAGAGAGGAGTGTGCTGGGATAAGCCCCCAGAAGTTTATGTCTCCTTACTTATGTTTGTTTTTTAAATTTAATTTCTCTTTCTTATCGGAGTAAATTCGATTAGAGTGTTGTGATTGTCTGGCTGTACAGAATGTGCTCAATGATTCATACATATGTCTGTTCATCTTCGGATCCTGTTACCATGTAATTTTTTACAGAATGTTGAGTAGACCTCCCTTGGTATTTGGCAGGTGTTTCGTGATTATATATTTTATATGTATTGGTGATTATATAATTCATAGAGTTTATATGTTATATGTTTATATACATTTAACATACATTAGTATATGTATGTTATCCCCATAGTCCTAATTTATCCATCCTCCCACCTTTCATTTTGGCGAACCATTCGTTTGTTTTATAAGTCTGTGAGTGTCTTTTTCTGTGGAAATATGTTCATTGGTAGAAATCTTAGGATAACATGTATAAATGATATCATAGGATATTTGTTATTCCCTTTTGAATAACTTAACCTAATATGATTATTTCTAGGCTCATCTGTAGTCCTGAAAACGGCACTGTTCATTTTTTTCTGAGGCTACTATTCCATTCGGTACGTATACCACTTCTTCTTTGTCCATTTATCTGATGATGGACATTTTGTTTGTATCCATGTCTTAGCTATTGTAAATACTGCTGCAATACACGATTTTCCATCCCGTGTCTTTTTGATTCTGGCTTTCACAAGTGACAGGCCCAATAGTGGGCCTTCCGGATCATATGGTGACTCAATTTTTACCTTTAAACGCACTGCCATTCTGTTCCTATTATTGGCTGTTACCAGTTTACATCCCACTTAGACCGAGAGGTTACACTATTCTCCACAACTTCTTCAACATCTATTGTTTCTTGACTTTTTGCTGATGGTCATTGTGACTGGTGTTAGGTGATACCTTTGTGTAGATTGGATTTGCATGCGTCTAATAATTCCTGATGTTTTGCATTTCTCAGTGTCCTTTTCATTTTTTTTAAGATTGAGCTAAACTTACAACTTCAAATTGCCTTCTTGAAAAATTTACCGCGTTTGGATTTTTATGGCCATTCCCTACCCCAGGACATTTTTTGAGGGCATGAGTCATTTACAGCCCTGCCGTCCTTGTGAATATTAGTGACCATGAGCAGTAGATTTAAAGCTGCTCTTTGAGGAAACGGCCTTAGGGTGGCAGCATTTCTAAGTTGCCAACTCTGCTTGCTAGGGAAACAGAACCTTGCTGCAAGTTGTGCTTTGAGGTTGCAGATTAGAGTGGAATGTGCCAGGACAAACCCCCATAAGTTTTAGCCTCCTTAATTCTTGTTTGTGTCTTTAAGTTGTAGTTTTTATCAGAGCAAATTTGATTGAAAAATGTCTTTTGTTCTAGGTGTACAGAATCTTGTTCATTTACACATATACATATATCTATTGATCTTTGGGTCCTTTTCCATGTTGGTTATTACAGAGTGTTGAGTAGACCACTCTTGGTATTCCATAGGTCTTTGGGGATTATATTTTTTATATGTATTAGTATATGTGTGTTAACCCCAATATCCTAATTTATCCATTCCTCACACCATTTCTTTGGCTTAACCATAAGTTGTCTTCTCATTCTGAGATTGTCTTTCTCTATGGAAATATGTTCATTTTTATGAATTTTCAGATAACATAAGGGATATCATAGGACATTTGTCTTTCGCATTCTGACTTACTTCACGTTGTGTGATTATCTCTAGGCTCATCTGTGGTGCTGCATATGCCATTCTTTTATTTTTTTCGTGACTGATATTCCATTCTGTCCATATACCACTTCTTCTCTGTCCATTCATCTGTTTATGGACCTTCTTTTGGCTTCCATGTCGTGGCTATTTCAATATTGCTGCAGTGCACATTTGCCTGCCTCTGTCTTTCCGATTCTGGTGGTCTTAGGTTATAGGCCCAAAAGGTGCCCTGCCGCATCATATGGTAGCTCAATTTTTACCTTTTAAAGCAGCTCCATTCAGTTTTCGTTAGTGCTGTTACCCATTACATCCCACCAGCAGCTAGAAGGTACACAGTTCTCTAAAACCCCTTCAGCATTTCTAGTTTGTAGACTGTTTGCTGATGGTCATTTGACTGGTGTGAGCTGAAACCTTTTTGGAGGTTGGATTTGTATGTGGCTAATAATTCCTTGTACTGAGCTTTAGGCATGTCCATGTTGTTCTTTTCCTTTTTTTTTTTAAAGTGTGAGTACAACTTCCCTCTTCATGTTTACTTCTTGAAAGATTTGTCATGTGTTGGATTTTCTTGCCTATTCCCTACCCCAGGGCATTTTTTGAGGGCAGATGCCATTTACAGCCCTGAGTCCTTGTGACTATTAAGCAACCATTAGCACTGGGTTTAAAGCTGCTGTTGTGGGAAACACCCACTAGGCGGCAGCATCATTACGTTCTCAACTCTTGTTATTAGGGCACCAGAGTCTTCCTGGACGTAGTGTTCCGAGGTTGTAAATTAGAGGGGAATGTGCTGGGACAAGCCCCCAGAAGTTTATGTCTCCTTAATTCTGTTTGTTTTTTAATTTAATTTCTATTTCTTATCGGAGAATATTGGATTAGAGTGTTGTGATTGTCTGGCTGTACAGAATCTGCTCAGTGATTCATACATATGTCTGTTCATGTTCGGATTCTGTTACCATGTGTCTTATTACAGAATGTTGAGTAGACCTCGCATGGTATTTGGTAGGTGTTTTGTCATTATATAGTTTATATGTATTGGTGATTATATAATTCATAGAGTTTATATGTTATATGTTTCTATACATTTAACATACATTAGTATATGTATGTTAGCCCCATAATCCTAATTTATCCATCCTCCCACCTTTCATTTTGGTTAACCATTAGTTTCTTTTATAAGTCTGTGAGTGTCTTTTTCTGTGGAAATATGTCCATTTGTAGCAATCTTAGGATAACAGGTATAAATGATATCATAGGATATTTGTCATTCCCTTTTGACTTACTTAACCTGATATGATTATTTCTAGGCTCATCTGTAGTCCTGAAAACGGCATTTTTCATTTTTTTCCCGAGGCTACTATTCCATTTAGTCCGTATACCACTTCTTCTTTGTCCATTCATCTGTTTATGGACCTTTTTTTTGCTTCCACGTCTTGGCTATTTCAGTAATGCTGCAGTGCACATTTGCCTGCCTCTGTCTTTCCGATTCTGGTGGTCTTAGGTTACAGGCCCAAAAGGTGCCCTGCCGCGTCATATGGTAGCTCAATTTTTACCTTTTAAAGCAGCTCCATTCAGTTTTCGTTAGTGCTCTTACCACTTTACATCCCACCAGCAGCTACAAGGTACACAGTTCTCTAAAATCCCTTCAGCATTTACAGTTTGTAGACTTTTTGCTGATGGTCATTTGACTGGTGTGAGCTGAAACCTTTTTGGAGGTTGGATTTGCATGTGACTAATAATTCCTTATACTGAGCTTTAGGCATGTGCTTTTTATTCTTTTCCTTTTTTTTTTTTTAAAGAGTGAGTACAACTTCCCTCTTCATATTGACTTCTTCAAAAACTTGTCAAAGAAAACTTGAATTTTCTTGCCTATTCCCTACCCCAGGGCATTTTTTGAGGGCAGGTGTCATTTACAGCCCTGCAGTCCTTGTGACTATTAAGCAACCATTAGCACTGGGTTTAAAGCTGCTGTTGTGGGAAACAGCCACAAGGCGGCAGCATTACGTTCTCACCTCTTGTTACTAGGGCAACAGAGTCTTCCTGGAGGTAGTGTTCCGAGGTTGTAAATTAGAGAGGAGTGTGCTGGGATAAGCCCCCAGAAGTTTATGTCTCCTTACTTATGTTTGTTTTTTAAATTTAATTTCTCTTTCTTATCGGAGTAAATTCGATTAGAGTGTTGTGATTGTCTGGCTGTACAGAATGTGCTCAATGATTCATACATATGTCTGTTCATCTTCGGATCCTGTTACCATGTAATTTTTTACAGAATGTTGAGTAGACCTCCCTTGGTATTTGGCAGGTGTTTCGTGATTATATATTTTATATGTATTGGTGATTATATAATTCATAGAGTTTATATGTTATATGTTTATATACATTTAACATACATTAGTATATGTATGTTATCCCCATAGTCCTAATTTATCCATCCTCCCACCTTTCATTTTGGCGAACCATTCGTTTGTTTTATAAGTCTGTGAGTGTCTTTTTCTGTGGAAATATGTTCATTGGTAGAAATCTTAGGATAACATGTATAAATGATATCATAGGATATTTGTTATTCCCTTTTGAATAACTTAACCTAATATGATTATTTCTAGGCTCATCTGTAGTCCTGAAAACGGCACTGTTCATTTTTTTCTGAGGCTACTATTCCATTCGGTACGTATACCACTTCTTCTTTGTCCATTTATCTGATGATGGACATTTTGTTTGTATCCATGTCTTAGCTATTGTAAATACTGCTGCAATACACGATTTTCCATCCCGTGTCTTTTTGATTCTGGCTTTCACAAGTGACAGGCCCAATAGTGGGCCTTCCGGATCATATGGTGACTCAATTTTTACCTTTAAACGCACTGCCATTCTGTTCCTATTATTGGCTGTTACCAGTTTACATCCCACTTAGACCGAGAGGTTACACTATTCTCCACAACTTCTTCAACATCTATTGTTTCTTGACTTTTTGCTGATGGTCATTGTGACTGGTGTTAGGTGATACCTTTGTGTAGATTGGATTTGCATGCGTCTAATAATTCCTGATGTTTTGCATTTCTCAGTGTCCTTTTCATTTTTTTTAAGATTGAGCTAAACTTACAACTTCAAATTGCCTTCTTGAAAAATTTACCGCGTTTGGATTTTTATGGCCATTCCCTACCCCAGGACATTTTTTGAGGGCATGAGTCATTTACAGCCCTGCCGTCCTTGTGAATATTAGTGACCATGAGCAGTAGATTTAAAGCTGCTCTTTGAGGAAACGGCCTTAGGGTGGCAGCATTTCTAAGTTGCCAACTCTGCTTGCTAGGGAAACAGAACCTTGCTGCAAGTTGTGCTTTGAGGTTGCAGATTAGAGTGGAATGTGCCAGGACAAACCCCCATAAGTTTTAGCCTCCTTAATTCTTGTTTGTGTCTTTAAGTTGTAGTTTTTATCAGAGCAAATTTGATTGAAAAATGTCTTTTGTTCTAGGTGTACAGAATCTTGTTCATTTACACATATACATATATCTATTGATCTTTGGGTCCTTTTCCATGTCGGTTATTACAGAGTGTTGAGTAGACCACTCTTGGTATTCCATAGGTCTTTGGGGATTATATTTTTTATATGTATTAGTATATGTGTGTTAACCCCAATATCCTAATTTATCCATTCCTCACACCATTTCTTTGGCTTAACCATAAGTTGTCTTCTCATTCTGAGATTGTCTTTCTCTATGGAAATATGTTCATTTTTATGAATTTTCAGATAACATAAGGGATATCATAGGACATTTGTCTTTCGCATTCTGACTTACTTCACGTTGTGTGATTATCTCTAGGCTCATCTGTGGTGCTGCATATGCCATTCTTTTATTTTTTTCGTGACTGATATTCCATTCTGTCCATATACCACTTCTTCTCTGTCCATTCATCTGTTTATGGACCTTCTTTTGGCTTCCATGTCGTGGCTATTTCAATATTGCTGCAGTGCACATTTGCCTGCCTCTGTCTTTCCGATTCTGGTGGTCTTAGGTTATAGGCCCAAAAGGTGCCCTGCCGCATCATATGGTAGCTCAATTTTTACCTTTTAAAGCAGCTCCATTCAGTTTTCGTTAGTGCTGTTACCCATTACATCCCACCAGCAGCTAGAAGGTACACAGTTCTCTAAAACCCCTTCAGCATTTCTAGTTTGTAGACTGTTTGCTGATGGTCATTTGACTGGTGTGAGCTGAAACCTTTTTGGAGGTTGGATTTGTATGTGGCTAATAATTCCTTGTACTGAGCTTTAGGCATGTCCATGTTGTTCTTTTCCTTTTTTTTTTTAAAGTGTGAGTACAACTTCCCTCTTCATGTTGACTTCTTGAAAGATTTGTCATGTGTTGGATTTTCTTGCCTATTCCCTACCCCAGGGCATTTTTTGAGGGCAGATGCCATTTACAGCCCTGAGTCCTTGTGACTATTAAGCAACCATTAGCACTGGGTTTAAAGCTGCTGTTGTGGGAAACACCCACTAGGCGGCAGCATCATTACGTTCTCAACTCTTGTTATTAGGGCACCAGAGTCTTCCTGGACGTAGTGTTCCGAGGTTGTAAATTAGAGGGGAATGTGCTGGGACAAGCCCCCAGAAGTTTATGTCTCCTTAATTCTGTTTGTTTTTTAATTTAATTTCTATTTCTTATCGGAGAATATTGGATTAGAGTGTTGTGATTGTCTGGCTGTACAGAATCTGCTCAGTGATTCATACATATGTCTGTTCATGTTCGGATTCTGTTACCATGTGTCTTATTACAGAATGTTGAGTAGACCTCGCATGGTATTTGGTAGGTGTTTTGTCATTATATAGTTTATATGTATTGGTGATTATATAATTCATAGAGTTTATATGTTATATGTTTCTATACATTTAACATACATTAGTATATGTATGTTAGCCCCATAATCCTAATTTATCCATCCTCCCACCTTTCATTTTGGTTAACCATTAGTTTCTTTTATAAGTCTGTGAGTGTCTTTTTCTGTGGAAATATGTCCATTTGTAGCAATCTTAGGATAACAGGTATAAATGATATCATAGGATATTTGTCATTCCCTTTTGACTTACTTAACCTGATATGATTATTTCTAGGCTCATCTGTAGTCCTGAAAACGGCATTTTTCATTTTTTTCCCGAGGCTACTATTCCATTTAGTCCGTATACCACTTCTTCTTTGTCCATTCATCTGTTTATGGACCTTTTTTTTGCTTCCACGTCTTGGCTATTTCAGTAATGCTGCAGTGCACATTTGCCTGCCTCTGTCTTTCCGATTCTGGTGGTCTTAGGTTACAGGCCCGAAAGGTGCCCTGCCGCGTCATATGGTAGCTCAATTTTTACCTTTTAAAGCAGCTCCATTCAGTTTTCGTTAGTGCTCTTACCACTTTACATCCCACCAGCAGCTACAAGGTACACAGTTCTCTAAAATCCCTTCAGCATTTACAGTTTGTAGACTGTTTGCTGATGGTCATTTGACTGGTGTGAGCTGAAACCTTTTTGGAGGTTGGATTTGCATGTGACTAATAATTCCTTATACTGAGCTTTAGGCATGTGCTTTTTATTCTTTTCCTTTTTTTTTTTTAAAGAGTGAGTACAACTTCCCTCTTCATATTGACTTCTTCAAAAACTTGTCAAAGAAAACTTGAATTTTCTTGCCTATTCCCTACCCCAGGGCATTTTTTGAGGGCAGGTGTCATTTACAGCCCTGCAGTCCTTGTGACTCTTAAGCAACCATTAGCACTGGGTTTAAAGCTGCTGTTGTGGGAAACAGCCACAAGGCGGCAGCATTATTACGTTCTCACCTCTTGTTACTAGGGCAACAGAGTCTTCCTGGAGGTAGTGTTCCGAGGTTGTAAATTAGAGAGGAGTGTGCTGGGATAAGCCCCCAGAAGTTTATGTCTCCTTACTTATGTTTGTTTTTTAAATTTAATTTCTCTTTCTTATCGGAGTAAATTCGATTAGAGTGTTGTGATTGTCTGGCTGTACAGAATGTGCTCAATGATTCATACATATGTCTGTTCATCTTCGGATCCTGTTACCATGTAATTTTTTACAGAATGTTGAGTAGACCTCCCTTGGTATTTGGCAGGTGTTTCGTGATTATATATTTTATATGTATTGGTGATTATATAATTCATAGAGTTTATATGTTATATGTTTATATACATTTAACATACATTAGTATATGTATGTTATCCCCATAGTCCTAATTTATCCATCCTCCCACCTTTCATTTTGGCGAACCATTCGTTTGTTTTATAAGTCTGTGAGTGTCTTTTTCTGTGGAAATATGTTCATTGGTAGAAATCTTAGGATAACATGTATAAATGATATCATAGGATATTTGTTATTCCCTTTTGAATAACTTAACCTAATATGATTATTTCTAGGCTCATCTGTAGTCCTGAAAACGGCACTGTTCATTTTTTTCTGAGGCTACTATTCCATTCGGTACGTATACCACTTCTTCTTTGTCCATTTATCTGATGATGGACATTTTGTTTGTATCCATGTCTTAGCTTTTGTAAATACTGCTGCAATACACGATTTTCCATCCCGTGTCTTTTTGATTCTGGCTTTCACAAGTGACAGGCCCAATAGTGGGCCTTCCGGATCATATGGTGACTCAATTTTTACCTTTAAACGCACTGCCATTCTGTTCCTATTATTGGCTGTTACCAGTTTACATCCCACTTAGACCGAGAGGTTACACTATTCTCCACAACTTCTTCAACATGTATTGTTTGTTGACTTTTTGCTGATGGTCATTGTGACTGGTGTTAGGTGATACCTTTGTGTAGGTTGGATTTGCATGCGTCTAATAATTCCTGATGTTTTGCATTTCTCAGTGTCCTTTACATTTTTTTTTAAGATTGAGCTAAACTTACAACTTCAAATTGCCTTCTTGAAAAATTTACCGCGTTTGGATTTTTATGGCCATTCCCTACCCCAGGACATTTTTTGAGGGCATGAGTCATTTACAGCCCTGCCGTCCTTGTGAATATTAGTGACCATGAGCAGTAGATTTAAAGCTGCTCTTTGAGGAAACGGCCTTAGGGTGGCAGCATTTCTAAGTTGCCAACTCTGCTTGCTAGGGAAACAGAACCTTGCTGCAAGTTGTGCTTTGAGGTTGCAGATTAGAGTGGAATGTGCCAGGACAAACCCCCATAAGTTTTAGCCTCCTTAATTCTTGTTTGTGTCTTTAAGTTGTAGTTTTTATCAGAGCAAATTTGATTGAAAAATGTCTTTTGTTCTAGGTGTACAGAATCTTGTTCATTTACACATATACATATATCTATTGATCTTTGGGTCCTTTTCCATGTCGGTTATTACAGAGTGTTGAGTAGACCACTCTTGGTATTCCATAGGTCTTTGGGGATTATATTTTTTATATGTATTAGTATATGTGTGTTAACCCCAATATCCTAATTTATCCATTCCTCACACCATTTCTTTGGCTTAACCATAAGTTGTCTTCTCATTCTGAGATTGTCTTTCTCTATGGAAATATGTTCATTTTTATGAATTTTCAGATAACATAAGGGATATCATAGGACATTTGTCTTTCGCATTCTGACTTACTTCACGTTGTGTGATTATCTCTAGGCTCATCTGTGGTGCTGCATATGCCATTCTTTTATTTTTTTCGTGACTGATATTCCATTCTGTCCATATACCACTTCTTCTCTGTCCATTCATCTGTTTATGGACCTTCTTTTGGCTTCCATGTCGTGGCTATTTCAATATTGCTGCAGTGCACATTTGCCTGCCTCTGTCTTTCCGATTCTGGTGGTCTTAGGTTATAGGCCCAAAAGGTGCCCTGCCGCATCATATGGTAGCTCAATTTTTACCTTTTAAAGCAGCTGCATTCAGTTTTCGTTAGTGCTGTTACCCATTACATCCCACCAGCAGCTAGAAGGTACACAGTTCTCTAAAACCCCTTCAGCATTTCTAGTTTGTAGACTGTTTGCTGATGGTCATTTGACTGGTGTGAGCTGAAACCTTTTTGGAGGTTGGATTTGTATGTGGCTAATAATTCCTTGTACTGAGCTTTAGGCATGTCCATGTTGTTCTTTTCCTTTTTTTTTTTAAAGTGTGAGTACAACTTCCCTCTTCATGTTGACTTCTTGAAAGATTTGTCATGTGTTGGATTTTCTTGCCTATTCCCTACCCCAGGGCATTTTTTGAGGGCAGATGCCATTTACAGCCCTGAGTCCTTGTGACTATTAAGCAACCATTAGCACTGGGTTTAAAGCTGCTGTTGTGGGAAACACCCACTAGGCGGCAGCATCATTACGTTCTCAACTCTTGTTATTAGGGCACCAGAGTCTTCCTGGACGTAGTGTTCCGAGGTTGTAAATTAGAGGGGAATGTGCTGGGACAAGCCCCCAGAAGTTTATGTCTCCTTAATTCTGTTTGTTTTTTAATTTAATTTCTATTTCTTATCGGAGAATATTGGATTAGAGTGTTGTGATTGTCTGGCTGTACAGAATCTGCTCAGTGATTCATACATATGTCTGTTCATGTTCGGATTCTGTTACCATGTGTCTTATTACAGAATGTTGAGTAGACCTCGCATGGTATTTGGTAGGTGTTTTGTCATTATATAGTTTATATGTATTGGTGATTATATAATTCATAGAGTTTATATGTTATATGTTTCTATACATTTAACATACATTAGTATATGTATGTTAGCCCCATAATCCTAATTTATCCATCCTCCCACCTTTCATTTTGGTTAACCATTAGTTTCTTTTATAAGTCTGTAAGTGTCTTTTTCTGTGGAAATATGTCCATTTGTAGCAATCTTAGGATAACAGGTATAAATGATATCATAGGATATTTGTCATTCCCTTTTGACTTACTTAACCTGATATGATTATTTCTAGGCTCATCTGTAGTCCTGAAAACGGCATTTTTCATTTTTTTCCCGAGGCTACTATTCCATTTAGTCCGTATACCACTTCTTCTTTGTCCATTCATCTGTTTATGGACCTTTTTTTTGCTTCCACGTCTTGGCTATTTCAGTAATGCTGCAGTGCACATTTGCCTGCCTCTGTCTTTCCGATTCTGGTGGTCTTAGGTTACAGGCCCGAAAGGTGCCCTGCCGCGTCATATGGTAGCTCAATTTTTACCTTTTAAAGCAGCTCCATTCAGTTTTCGTTAGTGCTCTTACCACTTTACATCCCACCAGCAGCTACAAGGTACACAGTTCTGTAAAATCCCTTCAGCATTTACAGTTTGTAGACTGTTTGCTGATGGTCATTTGACTGGTGTGAGCTGAAACCTTTTTGGAGGTTGGATTTGCATGTGACTAATAATTCCTTATACTGAGCTTTAGGCATGTGCTTTTTATTCTTTTCCTTTTTTTTTTTAAAGAGTGAGTACAACTTCCCTCTTCATATTGACTTCTTCAAAAACTTGTCAAAGAAAACTTGAATTTTCTTGCCTATTCCCTACCCCAGGGCATTTTTTCAGGGCAGGTGTCATTTACAGCCCTGCAGTCCTTGTGACTATTAAGCAACCATTAGCACTGGGTTTAAAGCTGCTGTTGTGGGAAACAGCCACAAGGCGGCAGCATTATTACGTTCTCACCTCTTGTTACTAGGGCAACAGAGTCTTCCTGGAGGTAGTGTTCCGAGGTTGTAAATTAGAGAGGAGTGTGCTGGGATAAGCCCCCAGAAGTTTATGTCTCCTTACTTATGTTTGTTTTTTAAATTTAATTTCTCTTTCTTATCGGAGTAAATTCGATTACAGTGTTGTGATTGTCTGGCTGTACAGAATGTGCTCAATGATTCATACATATGTCTGTTCATCTTCGGATCCTGTTACCATGTAATTTTTTACAGAATGTTGAGTAGACCACCCTTGGTATTTGGCAGGTGTTTCGTGATTATATATTTTATATGTATTGGTGATTATATAATTCATAGAGTTTATATGTTATATGTTTATATACATTTAACATACATTAGTATATGTATGTTATCCCCATAGTCCTAATTTATCCATCCTCCCACCTTTCATTTTGGCGAACCATTCGTTTGTTTTATAAGTCTGTGAGTGTCTTTTTCTGTGGAAATATGTTCATTGGTAGAAATCTTAGGATAACATGTATAAATGATATCATAGGATATTTGTTATTCCCTTTTGAATAACTTAACCTAATATGAGTATTTCTAGGCTCATCTGTAGTCCTGAAAACGGCACTGTTCATTTTTTTCTGAGGCTACTCTTCCATTCGGTACGTATACCACTTCTTCTTTGTCCATTTATCTGATGATGGACATTTTGTTTGTATCCATGTCTTAGCTATTGGAAATACTGCTGCAATACACGGTTTTCCATCCCGTGTCTTTTTGATTCTGGCTTTCACAAGTGACAGGCCCAATAGTGGGCCTTCCGGATCATATGGTGACTCAATTTTTACCTTTAAACGCACTGCCATTCTGTTCCTATTATTGGCTGTTACCAGTTTACATCCCACTTAGACCGAGAGGTTACACTATTCTCCACAACTTCTTCAACATCTATTGTTTGTTGACTTTTTGCTGATGGTCATTGTGACTGGTGTTAGGTGATACCTTTGTGTAGATTGGATTTGCATGCGTCTAATAATTCCTGATGTTTTGCATTTCTCAGTGTCCTTTACATTTTTTTTTAAGATTGAGCTAAACTTACAACTTCAAATTGCCTTCTTGAAAAATTTACCGCGTTTGGATTTTTATGGCCATTCCCTACCCCAGGACATTTTTTGAGGGCATGAGTCATTTACAGCCCTGCCGTCCTTGTGAATATTAGTGACCATGAGCAGTAGATTTTAAGCTGCTCTTTGAGGAAACGGCCTTAGGGTGGCAGCATTTCTAAGTTGCCAACTCTGCTTGCTAGGGAAACAGAACCTTGCTGCAAGTTGTGCTTTGTGGTTGCAGATTAGAGTGGAATGTGCCAGGAGAAACCCCCATAAGTTTTAGCCTCCTTAATTCTTGTTTGTGTCTTTAAGTTGTAGTTTTTATCAGAGCAAATTTGATTGAAAAATGTCTTTTGTTCTAGGTGTACAGAATCTTGTTCATTTACACATATACATATATCTATGGATCTTTGGGTCCTTTTCCATGTCGGTTATTACAGAGTGTTGAGTAGACCACTCTTGGTATTCCATAGGTCTTTGGGGATTATATTTTTTATATGTATTAGTATATGTGTGTTAACCCCAATATCCTAATTTATCCATTCCTCACACCATTTCTTTGGCTTAACCATAAGTTGTCTTCTCATTCTGAGATTGTCTTTCTCTATGGAAATATGTTCATTTTTATGAATTTTCAGATAACATAAGGGATATCATAGGACATTTGTCTTTCGCATTCTGACTTACTTCACGTTGTGTGATTATCTCTAGGCTCATCTGTGGTGCTGCATATGCCATTCTTTTATTTTTTTCGTGACTGATATTCCATTCTGTCCATATACCACTTCTTCTCTGTCCATTCATCTGTTTATGGACCTTCTTTTGGCTTCCATGTCGTGGCTATTTCAATATTGCTGCAGTGCACATTTGCCTGCCTCTGTCTTTCCGATTCTGGTGGTCTTAGGTTATAGGCCCAAAAGGTGCCCTGCCGCATCATATGGTAGCTCAATTTTTACCTTTTAAAGCAGCTCCATTCAGTTTTCGTTAGTGCTGTTACCCATTACATCCCACCAGCAGCTAGAAGGTACACAGTTCTCTAAAACCCCTTCAGCATTTCTAGTTTGTAGACTGTTTGCTGATGGTCATTTGACTGGTGTGAGCTGAAACCTTTTTGGAGGTTGGATTTGTATGTGGCTAATAATTCCTTGTACTGAGCTTTAGGCATGTCCATTTTTTTGTTTTCCTTTTTTTTTTTAAGTGTGAGTACAACTTCCCTCTTCATGTTGACTTCTTGAAAGATTTGTCATGTGTTGGATTTTCTTGCCTATTCCCTACCCCAAGGCATTTTTTGAGGGCAGATGCCATTTACAGCCCTGAGTCCTTGTGACTATTAAGCAACCATTAGCACTGGGTTTAAAGCTGCTGTTGTGGGAAACACCCACTAGGCGGCAGCATCATTACGTTCTCAACTCTTGTTATTAGGGCACCAGAGTCTTCCTGGACGTAGTGTTCCGAGGTTGTAAATTAGAGGGGAATGTGCTGGGACAAGCCCCCAGAAGTTTATGTCTCCTTACTTCTGTTTGTTTTTTAATTTAATTTCTATTTCTTATCGGAGAATATTGGATTAGAGTGTTGTGATTGTCTGGCTGTACAGAATCTGCTCAATGATTCATACATATGTCTGTTCATGTTCGGATTCTGTTACCATGTGTCTTATTACAGAATGTTGAGTAGACCTCGCATGGTATTTGGTAGGTGTTTTGTCATTATATAGTTTATATGTATTGGTGATTATATAATTCATAGAGTTTATATGTTATATGTTTCTATACATTTAACATACATTAGTATATGTATGTTAGCCCCATAATCCTAATTTATCCATCCTCCCACCTTTCATTTTGGTTAACCATTAGTTTCTTTTATAAGTCTGTGAGTGTCTTTTTCTGTGGAAATATGTCCATTTGTAGCAATCTTAGGATAACAGGTATAAATGATATCATAGGATATTTGTCATTCCCTTTTGACTTACTTAACCTGATATGATTATTTCTAGGCTCATCTGTAGTCCTGAAAACGGCATTTTTCATTTTTTTCCCGAGGCTACTATTCCATTTAGTCCGTATACCACTTCTTCTTTGTCCATTCATCTGTTTATGGACCTTTTTTTTGCTTCCACGTCTTGGCTATTTCAGTAATGCTGCAGTGCACATTTGCCTGCCTCTGTCTTTCCGATTCTGGTGGTCTTAGGTTACAGGCCCGAAAGGTGCCCTGCCGCGTCATATGGTAGCTCAATTTTTACCTTTTAAAGCAGCTCCATTCAGTTTTCGTTAGTGCTCTTACCACTTTACATCCCACCAGCAGCTACAAGGTACACAGTTCTCTAAAATCCCTTCAGCATTTACAGTTTGTAGACTGTTTGCTGATGGTCATTTGACTGGTGTGAGCTGAAACCTTTTTGGAGGTTGGATTTGCATGTGACTAATAATTCCTTATACTGAGCTTTAGGCATGTGCTTTTTATTCTTTTCCTTTTTTTTTTTTAAAGAGTGAGTACAACTTCCCTCTTCATATTGACTTCTTCAAAAACTTGTCAAAGAAAACTTGAATTTTCTTGCCTATTCCCTACCCCAGGGCATTTTTTGAGGGCAGGTGTCATTTACAGCCCTGCAGTCCTTGTGACTCTTAAGCAACCATTAGCACTGGGTTTAAAGCTGCTGTTGTGGGAAACAGCCACAAGGCGGCAGCATTATTACGTTCTCACCTCTTGTTACTAGGGCAACAGAGTCTTCCTGGAGGTAGTGTTCCGAGGTTGTAAATTAGAGAGGAGTGTGCTGGGATAAGCCCCCAGAAGTTTATGTCTCCTTACTTATGTTTGTTTTTTAAATTTAATTTCTCTTTCTTATCGGAGTAAATTCGATTAGAGTGTTGTGATTGTCTGGCTGTACAGAATGTGCTCAATGATTCATACATATGTCTGTTCATCTTCGGATCCTGTTACCATGTAATTTTTTACAGAATGTTGAGTAGACCTCCCTTGGTATTTGGCAGGTGTTTCGTGATTATATATTTTATATGTATTGGTGATTATATAATTCATAGAGTTTATATGTTATATGTTTATATACATTTAACATACATTAGTATATGTATGTTATCCCCATAGTCCTAATTTATCCATCCTCCCACCTTTCATTTTGGCGAACCATTCGTTTGTTTTATAAGTCTGTGAGTGTCTTTTTCTGTGGAAATATGTTCATTGGTAGAAATCTTAGGATAACATGTATAAATGATATCATAGGATATTTGTTATTCCCTTTTGAATAACTTAACCTAATATGATTATTTCTAGGCTCATCTGTAGTCCTGAAAACGGCACTGTTCATTTTTTTCTGAGGCTACTATTCCATTCGGTACGTATACCACTTCTTCTTTGTCCATTTATCTGATGATGGACATTTTGTTTGTATCCATGTCTTAGCTATTGTAAATACTGCTGCAATACACGATTTTCCATCCCGTGTCTTTTTGATTCTGGCTTTCACAAGTGACAGGCCCAATAGTGGGCCTTCCGGATCATATGGTGACTCAATTTTTACCTTTAAACGCACTGCCATTCTGTTCCTATTATTGGCTGTTACCAGTTTACATCCCACTTAGACCGAGAGGTTACACTATTCTCCACAACTTCTTCAACATGTATTGTTTGTTGACTTTTTGCTGATGGTCATTGTGACTGGTGTTAGGTGATACCTTTGTGTAGGTTGGATTTGCATGCGTCTAATAATTCCTGATGTTTTGCATTTCTCAGTGTCCTTTACATTTTTTTTTAAGATTGAGCTAAACTTACAACTTCAAATTGCCTTCTTGAAAAATTTACCGCGTTTGGATTTTTATGGCCATTCCCTACCCCAGGACATTTTTTGAGGGCATGAGTCATTTACAGCCCTGCCGTCCTTGTGAATATTAGTGACCATGAGCAGTAGATTTAAAGCTGCTCTTTGAGGAAACGGCCTTAGGGTGGCAGCATTTCTAAGTTGCCAACTCTGCTTGCTAGGGAAACAGAACCTTGCTGCAAGTTGTGCTTTGAGGTTGCAGATTAGAGTGGAATGTGCCAGGACAAACCCCCATAAGTTTTAGCCTCCTTAATTCTTGTTTGTGTCTTTAAGTTGTAGTTTTTATCAGAGCAAATTTGATTGAAAAATGTCTTTTGTTCTAGGTGTACAGAATCTTGTTCATTTACACATATACATATATCTATGGATCTTTGGGTCCTTTTCCATGTCGGTTATTACAGAGTGTTGAGTAGACCACTCTTGGTATTCCATAGGTCTTTGGGGATTATATTTTTTATATGTATTAGTATATGTGTGTTAACCCCAATATCCTAATTTATCCATTCCTCACACCATTTCTTTGGCTTAACCATAAGTTGTCTTCTCATTCTGAGATTGTCTTTCTCTATGGAAATATGTTCATTTTTATGAATTTTCAGATAACATAAGGGATATCATAGGACATTTGTCTTTCGCATTCTGACTTACTTCACGTTGTGTGATTATCTCTAGGCTCATCTGTGGTGCTGCATATGCCATTCTTTTATTTTTTTCGTGACTGATATTCCATTCTGTCCATATACCACTTCTTCTCTGTCCATTCATCTGTTTATGGACCTTCTTTTGGCTTCCATGTCGTGGCTATTTCAATATTGCTGCAGTGCACATTTGCCTGCCTCTGTCTTTCCGATTCTGGTGGTCTTAGGTTATAGGCCCAAAAGGTGCCCTGCCGCATCATATGGTAGCTCAATTTTTACCTTTTAAAGCAGCTCCATTCAGTTTTCGTTAGTGCTGTTACCCATTACATCCCACCAGCAGCTAGAAGGTACACAGTTCTCTAAAACCCCTTCAGCATTTCTAGTTTGTAGACTGTTTGCTGATGGTCATTTGACTGGTGTGAGCTGAAACCTTTTTGGAGGTTGGATTTGTATGTGGCTAATAATTCCTTGTACTGAGCTTTAGGCATGTCCATTTTTTTGTTTTCCTTTTTTTTTTTAAGTGTGAGTACAACTTCCCTCTTCATGTTGACTTCTTGAAAGATTTGTCATGTGTTGGATTTTCTTGCCTATTCCCTACCCCAAGGCATTTTTTGAGGGCAGATGCCATTTACAGCCCTGAGTCCTTGTGACTATTAAGCAACCATTAGCACTGGGTTTAAAGCTGCTGTTGTGGGAAACACCCACTAGGCGGCAGCATCATTACGTTCTCAACTCTTGTTATTAGGGCACCAGAGTCTTCCTGGACGTAGTGTTCCGAGGTTGTAAATTAGAGGGGAATGTGCTGGGACAAGCCCCCAGAAGTTTATGTCTCCTTACTTCTGTTTGTTTTTTAATTTAATTTCTATTTCTTATCGGAGAATATTGGATTAGAGTGTTGTGATTGTCTGGCTGTACAGAATCTGCTCAATGATTCATACATATGTCTGTTCATGTTCGGATTCTGTTACCATGTGTCTTATTACAGAATGTTGAGTAGACCTCGCATGGTATTTGGTAGGTGTTTTGTCATTATATAGTTTATATGTATTGGTGATTATATAATTCATAGAGTTTATATGTTATATGTTTCTATACATTTAACATACATTAGTATATGTATGTTAGCCCCATAATCCTAATTTATCCATCCTCCCACCTTTCATTTTGGTTAACCATTAGTTTCTTTTATAAGTCTGTGAGTGTCTTTTTCTGTGGAAATATGTCCATTTGTAGCAATCTTAGGATAACAGGTATAAATGATATCATAGGATATTTGTCATTCCCTTTTGACTTACTTAACCTGATATGATTATTTCTAGGCTCATCTGTAGTCCTGAAAACGGCATTTTTCATTTTTTTCCCGAGGCTACTATTCCATTTAGTCCGTATACCACTTCTTCTTTGTCCATTCATCTGTTTATGGACCTTTTTTTTGCTTCCACGTCTTGGCTATTTCAGTAATGCTGCAGTGCACATTTGCCTGCCTCTGTCTTTCCGATTCTGGTGGTCTTAGGTTACAGGCCCGAAAGGTGCCCTGCCGCGTCATATGGTAGCTCAATTTTTACCTTTTAAAGCAGCTCCATTCAGTTTTCGTTAGTGCTCTTACCACTTTACATCCCACCAGCAGCTACAAGGTACACAGTTCTCTAAAATCCCTTCAGCATTTACAGTTTGTAGACTGTTTGCTGATGGTCATTTGACTGGTGTGAGCTGAAACCTTTTTGGAGGTTGGATTTGCATGTGACTAATAATTCCTTATACTGAGCTTTAGGCATGTGCTTTTTATTCTTTTCCTTTTTTTTTTTTAAAGAGTGAGTACAACTTCCCTCTTCATATTGACTTCTTCAAAAACTTGTCAAAGAAAACTTGAATTTTCTTGCCTATTCCCTACCCCAGGGCATTTTTTGAGGGCAGGTGTCATTTACAGCCCTGCAGTCCTTGTGACTCTTAAGCAACCATTAGCACTGGGTTTAAAGCTGCTGTTGTGGGAAACAGCCACAAGGCGGCAGCATTATTACGTTCTCACCTCTTGTTACTAGGGCAACAGAGTCTTCCTGGAGGTAGTGTTCCGAGGTTGTAAATTAGAGAGGAGTGTGCTGGGATAAGCCCCCAGAAGTTTATGTCTCCTTACTTATGTTTGTTTTTTAAATTTAATTTCTCTTTCTTATCGGAGTAAATTCGATTAGAGTGTTGTGATTGTCTGGCTGTACAGAATGTGCTCAATGATTCATACATATGTCTGTTCATCTTCGGATCCTGTTACCATGTAATTTTTTACAGAATGTTGAGTAGACCTCCCTTGGTATTTGGCAGGTGTTTCGTGATTATATATTTTATATGTATTGGTGATTATATAATTCATAGAGTTTATATGTTATATGTTTATATACATTTAACATACATTAGTATATGTATGTTATCCCCATAGTCCTAATTTATCCATCCTCCCACCTTTCATTTTGGCGAACCATTCGTTTGTTTTATAAGTCTGTGAGTGTCTTTTTCTGTGGAAATATGTTCATTGGTAGAAATCTTAGGATAACATGTATAAATGATATCATAGGATATTTGTTATTCCCTTTTGAATAACTTAACCTAATATGATTATTTCTAGGCTCATCTGTAGTCCTGAAAACGGCACTGTTCATTTTTTTCTGAGGCTACTATTCCATTCGGTACGTATACCACTTCTTCTTTGTCCATTTATCTGATGATGGACATTTTGTTTGTATCCATGTCTTAGCTATTGTAAATACTGCTGCAATACACGATTTTCCATCCCGTGTCTTTTTGATTCTGGCTTTCACAAGTGACAGGCCCAATAGTGGGCCTTCCGGATCATATGGTGACTCAATTTTTACCTTTAAACGCACTGCCATTCTGTTCCTATTATTGGCTGTTACCAGTTTACATCCCACTTAGACCGAGAGGTTACACTATTCTCCACAACTTCTTCAACATGTATTGTTTGTTGACTTTTTGCTGATGGTCATTGTGACTGGTGTTAGGTGATACCTTTGTGTAGGTTGGATTTGCATGCGTCTAATAATTCCTGATGTTTTGCATTTCTCAGTGTCCTTTACATTTTTTTTTAAGATTGAGCTAAACTTACAACTTCAAATTGCCTTCTTGAAAAATTTACCGCGTTTGGATTTTTATGGCCATTCCCTACCCCAGGACATTTTTTGAGGGCATGAGTCATTTACAGCCCTGCCGTCCTTGTGAATATTAGTGACCATGAGCAGTAGATTTAAAGCTGCTCTTTGAGGAAACGGCCTTAGGGTGGCAGCATTTCTAAGTTGCCAACTCTGCTTGCTAGGGAAACAGAACCTTGCTGCAAGTTGTGCTTTGAGGTTGCAGATTAGAGTGGAATGTGCCAGGACAAACCCCCATAAGTTTTAGCCTCCTTAATTCTTGTTTGTGTCTTTAAGTTGTAGTTTTTATCAGAGCAAATTTGATTGAAAAATGTCTTTTGTTCTAGGTGTACAGAATCTTGTTCATTTACACATATACATATATCTATGGATCTTTGGGTCCTTTTCCATGTCGGTTATTACAGAGTGTTGAGTAGACCACTCTTGGTATTCCATAGGTCTTTGGGGATTATATTTTTTATATGTATTAGTATATGTGTGTTAACCCCAATATCCTAATTTATCCATTCCTCACACCATTTCTTTGGCTTAACCATAAGTTGTCTTCTCATTCTGAGATTGTCTTTCTCTATGGAAATATGTTCATTTTTATGAATTTTCAGATAACATAAGGGATATCATAGGACATTTGTCTTTCGCATTCTGACTTACTTCACGTTGTGTGATTATCTCTAGGCTCATCTGTGGTGCTGCATATGCCATTCTTTTATTTTTTTCGTGACTGATATTCCATTCTGTCCATATACCACTTCTTCTCTGTCCATTCATCTGTTTATGGACCTTCTTTTGGCTTCCATGTCGTGGCTATTTCAATATTGCTGCAGTGCACATTTGCCTGCCTCTGTCTTTCCGATTCTGGTGGTCTTAGGTTATAGGCCCAAAAGGTGCCCTGCCGCATCATATGGTAGCTCAATTTTTACCTTTTAAAGCAGCTCCATTCAGTTTTCGTTAGTGCTGTTACCCATTACATCCCACCAGCAGCTAGAAGGTACACAGTTCTCTAAAACCCCTTCAGCATTTCTAGTTTGTAGACTGTTTGCTGATGGTCATTTGACTGGTGTGAGCTGAAACCTTTTTGGAGGTTGGATTTGTATGTGGCTAATAATTCCTTGTACTGAGCTTTAGGCATGTCCATGTTGTTCTTTTCCTTTTTTTTTTTAAAGTGTGAGTACAACTTCCCTCTTCATGTTGACTTCTTGAAAGATTTGTCATGTGTTGGATTTTCTTGCCTATTCCCTACCCCAGGGCATTTTTTGAGGGCAGATGCCATTTACAGCCCTGAGTCCTTGTGACTATTAAGCAACCATTAGCACTGGGTTTAAAGCTGCTGTTGTGGGAAACACCCACTAGGCGGCAGCATCATTACGTTCTCAACTCTTGTTATTAGGGCACCAGAGTCTTCCTGGACGTAGTGTTCCGAGGTTGTAAATTAGAGGGGAATGTGCTGGGACAAGCCCCCAGAAGTTTATGTCTCCTTACTTCTGTTTGTTTTTTAATTTAATTTCTATTTCTTATCGGAGAATATTGGATTAGAGTGTTGTGATTGTCTGGCTGTACAGAATCTGCTCAGTGATTCATACATATGTCTGTTCATGTTCGGATTCTGTTACCATGTGTCTTATTACAGAATGTTGAGTAGACCTCGCATGGTATTTGGTAGGTGTTTTGTCATTATATAGTTTATATGTATTGGTGGTTATATAATTCATAGAGTTTATATGTTATATGTTTCTATACATTTAACATACATTAGTATATGTATGTTAGCCCCATAATCCTAATTTATCCATCCTCCCACCTTTCATTTTGGTTAACCATTAGTTTCTTTTATAAGTCTGTGAGTGTCTTTTTCTGTGGAAATATGTCCATTTGTAGCAATCTTAGGATAACAGGTATAAATGATATCATAGGATATTTGTCATTCCCTTTTGACTTACTTAACCTGATATGATTATTTCTAGGCTCATCTGTAGTCCTGAAAACGGCATTTTTCATTTTTTTCCCGAGGCTACTATTCCATTTAGTCCGTATACCACTTCTTCTTTGTCCATTCATCTGTTTATGGACCTTTTTTTTGCTTCCACGTCTTGGCTATTTCAGTAATGCTGCAGTGCACATTTGCCTGCCTCTGTCTTTCCGATTCTGGTGGTCTTAGGTTACAGGCCCGAAAGGTGCCCTGCCGCGTCATATGGTAGCTCAATTTTTACCTTTTAAAGCAGCTCCATTCAGTTTTCGTTAGTGCTCTTACCACTTTACATCCCACCAGCAGCTACAAGGTACACAGTTCTCTAAAATCCCTTCAGCATTTACAGTTTGTAGACTGTTTGCTGATGGTCATTTGACTGGTGTGAGCTGAAACCTTTTTGGAGGTTGGATTTGCATGTGACTAATAATTCCTTATACTGAGCTTTAGGCATGTGCTTTTTATTCTTTTCCTTTTTTTTTTTTAAAGAGTGAGTACAACTTCCCTCTTCATATTGACTTCTTCAAAAACTTGTCAAAGAAAACTTGAATTTTCTTGCCTATTCCCTACCCCAGGGCATTTTTTGAGGGCAGGTGTCATTTACAGCCCTGCAGTCCTTGTGACTATTAAGCAACCATTAGCACTGGGTTTAAAGCTGCTGTTGTGGGAAACAGCCACAAGGCGGCAGCATTATTACGTTCTCACCTCTTGTTACTAGGGCAACAGAGTCTTCCTGGAGGTAGTGTTCCGAGGTTGTAAATTAGAGAGGAGTGTGCTGGGATAAGCCCCCAGAAGTTTATGTCTCCTTACTTATGTTTGTTTTTTAAATTTAATTTCTCTTTCTTATCGGAGTAAATTCGATTAGAGTGTTGTGATTGTCTGGCTGTACAGAATGTGCTCAATGATTCATACATATGTCTGTTCATCTTCGGATCCTGTTACCATGTAATTTTTTACAGAATGTTGAGTAGACCACCCTTGGTATTTGGCAGGTGTTTCGTGATTATATATTTTATATGTATTGGTGATTATATAATTCATAGAGTTTATATGTTATATGTTTATATACATTTAACATACATTAGTATATGTATGTTATCCCCATAGTCCTAATTTATCCATCCTCCCACCTTTCATTTTGGCGAACCATTCGTTCGTTTTATAAGTCTGTGAGTGTCTTTTTCTGTGGAAATATGTTCATTGGTAGAAATCTTAGGATAACATGTATAAATGATATCATAGGATATTTGTTATTCCCTTTTGAATAACTTAACCTAATATGAGTATTTCTAGGCTCATCTGTAGTCCTGAAAACGGCACTGTTCATTTTTTTCTGAGGCTACTCTTCCATTCGGTACGTATACCACTTCTTCTTTGTCCATTTATCTGATGATGGACATTTTGTTTGTATCCATGTCTTAGCTATTGGAAATACTGCTGCAATACACGGTTTTCCATCCCGTGTCTTTTTGATTCTGGCTTTCACAAGTGACAGGCCCAATAGTGGGCCTTCCGGATCATATGGTGACTCAATTTTTACCTTTAAACGCACTGCCATTCTGTTCCTATTATTGGCTGTTACCAGTTTACATCCCACTTAGACCGAGAGGTTACACTATTCTCCACAACTTCTTCAACATCTATTGTTTGTTGACTTTTTGCTGATGGTCATTGTGACTGGTGTTAGGTGATACCTTTGTGTAGATTGGATTTGCATGCGTCTAATAATTCCTGATGTTTTGCATTTCTCAGTGTCCTTTACATTTTTTTTTAAGATTGAGCTAAACTTACAACTTCAAATTGCCTTCTTGAAAAATTTACCGCGTTTGGATTTTTATGGCCATTCCCTACCCCAGGACATTTTTTGAGGGCATGAGTCATTTACAGCCCTGCCGTCCTTGTGAATATTAGTGACCATGAGCAGTAGATTTAAAGCTGCTCTTTGAGGAAACGGCCTTAGGGTGGCAGCATTTCTAAGTTGCCAACTCTGCTTGCTAGGGAAACAGAACCTTGCTGCAAGTTGTGCTTTGTGGTTGCAGATTAGAGTGGAATGTGCCAGGACAAACCCCCATAAGTTTTAGCCTCCTTAATTCTTGTTTGTGTCTTTAAGTTGTAGTTTTTATCAGAGCAAATTTGATTGAAAAATGTCTTTTGTTCTAGGTGTACAGAATCTTGTTCATTTACACATATACATATATCTATGGATCTTTGGGTCCTTTTCCATGTCGGTTATTACAGAGTGTTGAGTAGACCACTCTTGGTATTCCATAGGTCTTTGGGGATTATATTTTTTATATGTATTAGTATATGTGTGTTAACCCCAATATCCTAATTTATGCATTCCTCACACCATTTCTTTGGCTTAACCATAAGTTGTCTTCTCATTCTGAGATTGTCTTTCTCTATGGAAATATGTTCATTTTTATGAATTTTCAGATAACATAAGGGATATCATAGGACATTTGTCTTTCGCATTCTGACTTACTTCACGTTGTGTGATTATCTCTAGGCTCATCTGTGGTGCTGCATATGCCATTCTTTTATTTTTTTCGTGACTGATATTCCATTCTGTCCATATACCACTTCTTCTCTGTCCATTCATCTGTTTATGGACCTTCTTTTGGCTTCCATGTCGTGGCTATTTCAATATTGCTGCAGTGCACATTTGCCTGCCTCTGTCTTTCCGATTCTGGTGGTCTTAGGTTATAGGCCCAAAAGGTGCCCTGCCGCATCATATGGTAGCTCAATTTTTACCTTTTAAAGCAGCTCCATTCAGTTTTCGTTAGTGCTGTTACCCATTACATCCCACCAGCAGCTAGAAGGTACACAGTTCTCTAAAACCCCTTCAGCATTTCTAGTTTGTAGACTGTTTGCTGATGGTCATTTGACTGGTGTGAGCTGAAACCTTTTTGGAGGTTGGATTTGTATGTGGCTAATAATTCCTTGTACTGAGCTTTAGGCATGTCCATTTTTTTGTTTTCCTTTTTTTTTTTTTAAGTGTGAGTACAACTTCCCTCTTCATGTTGACTTCTTGAAAGATTTGTCATGTGTTGGATTTTCTTGCCTATTCCCTACCCCAAGGCATTTTTTGAGGGCAGATGCCATTTACAGCCCTGAGTCCTTGTGACTATTAAGCAACCATTAGCACTGGGTTTAAAGCTGCTGTTGTGGGAAACACCCACTAGGCGGCAGCATCATTACGTTCTCAACTCTTGTTATTAGGGCACCAGAGTCTTCCTGGACGTAGTGTTCCGAGGTTGTAAATTAGAGGGGAATGTGCTGGGACAAGCCCCCAGAAGTTTATGTCTCCTTACTTCTGTTTGTTTTTTAATTTAATTTCTATTTCTTATCGGAGAATATTGGATTAGAGTGTTGTGATTGTCTGGCTGTACAGAATCTGCTCAATGATTCATACATATGTCTGTTCATGTTCGGATTCTGTTACCATGTGTCTTATTACAGAATGTTGAGTAGACCTCGCATGGTATTTGGTAGGTGTTTTGTCATTATATAGTTTATATGTATTGGTGATTATATAATTCATAGAGTTTATATGTTATATGTTTCTATACATTTAACATACATTAGTATATGTATGTTAGCCCCATAATCCTAATTTATCCATCCTCCCACCTTTCATTTTGGTTAACCATTAGTTTCTTTTATAAGTCTGTGAGTGTCTTTTTCTGTGGAAATATGTCCATTTGTAGCAATCTTAGGATAACAGGTATAAATGATATCATAGGATATTTGTCATTCCCTTTTGACTTACTTAACCTGATATGATTATTTCTAGGCTCATCTGTAGTCCTGAAAACGGCATTTTTCATTTTTTTCCCGAGGCTACTATTCCATTTAGTCCGTATACCACTTCTTCTTTGTCCATTCATCTGTTTATGGACCTTTTTTTTGCTTCCACGTCTTGGCTATTTCAGTAATGCTGCAGTGCACATTTGCCTGCCTCTGTCTTTCCGATTCTGGTGGTCTTAGGTTACAGGCCCGAAAGGTGCCCTGCCGCGTCATATGGTAGCTCAATTTTTACCTTTTAAAGCAGCTCCATTCAGTTTTCGTTAGTGCTGTTACCCATTACATCCCACCAGCAGCTAGAAGGTACACAGTTCTCTAAAACCCCTTCAGCATTTCTAGTTTGTAGACTGTTTGCTGATGGTCATTTGACTGGTGTGAGCTGAAACCTTTTTGGAGGTTGGATTTGTATGTGGCTAATAATTCCTTGTACTGAGCTTTAGGCATGTCCATGTTGTTCTTTTCCTTTTTTTTTTTAAAGTGTGAGTACAACTTCCCTCTTCATGTTGACTTCTTGAAAGATTTGTCATGTGTTGGATTTTCTTGCCTATTCCCTACCCCAGGGCATTTTTTGAGGGCAGATGCCATTTACAGCCCTGAGTCCTTGTGACTATTAAGCAACCATTAGCACTGGGTTTAAAGCTGCTGTTGTGGGAAACACCCACTAGGCGGCAGCATCATTACGTTCTCAACTCTTGTTATTAGGGCACCAGAGTCTTCCTGGACGTAGTGTTCCGAGGTTGTAAATTAGAGGGGAATGTGCTGGGACAAGCCCCCAGAAGTTTATGTCTCCTTACTTCTGTTTGTTTTTTAATTTAATTTCTATTTCTTATCGGAGAATATTGGATTAGAGTGTTGTGATTGTCTGGCTGTACAGAATCTGCTCAGTGATTCATACATATGTCTGTTCATGTTCGGATTCTGTTACCATGTGTCTTATTACAGAATGTTGAGTAGACCTCGCATGGTATTTGGTAGGTGTTTTGTCATTATATAGTTTATATGTATTGGTGGTTATATAATTCATAGAGTTTATATGTTATATGTTTCTATACATTTAACATACATTAGTATATGTATGTTAGCCCCATAATCCTAATTTATCCATCCTCCCACCTTTCATTTTGGTTAACCATTAGTTTCTTTTATAAGTCTGTGAGTGTCTTTTTCTGTGGAAATATGTCCATTTGTAGCAATCTTAGGATAACAGGTATAAATGATATCATAGGATATTTGTCATTCCCTTTTGACTTACTTAACCTGATATGATTATTTCTAGGCTCATCTGTAGTCCTGAAAACGGCATTTTTCATTTTTTTCCCGAGGCTACTATTCCATTTAGTCTGTATACCACTTCTTCTTTGTCCATTCATCTGTTTATGGACCTTTTTTTTGCTTCCACGTCTTGGCTATTTCAGTAATGCTGCAGTGCACATTTGCCTGCCTCTGTCTTTCCGATTCTGGTGGTCTTAGGTTACAGGCCCAAAAGGTGCCCTGCCGCGTCATATGGTAGCTCAATTTTTACCTTTTAAAGCAGCTCCATTCAGTTTTCGTTAGTGCTCTTACCACTTTACATCCCACCAGCAGCTACAAGGTACACAGTTCTCTAAAATCCCTTCAGCATTTACAGTTTGTAGACTGTTTGCTGATGGTCATTTGACTGGTGTGAGCTGAAACCTTTTTGGAGGTTGGATTTGCATGTGACTAATAATTCCTTATACTGAGCTTTAGGCATGTGCTTTTTATTCTTTTCCTTTTTTTTTTTAAAGAGTGAGTACAACTTCCCTCTTCATATTGACTTCTTCAAAAACTTGTCAAAGAAAACTTGAATTTTCTTGCCTATTCCCTACCCCAGGGCATTTTTTGAGGGCAGGTGTCATTTACAGCCCTGCAGTCCTTGTGACTATTAAGCAACCATTAGCACTGGGTTTAAAGCTGCTGTTGTGGGAAACAGCCACAAGGCGGCAGCATTACGTTCTCACCTCTTGTTACTAGGGCAACAGAGTCTTCCTGGAGGTAGTGTTCCGAGGTTGTAAATTAGAGAGGAGTGTGCTGGGATAAGCCCCCAGAAGTTTATGTCTCCTTACTTATGTTTGTTTTTTAAATTTAATTTCTCTTTCTTATCGGAGTAAATTCGATTAGAGTGTTGTGATTGTCTGGCTGTACAGAATGTGCTCAATGATTCATACATATGTCTGTTCATCTTCGGATCCTGTTACCATGTAATTTTTTACAGAATGTTGAGTAGACCTCCCTTGGTATTTGGCAGGTGTTTCGTGATTATATATTTTATATGTATTGGTGATTATATAATTCATAGAGTTTATATGTTATATGTTTATATACATTTAACATACATTAGTATATGTATGTTATCCCCATAGTCCTAATTTATCCATCCTCCCACCTTTCATTTTGGCGAACCATTCGTTTGTTTTATAAGTCTGTGAGTGTCTTTTTCTGTGGAAATATGTTCATTGGTAGAAATCTTAGGATAACATATATAAATGATATCATAGGATATTTGTTATTCCCTTTTGAATAACTTAACCTAATATGATTATTTCTAGGCTCATCTGTAGTCCTGAAAACGGCACTGTTCATTTTTTTCTGAGGCTACTATTCCATTCGGTACGTATACCACTTCTTCTTTGTCCATTTATCTGATGATGGACATTTTGTTTGTATCCATGTCTTAGCTATTGTAAATACTGCTGCAATACACGATTTTCCATCCCGTGTCTTTTTGATTCTGGCTTTCACAAGTGACAGGCCCAATAGTGGGCCTTCCGGATCATATGGTGACTCAATTTTTACCTTTAAACGCACTGCCATTCTGTTCCTATTATTGGCTGTTACCAGTTTACATCCCACTTAGACCGAGAGGTTACACTATTCTCCACAACTTCTTCAACATCTATTGTTTCTTGACATTTTGCTGATGGTCATTGTGACTGGTGTTAGGTGATACCTTTGTGTAGATTGGATTTGCATGCGTCTAATAATTCCTGATGTTTTGCATTTCTCAGTGTCCTTTACATTTTTTTTTAAGATTGAGCTAAACTTACAACTTCAAATTGCCTTCTTGAAAAATTTACCGCGTTTGGATTTTTATGGCCATTCCCTACCCCAGGACATTTTTTGAGGGCATGAGTCATTTACAGCCCTGCCGTCCTTGTGAATATTAGTGACCATGAGCAGTAGATTTAAAGCTGCTCTTTGAGGAAACGGCCTTAGGGTGGCAGCATTTCTAAGTTGCCAACTCTGCTTGCTAGGGAAACAGAACCTTGCTGCAAGTTGTGCTTTGAGGTTGCAGATTAGAGTGGAATGTGCCAGGACAAACCCCCATAAGTTTTAGCCTCCTTAATTCTTGTTTGTGTCTTTAAGTTGTAGTTTTTATCAGAGCAAATTTGATTGAAAAATGTCTTTTGTTCTAGGTGTACAGAATCTTGTTCATTTACACATATACATATATCTATTGATCTTTGGGTCCTTTTCCATGTCGGTTATTACAGAGTGTTGAGTAGACCACTCTTGGTATTCCATAGGTCTTTGGGGATTATATTTTTTATATGTATTAGTATATGTGTGTTAACCCCAATATCCTAATTTATCCATTCCTCACACCATTTCTTTGGCTTAACCATAAGTTGTCTTCTCATTCTGAGATTGTCTTTCTCTATGGAAATATGTTCATTTTTATGAATTTTCAGATAACATAAGGGATATCATAGGACATTTGTCTTTCGCATTCTGACTTACTTCACGTTGTGTGATTATCTCTAGGCTCATCTGTGGTGCTGCATATGCCATTCTTTTATTTTTTTCGTGACTGATATTCCATTCTGTCCATATACCACTTCTTCTCTGTCCATTCATCTGTTTATGGACCTTCTTTTGGCTTCCATGTCATGGCTATTTCAATATTGCTGCAGTGCACATTTGCCTGCCTCTGTCTTTCCGATTCTGGTGGTCTTAGGTTATAGGCCCAAAAGGTGCCCTGCCGCATCATATGGTAGCTCAATTTTTACCTTTTAAAGCAGCTCCATTCAGTTTTCGTTAGTGCTGTTACCCATTACATCCCACCAGCAGCTAGAAGGTACACAGTTCTCTAAAACCCCTTCAGCATTTCTAGTTTGTAGACTGTTTGCTGATGGTCATTTGACTGGTGTGAGCTGAAACCTTTTTGGAGGTTGGATTTGTATGTGGCTAATAATTCCTTGTACTGAGCTTTAGGCATGTCCATGTTGTTCTTTTCCTTTTTTTTTTTAAAGTGTGAGTACAACTTCCCTCTTCATGTTGACTTCTTGAAAGATTTGTCATGTGTTGGATTTTCTTGCCTATTCCCTACCCCAGGGCATTTTTTGAGGGCAGATGCCATTTACAGCCCTGAGTCCTTGTGACTATTAAGCAACCATTAGCACTGGGTTTAAAGCTGCTGTTGTGGGAAACACCCACTAGGCGGCAGCATCATTACGTTCTCAACTCTTGTTATTAGGGCACCAGAGTCTTCCTGGACGTAGTGTTCCGAGGTTGTAAATTAGAGGGGAATGTGCTGGGACAAGCCCCCAGAAGTTTATGTCTCCTTACTTCTGTTTGTTTTTTAATTTAATTTCTATTTCTTATCGGAGAATATTGGATTAGAGTGTTGTGATTGTCTGGCTGTACAGAATCTGCTCAGTGATTCATACATATGTCTGTTCATGTTCGGATTCTGTTACCATGTGTCTTATTACAGAATGTTGAGTAGACCTCGCATGGTATTTGGTAGGTGTTTTGTCATTATATAGTTTATATGTATTGGTGGTTATATAATTCATAGAGTTTATATGTTATATGTTTATATACATTTAACATACATTAGTATATGTATGTTAGCCCCATAATCCTAATTTATCCATCCTCCCACCTTTCATTTTGGTTAACCATTAGTTTCTTTTATAAGTCTGTGAGTGTCTTTTTCTGTGGAAATATGTCCATTTGTAGCAATCTTAGGATAACAGGTATAAATGATATCATAGGATATTTGTCATTCCCTTTTGACTTACTTAACCTGATATGATTATTTCTAGGCTCATCTGTAGTCCTGAAAACGGCATTTTTCATTTTTTTCCCGAGGCTACTATTCCATTTAGTCCGTATACCACTTCTTCTTTGTCCATTCATCTGTTTATGGACCTTTTTTTTGCTTCCACGTCTTGGCTATTTCAGTAATGCTGCAGTGCACATTTGCCTGCCTCTGTCTTTCCGATTCTGGTGGTCTTAGGTTACAGGCCCAAAAGGTGCCCTGCCGCGTCATATGGTAGCTCAATTTTTACCTTTTAAAGCAGCTCCATTCAGTTTTCGTTAGTGCTCTTACCACTTTACATCCCACCAGCAGCTACAAGGTACACAGTTCTCTAAAATCCCTTCAGCATTTACAGTTTGTAGACTGTTTGCTGATGGTCATTTGACTGGTGTGAGCTGAAACCTTTTTGGAGGTTGGATTTGCATGTGACTAATAATTCCTTATACTGAGCTTTAGGCATGTGCTTTTTATTCTTTTCCTTTTTTTTTTTTAAAGAGTGAGTACAACTTCCCTCTTCATATTGACTTCTTCAAAAACTTGTCAAAGAAAACTTGAATTTTCTTGCCTATTCCCTACCCCAGGGCATTTTTTGAGGGCAGGTGTCATTTACAGCCCTGCAGTCCTTGTGACTCTTAAGCAACCATTAGCACTGGGTTTAAAGCTGCTGTTGTGGGAAACAGCCACAAGGCGGCAGCATTATTACGTTCTCACCTCTTGTTACTAGGGCAACAGAGTCTTCCTGGAGGTAGTGTTCCGAGGTTGTAAATTAGAGAGGAGTGTGCTGGGATAAGCCCCCAGAAGTTTATGTCTCCTTACTTATGTTTGTTTTTTAAATTTAATTTCTCTTTCTTATCGGAGTAAATTCGATTAGAGTGTTGTGATTGTCTGGCTGTACAGAATGTGCTCAATGATTCATACATATGTCTGTTCATCTTCGGATCCTGTTACCATGTAATTTTTTACAGAATGTTGAGTAGACCTCCCTTGGTATTTGGCAGGTGTTTCGTGATTATATATTTTATATGTATTGGTGATTATATAATTCATAGAGTTTATATGTTATATGTTTATATACATTTAACATACATTAGTATATGTATGTTATCCCCATAGTCCTAATTTATCCATCCTCCCACCTTTCATTTTGGCGAACCATTCGTTTGTTTTATAAGTCTGTGAGTGTCTTTTTCTGTGGAAATATGTTCATTGGTAGAAATCTTAGGATAACATGTATAAATGATATCATAGGATATTTGTTATTCCCTTTTGAATAACTTAACCTAATATGATTATTTCTAGGCTCATCTGTAGTCCTGAAAACGGCACTGTTCATTTTTTTCTGAGGCTACTATTCCATTCGGTACGTATACCACTTCTTCTTTGTCCATTTATCTGATGATGGACATTTTGTTTGTATCCATGTCTTAGCTATTGTAAATACTGCTGCAATACACGATTTTCCATCCCGTGTCTTTTTGATTCTGGCTTTCACAAGTGACAGGCCCAATAGTGGGCCTTCCGGATCATATGGTGACTCAATTTTTACCTTTAAACGCACTGCCATTCTGTTCCTATTATTGGCTGTTACCAGTTTACATCCCACTTAGACCGAGAGGTTACACTATTCTCCACAACTTCTTCAACATGTATTGTTTGTTGACTTTTTGCTGATGGTCATTGTGACTGGTGTTAGGTGATACCTTTGTGTAGGTTGGATTTGCATGCGTCTAATAATTCCTGATGTTTTGCATTTCTCAGTGTCCTTTACATTTTTTTTTAAGATTGAGCTAAACTTACAACTTCAAATTGCCTTCTTGAAAAATTTACCGCGTTTGGATTTTTATGGCCATTCCCTACCCCAGGACATTTTTTGAGGGCATGAGTCATTTACAGCCCTGCCGTCCTTGTGAATATTAGTGACCATGAGCAGTAGATTTAAAGCTGCTCTTTGAGGAAACGGCCTTAGGGTGGCAGCATTTCTAAGTTGCCAACTCTGCTTGCTAGGGAAACAGAACCTTGCTGCAAGTTGTGCTTTGAGGTTGCAGATTAGAGTGGAATGTGCCAGGACAAACCCCCATAAGTTTTAGCCTCCTTAATTCTTGTTTGTGTCTTTAAGTTGTAGTTTTTATCAGAGCAAATTTGATTGAAAAATGTCTTTTGTTCTAGGTGTACAGAATCTTGTTCATTTACACATATACATATATCTATGGATCTTTGGGTCCTTTTCCATGTCGGTTATTACAGAGTGTTGAGTAGACCACTCTTGGTATTCCATAGGTCTTTGGGGATTATATTTTTTATATGTATTAGTATATGTGTGTTAACCCCAATATCCTAATTTATCCATTCCTCACACCATTTCTTTGGCTTAACCATAAGTTGTCTTCTCATTCTGAGATTGTCTTTCTCTATGGAAATATGTTCATTTTTATGAATTTTCAGATAACATAAGGGATATCATAGGACATTTGTCTTTCGCATTCTGACTTACTTCACGTTGTGTGATTATCTCTAGGCTCATCTGTGGTGCTGCATATGCCATTCTTTTATTTTTTTCGTGACTGATATTCCATTCTGTCCATATACCACTTCTTCTCTGTCCATTCATCTGTTTATGGACCTTCTTTTGGCTTCCATGTCGTGGCTATTTCAATATTGCTGCAGTGCACATTTGCCTGCCTCTGTCTTTCCGATTCTGGTGGTCTTAGGTTATAGGCCCAAAAGGTGCCCTGCCGCATCATATGGTAGCTCAATTTTTACCTTTTAAAGCAGCTCCATTCAGTTTTCGTTAGTGCTGTTACCCATTACATCCCACCAGCAGCTAGAAGGTACACAGTTCTCTAAAACCCCTTCAGCATTTCTAGTTTGTAGACTGTTTGCTGATGGTCATTTGACTGGTGTGAGCTGAAACCTTTTTGGAGGTTGGATTTGTATGTGGCTAATAATTCCTTGTACTGAGCTTTAGGCATGTCCATGTTGTTCTTTTCCTTTTTTTTTTTAAAGTGTGAGTACAACTTCCCTCTTCATGTTGACTTCTTGAAAGATTTGTCATGTGTTGGATTTTCTTGCCTATTCCCTACCCCAGGGCATTTTTTGAGGGCAGATGCCATTTACAGCCCTGAGTCCTTGTGACTATTAAGCAACCATTAGCACTGGGTTTAAAGCTGCTGTTGTGGGAAACACCCACTAGGCGGCAGCATCATTACGTTCTCAACTCTTGTTATTAGGGCACCAGAGTCTTCCTGGACGTAGTGTTCCGAGGTTGTAAATTAGAGGGGAATGTGCTGGGACAAGCCCCCAGAAGTTTATGTCTCCTTACTTCTGTTTGTTTTTTAATTTAATTTCTATTTCTTATCGGAGAATATTGGATTAGAGTGTTGTGATTGTCTGGCTGTACAGAATCTGCTCAGTGATTCATACATATGTCTGTTCATGTTCGGATTCTGTTACCATGTGTCTTATTACAGAATGTTGAGTAGACCTCGCATGGTATTTGGTAGGTGTTTTGTCATTATATAGTTTATATGTATTGGTGGTTATATAATTCATAGAGTTTATATGTTATATGTTTATATACATTTAACATACATTAGTATATGTATGTTAGCCCCATAATCCTAATTTATCCATCCTCCCACCTTTCATTTTGGTTAACCATTAGTTTCTTTTATAAGTCTGTGAGTGTCTTTTTCTGTGGAAATATGTCCATTTGTAGCAATCTTAGGATAACAGGTATAAATGATATCATAGGATATTTGTCATTCCCTTTTGACTTACTTAACCTGATATGATTATTTCTAGGCTCATCTGTAGTCCTGAAAACGGCATTTTTCATTTTTTTCCCGAGGCTACTATTCCATTTAGTCCGTATACCACTTCTTCTTTGTCCATTCATCTGTTTATGGACCTTTTTTTTGCTTCCACGTCTTGGCTATTTCAGTAATGCTGCAGTGCACATTTGCCTGCCTCTGTCTTTCCGATTCTGGTGGTCTTAGGTTACAGGCCCGAAAGGTGCCCTGCCGCGTCATATGGTAGCTCAATTTTTACCTTTTAAAGCAGCTCCATTCAGTTTTCGTTAGTGCTCTTACCACTTTACATCCCACCAGCAGCTACAAGGTACACAGTTCTCTAAAATCCCTTCAGCATTTACAGTTTGTAGACTGTTTGCTGATGGTCATTTGACTGGTGTGAGCTGAAACCTTTTTGGAGGTTGGATTTGCATGTGACTAATAATTCCTTATACTGAGCTTTAGGCATGTGCTTTTTATTCTTTTCCTTTTTTTTTTTAAAGAGTGAGTACAACTTCCCTCTTCATATTGACTTCTTCAAAAACTTGTCAAAGAAAACTTGAATTTTCTTGCCTATTCCCTACCCCAGGGCATTTTTTGAGGGCAGGTGTCATTTACAGCCCTGCAGTCCTTGTGACTATTAAGCAACCATTAGCACTGGGTTTAAAGCTGCTGTTGTGGGAAACAGCCACAAGGCGGCAGCATTATTACGTTCTCACCTCTTGTTACTAGGGCAACAGAGTCTTCCTGGAGGTAGTGTTCCGAGGTTGTAAATTAGAGAGGAGTGTGCTGGGATAAGCCCCCAGAAGTTTATGTCTCCTTACTTATGTTTGTTTTTTAAATTTAATTTCTCTTTCTTATCGGAGTAAATTCGATTAGAGTGTTGTGATTGTCTGGCTGTACAGAATGTGCTCAATGATTCATACATATGTCTGTTCATCTTCGGATCCTGTTACCATGTAATTTTTTACAGAATGTTGAGTAGACCACCCTTGGTATTTGGCAGGTGTTTCGTGATTATATATTTTATATGTATTGGTGATTATATAATTCATAGAGTTTATATGTTATATGTTTATATACATTTAACATACATTAGTATATGTATGTTATCCCCATAGTCCTAATTTATCCATCCTCCCACCTTTCATTTTGGCGAACCATTCGTTCGTTTTATAAGTCTGTGAGTGTCTTTTTCTGTGGAAATATGTTCATTGGTAGAAATCTTAGGATAACATGTATAAATGATATCATAGGATATTTGTTATTCCCTTTTGAATAACTTAACCTAATATGAGTATTTCTAGGCTCATCTGTAGTCCTGAAAACGGCACTGTTCATTTTTTTCTGAGGCTACTCTTCCATTCGGTACGTATACCACTTCTTCTTTGTCCATTTATCTGATGATGGACATTTTGTTTGTATCCATGTCTTAGCTATTGGAAATACTGCTGCAATACACGGTTTTCCATCCCGTGTCTTTTTGATTCTGGCTTTCACAAGTGACAGGCCCAATAGTGGGCCTTCCGGATCATATGGTGACTCAATTTTTACCTTTAAACGCACTGCCATTCTGTTCCTATTATTGGCTGTTACCAGTTTACATCCCACTTAGACCGAGAGGTTACACTATTCTCCACAACTTCTTCAACATCTATTGTTTGTTGACTTTTTGCTGATGGTCATTGTGACTGGTGTTAGGTGATACCTTTGTGTAGATTGGATTTGCATGCGTCTAATAATTCCTGATGTTTTGCATTTCTCAGTGTCCTTTACATTTTTTTTTAAGATTGAGCTAAACTTACAACTTCAAATTGCCTTCTTGAAAAATTTACCGCGTTTGGATTTTTATGGCCATTCCCTACCCCAGGACATTTTTTGAGGGCATGAGTCATTTACAGCCCTGCCGTCCTTGTGAATATTAGTGACCATGAGCAGTAGATTTAAAGCTGCTCTTTGAGGAAACGGCCTTAGGGTGGCAGCATTTCTAAGTTGCCAACTCTGCTTGCTAGGGAAACAGAACCTTGCTGCAAGTTGTGCTTTGTGGTTGCAGATTAGAGTGGAATGTGCCAGGACAAACCCCCATAAGTTTTAGCCTCCTTAATTCTTGTTTGTGTCTTTAAGTTGTAGTTTTTATCAGAGCAAATTTGATTGAAAAATGTCTTTTGTTCTAGGTGTACAGAATCTTGTTCATTTACACATATACATATATCTATGGATCTTTGGGTCCTTTTCCATGTCGGTTATTACAGAGTGTTGAGTAGACCACTCTTGGTATTCCATAGGTCTTTGGGGATTATATTTTTTATATGTATTAGTATATGTGTGTTAACCCCAATATCCTAATTTATGCATTCCTCACACCATTTCTTTGGCTTAACCATAAGTTGTCTTCTCATTCTGAGATTGTCTTTCTCTATGGAAATATGTTCATTTTTATGAATTTTCAGATAACATAAGGGATATCATAGGACATTTGTCTTTCGCATTCTGACTTACTTCACGTTGTGTGATTATCTCTAGGCTCATCTGTGGTGCTGCATATGCCATTCTTTTATTTTTTTCGTGACTGATATTCCATTCTGTCCATATACCACTTCTTCTCTGTCCATTCATCTGTTTATGGACCTTCTTTTGGCTTCCATGTCGTGGCTATTTCAATATTGCTGCAGTGCACATTTGCCTGCCTCTGTCTTTCCGATTCTGGTGGTCTTAGGTTATAGGCCCAAAAGGTGCCCTGCCGCATCATATGGTAGCTCAATTTTTACCTTTTAAAGCAGCTCCATTCAGTTTTCGTTAGTGCTGTTACCCATTACATCCCACCAGCAGCTAGAAGGTACACAGTTCTCTAAAACCCCTTCAGCATTTCTAGTTTGTAGACTGTTTGCTGATGGTCATTTGACTGGTGTGAGCTGAAACCTTTTTGGAGGTTGGATTTGTATGTGGCTAATAATTCCTTGTACTGAGCTTTAGGCATGTCCATTTTTTTGTTTTCCTTTTTTTTTTTTTAAGTGTGAGTACAACTTCCCTCTTCATGTTGACTTCTTGAAAGATTTGTCATGTGTTGGATTTTCTTGCCTATTCCCTACCCCAAGGCATTTTTTGAGGGCAGATGCCATTTACAGCCCTGAGTCCTTGTGACTATTAAGCAACCATTAGCACTGGGTTTAAAGCTGCTGTTGTGGGAAACACCCACTAGGCGGCAGCATCATTACGTTCTCAACTCTTGTTATTAGGGCACCAGAGTCTTCCTGGACGTAGTGTTCCGAGGTTGTAAATTAGAGGGGAATGTGCTGGGACAAGCCCCCAGAAGTTTATGTCTCCTTACTTCTGTTTGTTTTTTAATTTAATTTCTATTTCTTATCGGAGAATATTGGATTAGAGTGTTGTGATTGTCTGGCTGTACAGAATCTGCTCAATGATTCATACATATGTCTGTTCATGTTCGGATTCTGTTACCATGTGTCTTATTACAGAATGTTGAGTAGACCTCGCATGGTATTTGGTAGGTGTTTTGTCATTATATAGTTTATATGTATTGGTGATTATATAATTCATAGAGTTTATATGTTATATGTTTCTATACATTTAACATACATTAGTATATGTATGTTAGCCCCATAATCCTAATTTATCCATCCTCCCACCTTTCATTTTGGTTAACCATTAGTTTCTTTTATAAGTCTGTGAGTGTCTTTTTCTGTGGAAATATGTCCATTTGTAGCAATCTTAGGATAACAGGTATAAATGATATCATAGGATATTTGTCATTCCCTTTTGACTTACTTAACCTGATATGATTATTTCTAGGCTCATCTGTAGTCCTGAAAACGGCATTTTTCATTTTTTTCCCGAGGCTACTATTCCATTTAGTCCGTATACCACTTCTTCTTTGTCCATTCATCTGTTTATGGACCTTTTTTTTGCTTCCACGTCTTGGCTATTTCAGTAATGCTGCAGTGCACATTTGCCTGCCTCTGTCTTTCCGATTCTGGTGGTCTTAGGTTACAGGCCCGAAAGGTGCCCTGCCGCGTCATATGGTAGCTCAATTTTTACCTTTTAAAGCAGCTCCATTCAGTTTTCGTTAGTGCTCTTACCACTTTACATCCCACCAGCAGCTACAAGGTACACAGTTCTCTAAAATCCCTTCAGCATTTACAGTTTGTAGACTTTTTGCTGATGGTCATTTGACTGGTGTGAGCTGAAACCTTTTTGGAGGTTGGATTTGCATGTGACTAATAATTCCTTATACTGAGCTTTAGGCATGTGCTTTTTATTCTTTTCCTTTTTTTTTTTTAAAGAGTGAGTACAACTTCCCTCTTCATATTGACTTCTTCAAAAACTTGTCAAAGAAAACTTGAATTTTCTTGCCTATTCCCTACCCCAGGGCATTTTTTGAGGGCAGGTGTCATTTACAGCCCTGCAGTCCTTGTGACTATTAAGCAACCATTAGCACTGGGTTTAAAGCTGCTGTTGTGGGAAACAGCCACAAGGCGGCAGCATTATTACGTTCTCACCTCTTGTTACTAGGGCAACAGAGTCTTCCTGGAGGTAGTGTTCCGAGGTTGTAAATTAGAGAGGAGTGTGCCTGGATAAGCCCCCAGAAGTTTATGTCTCCTTACTTATGTTTGTTTTTTAAATTTAATTTCTCTTTCTTATCGGAGTAAATTCGATTAGAGTGTTGTGATTGTCTGGCTGTACAGAATGTGCTCAATGATTCATACATATGTCTGTTCATCTTCGGATCCTGTTACCATGTAATTTTTTACAGAATGTTGAGTAGACCACCCTTGGTATTTGGCAGGTGTTTCGTGATTATATATTTTATATGTATTGGTGATTATATAATTCATAGAGTTTATATGTTATATGTTTATATACATTTAACATACATTAGTATATGTATGTTATCCCCATAGTCCTAATTTATCCATCCTCCCACCTTTCATTTTGGCGAACCATTCGTTCGTTTTATAAGTCTGTGAGTGTCTTTTTCTGTGGAAATATGTTCATTGGTAGAAATCTTAGGATAACATGTATAAATGATATCATAGGATATTTGTTATTCCCTTTTGAATAACTTAACCTAATATGAGTATTTCTAGGCTCATCTGTAGTCCTGAAAACGGCACTGTTCATTTTTTTCTGAGGCTACTCTTCCATTCGGTACGTATACCACTTCTTCTTTGTCCATTTATCTGATGATGGACATTTTGTTTGTATCCATGTCTTAGCTATTGGAAATACTGCTGCAATACACGGTTTTCCATCCCGTGTCTTTTTGATTCTGGCTTTCACAAGTGACAGGCCCAATAGTGGGCCTTCCGGATCATATGGTGACTCAATTTTTACCTTTAAACGCACTGCCATTCTGTTCCTATTATTGGCTGTTACCAGTTTACATCCCACTTAGACCGAGAGGTTACACTATTCTCCACAACTTCTTCAACATCTATTGTTTGTTGACTTTTTGCTGATGGTCATTGTGACTGGTGTTAGGTGATACCTTTGTGTAGATTGGATTTGCATGCGTCTAATAATTCCTGATGTTTTGCATTTCTCAGTGTCCTTTACATTTTTTTTTAAGATTGAGCTAAACTTACAACTTCAAATTGCCTTCTTGAAAAATTTACCGCGTTTGGATTTTTATGGCCATTCCCTACCCCAGGACATTTTTTGAGGGCATGAGTCATTTACAGCCCTGCCGTCCTTGTGAATATTAGTGACCATGAGCAGTAGATTTAAAGCTGCTCTTTGAGGAAACGGCCTTAGGGTGGCAGCATTTCTAAGTTGCCAACTCTGCTTGCTAGGGAAACAGAACCTTGCTGCAAGTTGTGCTTTGTGGTTGCAGATTAGAGTGGAATGTGCCAGGACAAACCCCCATAAGTTTTAGCCTCCTTAATTCTTGTTTGTGTCTTTAAGTTGTAGTTTTTATCAGAGCAAATTTGATTGAAAAATGTCTTTTGTTCTAGGTGTACAGAATCTTGTTCATTTACACATATACATATATCTATGGATCTTTGGGTCCTTTTCCATGTCGGTTATTACAGAGTGTTGAGTAGACCACTCTTGGTATTCCATAGGTCTTTGGGGATTATATTTTTTATATGTATTAGTATATGTGTGTTAACCCCAATATCCTAATTTATGCATTCCTCACACCATTTCTTTGGCTTAACCATAAGTTGTCTTCTCATTCTGAGATTGTCTTTCTCTATGGAAATATGTTCATTTTTATGAATTTTCAGATAACATAAGGGATATCATAGGACATTTGTCTTTCGCATTCTGACTTACTTCACGTTGTGTGATTATCTCTAGGCTCATCTGTGGTGCTGCATATGCCATTCTTTTATTTTTTTCGTGACTGATATTCCATTCTGTCCATATACCACTTCTTCTCTGTCCATTCATCTGTTTATGGACCTTCTTTTGGCTTCCATGTCGTGGCTATTTCAATATTGCTGCAGTGCACATTTGCCTGCCTCTGTCTTTCCGATTCTGGTGGTCTTAGGTTATAGGCCCAAAAGGTGCCCTGCCGCATCATATGGTAGCTCAATTTTTACCTTTTAAAGCAGCTCCATTCAGTTTTCGTTAGTGCTGTTACCCATTACATCCCACCAGCAGCTAGAAGGTACACAGTTCTCTAAAACCCCTTCAGCATTTCTAGTTTGTAGACTGTTTGCTGATGGTCATTTGACTGGTGTGAGCTGAAACCTTTTTGGAGGTTGGATTTGTATGTGGCTAATAATTCCTTGTACTGAGCTTTAGGCATGTCCATTTTTTTGTTTTCCTTTTTTTTTTTTTAAGTGTGAGTACAACTTCCCTCTTCATGTTGACTTCTTGAAAGATTTGTCATGTGTTGGATTTTCTTGCCTATTCCCTACCCCAAGGCATTTTTTGAGGGCAGATGCCATTTACAGCCCTGAGTCCTTGTGACTATTAAGCAACCATTAGCACTGGGTTTAAAGCTGCTGTTGTGGGAAACACCCACTAGGCGGCAGCATCATTACGTTCTCAACTCTTGTTATTAGGGCACCAGAGTCTTCCTGGACGTAGTGTTCCGAGGTTGTAAATTAGAGGGGAATGTGCTGGGACAAGCCCCCAGAAGTTTATGTCTCCTTACTTCTGTTTGTTTTTTAATTTAATTTCTATTTCTTATCGGAGAATATTGGATTAGAGTGTTGTGATTGTCTGGCTGTACAGAATCTGCTCAATGATTCATACATATGTCTGTTCATGTTCGGATTCTGTTACCATGTGTCTTATTACAGAATGTTGAGTAGACCTCGCATGGTATTTGGTAGGTGTTTTGTCATTATATAGTTTATATGTATTGGTGATTATATAATTCATAGAGTTTATATGTTATATGTTTCTATACATTTAACATACATTAGTATATGTATGTTAGCCCCATAATCCTAATTTATCCATCCTCCCACCTTTCATTTTGGTTAACCATTAGTTTCTTTTATAAGTCTGTGAGTGTCTTTTTCTGTGGAAATATGTCCATTTGTAGCAATCTTAGGATAACAGGTATAAATGATATCATAGGATATTTGTCATTCCCTTTTGACTTACTTAACCTGATATGATTATTTCTAGGCTCATCTGTAGTCCTGAAAACGGCATTTTTCATTTTTTTCCCGAGGCTACTATTCCATTTAGTCCGTATACCACTTCTTCTTTGTCCATTCATCTGTTTATGGACCTTTTTTTTGCTTCCACGTCTTGGCTATTTCAGTAATGCTGCAGTGCACATTTGCCTGCCTCTGTCTTTCCGATTCTGGTGGTCTTAGGTTACAGGCCCGAAAGGTGCCCTGCCGCGTCATATGGTAGCTCAATTTTTACCTTTTAAAGCAGCTCCATTCAGTTTTCGTTAGTGCTCTTACCACTTTACATCCCACCAGCAGCTAGAAGGTACACAGTTCTCTAAAACCCCTTCAGCATTTCTAGTTTGTAGACTGTTTGCTGATGGTCATTTGACTGGTGTGAGCTGAAACCTTTTTGGAGGTTGGATTTGTATGTGGCTAATAATTCCTTGTACTGAGCTTTAGGCATGTCCATGTTGTTCTTTTCCTTTTTTTTTTTAAAGTGTGAGTACAACTTCCCTCTTCATGTTGACTTCTTGAAAGATTTGTCATGTGTTGGATTTTCTTGCCTATTCCCTACCCCAGGGCATTTTTTGAGGGCAGATGCCATTTACAGCCCTGAGTCCTTGTGACTATTAAGCAACCATTAGCACTGGGTTTAAAGCTGCTGTTGTGGGAAACACCCACTAGGCGGCAGCATCATTACGTTCTCAACTCTTGTTATTAGGGCACCAGAGTCTTCCTGGACGTAGTGTTCCGAGGTTGTAAATTAGAGGGGAATGTGCTGGGACAAGCCCCCAGAAGTTTATGTCTCCTTACTTCTGTTTGTTTTTTAATTTAATTTCTATTTCTTATCGGAGAATATTGGATTAGAGTGTTGTGATTGTCTGGCTGTACAGAATCTGCTCAGTGATTCATACATATGTCTGTTCATGTTCGGATTCTGTTACCATGTGTCTTATTACAGAATGTTGAGTAGACCTCGCATGGTATTTGGTAGGTGTTTTGTCATTATATAGTTTATATGTATTGGTGGTTATATAATTCATAGAGTTTATATGTTATATGTTTATATACATTTAACATACATTAGTATATGTATGTTAGCCCCATAATCCTAATTTATCCATCCTCCCACCTTTCATTTTGGTTAACCATTAGTTTCTTTTATAAGTCTGTGAGTGTCTTTTTCTGTGGAAATATGTCCATTTGTAGCAATCTTAGGATAACAGGTATAAATGATATCATAGGATATTTGTCATTCCCTTTTGACTTACTTAACCTGATATGATTATTTCTAGGCTCATCTGTAGTCCTGAAAACGGCATTTTTCATTTTTTTCCCGAGGCTACTATTCCATTTAGTCTGTATACCACTTCTTCTTTGTCCATTCATCTGTTTATGGACCTTTTTTTTGCTTCCACGTCTTGGCTATTTCAGTAATGCTGCAGTGCACATTTGCCTGCCTCTGTCTTTCCGATTCTGGTGGTCTTAGGTTACAGGCCCAAAAGGTGCCCTGCCGCGTCATATGGTAGCTCAATTTTTACCTTTTAAAGCAGCTCCATTCAGTTTTCGTTAGTGCTCTTACCACTTTACATCCCACCAGCAGCTACAAGGTACACAGTTCTCTAAAATCCCTTCAGCATTTACAGTTTGTAGACTGTTTGCTGATGGTCATTTGACTGGTGTGAGCTGAAACCTTTTTGGAGGTTGGATTTGCATGTGACTAATAATTCCTTATACTGAGCTTTAGGCATGTGCTTTTTATTCTTTTCCTTTTTTTTTTTAAAGAGTGAGTACAACTTCCCTCTTCATATTGACTTCTTCAAAAACTTGTCAAAGAAAACTTGAATTTTCTTGCCTATTCCCTACCCCAGGGCATTTTTTGAGGGCAGGTGTCATTTACAGCCCTGCAGTCCTTGTGACTATTAAGCAACCATTAGCACTGGGTTTAAAGCTGCTGTTGTGGGAAACAGCCACAAGGCGGCAGCATTACGTTCTCACCTCTTGTTACTAGGGCAACAGAGTCTTCCTGGAGGTAGTGTTCCGAGGTTGTAAATTAGAGAGGAGTGTGCTGGGATAAGCCCCCAGAAGTTTATGTCTCCTTACTTATGTTTGTTTTTTAAATTTAATTTCTCTTTCTTATCGGAGTAAATTCGATTAGAGTGTTGTGATTGTCTGGCTGTACAGAATGTGCTCAATGATTCATACATATGTCTGTTCATCTTCGGATCCTGTTACCATGTAATTTTTTACAGAATGTTGAGTAGACCTCCCTTGGTATTTGGCAGGTGTTTCGTGATTATATATTTTATATGTATTGGTGATTATATAATTCATAGAGTTTATATGTTATATGTTTATATACATTTAACATACATTAGTATATGTATGTTATCCCCATAGTCCTAATTTATCCATCCTCCCACCTTTCATTTTGGCGAACCATTCGTTTGTTTTATAAGTCTGTGAGTGTCTTTTTCTGTGGAAATATGTTCATTGGTAGAAATCTTAGGATAACATATATAAATGATATCATAGGATATTTGTTATTCCCTTTTGAATAACTTAACCTAATATGATTATTTCTAGGCTCATCTGTAGTCCTGAAAACGGCACTGTTCATTTTTTTCTGAGGCTACTATTCCATTCGGTACGTATACCACTTCTTCTTTGTCCATTTATCTGATGATGGACATTTTGTTTGTATCCATGTCTTAGCTATTGTAAATACTGCTGCAATACACGATTTTCCATCCCGTGTCTTTTTGATTCTGGCTTTCACAAGTGACAGGCCCAATAGTGGGCCTTCCGGATCATATGGTGACTCAATTTTTACCTTTAAACGCACTGCCATTCTGTTCCTATTATTGGCTGTTACCAGTTTACATCCCACTTAGACCGAGAGGTTACACTATTCTCCACAACTTCTTCAACATCTATTGTTTCTTGACATTTTGCTGATGGTCATTGTGACTGGTGTTAGGTGATACCTTTGTGTAGATTGGATTTGCATGCGTCTAATAATTCCTGATGTTTTGCATTTCTCAGTGTCCTTTACATTTTTTTTTAAGATTGAGCTAAACTTACAACTTCAAATTGCCTTCTTGAAAAATTTACCGCGTTTGGATTTTTATGGCCATTCCCTACCCCAGGACATTTTTTGAGGGCATGAGTCATTTACAGCCCTGCCGTCCTTGTGAATATTAGTGACCATGAGCAGTAGATTTAAAGCTGCTCTTTGAGGAAACGGCCTTAGGGTGGCAGCATTTCTAAGTTGCCAACTCTGCTTGCTAGGGAAACAGAACCTTGCTGCAAGTTGTGCTTTGAGGTTGCAGATTAGAGTGGAATGTGCCAGGACAAACCCCCATAAGTTTTAGCCTCCTTAATTCTTGTTTGTGTCTTTAAGTTGTAGTTTTTATCAGAGCAAATTTGATTGAAAAATGTCTTTTGTTCTAGGTGTACAGAATCTTGTTCATTTACACATATACATATATCTATTGATCTTTGGGTCCTTTTCCATGTCGGTTATTACAGAGTGTTGAGTAGACCACTCTTGGTATTCCATAGGTCTTTGGGGATTATATTTTTTATATGTATTAGTATATGTGTGTTAACCCCAATATCCTAATTTATCCATTCCTCACACCATTTCTTTGGCTTAACCATAAGTTGTCTTCTCATTCTGAGATTGTCTTTCTCTATGGAAATATGTTCATTTTTATGAATTTTCAGATAACATAAGGGATATCATAGGACATTTGTCTTTCGCATTCTGACTTACTTCACGTTGTGTGATTATCTCTAGGCTCATCTGTGGTGCTGCATATGCCATTCTTTTATTTTTTTCGTGACTGATATTCCATTCTGTCCATATACCACTTCTTCTCTGTCCATTCATCTGTTTATGGACCTTCTTTTGGCTTCCATGTCATGGCTATTTCAATATTGCTGCAGTGCACATTTGCCTGCCTCTGTCTTTCCGATTCTGGTGGTCTTAGGTTATAGGCCCAAAAGGTGCCCTGCCGCATCATATGGTAGCTCAATTTTTACCTTTTAAAGCAGCTCCATTCAGTTTTCGTTAGTGCTGTTACCCATTACATCCCACCAGCAGCTAGAAGGTACACAGTTCTCTAAAACCCCTTCAGCATTTCTAGTTTGTAGACTGTTTGCTGATGGTCATTTGACTGGTGTGAGCTGAAACCTTTTTGGAGGTTGGATTTGTATGTGGCTAATAATTCCTTGTACTGAGCTTTAGGCATGTCCATGTTGTTCTTTTCCTTTTTTTTTTTAAAGTGTGAGTACAACTTCCCTCTTCATGTTGACTTCTTGAAAGATTTGTCATGTGTTGGATTTTCTTGCCTATTCCCTACCCCAGGGCATTTTTTGAGGGCAGATGCCATTTACAGCCCTGAGTCCTTGTGACTATTAAGCAACCATTAGCACTGGGTTTAAAGCTGCTGTTGTGGGAAACACCCACTAGGCGGCAGCATCATTACGTTCTCAACTCTTGTTATTAGGGCACCAGAGTCTTCCTGGACGTAGTGTTCCGAGGTTGTAAATTAGAGGGGAATGTGCTGGGACAAGCCCCCAGAAGTTTATGTCTCCTTACTTCTGTTTGTTTTTTAATTTAATTTCTATTTCTTATCGGAGAATATTGGATTAGAGTGTTGTGATTGTCTGGCTGTACAGAATCTGCTCAGTGATTCATACATATGTCTGTTCATGTTCGGATTCTGTTACCATGTGTCTTATTACAGAATGTTGAGTAGACCTCGCATGGTATTTGGTAGGTGTTTTGTCATTATATAGTTTATATGTATTGGTGGTTATATAATTCATAGAGTTTATATGTTATATGTTTATATACATTTAACATACATTAGTATATGTATGTTAGCCCCATAATCCTAATTTATCCATCCTCCCACCTTTCATTTTGGTTAACCATTAGTTTCTTTTATAAGTCTGTGAGTGTCTTTTTCTGTGGAAATATGTCCATTTGTAGCAATCTTAGGATAACAGGTATAAATGATATCATAGGATATTTGTCATTCCCTTTTGACTTACTTAACCTGATATGATTATTTCTAGGCTCATCTGTAGTCCTGAAAACGGCATTTTTCATTTTTTTCCCGAGGCTACTATTCCATTTAGTCCGTATACCACTTCTTCTTTGTCCATTCATCTGTTTATGGACCTTTTTTTTGCTTCCACGTCTTGGCTATTTCAGTAATGCTGCAGTGCACATTTGCCTGCCTCTGTCTTTCCGATTCTGGTGGTCTTAGGTTACAGGCCCAAAAGGTGCCCTGCCGCGTCATATGGTAGCTCAATTTTTACCTTTTAAAGCAGCTCCATTCAGTTTTCGTTAGTGCTCTTACCACTTTACATCCCACCAGCAGCTACAAGGTACACAGTTCTCTAAAATCCCTTCAGCATTTACAGTTTGTAGACTTTTTGCTGATGGTCATTTGACTGGTGTGAGCTGAAACCTTTTTGGAGGTTGGATTTGCATGTGACTAATAATTCCTTATACTGAGCTTTAGGCATGTGCTTTTTATTCTTTTCCTTTTTTTTTTTTAAAGAGTGAGTACAACTTCCCTCTTCATATTGACTTCTTCAAAAACTTGTCAAAGAAAACTTGAATTTTCTTGCCTATTCCCTACCCCAGGGCATTTTTTGAGGGCAGGTGTCATTTACAGCCCTGCAGTCCTTGTGACTATTAAGCAACCATTAGCACTGGGTTTAAAGCTGCTGTTGTGGGAAACAGCCACAAGGCGGCAGCATTACGTTCTCACCTCTTGTTACTAGGGCAACAGAGTCTTCCTGGAGGTAGTGTTCCGAGGTTGTAAATTAGAGAGGAGTGTGCTGGGATAAGCCCCCAGAAGTTTATGTCTCCTTACTTATGTTTGTTTTTTAAATTTAATTTCTCTTTCTTATCGGAGTAAATTCGATTAGAGTGTTGTGATTGTCTGGCTGTACAGAATGTGCTCAATGATTCATACATATGTCTGTTCATCTTCGGATCCTGTTACCATGTAATTTTTTACAGAATGTTGAGTAGACCTCCCTTGGTATTTGGCAGGTGTTTCGTGATTATATATTTTATATGTATTGGTGATTATATAATTCATAGAGTTTATATGTTATATGTTTATATACATTTAACATACATTAGTATATGTATGTTATCCCCATAGTCCTAATTTATCCATCCTCCCACCTTTCATTTTGGCGAACCATTCGTTTGTTTTATAAGTCTGTGAGTGTCTTTTTCTGTGGAAATATGTTCATTGGTAGAAATCTTAGGATAACATGTATAAATGATATCATAGGATATTTGTTATTCCCTTTTGAATAACTTAACCTAATATGATTATTTCTAGGCTCATCTGTAGTCCTGAAAACGGCACTGTTCATTTTTTTCTGAGGCTACTATTCCATTCGGTACGTATACCACTTCTTCTTTGTCCATTTATCTGATGATGGACATTTTGTTTGTATCCATGTCTTAGCTATTGTAAATACTGCTGCAATACACGATTTTCCATCCCGTGTCTTTTTGATTCTGGCTTTCACAAGTGACAGGCCCAATAGTGGGCCTTCCGGATCATATGGTGACTCAATTTTTACCTTTAAACGCACTGCCATTCTGTTCCTATTATTGGCTGTTACCAGTTTACATCCCACTTAGACCGAGAGGTTACACTATTCTCCACAACTTCTTCAACATCTATTGTTTGTTGACATTTTGCTGATGGTCATTGTGACTGGTGTTAGGTGATACCTTTGTGTAGATTGGATTTGCATGCGTCTAATAATTCCTGATGTTTTGCATTTCTCAGTGTCCTTTACATTTTTTTTTTAAGATTGAGCTAAACTTACAACTTCAAATTGCCTTCTTGAAAAATTTACCGCGTTTGGATTTTTATGGCCATTCCCTACCCCAGGACATTTTTTGAGGGCATGAGTCATTTACAGCCCTGCCGTCCTTGTGAATATTAGTGACCATGAGCAGTAGATTTAAAGCTGCTCTTTGAGGAAACGGCCTTAGGGTGGCAGCATTTCTAAGTTGCCAACTCTGCTTGCTAGGGAAACAGAACCTTGCTGCAAGTTGTGCTTTGAGGTTGCAGATTAGAGTGGAATGTGCCAGGACAAACCCCCATAAGTTTTAGCCTCCTTAATTCTTGTTTGTGTCTTTAAGTTGTAGTTTTTATCAGAGCAAATTTGATTGAAAAATGTCTTTTGTTCTAGGTGTACAGAATCTTGTTCATTTACACATATACATATATCTATTGATCTTTGGGTCCTTTTCCATGTTGGTTATTACAGAGTGTTGAGTAGACCACTCTTGGTATTCCATAGGTCTTTGGGGATTATATTTTTTATATGTATTAGTATATGTGTGTTAACCCCAATATCCTAATTTATCCATTCCTCACACCATTTCTTTGGCTTAACCATAAGTTGTCTTCTCATTCTGAGATTGTCTTTCTCTATGGAAATATGTTCATTTTTATGAATTTTCAGATAACATAAGGGATATCATAGGACATTTGTCTTTCGCATTCTGACTTACTTCACGTTGTGTGATTATCTCTAGGCTCATCTGTGGTGCTGCATATGCCATTCTTTTATTTTTTTCGTGACTGATATTCCATTCTGTCCATATACCACTTCTTCTCTGTCCATTCATCTGTTTATGGACCTTCTTTTGGCTTCCATGTCGTGGCTATTTCAATATTGCTGCAGTGCACATTTGCCTGCCTCTGTCTTTCCGATTCTGGTGGTCTTAGGTTATAGGCCCAAAAGGTGCCCTGCCGCATCATATGGTAGCTCAATTTTTACCTTTTAAAGCAGCTCCATTCAGTTTTCGTTAGTGCTGTTACCCATTACATCCCACCAGCAGCTAGAAGGTACACAGTTCTCTAAAACCCCTTCAGCATTTCTAGTTTGTAGACTGTTTGCTGATGGTCATTTGACTGGTGTGAGCTGAAACCTTTTTGGAGGTTGGATTTGTATGTGGCTAATAATTCCTTGTACTGAGCTTTAGGCATGTCCATGTTGTTCTTTTCCTTTTTTTTTTTTAAGTGTGAGTACAACTTCCCTCTTCATGTTGACTTCTTGAAAGATTTGTCATGTGTTGGATTTTCTTGCCTATTCCCTACCCCAGGGCATTTTTTGAGGGCAGATGCCATTTACAGCCCTGAGTCCTTGTGACTATTAAGCAACCATTAGCACTGGGTTTAAAGCTGCTGTTGTGGGAAACACCCACTAGGCGGCAGCATCATTACGTTCTCAACTCTTGTTATTAGGGCACCAGAGTCTTCCTGGACGTAGTGTTCCGAGGTTGTAAATTAGAGGGGAATGTGCTGGGACAAGCCCCCAGAAGTTTATGTCTCCTTACTTCTGTTTGTTTTTTAATTTAATTTCTATTTCTTATCGGAGAATATTGGATTAGAGTGTTGTGATTGTCTGGCTGTACAGAATCTGCTCAATGATTCATACATATGTCTGTTCATGTTCGGATTCTGTTACCATGTGTCTTATTACAGAATGTTGAGTAGACCTCGCATGGTATTTGGTAGGTGTTTTGTCATTATATAGTTTATATGTATTGGTGATTATATAATTCATAGAGTTTATATGTTATATGTTTCTATACATTTAACATACATTAGTATATGTATGTTAGCCCCATAATCCTAATTTATCCATCCTCCCACCTTTCATTTTGGTTAACCATTAGTTTCTTTTATAAGTCTGTGAGTGTCTTTTTCTGTGGAAATATGTCCATTTGTAGCAATCTTAGGATAACAGGTATAAATGATATCATAGGATATTTGTCATTCCCTTTTGACTTACTTAACCTGATATGATTATTTCTAGGCTCATCTGTAGTCCTGAAAACGGCATTTTTCATTTTTTTCCCGAGGCTACTATTCCATTTATTCCGTATACCACTTCTTCTTTGTCCATTCATCTGTTTATGGACCTTTTTTTTGCTTCCACGTCTTGGCTATTTCAGTAATGCTGCAGTGCACATTTGCCTGCCTCTGTCTTTCCGATTCTGGTGGTCTTAGGTTACAGGCCCGAAAGGTGCCCTGCCGCGTCATATGGTAGCTCAATTTTTACCTTTTAAAGCAGCTCCATTCAGTTTTCGTTAGTGCTCTTACCACTTTACATCCCACCAGCAGCTACAAGGTACACAGTTCTCTAAAATCCCTTCAGCATTTACAGTTTGTAGACTGTTTGCTGATGGTCATTTGACTGGTGTGAGCTGAAACCTTTTTGGAGGTTGGATTTGCATGTGACTAATAATTCCTTATACTGAGCTTTAGGCATGTGCTTTTTATTCTTTTCCTTTTTTTTTTTTAAAGAGTGAGTACAACTTCCCTCTTCATATTGACTTCTTCAAAAACTTGTCAAAGAAAACTTGAATTTTCTTGCCTATTCCCTACCCCAGGGCATTTTTTGAGGGCAGGTGTCATTTACAGCCCTGCAGTCCTTGTGACTATTAAGCAACCATTAGCACTGGGTTTAAAGCTGCTGTTGTGGGAAACAGCCACAAGGCGGCAGCATTACGTTCTCACCTCTTGTTACTAGGGCAACAGAGTCTTCCTGGAGGTAGTGTTCCGAGGTTGTAAATTAGAGAGGAGTGTGCTGGGATAAGCCCCCAGAAGTTTATGTCTCCTTACTTATGTTTGTTTTTTAAATTTAATTTCTCTTTCTTATCGGAGTAAATTCGATTAGAGTGTTGTGATTGTCTGGCTGTACAGAATGTGCTCAATGATTCATACATATGTCTGTTCATCTTCGGATCCTGTTACCATGTAATTTTTTACAGAATGTTGAGTAGACCTCCCTTGGTATTTGGCAGGTGTTTCGTGATTATATATTTTATATGTATTGGTGATTATATAATTCATAGAGTTTATATGTTATATGTTTATATACATTTAACATACATTAGTATATGTATGTTATCCCCATAGTCCTAATTTATCCATCCTCCCACCTTTCATTTTGGCGAACCATTCGTTTGTTTTATAAGTCTGTGAGTGTCTTTTTCTGTGGAAATATGTTCATTGGTAGAAATCTTAGGATAACATGTATAAATGATATCATAGGATATTTGTTATTCCCTTTTGAATAACTTAACCTAATATGATTATTTCTAGGCTCATCTGTAGTCCTGAAAACGGCACTGTTCATTTTTTTCTGAGGCTACTATTCCATTCGGTACGTATACCACTTCTTCTTTGTCCATTTATCTGATGATGGACATTTTGTTTGTATCCATGTCTTAGCTATTGTAAATACTGCTGCAATACACGATTTTCCATCCCGTGTCTTTTTGATTCTGGCTTTCACAAGTGACAGGCCCAATAGTGGGCCTTCCGGATCATATGGTGACTCAATTTTTACCTTTAAACGCACTGCCATTCTGTTCCTATTATTGGCTGTTACCAGTTTACATCCCACTTAGACCGAGAGGTTACACTATTCTCCACAACTTCTTCAACATGTATTGTTTGTTGACTTTTTGCTGATGGTCATTGTGACTGGTGTTAGGTGATACCTTTGTGTAGATTGGATTTGCATGCGTCTAATAATTCCTGATGTTTTGCATTTCTCAGTGTCCTTTACATTTTTTTTTTAAGATTGAGCTAAACTTACAACTTCAAATTGCCTTCTTGAAAAATTTACCGCGTTTGGATTTTTATGGCCATTCCCTACCCCAGGACATTTTTTGAGGGCATGAGTCATTTACAGCCCTGCCGTCCTTGTGAATATTAGTGACCATGAGCAGTAGATTTAAAGCTGCTCTTTGAGGAAACGGCCTTAGGGTGGCAGCATTTCTAAGTTGCCAACTCTGCTTGCTAGGGAAACAGAACCTTGCTGCAAGTTGTGCTTTGAGGTTGCAGATTAGAGTGGAATGTGCCAGGACAAACCCCCATAAGTTTTAGCCTCCTTAATTCTTGTTTGTGTCTTTAAGTTGTAGTTTTTATCAGAGCAAATTTGATTGAAAAATGTCTTTTGTTCTAGGTGTACAGAATCTTGTTCATTTACACATATACATATATCTATTGATCTTTGGGTCCTTTTCCATGTCGGTTATTACAGAGTGTTGAGTAGACCACTCTTGGTATTCCATAGGTCTTTGGGGATTATATTTTTTATATGTATTAGTATATGTGTGTTAACCCCAATATCCTAATTTATCCATTCCTCACACCATTTCTTTGGCTTAACCATAAGTTGTCTTCTCATTCTGAGATTGTCTTTCTCTATGGAAATATGTTCATTTTTATGAATTTTCAGATAACATAAGGGATATCATAGGACATTTGTCTTTCGCATTCTGACTTACTTCACGTTGTGTGATTATCTCTAGGCTCATCTGTGGTGCTGCATATGCCATTCTTTTATTTTTTTCGTGACTGATATTCCATTCTGTCCATATACCACTTCTTCTCTGTCCATTCATCTGTTTATGGACCTTCTTTTGGCTTCCATGTCGTGGCTATTTCAATATTGCTGCAGTGCACATTTGCCTGCCTCTGTCTTTCCGATTCTGGTGGTCTTAGGTTATAGGCCCAACAGGTGCCCTGCCGCATCATATGGTAGCTCAATTTTTACCTTTTAAAGCAGCTCCATTCAGTTTTCGTTAGTGCTGTTACCCATTACATCCCACCAGCAGCTAGAAGGTACACAGTTCTCTAAAACCCCTTCAGCATTTCTAGTTTGTAGACTGTTTGCTGATGGTCATTTGACTGGTGTGAGCTGAAACCTTTTTGGAGGTTGGATTTGTATGTGGCTAATAATTCCTTGTACTGAGCTTTAGGCATGTCCATGTTGTTCTTTTCCTTTTTTTTTTTAAAGTGTGAGTACAACTTCCCTCTTCATGTTGACTTCTTGAAAGATTTGTCATGTGTTGGATTTTCTTGCCTATTCCCTACCCCAGGGCATTTTTTGAGGGCAGATGCCATTTACAGCCCTGAGTCCTTGTGACTATTAAGCAACCATTAGCACTGGGTTTAAAGCTGCTGTTGTGGGAAACACCCACTAGGCGGCAGCATCATTACGTTCTCAACTCTTGTTATTAGGGCACCAGAGTCTTCCTGGACGTAGTGTTCCGAGGTTGTAAATTAGAGGGGAATGTGCTGGGACAAGCCCCCAGAAGTTTATGTCTCCTTAATTCTGTTTGTTTTTTAATTTAATTTCTATTTCTTATCGGAGAATATTGGATTAGAGTGTTGTGATTGTCTGGCTGTACAGAATCTGCTCAGTGATTCATACATATGTCTGTTCATGTTCGGATTCGGTTACCATGTGTCTTATTACAGAATGTTGAGTAGACCTCGCATGGTATTTGGTAGGTGTTTTGTCATTATATAGTTTATATGTATTGGTGATTATATAATTCATAGAGTTTATATGTTATATGTTTCTATACATTTAACATACATTAGTATATGTATGTTAGCCCCATAATCCTAATTTATCCATCCTCCCACCTTTCATTTTGGTTAACCATTAGTTTCTTTTATAAGTCTGTAAGTGTCTTTTTCTGTGGAAATATGTCCATTTGTAGCAATCTTAGGATAACAGGTATAAATGATATCATAGGATATTTGTCATTCCCTTTTGACTTACTTAACCTGATATGATTATTTCTAGGCTCATCTGTAGTCCTGAAAACGGCATTTTTCATTTTTTTCCCGAGGCTACTATTCCATTTATTCCGTATACCACTTCTTCTTTGTCCATTCATCTGTTTATGGACCTTTTTTTTGCTTCCACGTCTTGGCTATTTCAGTAATGCTGCAGTGCACATTTGCCTGCCTCTGTCTTTCCGATTCTGGTGGTCTTAGGTTACAGGCCCGAAAGGTGCCCTGCCGCGTCATATGGTAGCTCAATTTTTACCTTTTAAAGCAGCTCCATTCAGTTTTCGTTAGTGCTCTTACCACTTTACATCCCACCAGCAGCTACAAGGTACACAGTTCTCTAAAATCCCTTCAGCATTTACAGTTTGTAGACTGTTTGCTGATGGTCATTTGACTGGTGTGAGCTGAAACCTTTTTGGAGGTTGGATTTGCATGTGACTAATAATTCCTTATACTGAGCTTTAGGCATGTGCTTTTTATTCTTTTCCTTTTTTTTTTTAAAGAGTGAGTACAACTTCCCTCTTCATATTGACTTCTTCAAAAACTTGTCAAAGAAAACTTGAATTTTCTTGCCTATTCCCTACCCCAGGGCATTTTTTGAGGGCAGGTGTCATTTACAGCCCTGCAGTCCTTGTGACTATTAAGCAACCATTAGCACTGGGTTTAAAGCTGCTGTTGTGGGAAACAGCCACAAGGCGGCAGCATTATTACGTTCTCACCTCTTGTTACTAGGGCAACAGAGTCTTCCTGGAGGTAGTGTTCCGAGGCTGTAAATTAGAGAGGAGTGTGCTGGGATAAGCCCCCAGAAGTTTATGTCTCCTTACTTATGTTTGTTTTTTAAATTTAATTTCTCTTTCTTATCGGAGTAAATTCGATTACAGTGTTGTGATTGTCTGGCTGTACAGAATGTGCTCAATGATTCATACATATGTCTGTTCATCTTCGGATCCTGTTACCATGTAATTTTTTACAGAATGTTGAGTAGACCACCCTTGGTATTTGGCAGGTGTTTCGTGATTATATATTTTATATGTATTGGTGATTATATAATTCATAGAGTTTATATGTTATATGTTTATATACATTTAACATACATTAGTATATGTATGTTATCCCCATAGTCCTAATTTATCCATCCTCCCACCTTTCATTTTGGTGAACCATTCGTTTGTTTTATAAGTCTGTGAGTGTCTTTTTCTGTGGAAATATGTTCATTGGTAGAAATCTTAGGATAACATGTATAAATGATATCATAGGATATTTGTTATTCCCTTTTGAATAACTTAACCTAATATGAGTATTTCTAGGCTCATCTGTAGTCCTGAAAACGGCACTGTTCATTTTTTTCTGAGGCTACTATTCCATTCGGTACGTATACCACTTCTTCTTTGTCCATTTATCTGATGATGGACATTTTGTTTGTATCCATGTCTTAGCTATTGGAAATACTGCTGCAATACACGATTTTCCATCCCGTGTCTTTTTGATTCTGGCTTTCACAAGTGACAGGCCCAATAGTGGGCCTTCCGGATCATATGGTGACTCAATTTTTACCTTTAAACGTACTGCCATTCTGTTCCTATTATTGGCTGTTACCAGTTTACATCCCACTTAGACCGAGAGGTTACACTATTCTCCACAACTTCTTCAACATCTATTGTTTGTTGACTTTTTGCTGATGGTCATTGTGACTGGTGTTAGGTGATACCTTTGTGTAGATTGGATTTGCATGCGTCTAATAATTCCTGATGTTTTGCATTTCTCAGTGTCCTTTACATTTTTTTTTAAGATTGAGCTAAACTTACAACTTCAAATTGCCTTCTTGAAAAATTTACCGCGTTTGGATTTTTATGGCCATTCCCTACCCCAGGACATTTTTTGAGGGCATGAGTCATTTACAGCCCTGCCGTCCTTGTGAATATTAGTGACCATGAGCAGTAGATTTAAAGCTGCTCTTTGAGGAAACGGCCTTAGGGTGGCAGCATTTCTAAGTTGCCAACTCTGCTTGCTAGGGAAACAGAACCTTGCTGCAAGTTGTGCTTTGTGGTTGCAGATTAGAGTGGAATGTGCCAGGACAAACCCCCATAAGTTTTAGCCTCCTTAATTCTTGTTTGTGTCTTTAAGTTGTAGTTTTTATCAAAGCAAATTTGATTGAAAAATGTCTTTTGTTCTAGGTGTACAGAATCTTGTTCATTTACACATATACATATATCTATGGATCTTTGGGTCCTTTTCCATGTCGGTTATTACAGAGTGTTGAGTAGACCACTCTTGGTATTCCATAGGTCTTTGGGGATTATATTTTTTATATGTATTAGTATATGTGTGTTAACCCCAATATCCTAATTTATCCATTCCTCACACCATTTCTTTGGCTTAACCATAAGTTGTCTTCTCATTCTGAGATTGTCTTTCTCTATGGAAATATGTTCATTTTTATGAATTTTCAGATAACATAAGGGATATCATAGGACATTTGTCTTTCGCATTCTGACTTACTTCACGTTGTGTGATTATCTCTAGGCTCATCTGTGGTGCTGCATATGCCATTCTTTTATTTTTTTCGTGACTGATATTCCATTCTGTCCATATACCACTTCTTCTCTGTCCATTCATCTGTTTATGGACCTTCTTTTGGCTTCCATGTCGTGGCTATTTCAATATTGCTGCGGTGCACATTTGCCTGCCTCTGTCTTTCCGATTCTGGTGGTCTTAGGTTATAGGCCCAAAAGGTGCCCTGCCGCATCATATGGTAGCTCAATTTTTACCTTTTAAAGCAGCTCCATTCAGTTTTCGTTAGTGCTGTTACCCATTACATCCCACCAGCAGCTAGAAGGTACACAGTTCTCTAAAACCCCTTCAGCATTTCTAGTTTGTAGACTGTTTGCTGATGGTCATTTGACTGGTGTGAGCTGAAACCTTTTTGGAGGTTGGATTTGTATGTGGCTAATAATTCCTTGTACTGAGCTTTAGGCATGTCCATTTTTTTGTTTTCCTTTTTTTTTTTAAGTGTGAGTACAACTTCCCTCTTCATGTTGACTTCTTGAAAGATTTGTCATGTGTTGGATTTTCTTGCCTATTCCCTACCCCAAGGCATTTTTTGAGGGCAGATGCCATTTACAGCCCTGAGTCCTTGTGACTATTAAGCAACCATTAGCACTGGGTTTAAAGCTGCTGTTGTGGGAAACACCCACTAGGCGGCAGCATCATTACGTTCTCAACTCTTGTTATTAGGGCACCAGAGTCTTCCTGGACGTAGTGTTCCGAGGTTGTAAATTAGAGGGGAATGTGCTGGGACAAGCCCCCAGAAGTTTATGTCTCCTTACTTCTGTTTGTTTTTTAATTTAATTTCTATTTCTTATCGGAGAATATTGGATTAGAGTGTTGTGATTGTCTGGCTGTACAGAATCTGCTCAATGATTCATACATATGTCTGTTCATGTTCGGATTCTGTTACCATGTGTCTTATTACAGAATGTTGAGTAGACCTCACATGGTATTTGGTAGGTGTTTTGTCATTATATAGTTTATATGTATTGGTGATTATATAATTCATAGAGTTTATATGTTATATGTTTCTATACATTTAACATACATTAGTATATGTATGTTAGCCCCATAATCCTAATTTATCCATCCTCCCACCTTTCATTTTGGTTAACCATTAGTTTCTTTTATAAGTCTGTGAGTGTCTTTTTCTGTGGAAATATGTCCATTTGTAGCAATCTTAGGATAACAGGTATAAATGATATCATAGGATATTTGTCATTCCCTTTTGACTTACTTAACCTGATATGATTATTTCTAGGCTCATCTGTAGTCCTGAAAACGGCATTTTTCATTTTTTTCCCGAGGCTACTATTCCATTTAGTCCGTATACCACTTCTTCTTTGTCCATTCATCTGTTTATGGACCTTTTTTTTGCTTCCACGTCTTGGCTATTTCAGTAATGCTGCAGTGCACATTTGCCTGCCTCTGTCTTTCCGATTCTGGTGGTCTTAGGTTACAGGCCCGAAAGGTGCCCTGCCGCGTCATATGGTAGCTCAATTTTTACCTTTTAAAGCAGCTCCATTCAGTTTTCGTTAGTGCTCTTACCACTTTACATCCCACCAGCAGCTACAAGGTACACAGTTCTCTAAAATCCCTTCAGCATTTACAGTTTGTAGACTGTTTGCTGATGGTCATTTGACTGGTGTGAGCTGAAACCTTTTTGGAGGTTGGATTTGCATGTGACTAATAATTCCTTATACTGAGCTTTAGGCATGTGCTTTTTATTCTTTTCCTTTTTTTTTTTTAAAGAGTGAGTACAACTTCCCTCTTCATATTGACTTCTTCAAAAACTTGTCAAAGAAAACTTGAATTTTCTTGCCTATTCCCTACCCCAGGGCATTTTTTGAGGGCAGGTGTCATTTACAGCCCTGCAGTCCTTGTGACTATTAAGCAACCATTAGCACTGGGTTTAAAGCTGCTGTTGTGGGAAACAGCCACAAGGCGGCAGCATTATTACGTTCTCACCTCTTGTTACTAGGGCAACAGAGTCTTCCTGGAGGTAGTGTTCCGAGGTTGTAAATTAGAGAGGAGTGTGCTGGGATAAGCCCCCAGAAGTTTATGTCTCCTTACTTATGTTTGTTTTTTAAATTTAATTTCTCTTTCTTATCGGAGTAAATTCGATTAGAGTGTTGTGATTGTCTGGCTGTACAGAATGTGCTCAATGATTCATACATATGTCTGTTCATCTTCGGATCCTGTTACCATGTAATTTTTTACAGAATGTTGAGTAGACCTCCCTTGGTATTTGGCAGGTGTTTCGTGATTATATATTTTATACGTATTGGTGATTATATAATTCATAGAGTTTATATGTTATATGTTTATATACATTTAACATACGTTAGTATATGTATGTTATCCCCATAGTCCTAATTTATCCATCCTCCCACCTTTCATTTTGGCGAACCATTCGTTTGTTTTATAAGTCTGTGAGTGTCTTTTTCTGTGGAAATATGTTCATTGGTAGAAATCTTAGGATAACATGTATAAATGATATCATAGGATATTTGTTATTCCCTTTTGAATAACTTAACCTAATATGATTATTTCTAGGCTCATCTGTAGTCCTGAAAACGGCACTGTTCATTTTTTTCTGAGGCTACTCTTCCATTCGGTACGTATACCACTTCTTCTTTGTCCATTTATCTGATGATGGACATTTTGTTTGTATCCATGTCTTAGCTATTGTAAATACTGCTGCAATACACGATTTTCCATCCCGTGTCTTTTTGATTCTGGCTTTCACAAGTGACAGGCCCAATAGTGGGCCTTCCGGATCATATGGTGACTCAATTTTTACCTTTAAACGCACTGCCATTCTGTTCCTATTATTGGCTGTTACCAGTTTACATCCCACTTAGACCGAGAGGTTACACTATTCTCCACAACTTCTTCAACATCTATTGTTTGTTGACTTTTTGCTGATGGTCATTGTGACTGGTGTTAGGTGATATCTTTGTGTAGATTGGATTTGCATGCGTCTAATAATTCCTGATGTTTTGCATTTCTCAGTGTCCTTTACATTTTTTTTTAAGATTGAGCTAAACTTACAACTTCAAATTGCCTTCTTGAAAAATTTACCGCGTTTGGATTTTTATGGCCATTCCCTACCCCAGGACATTTTTTGAGGGCATGAGTCATTTACAGCCCTGCCGTCCTTGTGAATATTAGTGACCATGAGCAGTAGATTTAAAGCTGCTCTTTGAGGAAACGGCCTTAGGGTGGCAGCATTTCTAAGTTGCCAACTCTGCTTGCTAGGGAAACAGAACCTTGCTGCAAGTTGTGCTTTGAGGTTGCAGATTAGAGTGGAATGTGCCAGGACAAACCCCCATAAGTTTTAGCCTCCTTAATTCTTGTTTGTGTCTTTAAGTTGTAGTTTTTATCAGAGCAAATTTGATTGAAAAATGTCTTTTGTTCTAGGTGTACAGAATCTTGTTCATTTACACATATACATATATCTATGGATCTTTGGGTCCTTTTCCATGTCGGTTATTACAGAGTGTTGAGTAGACCACTCTTGGTATTCCATAGGTCTTTGGGGATTATATTTTTTATATGTATTAGTATATGTGTGTTAACCCCAATATCCTAATTTATCCATTCCTCACACCATTTCTTTGGCTTAACCATAAGTTGTCTTCTCATTCTGAGATTGTCTTTCTCTATGGAAATATGTTCATTTTTATGAATTTTCAGATAACATAAGGGATATCATAGGACATTTGTCTTTCGCATTCTGACTTACTTCACGTTGTGTGATTATCTCTAGGCTCATCTGTGGTGCTGCATATGCCATTCTTTTATTTTTTTCGTGACTGATATTCCATTCTGTCCATATACCACTTCTTCTCTGTCCATTCATCTGTTTATGGACCTTCTTTTGGCTTCCATGTCGTGGCTATTTCAATATTGCTGCAGTGCACATTTGCCTGCCTCTGTCTTTCCGATTCTGGTGGTCTTAGGTTATAGGCCCAAAAGGTGCCCTGCCGCATCATATGGTAGCTCAATTTTTACCTTTTAAAGCAGCTCCATTCAGTTTTCGTTAGTGCTGTTACCCATTACATCCCACCAGCAGCTAGAAGGTACACAGTTCTCTAAAACCCCTTCAGCATTTCTAGTTTGTAGACTGTTTGCTGATGGTCATTTGACTGGTGTGAGCTGAAACCTTTTTGGAGGTTGGATTTGTATGTGGCTAATAATTCCTTGTACTGAGCTTTAGGCATGTCCATTTTTTTGTTTTCCTTTTTTTTTTTAAAGTGTGAGTACAACTTCCCTCTTCATGTTGACTTCTTGAAAGATTTGTCATGTGTTGGATTTTCTTGCCTATTCCCTACCCCAAGGCATTTTTTGAGGGCAGATGCCATTTACAGCCCTGAGTCCTTGTGACTATTAAGCAACCATTAGCACTGGGTTTAAAGCTGCTGTTGTGGGAAACACCCACTAGGCGGCAGCATCATTACGTTCTCAACTCTTGTTATTAGGGCACCAGAGTCTTCCTGGACGTAGTGTTCCGAGGTTGTAAATTAGAGGGGAATGTGCTGGGACAAGCCCCCAGAAGTTTATGTCTCCTTACTTCTGTTTGTTTTTTAATTTAATTTCTATTTCTTATCGGAGAATATTGGATTAGAGTGTTGTGATTGTCTGGCTGTACAGAATCTGCTCAATGATTCATACATATGTCTGTTCATGTTCGGATTCTGTTACCATGTGTCTTATTACAGAATGTTGAGTAGACCTCACATGGTATTTGGTAGGTGTTTTGTCATTATATAGTTTATATGTATTGGTGATTATATAATTCATAGAGTTTATATGTTATATGTTTCTATACATTTAACATACATTAGTATATGTATGTTAGCCCCATAATCCTAATTTATCCATCCTCCCACCTTTCATTTTGGTTAACCATTAGTTTCTTTTATAAGTCTGTGAGTGTCTTTTTCTGTGGAAATATGTCCATTTGTAGCAATCTTAGGATAACAGGTATAAATGATATCATAGGATATTTGTCATTCCCTTTTGACTTACTTAACCTGATATGATTATTTCTAGGCTCATCTGTAGTCCTGAAAACGGCATTTTTCATTTTTTTCCCGAGGCTACTATTCCATTTAGTCCGTATACCACTTCTTCTTTGTCCATTCATCTGTTTATGGACCTTTTTTTTGCTTCCACGTCTTGGCTATTTCAGTAATGCTGCAGTGCACATTTGCCTGCCTCTGTCTTTCCGATTCTGGTTGTCTTAGGTTACAGGCCCGAAAGGTGCCCTGCCGCGTCATATGGTAGCTCAATTTTTACCTTTTAAAGCAGCTCCATTCAGTTTTCGTTAGTGCTCTTACCACTTTACATCCCACCAGCAGCTACAAGGTACACAGTTCTCTAAAATCCCTTCAGCATTTACAGTTTGTAGACTTTTTGCTGATGGTCATTTGACTGGTGTGAGCTGAAACCTTTTTGGAGGTTGGATTTGCATGTGACTAATAATTCCTTATACTGAGCTTTAGGCATGTGCTTTTTATTCTTTTCCTTTTTTTTTTTTAAAGAGTGAGTACAACTTCCCTCTTCATATTGACTTCTTCAAAAACTTGTCAAAGAAAACTTGAATTTTCTTGCCTATTCCCTACCCCAGGGCATTTTTTGAGGGCAGGTGTCATTTACAGCCCTGCAGTCCTTGTGACTATTAAGCAACCATTAGCACTGGGTTTAAAGCTGCTGTTGTGGGAAACAGCCACAAGGCGGCAGCATTATTACGTTCTCACCTCTTGTTACTAGGGCAACAGAGTCTTCCTGGAGGTAGTGTTCCGAGGTTGTAAATTAGAGAGGAGTGTGCTGGGATAAGCCCCCAGAAGTTTATGTCTCCTTACTTATGTTTGTTTTTTAAATTTAATTTCTCTTTCTTATCGGAGTAAATTCGATTAGAGTGTTGTGATTGTCTGGCTGTACAGAATGTGCTCAATGATTCATACATATGTCTGTTCATCTTCGGATCCTGTTACCATGTAATTTTTTACAGAATGTTGAGTAGACCTCCCTTGGTATTTGGCAGGTGTTTCGTGATTATATATTTTATATGTATTGGTGATTATATAATTCATAGAGTTTATATGTTATATGTTTATATACATTTAACATACATTAGTATATGTATGTTATCCCCATAGTCCTAATTTATCCATCCTCCCACCTTTCATTTTGGCGAACCATTCATTTGTTTTATAAGTCTGTGAGTGTCTTTTTCTGTGGAAATATGTTCATTGGTAGAAATCTTAGGATAACATGTATAAATGATATCATAGGATATTTGTTATTCCCTTTTGAATAACTTAACCTAATATGATTATTTCTAGGCTCATCTGTAGTCCTGAAAACGGCACTGTTCATTTTTTTCTGAGGCTACTATTCCATTCGGTACGTATACCACTTCTTCTTTGTCCATTTATCTGATGATGGACATTTTGTTTGTATCCATGTCTTAGGTATTGTAAATACTGCTGCAATACACGATTTTCCATCCCGTGTCTTTTTGATTCTGGCTTTCACAAGTGACAGGCCCAATAGTGGGCCTTCCGGATCATATGGTGACTCAATTTTTACCTTTAAACGCACTGCCATTCTGTTCCTATTATTGGCTGTTACCAGTTTACATCCCACTTAGACCGAGAGGTTACACTATTCTCCACAACTTCTTCAACATCTATTGTTTGTTGACTTTTTGCTGATGGTCATTGTGACTGGTGTTAGGTGATACCTTTGTGTAGATTGGATTTGCATGCGTCTAATAATTCCTGATGTTTTGCATTTCTCAGTGTCCTTTTCATTTTTTTTAAGATTGAGCTAAACTTACAACTTCAAATTGCCTTCTTGAAAAATTTACCGCGTTTGGATTTTTATGGCCATTCCCTACCCCAGGACATTTTTTGAGGGCATGAGTCATTTACAGCCCTGCCGTCCTTGTGAATATTAGTGACCATGAGCAGTAGATTTAAAGCTGCTCTTTGAGGAAACGGCCTTAGGGTGGCAGCATTTCTAAGTTGCCAACTCTGCTTGCTAGGGAAACAGAACCTTGCTGCAAGTTGTGCTTTGAGGTTGCAGATTAGAGTGGAATGTGCCAGGACAAACCCCGATAAGTTTTAGCCTCCTTAATTCTTGTTTGTGTCTTTAAGTTGTAGTTTTTATCAGAGCAAATTTGATTGAAAAATGTCTTTTGTTCTAGGTGTACAGAATCTTGTTCATTTACACATATACATATATCTATGGATCTTTGGGTCCTTTTCCATGTCGGTTATTACAGAGTGTTGAGTAGACCACTCTTGGTATTCCATAGGTCTTTGGGGATTATATTTTTTATATGTATTAGTATATGTGTGTTAACCCCAATATCCTAATTTATCCATTCCTCACACCATTTCTTTGGCTTAACCATAAGTTGTCTTCTCATTCTGAGATTGTCTTTCTCTATGGAAATATGTTCATTTTTATGAATTTTCAGATAACATAAGGGATATCATAGGACATTTGTCTTTCGCATTCTGACTTACTTCACGTTGTGTGATTATCTCTAGGCTCATCTGTGGTGCTGCATATGCCATTCTTTTATTTTTTTCGTGACTGATATTCCATTCTGTCCATATACCACTTCTTCTCTGTCCATTCATCTGTTTATGGACCTTCTTTTGGCTTCCATGTCGTGGCTATTTCAATATTGCTGCAGTGCACATTTGCCTGCCTCTGTCTTTCCGATTCTGGTGGTCTTAGGTTATAGGCCCAAAAGGTGCCCTGCCGCATCATATGGTAGCTCAATTTTTACCTTTTAAAGCAGCTCCATTCAGTTTTCGTTAGTGCTGTTACCCATTACATCCCACCAGCAGCTAGAAGGTACACAGTTCTCTAAAACCCCTTCAGCATTTCTAGTTTGTAGACTGTTTGCTGATGGTCATTTGACTGGTGTGAGCTGAAACCTTTTTGGAGGTTGGATTTGTATGTGGCTAATAATTCCTTGTACTGAGCTTTAGGCATGTCCATTTTTTTGTTTTCCTTTTTTTTTTAAAGTGTGAGTACAACTTCCCTCTTCATGTTGACTTCTTGAAAGATTTGTCATGTGTTGGATTTTCTTGCCTATTCCCTACCCCAGGGCATTTTTTGAGGGCAGATGCCATTTACAGCCCTGAGTCCTTGTGACTATTAAGCAACCATTAGCACTGGGTTTAAAGCTGCTGTTGTGGGAAACACCCACTAGGCGGCAGCATCATTACATTCTCAACTCTTGTTATTAGGGCACCAGAGTCTTCCTGGACGTAGTGTTCCGAGGTTGTAAATTAGAGGGGAATGTGCTGGGACAAGCCCCCAGAAGTTTATGTCTCCTTACTTCTGTTTGTTTTTTAATTTAATTTCTATTTCTTATCGGAGAATATTGGATTAGAGTGTTGTGATTGTCTGGCTGTACAGAGTCTGCTCAATGATTCATACATATGTCTGTTCATGTTCGGATTCTGTTACCATGTGTCTTATTACAGAATGTTGAGTAGACCTCGCATGGTATTTGGTAGGTGTTTTGTCATTATATATTTTATATGTATTGGTGGTTATATAATTCATAGAGTTTATATGTTATATGTTTCTATACATTTAACATACATTAGGATATGTATGTTAGCCCCATAATCCTAATTTATCCATCCTCCCACCTTTCATTTTGGTTAACCATTAGTTTCTTTTATAAGTCTGTGAGTGTCTTTTTCTGTGGAAATATGTCCATTTGTAGCAATCTTAGGATAACAGGTATAAATGATATCATAGGATATTTGTCATTCCCTTTTGACTTACTTAACCTGATATGATTATTTCTAGGCTCATCTGTAGTCCTGAAAACGGCATTTTTCATTTTTTTCCCGAGGCTACTATTCCATTTAGTCCGTATACCACTTCTTCTTTGTCCATTCATCTGTTTATGGACCTTTTTTTTGCTTCCACGTCTTGGCTATTTCAGTAATGCTGCAGTGCACATTTGCCTGCCTCTGTCTTTCCGATTCTGGTGGTCTTAGGTTACAGGCCCGAAAGGTGCCCTGCCGCGTCATATGGTAGCTCAATTTTTACCTTTTAAAGCAGCTCCATTCAGTTTTCGTTAGTGCTCTTACCACTTTACATCCCACCAGCAGCTACAAGGTACACAGTTCTCTAAAATCCCTTCAGCATTTACAGTTTGTAGACTTTTTGCTGATGGTCATTTGACTGGTGTGAGCTGAAACCTTTTTGGAGGTTGGATTTGCATGTGACTAATAATTCCTTATACTGAGCTTTAGGCATGTGCTTTTTATTCTTTTCCTTTTTTTTTTTAAAGAGTGAGTACAACTTCCCTCTTCATATTGACTTCTTCAAAAACTTGTCAAAGAAAACTTGAATTTTCTTGCCTATTCCCTACCCCAGGGCATTTTTTGAGGGCAGGTGTCATTTACAGCCCTGCAGTCCTTGTGACAATTAAGCAACCATTAGCACTGGGTTTAAAGCTGCTGTTGTGGGAAACAGCCACAAGGCGGCAGCATTATTACGTTCTCACCTCTTGTTACTAGGGCAACAGAGTCTTCCTGGAGGTAGTGTTCCGAGGTTGTAAATTAGAGAGGAGTGTGCTGGGATAAGCCCCCAGAAGTTTATGTCTCCTTACTTATGTTTGTTTTTTAAATTTAATTTCTCTTTCTTATCGGAGTAAATTCGATTAGAGTGTTGTGATTGTCTGGCTGTACAGAATGTGCTCAATGATTCATACATATGTCTGTTCATCTTCGGATCCTGTTACCATGTAATTTTTTACAGAATGTTGAGTAGACCTCCCTTGGTATTTGGCAGGTGTTTCGTGATTATATAATTTATATGTATTGGTGATTATATAATTCATAGAGTTTATATGTTATATGTTTATATACATTTAACATACATTAGTATATGTATGTTATCCCCATAGTCCTAATTTATCCATCCTCCCACCTTTCATTTTGGTGAACCATTCGTTTGTTTTATAAGTCTGTGAGTGTCTTTTTCTGTGGAAATATGTTCATTGGTAGAAATCTTAGGATAACATGTATAAATGATATCATAGGATATTTGTTATTCCCTTTTGAATAACTTAACCTAATATGATTATTTCTAGGCTCATCTGTAGTCCTGAAAACGGCACTGTTCATTTTTTTCTGAGGCTACTCTTCCATTCGGTACGTATACCACTTCTTCTTTGTCCATTTATCTGATGATGGACATTTTGTTTGTATCCATGTCTTAGGTATTGTAAATACTGCTGCAATACACGATTTTCCATCCCGTGTCTTTTTGATTCTGGCTTTCACAAGTGACAGGCCCAATAGTGGGCCTTCCGGATCATATGGTGACTCAATTTTTACCTTTAAACGCACTGCCATTCTGTTCCTATTATTGGCTGTTACCAGTTTACATCCCACTTAGACCGAGAGGTTACACTATTCTCCACAACTTCTTCAACATCTATTGTTTGTTGACTTTTTGCTGATGGTCATTGTGACTGGTGTTAGGTGATACCTTTGTGTAGATTGGATTTGCATGCGTCTAATAATTCCTGATGTTTTGCATTTCTCAGTGTCCTTTTCATTTTTTTTAAGATTGAGCTAAACTTACAACTTCAAATTGCCTTCTTGAAAAATTTACCGCGTTTGGATTTTTATGGCCATTCCCTACCCCAGGACATTTTTTGAGGGCATGAGTCATTTACAGCCCTGCCGTCCTTGTGAATATTAGTGACCATGAGCAGTAGATTTAAAGCTGCTCTTTGAGGAAACGGCCTTAGGGTGGCAGCATTTCTAAGTTGCCAACTCTGCTTGCTAGGGAAACAGAACCTTGCTGCAAGTTGTGCTTTGAGGTTGCAGATTAGAGTGGAATGTGCCAGGACAAACCCCGATAAGTTTTAGCCTCCTTAATTCTTGTTTGTGTCTTTAAGTTGTAGTTTTTATCAGAGCAAATTTGATTGAAAAATGTCTTTTGTTCTAGGTGTACAGAATCTTGTTCATTTACACATATACATATATCTATGGATCTTTGGGTCCTTTTCCATGTCGGTTATTACAGAGTGTTGAGTAGACCACTCTTGGTATTCCATAGGTCTTTGGGGATTATATTTTTTATATGTATTAGTATATGTGTGTTAACCCCAATATCCTAATTTATCCATTCCTCACACCATTTCTTTGGCTTAACCATAAGTTGTCTTCTCATTCTGAGATTGTCTTTCTCTATGGAAATATGTTCATTTTTATGAATTTTCAGATAACATAAGGGATATCATAGGACATTTGTCTTTCGCATTCTGACTTACTTCACGTTGTGTGATTATCTCTAGGCTCATCTGTGGTGCTGCATATGCCATTCTTTTATTTTTTTCGTGACTGATATTCCATTCTGTCCATATACCACTTCTTCTCTGTCCATTCATCTGTTTATGGACCTTCTTTTGGCTTCCATGTCGTGGCTATTTCAATATTGCTGCAGTGCACATTTGCCTGCCTCTGTCTTTCCGATTCTGGTGGTCTTAGGTTATAGGCCCAAAAGGTGCCCTGCCGCATCATATGGTAGCTCAATTTTTACCTTTTAAAGCAGCTCCATTCAGTTTTCGTTAGTGCTGTTACCCATTACATCCCACCAGCAGCTAGAAGGTACACAGTTCTCTAAAACCCCTTCAGCATTTCTAGTTTGTAGACTGTTTGCTGATGGTCATTTGACTGGTGTGAGCTGAAACCTTTTTGGAGGTTGGATTTGTATGTGGCTAATAATTCCTTGTACTGAGCTTTAGGCATGTCCATTTTTTTGTTTTCCTTTTTTTTTTAAAGTGTGAGTACAACTTCCCTCTTCATGTTGACTTCTTGAAAGATTTGTCATGTGTTGGATTTTCTTGCCTATTCCCTACCCCAGGGCATTTTTTGAGGGCAGATGCCATTTACAGCCCTGAGTCCTTGTGACTATTAAGCAACCATTAGCACTGGGTTTAAAGCTGCTGTTGTGGGAAACACCCACTAGGCGGCAGCATCATTACATTCTCAACTCTTGTTATTAGGGCACCAGAGTCTTCCTGGACGTAGTGTTCCGAGGTTGTAAATTAGAGGGGAATGTGCTGGGACAAGCCCCCAGAAGTTTATGTCTCCTTACTTCTGTTTGTTTTTTAATTTAATTTCTATTTCTTATCGGAGAATATTGGATTAGAGTGTTGTGATTGTCTGGCTGTACAGAATCTGCTCAATGATTCATACATATGTCTGTTCATGTTCGGATTCTGTTACCATGTGTCTTATTACAGAATGTTGAGTAGACCTCGCATGGTATTTGGTAGGTGTTTTGTCATTATATATTTTATATGTATTGGTGGTTATATAATTCATAGAGTTTATATGTTATATGTTTCTATACATTTAACATACATTAGGATATGTATGTTAGCCCCATAATCCTAATTTATCCATCCTCCCACCTTTCATTTTGGTTAACCATTAGTTTCTTTTATAAGTCTGTGAGTGTCTTTTTCTGTGGAAATATGTCCATTTGTAGCAATCTTAGGATAACAGGTATAAATGATATCATAGGATATTTGTCATTCCCTTTTGACTTACTTAACCTGATATGATTATTTCTAGGCTCATCTGTAGTCCTGAAAACGGCATTTTTCATTTTTTTCCCGAGGCTACTATTCCATTTAGTCCGTATACCACTTCTTCTTTGTCCATTCATCTGTTTATGGACCTTTTTTTTGCTTCCACGTCTTGGCTATTTCAGTAATGCTGCAGTGCACATTTGCCTGCCTCTGTCTTTCCGATTCTGGTGGTCTTAGGTTACAGGCCCGAAAGGTGCCCTGCCGCGTCATATGGTAGCTCAATTTTTACCTTTTAAAGCAGCTCCATTCAGTTTTCGTTAGTGCTCTTACCACTTTACATCCCACCAGCAGCTACAAGGTACACAGTTCTCTAAAATCCCTTCAGCATTTACAGTTTGTAGACTTTTTGCTGATGGTCATTTGACTGGTGTGAGCTGAAACCTTTTTGGAGGTTGGATTTGCATGTGACTAATAATTCCTTATACTGAGCTTTAGGCATGTGCTTTTTATTCTTTTCCTTTTTTTTTTTAAAGAGTGAGTACAACTTCCCTCTTCATATTGACTTCTTCAAAAACTTGTCAAAGAAAACTTGAATTTTCTTGCCTATTCCCTACCCCAGGGCATTTTTTGAGGGCAGGTGTCATTTACAGCCCTGCAGTCCTTGTGACAATTAAGCAACCATTAGCACTGGGTTTAAAGCTGCTGTTGTGGGAAACAGCCACAAGGCGGCAGCATTATTACGTTCTCACCTCTTGTTACTAGGGCAACAGAGTCTTCCTGGAGGTAGTGTTCCGAGGTTGTAAATTAGAGAGGAGTGTGCTGGGATAAGCCCCCAGAAGTTTATGTCTCCTTACTTATGTTTGTTTTTTAAATTTAATTTCTCTTTCTTATCGGAGTAAATTCGATTAGAGTGTTGTGATTGTCTGGCTGTACAGAATGTGCTCAATGATTCATACATATGTCTGTTCATCTTCGGATCCTGTTACCATGTAATTTTTTACAGAATGTTGAGTAGACCTCCCTTGGTATTTGGCAGGTGTTTCGTGATTATATAATTTATATGTATTGGTGATTATATAATTCATAGAGTTTATATGTTATATGTTTATATACATTTAACATACATTAGTATATGTATGTTATCCCCATAGTCCTAATTTATCCATCCTCCCACCTTTCATTTTGGCGAACCATTCGTTTGTTTTATAAGTCTGTGAGTGTCTTTTTCTGTGGAAATATGTTCATTGGTAGAAATCTTAGGATAACATGTATAAATGATATCATAGGATATTTGTTATTCCCTTTTGAATAACTTAACCTAATATGATTATTTCTAGGCTCATCTGTAGTCCTGAAAACGGCACTGTTCATTTTTTTCTGAGGCTACTCTTCCATTCGGTACGTATACCACTTCTTCTTTGTCCATTTATCTGATGATGGACATTTTGTTTGTATCCATGTCTTAGGTATTGTAAATACTGCTGCAATACACGATTTTCCATCCCGTGTCTTTTTGATTCTGGCTTTCACAAGTGACAGGCCCAATAGTGGGCCTTCCGGATCATATGGTGACTCAATTTTTACCTTTAAACGCACTGCCATTCTGTTCCTATTATTGGCTGTTACCAGTTTACATCCCACTTAGACCGAGAGGTTACACTATTCTCCACAACTTCTTCAACATCTATTGTTTGTTGACTTTTTGCTGATGGTCATTGTGACTGGTGTTAGGTGATACCTTTGTGTAGATTGGATTTGCATGCGTCTAATAATTCCTGATGTTTTGCATTTCTCAGTGTCCTTTTCATTTTTTTTAAGATTGAGCTAAACTTACAACTTCAAATTGCCTTCTTGAAAAATTTACCGCGTTTGGATTTTTATGGCCATTCCCTACCCCAGGACATTTTTTGAGGGCATGAGTCATTTACAGCCCTGCCGTCCTTGTGAATATTAGTGACCATGAGCAGTAGATTTAAAGCTGCTCTTTGAGGAAACGGCCTTAGGGTGGCAGCATTTCTAAGTTGCCAACTCTGCTTGCTAGGGAAACAGAACCTTGCTGCAAGTTGTGCTTTGAGGTTGCAGATTAGAGTGGAATGTGCCAGGACAAACCCCGATAAGTTTTAGCCTCCTTAATTCTTGTTTGTGTCTTTAAGTTGTAGTTTTTATCAGAGCAAATTTGATTGAAAAATGTCTTTTGTTCTAGGTGTACAGAATCTTGTTCATTTACACATATACATATATCTATGGATCTTTGGGTCCTTTTCCATGTCGGTTATTACAGAGTGTTGAGTAGACCACTCTTGGTATTCCATAGGTCTTTGGGGATTATATTTTTTATATGTATTAGTATATGTGTGTTAACCCCAATATCCTAATTTATCCATTCCTCACACCATTTCTTTGGCTTAACCATAAGTTGTCTTCTCATTCTGAGATTGTCTTTCTCTATGGAAATATGTTCATTTTTATGAATTTTCAGATAACATAAGGGATATCATAGGACATTTGTCTTTCGCATTCTGACTTACTTCACGTTGTGTGATTATCTCTAGGCTCATCTGTGGTGCTGCATATGCCATTCTTTTATTTTTTTCGTGACTGATATTCCATTCTGTCCATATACCACTTCTTCTCTGTCCATTCATCTGTTTATGGACCTTCTTTTGGCTTCCATGTCGTGGCTATTTCAATATTGCTGCAGTGCACATTTGCCTGCCTCTGTCTTTCCGATTCTGGTGGTCTTAGGTTATAGGCCCAAAAGGTGCCCTGCCGCATCATATGGTAGCTCAATTTTTACCTTTTAAAGCAGCTCCATTCAGTTTTCGTTAGTGCTGTTACCCATTACATCCCACCAGCAGCTAGAAGGTACACAGTTCTCTAAAACCCCTTCAGCATTTCTAGTTTGTAGACTGTTTGCTGATGGTCATTTGACTGGTGTGAGCTGAAACCTTTTTGGAGGTTGGATTTGTATGTGGCTAATAATTCCTTGTACTGAGCTTTAGGCATGTCCATTTTTTTGTTTTCCTTTTTTTTTTAAAGTGTGAGTACAACTTCCCTCTTCATGTTGACTTCTTGAAAGATTTGTCATGTGTTGGATTTTCTTGCCTATTCCCTACCCCAGGGCATTTTTTGAGGGCAGATGCCATTTACAGCCCTGAGTCCTTGTGACTATTAAGCAACCATTAGCACTGGGTTTAAAGCTGCTGTTGTGGGAAACACCCACTAGGCGGCAGCATCATTACGTTCTCAACTCTTGTTATTAGGGCACCAGAGTCTTCCTGGACGTAGTGTTCCGAGGTTGTAAATTAGAGGGGAATGTGCTGGGACAAGCCCCCAGAAGTTTATGTCTCCTTACTTCTGTTTGTTTTTTAATTTAATTTCTATTTCTTATCGGAGAATATTGGATTAGAGTGTTGTGATTGTCTGGCTGTACAGAATCTGCTCAATGATTCATACATATGTCTGTTCATGTTCGGATTCTGTTACCATGTGTCTTATTACAGAATGTTGAGTAGACCTCGCATGGTATTTGGTAGGTGTTTTGTCATTATATAGTTTATATGTATTGGTGGTTATATAATTCATAGAGTTTATATGTTATATGTTTCTATACATTTAACATACATTAGTATATGTATGTTAGCCCCATAATCCTAATTTATCCATCCTCCCACCTTTCATTTTGGTTAACCATTAGTTTCTTTTATAAGTCTGTGAGTGTCTTTTTCTGTGGAAATATGTCCATTTGTAGCAATCTTAGGATAACAGGTATAAATGATATCATAGGATATTTGTCATTCCCTTTTGACTTACTTAACCTGATATGATTATTTCTAGGCTCATCTGTAGTCCTGAAAACGGCATTTTTCATTTTTTTCCCGAGGCTACTATTCCATTTAGTCCGTATACCACTTCTTCTTTGTCCATTCATCTGTTTATGGACCTTTTTTTTGCTTCCACGTCTTGGCTATTTCAGTAATGCTGCAGTGCACATTTGCCTGCCTCTGTCTTTCCGATTCTGGTGGTCTTAGGTTACAGGCCCGAAAGGTGCCCTGCCGCGTCATATGGTAGCTCAATTTTTACCTTTTAAAGCAGCTCCATTCAGTTTTCGTTAGTGCTCTTACCACTTTACATCCCACCAGCAGCTACAAGGTACACAGTTCTCTAAAATCCCTTCAGCATTTACAGTTTGTAGACTGTTTGCTGATGGTCATTTGACTGGTGTGAGCTGAAACCTTTTTGGAGGTTGGATTTGCATGTGACTAATAATTCCTTATACTGAGCTTTAGGCATGTGCTTTGTATTCTTTTCCTTTTTTTTTTTAAAGAGTGAGTACAACTTCCCTCTTCATATTGACTTCTTCAAAAACTTGTCAAAGAAAACTTGAATTTTCTTGCCTATTCCCTACCCCAGGGCATTTTTTGAGGGCAGGTGTCATTTACAGCCCTGCAGTCCTTGTGACAATTAAGCAACCATTAGCACTGGGTTTAAAGCTGCTGTTGTGGGAAACAGCCACAAGGCGGCAGCATTATTACGTTCTCACCTCTTGTTACTAGGGCAACAGAGTCTTCCTGGAGGTAGTGTTCCGAGGTTGTAAATTAGAGAGGAGTGTGCTGGGATAAGCCCCCAGAAGTTTATGTCTCCTTACTTATGTTTGTTTTTTAAATTTAATTTCTCTTTCTTATCGGAGTAAATTCGATTAGAGTGTTGTGATTGTCTGGCTGTACAGAATGTGCTCAATGATTCATACATATGTCTGTTCATCTTCGGATCCTGTTACCATGTAATTTTTTACAGAATGTTGAGTAGACCTCCCTTGGTATTTGGCAGGTGTTTCGTGATTATATATTTTATATGTATTGGTGATTATATAATTCATAGAGTTTATATGTTATATGTTTCTATACATTTAACATACATTAGTATATGTATGTTATCCCCATAGTCCTAATTTATCCATCCTCCCACCTTTCATTTTGGCGAACCATTCGTTTGTTTTATAAGTCTGTGAGTGTCTTTTTCTGTGGAAATATGTTCATTGGTAGAAATCTTAGGATAACATGTATAAATGATATCATAGGATATTTGTTATTCCCTTTTGAATAACTTAACCTAATATGATTATTTCTAGGCTCATCTGTAGTCCTGAAAACGGCACTGTTCATTTTTTTCTGAGGCTACTCTTCCATTCGGTACGTATACCACTTCTTCTTTGTCCATTTATCTGATGATGGACATTTTGTTTGTATCCATGTCTTAGCTATTGTAAATACTGCTGCAATACACGATTTTCCATCCCGTGTCTTTTTGATTCTGGCTTTCACAAGTGACAGGCCCAATAGTGGGCCTTCCGGATCATATGGTGACTCAATTTTTACCTTTAAACGCACTGCCATTCTGTTCCTATTATTGGCTGTTACCAGTTTACATCCCACTTAGACCGAGAGGTTACACTATTCTCCACAACTTCTTCAACATCTATTGTTTGTTGACTTTTTGCTGATGGTCATTGTGACTGGTGTTAGGTGATACCTTTGTGTAGATTGGATTTGCATGCGTCTAATAATTCCTGATGTTTTGCATTTCTCAGTGTCCTTTTCATTTTTTTTAAGATTGAGCTAAACTTACAACTTCAAATTGCCTTCTTGAAAAATTTACCGCGTTTGGATTTTTATGGCCATTCCCTACCCCAGGACATTTTTTGAGGGCATGAGTCATTTACAGCCCTGCCGTCCTTGTGAATATTAGTGACCATGAGCAGTAGATTTAAAGCTGCTCTTTGAGGAAACGGCCTTAGGGTGGCAGCATTTCTAAGTTGCCAACTCTGCTTGCTAGGGAAACAGAACCTTGCTGCAAGTTGTGCTTTGAGGTTGCAGATTAGAGTGGAATGTGCCAGGACAAACCCCGATAAGTTTTAGCCTCCTTAATTCTTGTTTGTGTCTTTAAGTTGTAGTTTTTATCAGAGCAAATTTGATTGAAAAATGTCTTTTGTTCTAGGTGTACAGAATCTTGTTCATTTACACATATACATATATCTATGGATCTTTGGGTCCTTTTCCATGTCGGTTATTACAGAGTGTTGAGTAGACCACTCTTGGTATTCCATAGGTCTTTGGGGATTATATTTTTTATATGTATTAGTATATGTGTGTTAACCCCAATATCCTAATTTATCCATTCCTCACACCATTTCTTTGGCTTAACCATAAGTTGTCTTCTCATTCTGAGATTGTCTTTCTCTATGGAAATATGTTCATTTTTATGAATTTTCAGATAACATAAGGGATATCATAGGACATTTGTCTTTCGCATTCTGACTTACTTCACGTTGTGTGATTATCTCTAGGCTCATCTGTGGTGCTGCATATGCCATTCTTTTATTTTTTTCGTGACTGATATTCCATTCTGTCCATATACCACTTCTTCTCTGTCCATTCATCTGTTTATGGACCTTCTTTTGGCTTCCATGTCGTGGCTATTTCAATATTGCTGCAGTGCACATTTGCCTGCCTCTGTCTTTCCGATTCTGGTGGTCTTAGGTTATAGGATATGCCGCATCATATGGTAGCTCAATTTTTACCTTTTAAAGCAGCTCCATTCAGTTTTCGTTAGTGCTGTTACCCATTACATCCCACCAGCAGCTAGAAGGTACACAGTTCTCTAAAACCCCTTCAGCATTTCTAGTTTGTAGACTGTTTGCTGATGGTCATTTGACTGGTGTGAGCTGAAACCTTTTTGGAGGTTGGATTTGTATGTGGCTAATAATTCCTTGTACTGAGCTTTAGGCATGTCCATTTTTTTGTTTTCCTTTTTTTTTAAAGTGTGAGTACAACTTCCCTCTTCATGTTGACTTCTTGAAAGATTTGTCATGTGTTGGATTTTCTTGCCTATTCCCTACCCCAGGGCATTTTTTGAGGGCAGATGCCATTTACAGCCCTGAGTCCTTGTGACTATTAAGCAACCATTAGCACTGGGTTTAAAGCTGCTGTTGTGGGAAACACCCACTAGGCGGCAGCATCATTACGTTCTCAACTCTTGTTATTAGGGCACCAGAGTCTTCCTGGACGTAGTGTTCCGAGGTTGTAAATTAGAGGGGAATGTGCTGGGACAAGCCCCCAGAAGTTTATGTCTCCTTACTTCTGTTTGTTTTTTAATTTAATTTCTATTTCTTATCGGAGAATATTGGATTAGAGTGTTGTGATTGTCTGGCTGTACAGAATCTGCTCAATGATTCATACATATGTCTGTTCATGTTCGGATTCTGTTACCATGTGTCTTATTACAGAATGTTGAGTAGACCTCGCATGGTATTTGGTAGGTGTTTTGTCATTATATATTTTATATGTATTGGTGATTATATAATTCATAGAGTTTATATGTTATATGTTTCTATACATTTAACATACATTAGTATATGTATGTTAGCCCCATAATCCTAATTTATCCATCCTCCCACCTTTCATTTTGGTTAACCATTAGTTTCTTTTATAAGTCTGTGAGTGTCTTTTTCTGTGGAAATATGTCCATTTGTAGCAATCTTAGGATAACAGGTATAAATGATATCATAGGATATTTGTCATTCCCTTTTGACTTACTTAACCTGATATGATTATTTCTAGGCTCATCTGTAGTCCTGAAAACGGCATTTTTCATTTTTTTCCCGAGGCTACTATTCCATTTAGTCCGTATACCACTTCTTCTTTGTCCATTCATCTGTTTATGGACCTTTTTTTTGCTTCCACGTCTTGGCTATTTCAGTAATGCTGCAGTGCACATTTGCCTGCCTCTGTCTTTCCGATTCTGGTGGTCTTAGGTTACAGGCCCAAAAGGTGCCCTGCCGCGTCATATGGTAGCTCAATTTGTACCTTTTAAAGCAGCTCCATTCAGTTTTCGTTAGTGCTCTTACCACTTTACATCCCACCAGCAGCTACAAGGTACACAGTTCTCTAAAACCCCTTCAGCATTTCTAGTTTGTAGACTGTTTGCTGATGGTCATTTGACTGGTGTGAGCTGAAACCTTTTTGGAGGTTGGATTTGTATGTGGCTAATAATTCCTTGTACTGAGCTTTAGGCATGTCCATTTTTTTGTTTTCCTTTTTTTTTAAAGTGTGAGTACAACTTCCCTCTTCATGTTGACTTCTTGAAAGATTTGTCATGTGTTGGATTTTCTTGCCTATTCCCTACCCCAGGGCATTTTTTGAGGGCAGATGCCATTTACAGCCCTGAGTCCTTGTGACTATTAAGCAACCATTAGCACTGGGTTTAAAGCTGCTGTTGTGGGAAACACCCACTAGGCGGCAGCATCATTACGTTCTCAACTCTTGTTATTAGGGCACCAGAGTCTTCCTGGACGTAGTGTTCCGAGGTTGTAAATTAGAGGGGAATGTGCTGGGACAAGCCCCCAGAAGTTTATGTCTCCTTACTTCTGTTTGTTTTTTAATTTAATTTCTATTTCTTATCGGAGAATATTGGATTAGAGTGTTGTGATTGTCTGGCTGTACAGAATCTGCTCAATGATTCATACATATGTCTGTTCATCTTCGGATCCTGTTACCATGTAATTTTTTACAGAATGTTGAGTAGACCTCCCTTGGTATTTGGCAGGTGTTTCGTGATTATATATTTTATATGTATTGGTGATTATATAATTCATAGAGTTTATATGTTATATGTTTATATACATTTAACATACATTAGTATATGTATGTTATCCCCATAGTCCTAATTTATCCATCCTCCCACCTTTCATTTTGGCGAACCATTCGTTCGTTTTATAAGTCTGTGAGTGTCTTTTTCTGTGGAAATATGTTCATTGGTAGAAATCTTAGGATAACATGTATAAATGATATCATAGGATATTTGTTATTCCCTTTTGAATAACTTAACCTAATATGATTATTTCTAGGCTCATCTGTAGTCCTGAAAACGGCACTGTTCATTTTTTTCTGAGGCTACTATTCCATTCGGTACGTATACCACTTCTTCTTTGTCCATTTATCTGATGATGGACATTTTGTTTGTATCCATGTCTTAGCTATTGTAAATACTGCTGCAATACACGATTTTCCATCCCGTGTCTTTTTGATTCTGGCTTTCACAAGTGACAGGCCCAATAGTGGGCCTTCCGGATCATATGGTGACTCAATTTTTACCTTTAAACGCACTGCCATTCTGTTCCTATTATTGGCTGTTACCAGTTTACATCCCACTTAGACCGAGAGGTTACACTATTCTCCACAACTTCTTCAACATCTATTGTTTGTTGACTTTTTGCTGATGGTCATTGTGACTGGTGTTAGGTGATACCTTTGTGTAGATTGGATTTGCATGCGTCTAATAATTCCTGATGTTTTGCATTTCTCAGTGTCCTTTTCATTTTTTTTAAGATTGAGCTAAACTTACAACTTCAAATTGCCTTCTTGAAAAATTTACCGCGTTTGGATTTTTATGGCCATTCCCTACCCCAGGACATTTTTTGAGGGCATGAGTCATTTACAGCCCTGCCGTCCTTGTGAATATTAGTGACCATGAGCAGTAGATTTAAAGCTGCTCTTTGAGGAAACGGCCTTAGGGTGGCAGCATTTCTAAGTTGCCAACTCTGCTTGCTAGGGAAACAGAACCTTGCTGCAAGTTGTGCTTTGAGGTTGCAGATTAGAGTGGAATGTGCCAGGACAAACCCCGATAAGTTTTAGCCTCCTTAATTCTTGTTTGTGTCTTTAAGTTGTAGTTTTTATCAGAGCAAATTTGATTGAAAAATGTCTTTTGTTCTAGGTGTACAGAATCTTGTTCATTTACACATATACATATATCTATGGATCTTTGGGTCCTTTTCCATGTCGGTTATTACAGAGTGTTGAGTAGACCACTCTTGGTATTCCATAGGTCTTTGGGGATTATATTTTTTATATGTATTAGTATATGTGTGTTAACCCCAATATCCTAATTTATCCATTCCTCACACCATTTCTTTGGCTTAACCATAAGTTGTCTTCTCATTCTGAGATTGTCTTTCTCTATGGAAATATGTTCATTTTTATGAATTTTCAGATAACATAAGGGATATCATAGGACATTTGTCTTTCGCATTCTGACTTACTTCACGTTGTGTGATTATCTCTAGGCTCATCTGTGGTGCTGCATATGCCATTCTTTTATTTTTTTCGTGACTGATATTCCATTCTGTCCATATACCACTTCTTCTCTGTCCATTCATCTGTTTATGGACCTTCTTTTGGCTTCCATGTCGTGGCTATTTCAATATTGCTGCAGTGCACATTTGCCTGCCTCTGTCTTTCCGATTCTGGTGGTCTTAGGTTATAGGCCCAAAAGGTGCCCTGCCGCATCATATGGTAGCTCAATTTTTACCTTTTAAAGCAGCTCCATTCAGTTTTCGTTAGTGCTGTTACCCATTACATCCCACCAGCAGCTAGAAGGTACACAGTTCTCTAAAACCCCTTCAGCATTTCTAGTTTGTAGACTGTTTGCTGATGGTCATTTGACTGGTGTGAGCTGAAACCTTTTTGGAGGTTGGATTTGTATGTGGCTAATAATTCCTTGTACTGAGCTTTAGGCATGTCCATTTTTTTGTTTTCCTTTTTTTTTTAAAGTGTGAGTACAACTTCCCTCTTCATGTTGACTTCTTGAAAGATTTGTCATGTGTTGGATTTTCTTGCCTATTCCCTACCCCAGGGCATTTTTTGAGGGCAGATGCCATTTACAGCCCTGAGTCCTTGTGACTATTAAGCAACCATTAGCACTGGGTTTAAAGCTGCTGTTGTGGGAAACACCCACTAGGCGGCAGCATCATTACGTTCTCAACTCTTGTTATTAGGGCACCAGAGTCTTCCTGGACGTAGTGTTCCGAGGTTGTAAATTAGAGGGGAATGTGCTGGGACAAGCCCCCAGAAGTTTATGTCTCCTTACTTCTGTTTGTTTTTTAATTTAATTTCTATTTCTTATCGGAGAATATTGGATTAGAGTGTTGTGATTGTCTGGCTGTACAGAATCTGCTCAATGATTCATACATATGTCTGTTCATGTTCGGATTCTGTTACCATGTGTCTTATTACAGAATGTTGAGTAGACCTCGCATGGTATTTGGTAGGTGTTTTGTCATTATATAGTTTATATGTATTGGTGGTTATATAATTCATAGAGTTTATATGTTATATGTTTATATACATTTAACATACATTAGTATATGTATGTTAGCCCCATAATCCTAATTTATCCATCCTCCCACCTTTCATTTTGGTTAACCATTAGTTTCTTTTATAAGTCTGTGAGTGTCTTTTTCTGTGGAAATATGTCCATTTGTAGCAATCTTAGGATAACAGGTATAAATGATATCATAGGATATTTGTCATTCCCTTTTGACTTACTTAACCTGATATGATTATTTCTAGGCTCATCTGTAGTCCTGAAAACGGCATTTTTCATTTTTTTCCCGAGGCTACTATTCCATTTAGTCCGTATACCACTTCTTCTTTGTCCATTCATCTGTTTATGGACCTTTTTTTTGCTTCCACGTCTTGGCTATTTCAGTAATGCTGCAGTGCACATTTGCCTGCCTCTGTCTTTCCGATTCTGGTGGTCTTAGGTTACAGGCCCAAAAGGTGCCCTGCCGCGTCATATGGTAGCTCAATTTTTACCTTTTAAAGCAGCTCCATTCAGTTTTCGTTAGTGCTCTTACCACTTTACATCCCACCAGCAGCTACAAGGTACACAGTTCTCTAAAATCCCTTCAGCATTTACAGTTTGTAGACTGTTTGCTGATGGTCATTTGACTGGTGTGAGCTGAAACCTTTTTGGAGGTTGGATTTGCATGTGACTAATAATTCCTTATACTGAGCTTTAGGCATGTGCTTTGTATTCTTTTCCTTTTTTTTTTTTAAAGAGTGAGTACAACTTCCCTCTTCATATTGACTTCTTCAAAAACTTGTCAAAGAAAACTTGAATTTTCTTGCCTATTCCCTACCCCAGGGCATTTTTTGAGGGCAGGTGTCGTTTACAGCCCTGCAGTCCTTGTGACTATTAAGCAACCATTAGCACTGGGTTTAAAGCTGCTGTTGTGGGAAACAGCCACAAGGCGGCAGCATTATTACGTTCTCACCTCTTGTTACTAGGGCAACAGAGTCTTCCTGGAGGTAGTGTTCCGAGGTTGTAAATTAGAGAGGAGTGTGCTGGGATAAGCCCCCAGAAGTTTATGTCTCCTTACTTATGTTTGTTTTTTAAATTTAATTTCTCTTTCTTATCGGAGTAAATTCGATTAGAGTGTTGTGATTGTCTGGCTGTACAGAATGTGCTCAATGATTCATACATATGTCTGTTCATCTTCGGATCCTGTTACCATGTAATTTTTTACAGAATGTTGAGTAGACCTCCCTTGGTATTTGGCAGGTGTTTCGTGATTATATATTTTATATGTATTGGTGATTATATAATTCATAGAGTTTATATGTTATATGTTTATATACATTTAACATACATTAGTATATGTATGTTATCCCCATAGTCCTAATTTATCCATCCTCCCACCTTTCATTTTGGCGAACCATTCGTTTGTTTTATAAGTCTGTGAGTGTCTTTTTCTGTGGAAATATGTTCATTGGTAGAAATCTTAGGATAACATGTATAAATGATATCATAGGATATTTGTTATTCCCTTTTGAATAACTTAACCTAATATGATTATTTCTAGGCTCATCTGTAGTCCTGAAAACGGCACTGTTCATTTTTTTCTGAGGCTACTATTCCATTCGGTACGTATACCACTTCTTCTTTGTCCATTTATCTGATGATGGACATTTTGTTTGTATCCATGTCTTAGCTATTGTAAATACTGCTGCAATACACGATTTTCCATCCCGTGTCTTTTTGATTCTGGCTTTCACAAGTGACAGGCCCAATAGTGGGCCTTCCGGATCATATGGTGACTCAATTTTTACCTTTAAACGCACTGCCATTCTGTTCCTATTATTGGCTGTTACCAGTTTACATCCCACTTAGACCGAGAGGTTACACTATTCTCCACAACTTCTTCAACATCTATTGTTTGTTGACTTTTTGCTGATGGTCATTGTGACTGGTGTTAGGTGATACCTTTGTGTAGATTGGATTTGCATGCGTCTAATAATTCCTGATGTTTTGCATTTCTCAGTGTCCTTTTCATTTTTTTTAAGATTGAGCTAAACTTACAACTTCAAATTGCCTTCTTGAAAAATTTACCGCGTTTGGATTTTTATGGCCATTCCCTACCCCAGGACATTTTTTGAGGGCATGAGTCATTTACAGCCCTGCCGTCCTTGTGAATATTAGTGACCATGAGCAGTAGATTTAAAGCTGCTCTTTGAGGAAACGGCCTTAGGGTGGCAGCATTTCTAAGTTGCCAACTCTGCTTGCTAGGGAAACAGAACCTTGCTGCAAGTTGTGCTTTGAGGTTGCAGATTAGAGTGGAATGTGCCAGGACAAACCCCCATAAGTTTTAGCCTCCTTAATTCTTGTTTGTGTCTTTAAGTTGTAGTTTTTATCAGAGCAAATTTGATTGAAAAATGTCTTTTGTTCTAGGTGTACAGAATCTTGTTCATTTACACATATACATATATCTATGGATCTTTGGGTCCTTTTCCATGTCGGTTATTACAGAGTGTTGAGTAGACCACTCTTGGTATTCCATAGGTCTTTGGGGATTATATTTTTTATATGTATTAGTATATGTGTGTTAACCCCAATATCCTAATTTATCCATTCCTCACACCATTTCTTTGGCTTAACCATAAGTTGTCTTCTCATTCTGAGATTGTCTTTCTCTATGGAAATATGTTCATTTTTATGAATTTTCAGATAACATAAGGGATATCATAGGACATTTGTCTTTCGCATTCTGACTTACTTCACGTTGTGTGATTATCTCTAGGCTCATCTGTGGTGCTGCATATGCCATTCTTTTATTTTTTTCGTGACTGATATTCCATTCTGTCCATATACCACTTCTTCTCTGTCCATTCATCTGTTTATGGACCTTCTTTTGGCTTCCATGTCGTGGCTATTTCAATATTGCTGCAGTGCACATTTGCCTGCCTCTGTCTTTCCGATTCTGGTGGTCTTAGGTTATAGGCCCAAAAGGTGCCCTGCCGCATCATATGGTAGCTCAATTTTTACCTTTTAAAGCAGCTCCATTCAGTTTTCGTTAGTGCTGTTACCCATTACATCCCACCAGCAGCTAGAAGGTACACAGTTCTCTAAAACCCCTTCAGCATTTCTAGTTTGTAGACTGTTTGCTGATGGTCATTTGACTGGTGTGAGCTGAAACCTTTTTGGAGGTTGGATTTGTATGTGGCTAATAATTCCTTGTACTGAGCTTTAGGCATGTCCATTTTTTTGTTTTCCTTTTTTTTTTAAAGTGTGAGTACAACTTCCCTCTTCATGTTGACTTCTTGAAAGATTTGTCATGTGTTGGATTTTCTTGCCTATTCCCTACCCCAGGGCATTTTTTGAGGGCAGATGCCATTTACAGCCCTGAGTCCTTGTGACTATTAAGCAACCATTAGCACTGGGTTTAAAGCTGCTGTTGTGGGAAACACCCACTAGGCGGCAGCATCATTACATTCTCAACTCTTGTTATTAGGGCACCAGAGTCTTCCTGGACGTAGTGTTCCGAGGTTGTAAATTAGAGGGGAATGTGCTGGGACAAGCCCCCAGAAGTTTATGTCTCCTTACTTCTGTTTGTTTTTTAATTTAATTTCTATTTCTTATCGGAGAATATTGGATTAGAGTGTTGTGATTGTCTGGCTGTACAGAATCTGCTCAATGATTCATACATATGTCTGTTCATGTTCGGATTCTGTTACCATGTGTCTTATTACAGAATGTTGAGTAGACCTCGCATGGTATTTGGTAGGTGTTTTGTCATTATATATTTTATATGTATTGGTGGTTATATAATTCATAGAGTTTATATGTTATATGTTTCTATACATTTAACATACATTAGGATATGTATGTTAGCCCCATAATCCTAATTTATCCATCCTCCCACCTTTCATTTTGGTTAACCATTAGTTTCTTTTATAAGTCTGTGAGTGTCTTTTTCTGTGGAAATATGTCCATTTGTAGCAATCTTAGGATAACAGGTATAAATGATATCATAGGATATCTGTCATTCCCTTTTGACTTACTTAACCTGATATGATTATTTCTAGGCTCATCTGTAGTCCTGAAAACGGCATTTTTCATTTTTTTCCCGAGGCTACTATTCCATTTAGTCCGTATACCACTTCTTCTTTGTCCATTCATCTGTTTATGGACCTTTTTTTTGCTTCCACGTCTTGGCTATTTCACTAATGCTGCAGTGCACATTTGCCTGCCTCTGTCTTTCCGATTCTGGTGGTCTTAGGTTACAGGCCCGAAAGGTGCCCTGCCGCGTCATATGGTAGCTCAATTTTTACCTTTTAAAGCAGCTCCATTCAGTTTTCGTTAGTGCTCTTACCACTTTACATCCCACCAGCAGCTACAAGGTACACAGTTCTCTAAAATCCCTTCAGCATTTACAGTTTGTAGACTTTTTGCTGATGGTCATTTGACTGGTGTGAGCTGAAACCTTTTTGGAGGTTGGATTTGCATGTGACTAATAATTCCTTATACTGAGCTTTAGGCATGTGCTTTTTATTCTTTTCCTTTTTTTTTTTTTAAAGAGTGAGTACAACTTCCCTCTTCATATTGACTTCTTCAAAAACTTGTCAAAGAAAACTTGAATTTTCTTGCCTATTCCCTACCCCAGGGCATTTTTTGAGGGCAGGTGTCATTTACAGCCCTGCAGTCCTTGTGACTCTTAAGCAACCATTAGCACTGGGTTTAAAGCTGCTGTTGTGGGAAACAGCCACAAGGCGGCAGCATTATTACGTTCTCACCTCTTGTTACTAGGGCAACAGAGTCTTCCTGGAGGTAGTGTTCCGAGGTTGTAAATTAGAGAGGAGTGTGCTGGGATAAGCCCCCAGAAGTTTATGTCTCCTTACTTATGTTTGTTTTTTAAATTTAATTTCTCTTTCTTATCGGAGTAAATTCGATTAGAGTGTTGTGATTGTCTGGCTGTACAGAATGTGCTCAATGATTCATACATATGTCTGTTCATCTTCGGATCCTGTTACCATGTAATTTTTTACAGAATGTTGAGTAGACCTCCCTTGGTATTTGGCAGGTGTTTCGTGATTATATATTTTATATGTATTGGTGATTATATAATTCATAGAGTTTATATGTTATATGTTTATATACATTTAACATACATTAGTATATGTATGTTATCCCCATAGTCCTAATTTATCCATCCTCCCACCTTTCATTTTGGCGAACCATTCGTTTGTTTTATAAGTCTGTGAGTGTCTTTTTCTGTGGAAATATGTTCATTGGTAGAAATCTTAGGATAACATGTATAAATGATATCATAGGATATTTGTTATTCCCTTTTGAATAACTTAACCTAATATGATTATTTCTAGGCTCATCTGTAGTCCTGAAAACGGCACTGTTCATTTTTTTCTGAGGCTACTATTCCATTCGGTACGTATACCACTTCTTCTTTGTCCATTTATCTGATGATGGACATTTTGTTTGTATCCATGTCTTAGCTATTGTAAATACTGCTGCAATACACGATTTTCCATCCCGTGTCTTTTTGATTCTGGCTTTCACAAGTGACAGGCCCAATAGTGGGCCTTCCGGATCATATGGTGACTCAATTTTTACCTTTAAACGCACTGCCATTCTGTTCCTATTATTGGCTGTTACCAGTTTACATCCCACTTAGACCGAGAGGTTACACTATTCTCCACAACTTCTTCAACATCTATTGTTTGTTGACTTTTTGCTGATGGTCATTGTGACTGGTGTTAGGTGATACCTTTGTGTAGATTGGATTTGCATGCGTCTAATAATTCCTGATGTTTTGCATTTCTCAGTGTCCTTTTCATTTTTTTTAAGATTGAGCTAAACTTACAACTTCAAATTGCCTTCTTGAAAAATTTACCGCGTTTGGACTTTTATGGCCATTCCCTACCCCAGGACATTTTTTGAGGGCATGAGTCATTTACAGCCCTGCCGTCCTTGTGAATATTAGTGACCATGAGCAGTAGATTTAAAGCTGCTCTTTGAGGAAACGGCCTTAGGGTGGCAGCATTTCTAAGTTGCCAACTCTGCTTGCTAGGGAAACAGAACCTTGCTGCAAGTTGTGCTTTGAGGTTGCAGATTAGAGTGGAATGTGCCAGGACAAACCCCGATAAGTTTTAGCCTCCTTAATTCTTGTTTGTGTCTTTAAGTTGTAGTTTTTATCAGAGCAAATTTGATTGAAAAATGTCTTTTGTTCTAGGTGTACAGAATCTTGTTCATTTACACATATACATATATCTATGGATCTTTGGGTCCTTTTCCATGTCGGTTATTACAGAGTGTTGAGTAGACCACTCTTGGTATTCCATAGGTCTTTGGGGATTATATTTTTTATATGTATTAGTATATGTGTGTTAACCCCAATATCCTAATTTATCCATTCCTCACACCATTTCTTTGGCTTAACCATAAGTTGTCTTCTCATTCTGAGATTGTCTTTCTCTATGGAAATATGTTCATTTTTATGAATTTTCAGATAACATAAGGGATATCATAGGACATTTGTCTTTCGCATTCTGACTTACTTCACGTTGTGTGATTATCTCTAGGCTCATCTGTGGTGCTGCATATGCCATTCTTTTATTTTTTTCGTGACTGATATTCCATTCTGTCCATATACCACTTCTTCTCTGTCCATTCATCTGTTTATGGACCTTCTTTTGGCTTCCATGTCGTGGCTATTTCAATATTGCTGCAGTGCACATTTGCCTGCCTCTGTCTTTCCGATTCTGGTGGTCTTAGGTTATAGGCCCAAAAGGTGCCCTGCCGCATCATATGGTAGCTCAATTTTTACCTTTTAAAGCAGCTCCATTCAGTTTTCGTTAGTGCTGTTACCCATTACATCCCACCAGCAGCTAGAAGGTACACAGTTCTCTAAAACCCCTTCAGCATTTCTAGTTTGTAGACTGTTTGCTGATGGTCATTTGACTGGTGTGAGCTGAAACCTTTTTGGAGGTTGGATTTGTATGTGGCTAATAATTCCTTGTACTGAGCTTTAGGCATGTCCATGTTGTTCTTTTCCTTTTTTTTTTTAAAGTGTGAGTACAACTTCCCTCTTCATGTTGACTTCTTGAAAGATTTGTCATGTGTTGGATTTTCTTGCCTATTCCCTACCCCAGGGCATTTTTTGAGGGCAGATGCCATTTACAGCCCTGAGTCCTTGTGACTATTAAGCAACCATTAGCACTGGGTTTAAAGCTGCTGTTGTGGGAAACACCCACTAGGCGGCAGCATCATTACGTTCTCAACTCTTGTTATTAGGGCACCAGAGTCTTCCTGGACGTAGTGTTCCGAGGTTGTAAATTAGAGGGGAATGTGCTGGGACAAGCCCCCAGAAGTTTATGTCTCCTTACTTCTGTTTGTTTTTTAATTTAATTTCTATTTCTTATCGGAGAATATTGGATTAGAGTGTTGTGATTGTCTGGCTGTACAGAATCTGCTCAGTGATTCATACATATGTCTGTTCATGTTCGGATTCTGTAACCATGTGTCTTATTACAGAATGTTGAGTAGACCTCGCATGGTATTTGGTAGGTGTTTTGTCATTATATAGTTTATATGTATTGGTGGTTATATAATTCATAGAGTTTATATGTTATATGTTTATATACATTTAACATACATTAGTATATGTATGTTAGCCCCATAATCCTAATTTATCCATCCTCCCACCTTTCATTTTGGTTAACCATTAGTTTCTTTTATAAGTCTGTGAGTGTCTTTTTCTGTGGAAATATGTCCATTTGTAGCAATCTTAGGATAACAGGTATAAATGATATCATAGGATATTTGTCATTCCCTTTTGACTTACTTAACCTGATATGATTATTTCTAGGCTCATCTGTAGTCCTGAAAACGGCATTTTTCATTTTTTTCCCGAGGCTACTATTCCATTTAGTCCGTATACCACTTCTTCTTTGTCCATTCATCTGTTTATGGACCTTTTTTTTGCTTCCACGTCTTGGCTATTTCAGTAATGCTGCAGTGCACATTTGCCTGCCTCTGTCTTTCCGATTCTGGTGGTCTTAGGTTACAGGCCCAAAAGGTGCCCTGCCGCGTCATATGGTAGCTCAATTTGTACCTTTTAAAGCAGCTCCATTCAGTTTTCGTTAGTGCTCTTACCACTTTACATCCCACCAGCAGCTACAAGGTACACAGTTCTCTAAAATCCCTTAAGCATTTATAGTTTGTAGACTTTTTGCTGATGGTCATTTGACTGGTGTGAGCTGAAACCTTTTTGGAGGTTGGATTTGCATGTGACTAATAATTCCTTATACTGAGCTTTAGGCATGTGCTTTTTATTCTTTTCCTTTTTTTTTTTTTTAAAGAGTGAGTACAACTTCCCTCTTCATATTGACTTCTTCAAAAACTTGTCAAAGAAAACTTGAATTTTCTTGCCTATTCCCTACCCCAGGGCATTTTTTGAGGGCAGGTGTCATTTACAGCCCTGCAGTCCTTGTGACTATTAAGCAACCATTAGCACTGGGTTTAAAGCTGCTGTTGTGGGAAACAGCCACAAGGCGGCAGCATTATTACGTTCTCACCTCTTGTTACTAGGGCAACAGAGTCTTCCTGGAGGTAGTGTTCCGAGGTTGTAAATTAGAGAGGAGTGCGCTGGGATAAGCCCCCAGAAGTTTATGTCTCCTTACTTATGTTTGTTTTTTAAATTTAATTTCTCTTTCTTATCGGAGTAAATTCGATTAGAGTGTTGTGATTGTCTGGCTGTACAGAATGTGCTCAATGATTCATACATATGTCTGTTCATCTTCGGATCCTGTTACCATGTAATTTTTTACAGAATGTTGAGTAGACCTCCCTTGGTATTTGGCAGGTGTTTCGTGATTATATATTTTATATGTATTGGTGATTATATAATTCATAGAGTTTATATGTTATATGTTTATATACATTTAACATACATTAGTATATGTATGTTATCCCCATAGTCCTAATTTATCCATCCTCCCACCTTTCATTTTGGCGAACCATTCGTTTGTTTTATAAGTCTGTGAGTGTCTTTTTCTGTGGAAATATGTTCATTGGTAGAAATCTTAGGATAACATGTATAAATGATATCATAGGATATTTGTTATTCCCTTTTGAATAACTTAACCTAATATGATTATTTCTAGGCTCATCTGTAGTCCTGAAAACGGCACTGTTCATTTTTTTCTGAGGCTACTATTCCATTCGGTACGTATACCACTTCTTCTTTGTCCATTTATCTGATGATGGACATTTTGTTTGTATCCATGTCTTAGCTATTGTAAATACTGCTGCAATACACGATTTTCCATCCCGTGTCTTTTTGATTCTGGCTTTCACAAGTGACAGGCCCAATAGTGGGCCTTCCGGATCATATGGTGACTCAATTTTTACCTTTAAACGCACTGCCATTCTGTTCCTATTATTGGCTGTTACCAGTTTACATCCCACTTAGACCGAGAGGTTACACTATTCTCCACAACTTCTTCAACATCTATTGTTTCTTGACTTTTTGCTGATGGTCATTGTGACTGGTGTTAGGTGATACCTTTGTGTAGATTGGATTTGCATGCGTCTAATAATTCCTGATGTTTTGCATTTCTCAGTGTCCTTTTCATTTTTTTTAAGATTGAGCTAAACTTACAACTTCAAATTGCCTTCTTGAAAAATTTACCGCGTTTGGATTTTTATGGCCATTCCCTACCCCAGGACATTTTTTGAGGGCATGAGTCATTTACAGCCCTGCCGTCCTTGTGAATATTAGTGACCATGAGCAGTAGATTTAAAGCTGCTCTTTGAGGAAACGGCCTTAGGGTGGCAGCATTTCTAAGTTGCCAACTCTGCTTGCTAGGGAAACAGAACCTTGCTGCAAGTTGTGCTTTGAGGTTGCAGATTAGAGTGGAATGTGCCAGGACAAACCCCCATAAGTTTTAGCCTCCTTAATTCTTGTTTGTGTCTTTAAGTTGTAGTTTTTATCAGAGCAAATTTGATTGAAAAATGTCTTTTGTTCTAGGTGTACAGAATCTTGTTCATTTACACATATACATATATCTATTGATCTTTGGGTCCTTTTCCATGTCGGTTATTACAGAGTGTTGAGTAGACCACTCTTGGTATTCCATAGGTCTTTGGGGATTATATTTTTTATATGTATTAGTATATGTGTGTTAACCCCAATATCCTAATTTATCCATTCCTCACACCATTTCTTTGGCTTAACCATAAGTTGTCTTCTCATTCTGAGATTGTCTTTCTCTATGGAAATATGTTCATTTTTATGAATTTTCAGATAACATAAGGGATATCATAGGACATTTGTCTTTCGCATTCTGACTTACTTCACGTTGTGTGATTATCTCTAGGCTCATCTGTGGTGCTGCATATGCCATTCTTTTATTTTTTTCGTGACTGATATTCCATTCTGTCCATATACCACTTCTTCTCTGTCCATTCATCTGTTTATGGACCTTCTTTTGGCTTCCATGTCGTGGCTATTTCAATATTGCTGCAGTGCACATTTGCCTGCCTCTGTCTTTCCGATTCTGGTGGTCTTAGGTTATAGGCCCAAAAGGTGCCCTGCCGCATCATATGGTAGCTCAATTTTTACCTTTTAAAGCAGCTCCATTCAGTTTTCGTTAGTGCTGTTACCCATTACATCCCACCAGCAGCTAGAAGGTACACAGTTCTCTAAAACCCCTTCAGCATTTCTAGTTTGTAGACTGTTTGCTGATGGTCATTTGACTGGTGTGAGCTGAAACCTTTTTGGAGGTTGGATTTGTATGTGGCTAATAATTCCTTGTACTGAGCTTTAGGCATGTCCATGTTGTTCTTTTCCTTTTTTTTTTTAAAGTGTGAGTACAACTTCCCTCTTCATGTTGACTTCTTGAAAGATTTGTCATGTGTTGGATTTTCTTGCCTATTCCCTACCCCAGGGCATTTTTTGAGGGCAGATGCCATTTACAGCCCTGAGTCCTTGTGACTATTAAGCAACCATTAGCACTGGGTTTAAAGCTGCTGTTGTGGGAAACACCCACTAGGCGGCAGCATCATTACGTTCTCAACTCTTGTTATTAGGGCACCAGAGTCTTCCTGGACGTAGTGTTCCGAGGTTGTAAATTAGAGGGGAATGTGCTGGGAGAAGCCCCCAGAAGTTTATGTCTCCTTACTTCTGTTTGTTTTTTAATTTAATTTCTATTTCTTATCGGAGAATATTGGATTAGAGTGTTGTGATTGTCTGGCTGTACAGAATCTGCTCAGTGATTCATACATATGTCTGTTCATGTTCGGATTCTGTTACCATGTGTCTTATTACAGAATGTTGAGTAGACCTCGCATGGTATTTGGTACGTGTTTTGTCATTATATAGTTTATATGTATTGGTGGTTATATAATTCATAGAGTTTATATGTTATATGTTTCTATACATTTAACATAGATTAGTATATGTATGTTAGCCCCATAATCCTAATTTATCCATCCTCCCACCTTTCATTTTGGTTAACCATTAGTTTCTTTTATAAGTCTGTGAGTGTCTTTTTCTGTGGAAATATGTCCATTTGTAGCAATCTTAGGATAACAGGTATAAATGATATCATAGGATATTTGTCATTCCCTTTTGACTTACTTAACCTGATATGATTATTTCTAGGCTCATCTGTAGTCCTGAAAACGGCATTTTTCATTTTTTTCCCGAGGCTACTATTCCATTTAGTCCGTATACCACTTCTTCTTTGTCCATTCATCTGTTTATGGACCTTTTTTTTGCTTCCACGTCTTGGCTATTTCAGTAATGCTGCAGTGCACATTTGCCTGCCTCTGTCTTTCCGATTCTGGTGGTCTTAGGTTACAGGCCCGAAAGGTGCCCTGCCGCGTCATATGGTAGCTCAATTTTTACCTTTTAAAGCAGCTCCATTCAGTTTTCGTTAGTGCTCTTACCACTTTACATCCCACCAGCAGCTACAAGGTACACAGTTCTCTAAAATCCCTTCAGCATTTACAGTTTGTAGACTGTTTGCTGATGGTCATTTGACTGGTGTGAGCTGAAACCTTTTTGGAGGTTGGATTTGCATGTGACTAATAATTCCTTATACTGAGCTTTAGGCATGTGCTTTTTATTCTTTTCCTTTTTTTTTTTAAAGAGTGAGTACAACTTCCCTCTTCATATTGACTTCTTCAAAAACTTGTCAAAGAAAACTTGAATTTTCTTGCCTATTCCCTACCCCAGGGCATTTTTTGAGGGCAGGTGTCATTTACAGCCCTGCAGTCCTTGTGACTATTAAGCAACCATTAGCACTGGGTTTAAAGCTGCTGTTGTGGGAAACAGCCACAAGGCGGCAGCATTATTACGTTCTCACCTCTTGTTACTAGGGCAACAGAGTCTTCCTGGAGGTAGTGTTCCGAGGTTGTAAATTAGAGAGGAGTGTGCTGGGATAAGCCCCCAGAAGTTTATGTCTCCTTACTTATGTTTGTTTTTTAAATTTAATTTCTCTTTCTTATCGGAGTAAATTCGATTACAGTGTTGTGATTGTCTGGCTGTACAGAATGTGCTCAATGATTCATACATATGTCTGTTCATCTTCGGATCCTGTTACCATGTAATTTTTTACAGAATGTTGAGTAGACCTCCCTTGGTATTTGGCAGGTGTTTCGTGATTATATATTTTATATGTATTGGTGATTATATAATTCATAGAGTTTATATGTTATATGTTTATATACATTTAACATACATTAGTATATGTATGTTATCCCCATAGTCCTAATTTATCCATCCTCCCACCTTTCATTTTGGCGAACCATTCGTTTGTTTTATAAGTCTGTGAGTGTCTTTTTCTGTGGAAATATGTTCATTGGTAGAAATCTTAGGATAACATGTATAAATGATATCATAGGATATTTGTTATTCCCTTTTGAATAACTTAACCTAATATGAGTATTTCTAGGCTCATCTGTAGTCCTGAAAACGGCACTGTTCATTTTTTTCTGAGGCTACTATTCCATTCGGTACGTATACCACTTCTTCTTTGTCCATTTATCTGATGATGGACATTTTGTTTGTATCCATGTCTTAGCTATTGGAAATACTGCTGCAATACACGGTTTTCCATCCCGTGTCTTTTTGATTCTGGCTTTCACAAGTGACAGGCCCAATAGTGGGCCTTCCGGATCATATGGTGACTCAATTTTTACCTTTAAACGCACTGCCATTCTGTTCCTATTATTGGCTGTTACCAGTTTACATCCCACTTAGACCGAGAGGTTACACTATTCTCCACAACTTCTTCAACATCTATTGTTTGTTGACTTTTTGCTGATGGTCATTGTGACTGGTGTTAGGTGATACCTTTGTGTAGATTGGATTTGCATGCGTCTAATAATTCCTGATGTTTTGCATTTCTCAGTGTCCTTTACATTTTTTTTTAAGATTGAGCTAAACTTACAACTTCAAATTGCCTTCTTGAAAAATTTACCGCGTTTGGATTTTTATGGCCATTCCCTACCCCAGGACATTTTTTGAGGGCATGAGTCATTTACAGCCCTGCCGTCCTTGTGAATATTAGTGACCATGAGCAGTAGATTTAAAGCTGCTCTTTGAGGAAACGGCCTTAGGGTGGCAGCATTTCTAAGTTGCCAACTCTGCTTGCTAGGGAAACAGAACCTTGCTGCAAGTTGTGCTTTGTGGTTGCAGATTAGAGTGGAATGTGCCAGGACAAACCCCCATAAGTTTTAGCCTCCTTAATTCTTGTTTGTGTCTTTAAGTTGTAGTTTTTATCAGAGCAAATTTGATTGAAAAATGTCTTTTGTTCTAGGTGTACAGAATCTTGTTCATTTACACATATACATATATCTATGGATCTTTGGGTCCTTTTCCATGTCGGTTATTACAGAGTGTTGAGTAGACCACTCTTGGTATTCCATAGGTCTTTGGGGATTATATTTTTTATATGTATTAGTATATGTGTGTTAACCCCAATATCCTAATTTATCCATTCCTCACACCATTTCTTTGGCTTAACCATAAGTTGTCTTCTCATTCTGAGATTGTCTTTCTCTATGGAAATATGTTCATTTTTATGAATTTTCAGATAACATAAGGGATATCATAGGACATTTGTCTTTCGCATTCTGACTTACTTCACGTTGTGTGATTATCTCTAGGCTCATCTGTGGTGCTGCATATGCCATTCTTTTATTTTTTTCGTGACTGATATTCCATTCTGTCCATATACCACTTCTTCTCTGTCCATTCATCTGTTTATGGACCTTCTTTTGGCTTCCATGTCGTGGCTATTTCAGTATTGCTGCAGTGCACATTTGCCTGCCTCTGTCTTTCCGATTCTGGTGGTCTTAGGTTATAGGCCCAAAAGGTGCCCTGCCGCATCATATGGTAGCTCAATTTTTACCTTTTAAAGCAGCTCCATTCAGTTTTCGTTAGTGCTGTTACCCATTACATCCCACCAGCAGCTAGAAGGTACACAGTTCTCTAAAACCCCTTCAGCATTTCTAGTTTGTAGACTGTTTGCTGATGGTCATTTGACTGGTGTGAGCTGAAACCTTTTTGGAGGTTGGATTTGTATGTGGCTAATAATTCCTTGTACTGAGCTTTAGGCATGTCCATTTTTTTGTTTTCCTTTTTTTTTTTTAAGTGTGAGTACAACTTCCCTCTTCATGTTGACTTCTTGAAAGATTTGTCATGTGTTGGATTTTCTTGCCTATTCCCTACCCCAAGGCATTTTTTGAGGGCAGATGCCATTTACAGCCCTGAGTCCTTGTGACTATTAAGCAACCATTAGCACTGGGTTTAAAGCTGCTGTTGTGGGAAACACCCACTAGGCGGCAGCATCATTACGTTCTCAACTCTTGTTATTAGGGCACCAGAGTCTTCCTGGACGTAGTGTTCCGAGGTTGTAAATTAGAGGGGAATGTGCTGGGACAAGCCCCCAGAAGTTTATGTCTCCTTACTTCTGTTTGTTTTTTAATTTAATTTCTATTTCTTATCGGAGAATATTGGATTAGAGTGTTGTGATTGTCTGGCTGTACAGAATCTGCTCAATGATTCATACATATGTCTGTTCATGTTCGGATTCTGTTACCATGTGTCTTATTACAGAATGTTGAGTAGACCTCACATGGTATTTGGTAGGTGTTTTGTCATTATATATTTTATATGTATTGGTGATTATATAATTCATAGAGTTTATATGTTATATGTTTATATACATTTAACATACATTAGGATATGTATGTTAGCCCCATAATCCTAATTTATCCATCCTCCCACCTTTCATTTTGGTTAACCATTAGTTTCTTTTATAAGTCTGTGAGTGTCTTTTTCTGTGGAAATATGTCCATTTGTAGCAATCTTAGGATAACAGGTATAAATGATATCATAGGATATTTGTCATTCCCTTTTGACTTACTTAACCTGATATGATTATTTCTAGGCTCATCTGTAGTCCTGAAAACGGCATTTTTCATTTTTTTCCCGAGGCTACTATTCCATTTAGTCCGTATACCACTTCTTCTTTGTCCATTCATCTGTTTATGGACCTTTTTTTTGCTTCCACGTCTTGGCTATTTCAGTAATGCTGCAGTGCACATTTGCCTGCCTCTGTCTTTCCGATTCTGGTGGTCTTAGGTTACAGGCCCGAAAGGTGCCCTGCCGCGTCATATGGTAGCTCAATTTTTACCTTTTAAAGCAGCTCCATTCAGTTTTCGTTAGTGCTCTTACCACTTTACATCCCACCAGCAGCTACAAGGTACACAGTTCTCTAAAATCCCTTCAGCATTTACAGTTTGTAGACTGTTTGCTGATGGTCATTTGACTGGTGTGAGCTGAAACCTTTTTGGAGGTTGGATTTGCATGTGACTAATAATTCCTTATACTGAGCTTTAGGCATGTGCTTTTTATTCTTTTCCTTTTTTTTTTTTAAAGAGTGAGTACAACTTCCCTCTTCATATTGACTTCTTCAAAAACTTGTCAAAGAAAACTTGAATTTTCTTGCCTATTCCCTACCCCAGGGCATTTTTTGAGGGCAGGTGTCATTTACAGCCCTGCAGTCCTTGTGACTCTTAAGCAACCATTAGCACTGGGTTTAAAGCTGCTGTTGTGGGAAACAGCCACAAGGCGGCAGCATTATTACGTTCTCACCTCTTGTTACTAGGGCAACAGAGTCTTCCTGGAGGTAGTGTTCCGAGGTTGTAAATTAGAGAGGAGTGTGCTGGGATAAGCCCCCAGAAGTTTATGTCTCCTTACTTATGTTTGTTTTTTAAATTTAATTTCTCTTTCTTATCGGAGTAAATTCGATTAGAGTGTTGTGATTGTCTGGCTGTACAGAATGTGCTCAATGATTCATACATATGTCTGTTCATCTTCGGATCCTGTTACCATGTAATTTTTTACAGAATGTTGAGTAGACCTCCCTTGGTATTTGGCAGGTGTTTCGTGATTATATATTTTATACGTATTGGTGATTATATAATTCATAGAGTTTATATGTTATATGTTTATATACATTTAACATACGTTAGTATATGTATGTTATCCCCATAGTCCTAATTTATCCATCCTCCCACCTTTCATTTTGGCGAACCATTCGTTTGTTTTATAAGTCTGTGAGTGTCTTTTTCTGTGGAAATATGTTCATTGGTAGAAATCTTAGGATAACATGTATAAATGATATCATAGGATATTTGTTATTCCCTTTTGAATAACTTAACCTAATATGATTATTTCTAGGCTCATCTGTAGTCCTGAAAACGGCACTGTTCATTTTTTTCTGAGGCTACTCTTCCATTCGGTACGTATACCACTTCTTCTTTGTCCATTTATCTGATGATGGACATTTTGTTTGTATCCATGTCTTAGCTATTGTAAATACTGCTGCAATACACGATTTTCCATCCCGTGTCTTTTTGATTCTGGCTTTCACAAGTGACAGGCCCAATAGTGGGCCTTCCGGATCATATGGTGACTCAATTTTTACCTTTAAACGCACTGCCATTCTGTTCCTATTATTGGCTGTTACCAGTTTACATCCCACTTAGACCGAGAGGTTACACTATTCTCCACAACTTCTTCAACATCTATTGTTTGTTGACTTTTTGCTGATGGTCATTGTGACTGGTGTTAGGTGATACCTTTGTGTAGATTGGATTTGCATGCGTCTAATAATTCCTGATGTTTTGCATTTCTCAGTGTCCTTTACATTTTTTTTTAAGATTGAGCTAAACTTACAACTTCAAATTGCCTTCTTGAAAAATTTACCGCGTTTGGATTTTTATGGCCATTCCCTACCCCAGGACATTTTTTGAGGGCATGAGTCATTTACAGCCCTGCCGTCCTTGTGAATATTAGTGACCATGAGCAGTAGATTTAAAGCTGCTCTTTGAGGAAACGGCCTTAGGGTGGCAGCATTTCTAAGTTGCCAACTCTGCTTGCTAGGGAAACAGAACCTTGCTGCAAGTTGTGCTTTGAGGTTGCAGATTAGAGTGGAATGTGCCAGGACAAACCCCCATAAGTTTTAGCCTCCTTAATTCTTGTTTGTGTCTTTAAGTTGTAGTTTTTATCAGAGCAAATTTGATTGAAAAATGTCTTTTGTTCTAGGTGTACAGAATCTTGTTCATTTACACATATACATATATCTATTGATCTTTGGGTCCTTTTCCATGTCGGTTATTACAGAGTGTTGAGTAGACCACTCTTGGTATTCCATAGGTCTTTGGGGATTATATTTTTTATATGTATTAGTATATGTGTGTTAACCCCAATATCCTAATTTATCCATTCCTCACACCATTTCTTTGGCTTAACCATAAGTTGTCTTCTCATTCTGAGATTGTCTTTCTCTATGGAAATATGTTCATTTTTATGAATTTTCAGATAACATAAGGGATATCATAGGACATTTGTCTTTCGCATTCTGACTTACTTCACGTTGTGTGATTATCTCTAGGCTCATCTGTGGTGCTGCATATGCCATTCTTTTATTTTTTTCGTGACTGATATTCCATTCTGTCCATATACCACTTCTTCTCTGTCCATTCATCTGTTTATGGACCTTCTTTTGGCTTCCATGTCGTGGCTATTTCAATATTGCTGCAGTGCACATTTGCCTGCCTCTGTCTTTCCGATTCTGGTGGTCTTAGGTTATAGGCCCAAAAGGTGCCCTGCCGCATCATATGGTAGCTCAATTTTTACCTTTTAAAGCAGCTCCATTCAGTTTTCGTTAGTGCTGTTACCCATTACATCCCACCAGCAGCTAGAAGGTACACAGTTCTCTAAAACCCCTTCAGCATTTCTAGTTTGTAGACTGTTTGCTGATGGTCATTTGACTGGTGTGAGCTGAAACCTTTTTGGAGGTTGGATTTGTATGTGGCTAATAATTCCTTGTACTGAGCTTTAGGCATGTCCATTTTTTTGTTTTCCTTTTTTTTTTTTAAAGTGTGAGTACAACTTCCCTCTTCATGTTGACTTCTTGAAAGATTTGTCATGTGTTGGATTTTCTTGCCTATTCCCTACCCCAAGGCATTTTTTGAGGGCAGATGCCATTTACAGCCCTGAGTCCTTGTGACTATTAAGCAACCATTAGCACTGGGTTTAAAGCTGCTGTTGTGGGAAACACCCACTAGGCGGCAGCATCATTACGTTCTCAACTCTTGTTATTAGGGCACCAGAGTCTTCCTGGACGTAGTGTTCCGAGGTTGTAAATTAGAGTGGAATGTGCTGGGACAAGCCCCCAGAAGTTTATGTCTCCTTACTTCTGTTTGTTTTTTAATTTAATTTCTATTTCTTATCGGAGAATATTGGATTAGAGTGTTGTGATTGTCTGGCTGTACAGAATCTGCTCAATGATTCATACATATGTCTGTTCATGTTCGGATTCTGTTACCATGTGTCTTATTACAGAATGTTGAGTAGACCTCGCATGGTATTTGGTAGGTGTTTTGTCATTATATAGTTTATATGTATTGGTGATTATATAATTCATAGAGTTTATATGTTATATGTTTCTATACATTTAACATACATTAGTATATGTATGTTAGCCCCATAATCCTAATTTATCCATCCTCCCACCTTTCATTTTGGTTAACCATTAGTTTCTTTTATAAGTCTGTGAGTGTCTTTTTCTGTGGAAATATGTCCATTTGTAGCAATCTTAGGATAACAGGTATAAATGATATCATAGGATATTTGTCATTCCCTTTTGACTTACTTAACCTGATATGATTATTTCTAGGCTCATCTGTAGTCCTGAAAACGGCATTTTTCATTTTTTTCCCGAGGCTACTATTCCATTTAGTCCGTATACCACTTCTTCTTTGTCCATTCATCTGTTTATGGACCTTTTTTTTGCTTCCACGTCTTGGCTATTTCAGTAATGCTGCAGTGCACATTTGCCTGCCTCTGTCTTTCCGATTCTGGTGGTCTTAGGTTACAGGCCCGAAAGGTGCCCTGCCGCGTCATATGGTAGCTCAATTTTTACCTTTTAAAGCAGCTCCATTCAGTTTTCGTTAGTGCTCTTACCACTTTACATCCCACCAGCAGCTACAAGGTACACAGTTCTCTAAAATCCCTTCAGCATTTACAGTTTGTAGACTTTTTGCTGATGGTCATTTGACTGGTGTGAGCTGAAACCTTTTTGGAGGTTGGATTTGCATGTGACTAATAATTCCTTATACTGAGCTTTAGGCATGTGCTTTGTATTCTTTTCCTTTTTTTTTTTTTAAAGTGTGAATACAACTTCCCTCTTCATATTGACTTCTTCAAAAACTTGTCAAAGAAAACTTGAATTTTCTTGCCTATTCCCTACCCCAGGGCATTTTTTGAGGGCAGGTGTCATTTACAGCCCTGCAGTCCTTGTGACTATTAAGCAACCATTAGCACTGGGTTTAAAGCTGCTGTTGTGGGAAACAGCCACAAGGCGGCAGCATTATTACGTTCTCACCTCTTGTTACTAGGGCAACAGAGTCTTCCTGGAGGTAGTGTTCCGAGGTTGTAAATTAGAGAGGAGTGTGCTGGGATAAGCCCCCAGAAGTTTATGTCTCCTTACTTATGTTTGTTTTTTAAATTTAATTTCTCTTTCTTATCGGAGTAAATTCAATTAGAGTGTTGTGATTGTCTGGCTGTACAGAATGTGCTCAATGATTCATACATATGTCTGTTCATCTTCGGATCCTGTTACCATGTAATTTTTTACAGAATGTTGAGTAGACCTCCCTTGGTATTTGGCAGGTGTTTCGTGATTATATATTTTATATGTATTGGTGATTATATAATTCATAGAGTTTATATGTTATATGTTTATATACATTTAACATACATTAGTATATGTATGTTATCCCCATAGTCCTAATTTATCCATCCTCCCACCTTTCATTTTGGCGAACCATTCATTTGTTTTATAAGTCTGTGAGTGTCTTTTTCTGTGGAAATATGTTCATTGGTACAAATCTTAGGATAACATGTATAAATGATATCATAGGATATTTGTTATTCCCTTTTGAATAACTTAACCTAATATGATTATTTCTAGGCTCATCTGTAGTCCTGAAAACGGCACTGTTCATTTTTTTCTGAGGCTACTATTCCATTCGGTACGTATACCACTTCTTCTTTGTCCATTTATCTGATGATGGACATTTTGTTTGTATCCATGTCTTAGCTATTGTAAATACTGCTGCAATACACGATTTTCCATCCCGTGTCTTTTTGATTCTGGCTTTCACAAGTGACAGGCCCAATAGTGGGCCTTCCGGATCATATGGTGACTCAATTTTTACCTTTAAACGCACTGCCATTCTGTTCCTATTATTGGCTGTTACCAGTTTACATCCCACTTAGACCGAGAGGTTACACTATTCTCCACAACTTCTTCAACATCTATTGTTTGTTGACTTTTTGCTGATGGTCATTGTGACTGGTGTTAGGTGATACCTTTGTGTAGATTGGATTTGCATGCGTCTAATAATTCCTGATATTTTGCATTTCTCAGTGTCCTTTTCATTTTTTTTTAAGATTGAGCTAAACTTACAACTTCAAATTGCCTTCTTGAAAAATTTACCGCGTTTGGATTTTTATGGCCATTCCCTACCCCAGGACATTTTTTGAGGGCATGAGTCATTTACAGCCCTGCCGTCCTTGTGAATATTAGTGACCATGAGCAGTAGATTTAAAGCTGCTCTTTGAGGAAACGGCCTTAGGGTGGCAGCATTTCTAAGTTGCCAACTCTGCTTGCTAGGGAAACAGAACCTTGCTGCAAGTTGTGCTTTGAGGTTGCAGATTAGAGTGGAATGTGCCAGGACAAACCCCCATAAGTTTTAGCCTCCTTAATTCTTGTTTGTGTCTTCAAGTTGTAGTTTCTATCAGAGCAAATTTGATTGAAAAATGTCTTTTGTTCTAGGTGTACAGAATCTTGTTCATTTACACATATACATATATCTATGGATCTTTGGGTCCTTTTCCATGTCGGTTATTACAGAGTGTTGAGTAGACCACTCTTGGTATTCCATAGGTCTTTGGGGATTATATTTTTTATATGTATTAGTATATGTGTGTTAACCCCAATATCCTAATTTATCCATTCCTCACACCATTTCTTTGGCTTAACCATAAGTTGTCTTCTCATTCTGAGATTGTCTTTCTCTATGGAAATATGTTCATTTTTATGAATTTTCAGATAACATAAGGGATATCATAGGACATTTGTCTTTCGCATTCTGACTTACTTCACGTTGTGTGATTATCTCTAGGCTCATCTGTGGTGCTGCATATGCCATTCTTTTATTTTTTTCGTGACTGATATTCCATTCTGTCCATATACCACTTCTTCTCTGTCCATTCATCTGTTTATGGACCTTCTTTTGGCTTCCATGTCGTGGCTATTTCAATATTGCTGCAGTGCACATTTGCCTGCCTCTGTCTTTCCGATTCTGGTGGTCTTAGGTTATAGGCCCAAAAGGTGCCCTGCCGCATCATATGGTAGCTCAATTTTTACCTTTTAAAGCAGCTCCATTCAGTTTTCGTTAGTGCTGTTACCCATTACATCCCACCAGCAGCTAGAAGGTACACAGTTCTCTAAAACCCCTTCAGCATTTCTAGTTTGTAGACTGTTTGCTGATGGTCATTTGACTGGTGTGAGCTGAAACCTTTTTGGAGGTTGGATTTGTATGTGGCTAATAATTCCTTGTACTGAGCTTTAGGCATGTCCATTTTTTTGTTTTCCTTTTTTTTTTTAAAGTGTGAGTACAACTTCCCTCTTCATGTTGACTTCTTGAAAGATTTGTCATGTGTTGGATTTTCTTGCCTATTCCCTACCCCAAGGCATTTTTTGAGGGCAGATGCCATTTACAGCCCTGAGTCCTTGTGACTATTAAGCAACCATTAGCACTGGGTTTAAAGCTGCTGTTGTGGGAAACACCCACTAGGCGGCAGCATCATTACGTTCTCAACTCTTGTTATTAGGGCACCAGAGTCTTCCTGGACGTAGTGTTCCGAGGTTGTAAATTAGAGGGGAATGTGCTGGGACAAGCCCCCAGAAGTTTATGTCTCCTTACTTCTGTTTGTTTTTTAATTTAATTTCTATTTCTTATCGGAGAATATTGGATTAGAGTGTTGTGATTGTCTGGCTGTACAGAATCTGCTCAATGATTCATACATATGTCTGTTCATGTTCGGATTCTGTTACCATGTGTCTTATTACAGAATGTTGAGTAGACCTCGCATGGTATTTGGTAGGTGTTTTGTCATTATATAGTTTATATGTATTGGTGATTATATAATTCATAGAGTTTATATGTTATATGTTTCTATACATTTAACATACATTAGTATATGTATGTTAGCCCCATAATCCTAATTTATCCATCCTCCCACCTTTCATTTTGGTTAACCATTAGTTTCTTTTATAAGTCTGTGAGTGTCTTTTTCTGTGGAAATATGTCCTTTTGTAGCAATCTTAGGATAACAGGTATAAATGATATCATAGGATATTTGTCATTCCCTTTTGACTTACTTAACCTGATATGATTATTTCTAGGCTCATCTGTAGTCCTGAAAACGGCATTTTTCATTTTTTTCCCGAGGCTACTATTCCATTTAGTCCGTATACCACTTCTTCTTTGTCCATTCATCTGTTTATGGACCTTTTTTTTGCTTCCACGTCTTGGCTATTTCAGTAATGCTGCAGTGCACATTTGCCTGCCTCTGTCTTTCCGATTCTGGTGGTCTTAGGTTACAGGCCCAAAAGGTGCCCTGCCGCGTCATATGGTAGCTCAATTTTTACCTTTTAAAGCAGCTCCATTCAGTTTTCGTTAGTGCTCTTACCACTTTACATCCCACCAGCAGCTACAAGGTACACAGTTCTCTAAAATCCCTTCAGCATTTACAGTTTGTAGACTTTTTGCTGATGGTCATTTGACTGGTGTGAGCTGAAACCTTTTTGGAGGTTGGATTTGCATGTGACTAATAATTCCTTATACTGAGCTTTAGGCATGTGCTTTGTATTCTTTTCCTTTTTTTTTTTTTAAAGAGTGAGTACAACTTCCCTCTTCATATTGACTTCTTCAAAAACTTGTCAAAGAAAACTTGAATTTTCTTGCCTATTCCCTACCCCAGGGCATTTTTTGAGGGCAGGTGTCATTTACAGCCCTGCAGTCCTTGTGACTATTAAGCAACCATTAGCACTGGGTTTAAAGCTGCTGTTGTGGGAAACAGCCACAAGGCGGCAGCATTATTACGTTCTCACCTCTTGTTACTAGGGCAACAGAGTCTTCCTGGAGGTAGTGTTCCGAGGTTGTAAATTAGAGAGGAGTGTGCTGGGATAAGCCCCCAGAAGTTTATGTCTCCTTACTTATGTTTGTTTTTTAAATTTAATTTCTCTTTCTTATCGGAGTAAATTCGATTAGAGTGTTGTGATTGTCTGGCTGTACAGAATGTGCTCAATGATTCATACATATGTCTGTTCATCTTCGGATCCTGTTACCATGTAATTTTTTACAGAATGTTGAGTAGACCTCCCTTGGTATTTGGCAGGTGTTTCGTGATTATATATTTTATATGTATTGGTGATTATATAATTCATAGAGTTTATATGTTATATGTTTATATACATTTAACATACATTAGTATATGTATGTTATCCCCATAGTCCTAATTTATCCATCCTCCCACCTTTCATTTTGGCGAACCATTCATTTGTTTTATAAGTCTGTGAGTGTCTTTTTCTGTGGAAATATGTTCATTGGTAGAAATCTTAGGATAACATGTATAAATGATATCATAGGATATTTGTTATTCCCTTTTGAATAACTTAACCTAATATGATTATTTCTAGGCTCATCTGTAGTCCTGAAAACGGCACTGTTCATTTTTTTCTGAGGCTACTATTCCATTCGGTACGTATACCACTTCTTCTTTGTCCATTTATCTGATGATGGACATTTTGTTTGTATCCATGTCTTAGGTATTGTAAATACTGCTGCAATACACGATTTTCCATCCCGTGTCTTTTTGATTCTGGCTTTCACAAGTGACAGGCCCAATAGTGGGCCTTCCGGATCATATGGTGACTCAATTTTTACCTTTAAACGCACTGCCATTCTGTTCCTATTATTGGCTGTTACCAGTTTACATCCCACTTAGACCGAGAGGTTACACTATTCTCCACAACTTCTTCAACATCTATTGTTTGTTGACTTTTTGCTGATGGTCATTGTGACTGGTGTTAGGTGATACCTTTGTGTAGATTGGATTTGCATGCGTCTAATAATTCCTGATATTTTGCATTTCTCAGTGTCCTTTTCATTTTTTTTTAAGATTGAGCTAAACTTACAACTTCAAATTGCCTTCTTGAAAAATTTACCGCGTTTGGATTTTTATGGCCATTCCCTACCCCAGGACATTTTTTGAGGGCATGAGTCATTTACAGCCCTGCCGTCCTTGTGAATATTAGTGACCATGAGCAGTAGATTTAAAGCTGCTCTTTGAGGAAACGGCCTTAGGGTGGCAGCATTTCTAAGTTGCCAACTCTGCTTGCTAGGGAAACAGAACCTTGCTGCAAGTTGTGCTTTGAGGTTGCAGATTAGAGTGGAATGTGCCAGGACAAACCCCGATAAGTTTTAGCCTCCTTAATTCTTGTTTGTGTCTTTAAGTTGTAGTTTTTATCAGAGCAAATTTGATTGAAAAATGTCTTTTGTTCTAGGTGTACAGAATCTTGTTCATTTACACATATACATATATCTATGGATCTTTGGGTCCTTTTCCATGTCGGTTATTACAGAGTGTTGAGTAGACCACTCTTGGTATTCCATAGGTCTTTGGGGATTATATTTTTTATATGTATTAGTATATGTGTGTTAACCCCAATATCCTAATTTATCCATTCCTCACACCATTTCTTTGGCTTAACCATAAGTTGTCTTCTCATTCTGAGATTGTCTTTCTCTATGGAAATATGTTCATTTTTATGAATTTTCAGATAACATAAGGGATATCATAGGACATTTGTCTTTCGCATTCTGACTTACTTCACGTTGTGTGATTATCTCTAGGCTCATCTGTGGTGCTGCATATGCCATTCTTTTATTTTTTTCGTGACTGATATTCCATTCTGTCCATATACCACTTCTTCTCTGTCCATTCATCTGTTTATGGACCTTCTTTTGGCTTCCATGTCGTGGCTATTTCAATATTGCTGCAGTGCACATTTGCCTGCCTCTGTCTTTCCGATTCTGGTGGTCTTAGGTTATAGGCCCAAAAGGTGCCCTGCCGCATCATATGGTAGCTCAATTTTTACCTTTTAAAGCAGCTCCATTCAGTTTTCGTTAGTGCTGTTACCCATTACATCCCACCAGCAGCTAGAAGGTACACAGTTCTCTAAAACCCCTTCAGCATTTCTAGTTTGTAGACTGTTTGCTGATGGTCATTTGACTGGTGTGAGCTGAAACCTTTTTGGAGGTTGGATTTGTATGTGGCTAATAATTCCTTGTACTGAGCTTTAGGCATGTCCATGTTGTTCTTTTCCTTTTTTTTTTTAAAGTGTGAGTACAACTTCCCTCTTCATGTTGACTTCTTGAAAGATTTGTCATGTGTTGGATTTTCTTGCCTATTCCCTACCCCAGGGCATTTTTTGAGGGCAGATGCCATTTACAGCCCTGAGTCCTTGTGACTATTAAGCAACCATTAGCACTGGGTTTAAAGCTGCTGTTGTGGGAAACACCCACTAGGCGGCAGCATCATTACGTTCTCAACTCTTGTTATTAGGGCACCAGAGTCTTCCTGGACGTAGTGTTCCGAGGTTGTAAATTAGAGGGGAATGTGCTGGGACAAGCCCCCAGAAGTTTATGTCTCCTTACTTCTGTTTGTTTTTTAATTTAATTTCTATTTCTTATCGGAGAATATTGGATTAGAGTGTTGTGATTGTCTGGCTGTACAGAATCTGCTCAATGATTCATACATATGTCTGTTCATGTTCGGATTCTGTTACCATGTGTCTTATTACAGAATGTTGAGTAGACCTCGCATGGTATTTGGTAGGTGTTTTGTCATTATATATTTTATATGTATTGGTGGTTATATAATTCATAGAGTTTATATGTTATATGTTTATATACATTTAACATACATTAGGATATGTATGTTAGCCCCATAATCCTAATTTATCCATCCTCCCACCTTTCATTTTGGTTAACCATTAGTTTCTTTTATAAGTCTGTGAGTGTCTTTTTCTGTGGAAATATGTCCATTTGTAGCAATCTTAGGATAAGAGGTATAAATGATATCATAGGATATTTGTCATTCCCTTTTGACTTACTTAACCTGATATGATTATTTCTAGGCTCATCTGTAGTCCTGAAAACGGCATTTTTCATTTTTTTCCCGAGGCTACTATTCCATTTAGTCCGTATACCACTTCTTCTTTGTCCATTCATCTGTTTATGGACCTTTTTTTTGCTTCCACGTCTTGGCTATTTCAGTAATGCTGCAGTGCACATTTGCCTGCCTCTGTCTTTCCGATTCTGGTGGTCTTAGGTTACAGGCCCGAAAGGTGCCCTGCCGCGTCATATGGTAGCTCAATTTTTACCTTTTAAAGCAGCTCCATTCAGTTTTCGTTAGTGCTCTTACCACTTTACATCCCACCAGCAGCTACAAGGTACACAGTTCTCTAAAATCCCTTCAGCATTTACAGTTTGTAGACTGTTTGCTGATGGTCATTTGACTGGTGTGAGCTGAAACCTTTTTGGAGGTTGGATTTGCATGTGACTAATAATTCCTTATACTGAGCTTTAGGCATGTGCTTTTTATTCTTTTCCTTTTTTTTTTTTTAAAGAGTGAGTACAACTTCCCTCTTCATATTGACTTCTTCAAAAACTTGTCAAAGAAAACTTGAATTTTCTTGCCTATTCCCTACCCCAGGGCATTTTTTGAGGGCAGGTGTCATTTACAGCCCTGCAGTCCTTGTGACTATTAAGCAACCATTAGCACTGGGTTTAAAGCTGCTGTTGTGGGAAACAGCCACAAGGCGGCAGCATTATTACGTTCTCACCTCTTGTTACTAGGGCAACAGAGTCTTCCTGGAGGTAGTGTTCCGAGGTTGTAAATTAGAGAGGAGTGTGCTGGGATAAGCCCCCAGAAGTTTATGTCTCCTTACTTATGTTTGTTTTTTAAATTTAATTTCTCTTTCTTATCGGAGTAAATTCGATTAGAGTGTTGTGATTGTCTGGCTGTACAGAATGTGCTCAATGATTCATACATATGTCTGTTCATCTTCGGATCCTGTTACCATGTAATTTTTTACAGAATGTTGAGTAGACCTCCCTTGGTATTTGGCAGGTGTTTCGTGATTATATATTTTATATGTATTGGTGATTATATAATTCATAGAGTTTATATGTTATATGTTTATATACATTTAACATACATTAGTATATGTATGTTATCCCTATAGTCCTAATTTATCCATCCTCCCACCTTTCATTTTGGCGAACCATTCGTTTGTTTTATAAGTCTGTGAGTGTCTTTTTCTGTGGAAATATGTTCATTGGTAGAAATCTTAGGATAACATGTATAAATGATATCATAGGATATTTGTTATTCCCTTTTGAATAACTTAACCTAATATGATTATTTCTAGGCTCATCTGTAGTCCTGAAAACGGCACTGTTCATTTTTTTCTGAGGCTACTATTCCATTCGGTACGTATACCACTTCTTCTTTGTCCATTTATCTGATGATGGACATTTTGTTTGTATCCATGTCTTAGCTATTGTAAATACTGCTGCAATACACGATTTTCCATCCCGTGTCTTTTTGATTCTGGCTTTCACAAGTGACAGGCCCAATAGTGGGCCTTCCGGATCATATGGTGACTCATTTTTTACCTTTAAACGCACTGCCATTCTGTTCCTATTATTGGCTGTTACCAGTTTACATCCCACTTAGACCGAGAGGTTACACTATTCTCCACAACTTCTTCAACATCTATTGTTTGTTGACTTTTTGCTGATGGTCATTGTGACTGGTGTTAGGTGATACCTTTGTGTAGATTGGATTTGCATGCGTCTAATAATTCCTGATGTTTTGCATTTCTCAGTGTCCTTTTCATTTTTTTTTAAGATTGAGCTAAACTTACAACTTCAAATTGCCTTCTTGAAAAATTTACCGCGTTTGGATTTTTATGGCCATTCCCTACCCCAGGACATTTTTTGAGGGCATGAGTCATTTACAGCCCTGCCGTCCTTGTGAATATTAGTGACCATGAGCAGTAGATTTAAAGCTGCTCTTTTAGGAAACGGCCTTAGGGTGGCAGCATTTCTAAGTTGCCAACTCTGCTTGCTAGGGAAACAGAACCTTGCTGCAAGTTGTGCTTTGAGGTTGCAGATTAGAGTGGAATGTGCCAGGACAAACCCCGATAAGTTTTAGCCTCCTTAATTCTTGTTTGTGTCTTTAAGTTGTAGTTTTTATCAGAGCAAATTTGATTGAAAAATGTCTTTTGTTCTAGGTGTACAGAATCTTGTTCATTTACACATATACATATATCTATGGATCTTTGGGTCCTTTTCCATGTCGGTTATTACAGAGTGTTGAGTAGACCACTCTTGGTATTCCATAGGTCTTTGGGGATTATATTTTTTATATGTATTAGTATATGTGTGTTAACCCCAATATCCTAATTTATCCATTCCTCACACCATTTCTTTGGCTTAACCATAAGTTGTCTTCTCATTCTGAGATTGTCTTTCTCTATGGAAATATGTTCATTTTTATGAATTTTCAGATAACATAAGGGATATCATAGGACATTTGTCTTTCGCATTCTGACTTACTTCACGTTGTGTGATTATCTCTAGGCTCATCTGTGGTGCTGCATATGCCATTCTTTTATTTTTTTCGTGACTGATATTCCATTCTGTCCATATACCACTTCTTCTCTGTCCATTCATCTGTTTATGGACCTTCTTTTGGCTTCCATGTCGTGGCTATTTCAATATTGCTGCAGTGCACATTTGCCTGCCTCTGTCTTTCCGATTCTGGTGGTCTTAGGTTATAGGCCCAAAAGGTGCCCTGCCGCATCATATGGTAGCTCAATTTTTACCTTTTAAAGCAGCTCCATTCAGTTTTCGTTAGTGCTGTTACCCATTACATCCCACCAGCAGCTAGAAGGTACACAGTTCTCTAAAACCCCTTCAGCATTTCTAGTTTGTAGACTGTTTGCTGATGGTCATTTGACTGGTGTGAGCTGAAACCTTTTTGGAGGTTGGATTTGTATGTGGCTAATAATTCCTTGTACTGAGCTTTAGGCATGTCCATGTTGTTCTTTTCCTTTTTTTTTTTAAAGTGTGAGTACAACTTCCCTCTTCATGTTGACTTCTTGAAAGATTTGTCATGTGTTGGATTTTCTTGCCTATTCCCTACCCCAGGGCATTTTTTGAGGGCAGATGCCATTTACAGCCCTGAGTCCTTGTGACTATTAAGCAACCATTAGCACTGGGTTTAAAGCTGCTGTTGTGGGAAACACCCACTAGGCGGCAGCATCATTACATTCTCAACTCTTGTTATTAGGGCACCAGAGTCTTCCTGGACGTAGTGTTCCGAGGTTGTAAATTAGAGGGGAATGTGCTGGGACAAGCCCCCAGAAGTTTATGTCTCCTTACTTCTGTTTGTTTTTTAATTTAATTTCTATTTCTTATCGGAGAATATTGGATTAGAGTGTTGTGATTGTCTGGCTGTACAGAATCTGCTCAGTGATTCATACATATGTCTGTTCATGTTCGGATTCTGTTACCATGTGTCTTATTACAGAATGTTGAGTAGACCTCGCATGGTATTTGGTAGGTGTTTTGTCATTATATAGTTTATATGTATTGGTGATTATATAATTCATAGAGTTTATATGTTATATGTTTCTATACATTTAACATACATTAGTATATGTATGTTAGCCCCATAATCCTAATTTATCCATCCTCCCACCTTTCATTTTGGTTAACCATTAGTTTCTTTTATAAGTCTGTGAGTGTCTTTTTCTGTGGAAATATGTCCATTTGTAGCAATCTTAGGATAACAGGTATAAATGATATCATAGGATATTTGTCATTCCCTTTTGACTTACTTAACCTGATATGATTATTTCTAGGCTCATCTGTAGTCCTGAAAACGGCATTTTTCATTTTTTTCCCGAGGCTACTATTCCATTTAGTCCGTATACCACTTCTTCTTTGTCCATTCATCTGTTTATGGACCTTTTTTTTGCTTCCACGTCTTGGCTATTTCAGTAATGCTGCAGTGCACATTTCCCTGCCTCTGTCTTTCCGATTCTGGTGGTCTTAGGTTACAGGCCCGAAAGGTGCCCTGCCGCGTCATATGGTAGCTCAATTTTTACCTTTTAAAGCAGCTCCATTCAGTTTTCGTTAGTGCTCTTACCACTTTACATCCCACCAGCAGCTACAAGGTACACAGTTCTCTAAAATCCCTTCAGCATTTATAGTTTGTAGACTTTTTGCTGATGGTCATTTGACTGGTGTGAGCTGAAACCTTTTTGGAGGTTGGATTTGCATGTGACTAATAATTCCTTATACTGAGCTTTAGGCATGTGCTTTTTATTCTTTTCCTTTTTTTTTTTTAAAGAGTGAGTACAACTTCCCTCTTCATATTGACTTCTTCAAAAACTTGTCAAAGAAAACTTGAATTTTCTTGCCTATTCCCTACCCCAGGGCATTTTTTGAGGGCAGGTGTCATTTACAGCCCTGCAGTCCTTGTGACTCTTAAGCAACCATTAGCACTGGGTTTAAAGCTGCTGTTGTGGGAAACAGCCACAAGGCGGCAGCATTATTACGTTCTCACCTCTTGTTACTAGGGCAACAGAGTCTTCCTGGAGGTAGTGTTCCGAGGTTGTAAATTAGAGAGGAGTGTGCTGGGATAAGCCCCCAGAAGTTTATGTCTCCTTACTTATGTTTGTTTTTTAAATTTAATTTCTCTTTCTTATCGGAGTAAATTCGATTAGAGTGTTGTGATTGTCTGGCTGTACAGAATGTGCTCAATGATTCATACATATGTCTGTTCATCTTCGGATCCTGTTACCATGTAATTTTTTACAGAATGTTGAGTAGACCTCCCTTGGTATTTGGCAGGTGTTTCGTGATTATATATTTTATATGTATTGGTGATTATATAATTCATAGAGTTTATATGTTATATGTTTATATACATTTAACATACATTAGTATATGTATGTTATCCCCATAGTCCTAATTTATCCATCCTCCCACCTTTCATTTTGGTGAACCATTCGTTTGTTTTATAAGTCTGTGAGTGTCTTTTTCTGTGAAAATATGTTCATTGGTAGAAATCTTAGGATAACATGTATAAATGATATCATAGGATATTTGTTATTCCCTTTTGAATAACTTAACCTAATATGATTATTTCTAGGCTCATCTGTAGTCCTGAAAATGGCACTGTTCATTTTTTTCTGAGGCTACTATTCCATTCGGTACGTATACCACTTCTTCTTTGTCCAGTTATCTGATGATGGACATTTTGTTTGTATCCATGTCTTAGCTATTGTAAATACTGCTGCAATACACGATTTTCCATCCCGTGTCTTTTTGATTCTGGCTTTCACAAGTGACAGGCCCAATAGTGGGCCTTCCGGATCATATGGTGACTCAATTTTTACCTTTAAACACACTGCCATTCTGTTCCTATTATTGGCTGTTACCAGTTTACATCCCACTTAGACCGAGAGGTTACACTATTATCCACAACTTCTTCAACATCTATTGTTTGTTGACTTTTTGCTGATGGTCATTGTGACTGGTGTTAGGTGATACCTTTGTGTAGATTGGATTTGCATGCGTCTAATAATTCCTGATGTTTTGCATTTCTCAGTGTCCTTTTCATTTTTTTTAAGATTGAGCTAAACTTACAACTTCAAATTGCCTTCTTGAAAAATTTACCGCGTTTGGATTTTTATGGCCATTCCCTACCCCAGGACATTTTTTGAGGGCATGAGTCATTTACAGCCCTGCCGTCCTTGTGAATATTAGTGACCATGAGCAGTAGATTTAAAGCTGCTCTTTGAGGAAACGGCCTTAGGGTGGCAGCATTTCTAAGTTGCCAACTCTGCTTGCTAGGGAAACAGAACCTTGCTGCAAGTTGTGCTTTGAGGTTGCAGATTAGAGTGGAATGTGCCAGGACAAACCCCCATAAGTTTTAGCCTCCTTAATTCTTGTTTGTGTCTTTAAGTTGTAGTTTTTATCAGAGCAAATTTGATTGAAAAATGTCTTTTGTTCTAGGTGTACAGAATCTTGTTCATTTACACATATACATATATCTATGGATCTTTGGGTCCTTTTCCATGTCGGTTATTACAGAGTGTTGAGTAGACCACTCTTGGTATTCCATAGGTCTTTGGGGATTATATTTTTTATATGTATTAGTATATGTGTGTTAACCCCAATATCCTAATTTATCCATTCCTCACACCATTTCTTTGGCTTAACCATAAGTTGTCTTCTCATTCTGAGATTGTCTTTCTCTATGGAAATATGTTCATTTTTATGAATTTTCAGATAACATAAGGGATATCATAGGACATTTGTCTTTCGCATTCTGACTTACTTCACGTTGTGTGATTATCTCTAGGCTCATTTGTGGTGCTGCATATGCCATTCTTTTATTTTTTTCGTGACTGATATTCCATTCTGTCCATATACCACTTCTTCTCTGTCCATTCATCTGTTTATGGACCTTCTTTTGGCTTCCATGTCGTGGCTATTTCAATATTGCTGCAGTGCACATTTGCCTGCCTCTGTCTTTCCGATTCTGGTGGTCTTAGGTTATAGGCCCAAAAGGTGCCCTGCCGCATCATATGGTAGCTCAATTTTTACCTTTTAAAGCAGCTCCATTCAGTTTTCGTTAGTGCTGTTACCCATTACATCCCACCAGCAGCTAGAAGGTACACAGTTCTCTAAAACCCCTTCAGCATTTCTAGTTTGTAGACTGTTTGCTGATGGTCATTTGACTGGTGTGAGCTGAAACCTTTTTGGAGGTTGGATTTTTATGTGGCTAATAATTCCTTGTACTGAGCTTTAGGCATGTCCATTTTTTTGTTTTCCTTTTTTTTTTAAAGTGTGAGTACAACTTCCCTCTTCATGTTGACTTCTTGAAAGATTTGTCATGTGTTGGATTTTCTTGCCTATTCCCTACCCCAGGGCATTTTTTGAGGGCAGATGCCATTTACAGCCCTGAGTCCTTGTGACTATTAAGCAACCATTAGCACTGGGTTTAAAGCTGCTGTTGTGGGAAACACCCACTAGGCGGCAGCATCATTACGTTCTCAACTCTTGTTATTAGGGCACCAGAGTCTTCCTGGACGTAGTGTTCCGAGGTTGTAAATTAGAGGGGAATGTGCTGGGACAAGCCCCCAGAAGTTTATGTCTCCTTACTTCTGTTTGTTTTTTAATTTAATTTCTATTTCTTATCGGAGAATATTGGATTAGAGTGTTGTGATTGTCTGGCTGTACAGAATCTGCTCAATGATTCATACATATGTCTGTTCATGTTCGGATTCTGTTACCATGTGTCTTATTACAGAATGTTGAGTAGACCTCGCATGGTATTTGGTAGGTGTTTTGTCATTATATATTTTATATGTATTGGTGATTATATAATTCATAGAGTTTATATGTTATATGTTTCTATACATTTAACATACATTAGTATATGTATGTTAGCCCCATAATCCTAATTTATCCATCCTCCCACCTTTCATTTTGGTTAACCATTAGTTTCTTTTATAAGTCTGTGAGTGTCTTTTTCTGTGGAAATATGTCCATTTGTAGCAATCTTAGGATAACAGGTATAAATGATATCATAGGATATTTGTCATTCCCTTTTGACTTACTTAACCTGATATGATTATTTCTAGGCTCATCTGTAGTCCTGAAAACGGCATTTTTCATTTTTTTCCCGAGGCTACTATTCCATTTAGTCCGTATACCACTTCTTCTTTGTCCATTCATCTGTTTATGGACCTTTTTTTTGCTTCCACGTCTTGGCTATTTCAGTAATGCTGCAGTGCACATTTCCCTGCCTCTGTCTTTCCGATTCTGGTGGTCTTAGGTTACAGGCCCGAAAGGTGCCCTGCCGCGTCATATGGTAGCTCAATTTGTACCTTTTAAAGCAGCTCCATTCAGTTTTCGTTAGTGCTCTTACCACTTTACATCCCACCAGCAGCTACAAGGTACACAGTTCTCTAAAATCCCTTCAGCATTTATAGTTTGTAGACTTTTTGCTGATGGTCATTTGACTGGTGTGAGCTGAAACCTTTTTGGAGGTTGGATTTGCATGTGACTAATAATTCCTTATACTGAGCTTTAGGCATGTGCTTTTTATTCTTTTCCTTTTTTTTTTTTAAAGAGTGAGTACAACTTCCCTCTTCATATTGACTTCTTCAAAAACTTGTCAAAGAAAACTTGAATTTTCTTGCCTATTCCCTACCCCAGGGCATTTTTTGAGGGCAGGTGTCATTTACAGCCCTGCAGTCCTTGTGACTCTTAAGCAACCATTAGCACTGGGTTTAAAGCTGCTGTTGTGGGAAACAGCCACAAGGCGGCAGCATTATTACGTTCTCACCTCTTGTTACTAGGGCAACAGAGTCTTCCTGGAGGTAGTGTTCCGAGGTTGTAAATTAGAGAGGAGTGTGCTGGGATAAGCCCCCAGAAGTTTATGTCTCCTTACTTATGTTTGTTTTTTAAATTTAATTTCTCTTTCTTATCGGAGTAAATTCGATTAGAGTGTTGTGATTGTCTGGCTGTACAGAATGTGCTCAATGATTCATACATATGTCTGTTCATCTTCGGATCCTGTTACCATGTAATTTTTTACAGAATGTTGAGTAGACCTCCCTTGGTATTTGGCAGGTGTTTCGTGATTATATATTTTATATGTATTGGTGATTATATAATTCATAGAGTTTATATGTTATATGTTTATATACATTTAACATACATTAGTATATGTATGTTATCCCCATAGTCCTAATTTATCCATCCTCCCACCTTTCATTTTGGTGAACCATTCGTTTGTTTTATAAGTCTGTGAGTGTCTTTTTCTGTGAAAATATGTTCATTGGTAGAAATCTTAGGATAACATGTATAAATGATATCATAGGATATTTGTTATTCCCTTTTGAATAACTTAACCTAATATGATTATTTCTAGGCTCATCTGTAGTCCTGAAAATGGCACTGTTCATTTTTTTCTGAGGCTACTATTCCATTCGGTACGTATACCACTTCTTCTTTGTCCAGTTATCTGATGATGGACATTTTGTTTGTATCCATGTCTTAGCTATTGTAAATACTGCTGCAATACACGATTTTCCATCCCGTGTCTTTTTGATTCTGGCTTTCACAAGTGACAGGCCCAATAGTGGGCCTTCCGGATCATATGGTGACTCAATTTTTACCTTTAAACACACTGCCATTCTGTTCCTATTATTGGCTGTTACCAGTTTACATCCCACTTAGACCGAGAGGTTACACTATTATCCACAACTTCTTCAACATCTATTGTTTGTTGACTTTTTGCTGATGGTCATTGTGACTGGTGTTAGGTGATACCTTTGTGTAGATTGGATTTGCATGCGTCTAATAATTCCTGATGTTTTGCATTTCTCAGTGTCCTTTTCATTTTTTTTAAGATTGAGCTAAACTTACAACTTCAAATTGCCTTCTTGAAAAATTTACCGCGTTTGGATTTTTATGGCCATTCCCTACCCCAGGACATTTTTTGAGGGCATGAGTCATTTACAGCCCTGCCGTCCTTGTGAATATTAGTGACCATGAGCAGTAGATTTAAAGCTGCTCTTTGAGGAAACGGCCTTAGGGTGGCAGCATTTCTAAGTTGCCAACTCTGCTTGCTAGGGAAACAGAACCTTGCTGCAAGTTGTGCTTTGAGGTTGCAGATTAGAGTGGAATGTGCCAGGACAAACCCCGATAAGTTTTAGCCTCCTTAATTCTTGTTTGTGTCTTTAAGTTGTAGTTTTTATCAGAGCAAATTTGATTGAAAAATGTCTTTTGTTCTAGGTGTACAGAATCTTGTTCATTTACACATATACATATATCTATGGATCTTTGGGTCCTTTTCCATGTCGGTTATTACAGAGTGTTGAGTAGACCACTCTTGGTATTCCATAGGTCTTTGGGGATTATATTTTTTATATGTATTAGTATATGTGTGTTAACCCCAATATCCTAATTTATCCATTCCTCACACCATTTCTTTGGCTTAACCATAAGTTGTCTTCTCATTCTGAGATTGTCTTTCTCTATGGAAATATGTTCATTTTTATGAATTTTCAGATAACATAAGGGATATCATAGGACATTTGTCTTTCGCATTCTGACTTACTTCACGTTGTGTGATTATCTCTAGGCTCATTTGTGGTGCTGCATATGCCATTCTTTTATTTTTTTCGTGACTGATATTCCATTCTGTCCATATACCACTTCTTCTCTGTCCATTCATCTGTTTATGGACCTTCTTTTGGCTTCCATGTCGTGGCTATTTCAATATTGCTGCAGTGCACATTTGCCTGCCTCTGTCTTTCCGATTCTGGTGGTCTTAGGTTATAGGCCCAAAAGGTGCCCTGCCGCATCATATGGTAGCTCAATTTTTACCTTTTAAAGCAGCTCCATTCAGTTTTCGTTAGTGCTGTTACCCATTACATCCCACCAGCAGCTAGAAGGTACACAGTTCTCTAAAACCCCTTCAGCATTTCTAGTTTGTAGACTGTTTGCTGATGGTCATTTGACTGGTGTGAGCTGAAACCTTTTTGGAGGTTGGATTTTTATGTGGCTAATAATTCCTTGTACTGAGCTTTAGGCATGTCCATTTTTTTGTTTTCCTTTTTTTTTTAAAGTGTGAGTACAACTTCCCTCTTCATGTTGACTTCTTGAAAGATTTGTCATGTGTTGGATTTTCTTGCCTATTCCCTACCCCAGGGCATTTTTTGAGGGCAGATGCCATTTACAGCCCTGAGTCCTTGTGACTATTAAGCAACCATTAGCACTGGGTTTAAAGCTGCTGTTGTGGGAAACACCCACTAGGCGGCAGCATCATTACGTTCTCAACTCTTGTTATTAGGGCACCAGAGTCTTCCTGGACGTAGTGTTCCGAGGTTGTAAATTAGAGGGGAATGTGCTGGGACAAGCCCCCAGAAGTTTATGTCTCCTTACTTCTGTTTGTTTTTTAATTTAATTTCTATTTCTTATCGGAGAATATTGGATTAGAGTGTTGTGATTGTCTGGCTGTACAGAATCTGCTCAATGATTCATACATATGTCTGTTCATGTTCGGATTCTGTTACCATGTGTCTTATTACAGAATGTTGAGTAGACCTCGCATGGTATTTGGTAGGTGTTTTGTCATTATATATTTTATATGTATTGGTGATTATATAATTCATAGAGTTTATATGTTATATGTTTCTATACATTTAACATACATTAGTATATGTATGTTAGCCCCATAATCCTAATTTATCCATCCTCCCACCTTTCATTTTGGTTAACCATTAGTTTCTTTTATAAGTCTGTGAGTGTCTTTTTCTGTGGAAATATGTCCATTTGTAGCAATCTTAGGATAACAGGTATAAATGATATCATAGGATATTTGTCATTCCCTTTTGACTTACTTAACCTGATATGATTATTTCTAGGCTCATCTGTAGTCCTGAAAACGGCATTTTTCATTTTTTTCCCGAGGCTACTATTCCATTTAGTCCGTATACCACTTCTTCTTTGTCCATTCATCTGTTTATGGACCTTTTTTTTGCTTCCACGTCTTGGCTATTTCAGTAATGCTGCAGTGCACATTTCCCTGCCTCTGTCTTTCCGATTCTGGTGGTCTTAGGTTACAGGCCCGAAAGGTGCCCTGCCGCGTCATATGGTAGCTCAATTTGTACCTTTTAAAGCAGCTCCATTCAGTTTTCGTTAGTGCTCTTACCACTTTACATCCCACCAGCAGCTACAAGGTACACAGTTCTCTAAAATCCCTTCAGCATTTATAGTTTGTAGACTTTTTGCTGATGGTCATTTGACTGGTGTGAGCTGAAACCTTTTTGGAGGTTGGATTTGCATGTGACTAATAATTCCTTATACTGAGCTTTAGGCATGTGCTTTTTATTCTTTTCCTTTTTTTTTTTTAAAGAGTGAGTACAACTTCCCTCTTCATATTGACTTCTTCAAAAACTTGTCAAAGAAAACTTGAATTTTCTTGCCTATTCCCTACCCCAGGGCATTTTTTGAGGGCAGGTGTCATTTACAGCCCTGCAGTCCTTGTGACTCTTAAGCAACCATTAGCACTGGGTTTAAAGCTGCTGTTGTGGGAAACAGCCACAAGGCGGCAGCATTATTACGTTCTCACCTCTTGTTACTAGGGCAACAGAGTCTTCCTGGAGGTAGTGTTCCGAGGTTGTAAATTAGAGAGGAGTGTGCTGGGATAAGCCCCCAGAAGTTTATGTCTCCTTACTTATGTTTGTTTTTTAAATTTAATTTCTCTTTCTTATCGGAGTAAATTCGATTAGAGTGTTGTGATTGTCTGGCTGTACAGAATGTGCTCAATGATTCATACATATGTCTGTTCATCTTCGGATCCTGTTACCATGTAATTTTTTACAGAATGTTGAGTAGACCTCCCTTGGTATTTGGCAGGTGTTTCGTGATTATATATTTTATATGTATTGGTGATTATATAATTCATAGAGTTTATATGTTATATGTTTATATACATTTAACATACATTAGTATATGTATGTTATCCCCATAGTCCTAATTTATCCATCCTCCCACCTTTCATTTTGGTGAACCATTCGTTTGTTTTATAAGTCTGTGAGTGTCTTTTTCTGTGAAAATATGTTCATTGGTAGAAATCTTAGGATAACATGTATAAATGATATCATAGGATATTTGTTATTCCCTTTTGAATAACTTAACCTAATATGATTATTTCTAGGCTCATCTGTAGTCCTGAAAATGGCACTGTTCATTTTTTTCTGAGGCTACTATTCCATTCGGTACGTATACCACTTCTTCTTTGTCCAGTTATCTGATGATGGACATTTTGTTTGTATCCATGTCTTAGCTATTGTAAATACTGCTGCAATACACGATTTTCCATCCCGTGTCTTTTTGATTCTGGCTTTCACAAGTGACAGGCCCAATAGTGGGCCTTCCGGATCATATGGTGACTCAATTTTTACCTTTAAACACACTGCCATTCTGTTCCTATTATTGGCTGTTACCAGTTTACATCCCACTTAGACCGAGAGGTTACACTATTATCCACAACTTCTTCAACATCTATTGTTTGTTGACTTTTTGCTGATGGTCATTGTGACTGGTGTTAGGTGATACCTTTGTGTAGATTGGATTTGCATGCGTCTAATAATTCCTGATGTTTTGCATTTCTCAGTGTCCTTTTCATTTTTTTTAAGATTGAGCTAAACTTACAACTTCAAATTGCCTTCTTGAAAAATTTACCGCGTTTGGATTTTTATGGCCATTCCCTACCCCAGGACATTTTTTGAGGGCATGAGTCATTTACAGCCCTGCCGTCCTTGTGAATATTAGTGACCATGAGCAGTAGATTTAAAGCTGCTCTTTGAGGAAACGGCCTTAGGGTGGCAGCATTTCTAAGTTGCCAACTCTGCTTGCTAGGGAAACAGAACCTTGCTGCAAGTTGTGCTTTGAGGTTGCAGATTAGAGTGGAATGTGCCAGGACAAACCCCGATAAGTTTTAGCCTCCTTAATTCTTGTTTGTGTCTTTAAGTTGTAGTTTTTATCAGAGCAAATTTGATTGAAAAATGTCTTTTGTTCTAGGTGTACAGAATCTTGTTCATTTACACATATACATATATCTATGGATCTTTGGGTCCTTTTCCATGTCGGTTATTACAGAGTGTTGAGTAGACCACTCTTGGTATTCCATAGGTCTTTGGGGATTATATTTTTTATATGTATTAGTATATGTGTGTTAACCCCAATATCCTAATTTATCCATTCCTCACACCATTTCTTTGGCTTAACCATAAGTTGTCTTCTCATTCTGAGATTGTCTTTCTCTATGGAAATATGTTCATTTTTATGAATTTTCAGATAACATAAGGGATATCATAGGACATTTGTCTTTCGCATTCTGACTTACTTCACGTTGTGTGATTATCTCTAGGCTCATTTGTGGTGCTGCATATGCCATTCTTTTATTTTTTTCGTGACTGATATTCCATTCTGTCCATATACCACTTCTTCTCTGTCCATTCATCTGTTTATGGACCTTCTTTTGGCTTCCATGTCGTGGCTATTTCAATATTGCTGCAGTGCACATTTGCCTGCCTCTGTCTTTCCGATTCTGGTGGTCTTAGGTTATAGGCCCAAAAGGTGCCCTGCCGCATCATATGGTAGCTCAATTTTTACCTTTTAAAGCAGCTCCATTCAGTTTTCGTTAGTGCTGTTACCCATTACATCCCACCAGCAGCTAGAAGGTACACAGTTCTCTAAAACCCCTTCAGCATTTCTAGTTTGTAGACTGTTTGCTGATGGTCATTTGACTGGTGTGAGCTGAAACCTTTTTGGAGGTTGGATTTGTATGTGGCTAATAATTCCTTGTACTGAGCTTTAGGCATGTCCATTTTTTTGTTTTCCTTTTTTTTTTAAAGTGTGAGTACAACTTCCCTCTTCATGTTGACTTCTTGAAAGATTTGTCATGTGTTGGATTTTCTTGCCTATTCCCTACCCCAGGGCATTTTTTGAGGGCAGATGCCATTTACAGCCCTGAGTCCTTGTGACTATTAAGCAACCATTAGCACTGGGTTTAAAGCTGCTGTTGTGGGAAACACCCACTAGGCGGCAGCATCATTACGTTCTCAACTCTTGTTATTAGGGCACCAGAGTCTTCCTGGACGTAGTGTTCCGAGGTTGTAAATTAGAGGGGAATGTGCTGGGACAAGCCCCCAGAAGTTTATGTCTCCTTACTTCTGTTTGTTTTTTAATTTAATTTCTATTTCTTATCGGAGAATATTGGATTAGAGTGTTGTGATTGTCTGGCTGTACAGAATCTGCTCAATGATTCATACATATGTCTGTTCATGTTCGGATTCTGTTACCATGTGTCTTATTACAGAATGTTGAGTAGACCTCGCATGGTATTTGGTAGGTGTTTTGTCATTATATATTTTATATGTATTGGTGATTATATAATTCATAGAGTTTATATGTTATATGTTTCTATACATTTAACATACATTAGTATATGTATGTTAGCCCCATAATCCTAATTTATCCATCCTCCCACCTTTCATTTTGGTTAACCATTAGTTTCTTTTATAAGTCTGTGAGTGTCTTTTTCTGTGGAAATATGTCCATTTGTAGCAATCTTAGGATAACAGGTATAAATGATATCATAGGATATTTGTCATTCCCTTTTGACTTACTTAACCTGATATGATTATTTCTAGGCTCATCTGTAGTCCTGAAAACGGCATTTTTCATTTTTTTCCCGAGGCTACTATTCCATTTAGTCCGTATACCACTTCTTCTTTGTCCATTCATCTGTTTATGGACCTTTTTTTTGCTTCCACGTCTTGGCTATTTCAGTAATGCTGCAGTGCACATTTGCCTGCCTCTGTCTTTCCGATTCTGGTGGTCTTAGGTTACAGGCCCAAAAGGTGCCCTGCCGCGTCATATGGTAGCTCAATTTTTACCTTTTAAAGCAGCTCCATTCAGTTTTCGTTAGTGCTCTTACCACTTTACATCCCACCAGCAGCTACAAGGTACACAGTTCTCTAAAATCCCTTCAGCATTTACAGTTTGTAGACTGTTTGCTGATGGTCATTTGACTGGTGTGAGCTGAAACCTTTTTGGAGGTTGGATTTGCATGTGACTAATAATTCCTTATACTGAGCTTTAGGCATGTGCTTTTTATTCTTTTCCTTTTTTTTTTTTTAAAGAGTGAGTACAACTTCCCTCTTCATATTGACTTCTTCAAAAACTTGTCAAAGAAAACTTGAATTTTCTTGCCTATTCCCTACCCCAGGGCATTTTTTGAGGGCAGGTGTCATTTACAGCCCTGCAGTCCTTGTGACTATTAAGCAACCATTAGCACTGGGTTTAAAGCTGCTGTTGTGGGAAACAGCCACAAGGCGGCAGCATTATTACGTTCTCACCTCTTGTTACTAGGGCAACAGAGTCTTCCTGGAGGTAGTGTTCCGAGGTTGTAAATTAGAGAGGAGTGTGCTGGGATAAGCCCCCAGAAGTTTATGTCTCCTTACTTATGTTTGTTTTTTAAATTTAATTTCTCTTTCTTATCGGAGTAAATTCGATTAGAGTGTTGTGATTGTCTGGCTGTACAGAATGTGCTCAATGATTCATACATATGTCTGTTCATCTTCGGATCCTGTTACCATGTAATTTTTTACAGAATGTTGAGTAGACCTCCCTTGGTATTTGGCAGGTGTTTCGTGATTATATATTTTATATGTATTGGTGATTATATAATTCATAGAGTTTATATGTTATATGTTTATATACATTTAACATACATTAGTATATGTATGTTATCCCCATAGTCCTAATTTATCCATCCTCCCACCTTTCATTTTGGCGAACCATTCGTTTGTTTTATAAGTCTGTGAGTGTCTTTTTCTGTGGAAATATGTTCATTGGTAGAAATCTTAGGATAACATGTATAAATGATATCATAGGATATTTGTTATTCCCTTTTGAATAACTTAACCTAATATGATTATTTCTAGGCTCATCTGTAGTCCTGAAAACGGCACTGTTCATTTTTTTCTGAGGCTACTATTCCATTCGGTACGTATACCACTTCTTCTTTGTCCATTTATCTGATGATGGACATTTTGTTTGTATCCATGTCTTAGCTATTGTAAATACTGCTGCAATACACGATTTTCCATCCCGTGTCTTTTTGATTCTGGCTTTCACAAGTGACAGGCCCAATAGTGGGCCTTCCGGATCATATGGTGACTCAATTTTTACCTTTAAACGCACTGCCATTCTGTTCCTATTATTGGCTGTTACCAGTTTACATCCCACTTAGACCGAGAGGTTACACTATTCTCCACAACTTCTTCAACATCTATTGTTTGTTGACTTTTTGCTGATGGTCATTGTGACTGGTGTTAGGTGATACCTTTGTGTAGATTGGATTTGCATGCGTCTAATAATTCCTGATGTTTTGCATTTCTCAGTGTCCTTTTCATTTTTTTTAAGATTGAGCTAAACTTACAACTTCAAATTGCCTTCTTGAAAAATTTACCGCGTTTGGATTTTTATGGCCATTCCCTACCCCAGGACATTTTTTGAGGGCATGAGTCATTTACAGCCCTGCCGTCCTTGTGAATATTAGTGACCATGAGCAGTAGATTTAAAGCTGCTCTTTGAGGAAACGGCCTTAGGGTGGCAGCATTTCTAAGTTGCCAACTCTGCTTGCTAGGGAAACAGAACCTTGCTGCAAGTTGTGCTTTGAGGTTGCAGATTAGAGTGGAATGTGCCAGGACAAACCCCGATAAGTTTTAGCCTCCTTAATTCTTGTTTGTGTCTTTAAGTTGTAGTTTTTATCAGAGCAAATTTGATTGAAAAATGTCTTTTGTTCTAGGTGTACAGAATCTTGTTCATTTACACATATACATATATCTATGGATCTTTGGGTCCTTTTCCATGTCGGTTATTACAGAGTGTTGAGTAGACCACTCTTGGTATTCCATAGGTCTTTGGGGATTATATTTTTTATATGTATTAGTATATGTGTGTTAACCCCAATATCCTAATTTATCCATTCCTCACACCATTTCTTTGGCTTAACCATAAGTTGTCTTCTCATTCTGAGATTGTCTTTCTCTATGGAAATATGTTCATTTTTATGAATTTTCAGATAACATAAGGGATATCATAGGACATTTGTCTTTCGCATTCTGACTTACTTCACGTTGTGTGATTATCTCTAGGCTCATCTGTGGTGCTGCATATGCCATTCTTTTATTTTTTTCGTGACTGATATTCCATTCTGTCCATATACCACTTCTTCTCTGTCCATTCATCTGTTTATGGACCTTCTTTTGGCTTCCATGTCGTGGCTATTTCAATATTGCTGCAGTGCACATTTGCCTGCCTCTGTCTTTCCGATTCTGGTGGTCTTAGGTTATAGGCCCAAAAGGTGCCCTGCCGCATCATATGGTAGCTCAATTTTTACCTTTTAAAGCAGCTCCATTCAGTTTTCGTTAGTGCTGTTACCCATTACATCCCACCAGCAGCTAGAAGGTACACAGTTCTCTAAAACCCCTTCAGCATTTCTAGTTTGTAGACTGTTTGCTGATGGTCATTTGACTGGTGTGAGCTGAAACCTTTTTGGAGGTTGGATTTGTATGTGGCTAATAATTCCTTGTACTGAGCTTTAGGCATGTCCATGTTGTTCTTTTCCTTTTTTTTTTTAAAGTGTGAGTACAACTTCCCTCTTCATGTTGACTTCTTGAAAGATTTGTCATGTGTTGGATTTTCTTGCCTATTCCCTACCCCAGGGCATTTTTTGAGGGCAGATGCCATTTACAGCCCTGAGTCCTTGTGACTATTAAGCAACCATTAGCACTGGGTTTAAAGCTGCTGTTGTGGGAAACACCCACTAGGCGGCAGCATCATTACGTTCTCAACTCTTGTTATTAGGGCACCAGAGTCTTCCTGGACGTAGTGTTCCGAGGTTGTAAATTAGAGGGGAATGTGCTGGGACAAGCCCCCAGAAGTTTATGTCTCCTTACTTCTGTTTGTTTTTTAATTTAATTTCTATTTCTTATCGGAGAATATTGGATTAGAGTGTTGTGATTGTCTGGCTGTACAGAATCTGCTCAGTGATTCATACATATGTCTGTTCATGTTCGGATTCTGTAACCATGTGTCTTATTACAGAATGTTGAGTAGACCTCGCATGGTATTTGGTAGGTGTTTTGTCATTATATAGTTTATATGTATTGGTGGTTATATAATTCATAGAGTTTATATGTTATATGTTTATATACATTTAACATACATTAGTATATGTATGTTAGCCCCATAATCCTAATTTATCCATCCTCCCACCTTTCATTTGGGTTAACCATTAGTTTCTTTTATAAGTCTGTGAGTGTCTTTTTCTGTGGAAATATGTCCATTTGTAGCAATCTTAGGATAACAGGTATAAATGATATCATAGGATATTTGTCATTCCCTTTTGACTTACTTAACCTGATATGATTATTTCTAGGCTCATCTGTGGTGCTGCATATGCCATTCTTTTATTTTTTTCGTGACTGATATTCCATTCTGTCCATATACCACTTCTTCTTTGTCCATTCATCTGTTTATGGACCTTTTTTTTGCTTCCACGTCTTGGCTATTTCAGTAATGCTGCAGTGCACATTTGCCTGCCTCTGTCTTTCCGATTCTGGTGGTCTTAGGTTACAGGCCCAAAAGGTGCCCTGCCGCGTCATATGGTAGCTCAATTTGTACCTTTTAAAGCAGCTCCATTCAGTTTTCGTTAGTGCTCTTACCACTTTACATCCCACCAGCAGCTACAAGGTACACAGTTCTCTAAAATCCCTTCAGCATTTATAGTTTGTAGACTTTTTGCTGATGGTCATTTGACTGGTGTGAGCTGAAACCTTTTTGGAGGTTGGATTTGCATGTGACTAATAATTCCTTATACTGAGCTTTAGGCATGTGCTTTTTATTCTTTTCCTTTTTTTTTTTTTTAAAGAGTGAGTACAACTTCCCTCTTCATATTGACTTCTTCAAAAACTTGTCAAAGAAAACTTGAATTTTCTTGCCTATTCCCTACCCCAGGGCATTTTTTGAGGGCAGGTGTCATTTACAGCCCTGCAGTCCTTGTGACTCTTAAGCAACCATTAGCACTGGGTTTAAAGCTGCTGTTGTGGGAAACAGCCACAAGGCGGCAGCATTATTACGTTCTCACCTCTTGTTACTAGGGCAACAGAGTCTTCCTGGAGGTAGTGTTCCGAGGTTGTAAATTAGAGAGGAGTGTGCTGGGATAAGCCCCCAGAAGTTTATGTCTCCTTACTTATGTTTGTTTTTTAAATTTAATTTCTCTTTCTTATCGGAGTAAATTCGATTAGAGTGTTGTGATTGTCTGGCTGTACAGAATGTGCTCAATGATTCATACATATGTCTGTTCATCTTCGGATCCTGTTACCATGTAATTTTTTACAGAATGTTGAGTAGACCTCCCTTGGTATTTGGCAGGTGTTTCGTGATTATATATTTTATATGTATTGGTGATTATATAATTCATAGAGTTTATATGTTATATGTTTATATACATTTAACATACATTAGTATATGTATGTTATCCCCATAGTCCTAATTTATCCATCCTCCCACCTTTCATTTTGGCGAACCATTCGTTTGTTTTATAAGTCTGTGAGTGTCTTTTTCTGTGGAAATATGTTCATTGGTAGAAATCTTAGGATAACATGTATAAATGATATCATAGGATATTTGTTATTCCCTTTTGAATAACTTAACCTAATATGATTATTTCTAGGCTCATCTGTAGTCCTGAAAACGGCACTGTTCATTTTTTTCTGAGGCTACTATTCCATTCGGTACGTATACCACTTCTTCTTTGTCCATTTATCTGATGATGGACATTTTGTTTGTATCCATGTCTTAGCTATTGTAAATACTGCTGCAATACACGATTTTCCATCCCGTGTCTTTTTGATTCTGGCTTTCACAAGTGACAGGCCCAATAGTGGGCCTTCCGGATCATATGGTGACTCAATTTTTACCTTTAAACGCACTGCCATTCTGTTCCTATTATTGGCTGTTACCAGTTTACATCCCACTTAGACCGAGAGGTTACACTATTCTCCACAACTTCTTCAACATCTATTGTTTGTTGACTTTTTGCTGATGGTCATTGTGACTGGTGTTAGGTGATACCTTTGTGTAGATTGGATTTGCATGCGTCTAATAATTCCTGATGTTTTGCATTTCTCAGTGTCCTTTTCATTTTTTTTAAGATTGAGCTAAACTTACAACTTCAAATTGCCTTCTTGAAAAATTTACCGCGTTTGGATTTTTATGGCCATTCCCTACCCCAGGACATTTTTTGAGGGCATGAGTCATTTACAGCCCTGCCGTCCTTGTGAATATTAGTGACCATGAGCAGTAGATTTAAAGCTGCTCTTTGAGGAAACGGCCTTAGGGTGGCAGCATTTCTAAGTTGCCAACTCTGCTTGCTAGGGAAACAGAACCTTGCTGCAAGTTGTGCTTTGAGGTTGCAGATTAGAGTGGAATGTGCCAGGACAAACCCCGATAAGTTTTAGCCTCCTTAATTCTTGTTTGTGTCTTTAAGTTGTAGTTTTTATCAGAGCAAATTTGATTGAAAAATGTCTTTTGTTCTAGGTGTACAGAATCTTGTTCATTTACACATATACATATATCTATGGATCTTTGGGTCCTTTTCCATGTCGGTTATTACAGAGTGTTGAGTAGACCACTCTTGGTATTCCATAGGTCTTTGGGGATTATATTTTTTATATGTATTAGTATATGTGTGTTAACCCCAATATCCTAATTTATCCATTCCTCACACCATTTCTTTGGCTTAACCATAAGTTGTCTTCTCATTCTGAGATTGTCTTTCTCTATGGAAATATGTTCATTTTTATGAATTTTCAGATAACATAAGGGATATCATAGGACATTTGTCTTTCGCATTCTGACTTACTTCACGTTGTGTGATTATCTCTAGGCTCATCTGTGGTGCTGCATATGCCATTCTTTTATTTTTTTCGTGACTGATATTCCATTCTGTCCATATACCACTTCTTCTCTGTCCATTCATCTGTTTATGGACCTTCTTTTGGCTTCCATGTCGTGGCTATTTCAATATTGCTGCAGTGCACATTTGCCTGCCTCTGTCTTTCCGATTCTGGTGGTCTTAGGTTATAGGCCCAAAAGGTGCCCTGCCGCATCATATGGTAGCTCAATTTTTACCTTTTAAAGCAGCTCCATTCAGTTTTCGTTAGTGCTGTTACCCATTACATCCCACCAGCAGCTAGAAGGTACACAGTTCTCTAAAACCCCTTCAGCATTTCTAGTTTGTAGACTGTTTGCTGATGGTCATTTGACTGGTGTGAGCTGAAACCTTTTTGGAGGTTGGATTTGCATGTGACTAATAATTCCTTATACTGAGCTTTAGGCATGTGCTTTTTATTCTTTTCCTTTTTTTTTTAAAGAGTGAGTACAACTTCCCTCTTCATATTGACTTCTTCAAAAACTTGTCAAAGAAAACTTGAATTTTCTTGCCTATTCCCTACCCCAGGGCATTTTTTGAGGGCAGGTGTCATTTACAGCCCTGCAGTCCTTGTGACTATTAAGCAACCATTAGCACTGGGTTTAAAGCTGCTGTTGTGGGAAACAGCCACAAGGCGGCAGCATTATTACGTTCTCACCTCTTGTTACTAGGGCAACAGAGTCTTCCTGGAGGTAGTGTTCCGAGGTTGTAAATTAGAGAGGAGTGTGCTGGGATAAGCCCCCAGAAGTTTATGTCTCCTTACTTATGTTTGTTTTTTAAATTTAATTTCTCTTTCTTATCGGAGTAAATTCGATTAGAGTGTTGTGATTGTCTGGCTGTACAGAATGTGCTCAATGATTCATACATATGTCTGTTCATCTTCGGATCCTGTTACCATGTAATTTTTTACAGAATGTTGAGTAGACCTCCCTTGGTATTTGGCAGGTGTTTCGTGATTATATATTTTATATGTATTGGTGATTATATAATTCATAGAGTTTATATGTTATATGTTTATATACATTTAACATACATTAGTATATGTATGTTATCCCCATAGTCCTAATTTATCCATCCTCCCACCTTTCATTTTGGCGAACCATTCGTTTGTTTTATAAGTCTGTGAGTGTCTTTTTCTGTGGAAATATGTTCATTGGTAGAAATCTTAGGATAACATGTATAAATGATATCATAGGATATTTGTTATTCCCTTTTGAATAACTTAACCTAATATGATTATTTCTAGGCTCATCTGTAGTCCTGAAAACGGCACTGTTCATTTTTTTCTGAGGCTACTATTCCATTCGGTACGTATACCACTTCTTCTTTGTCCATTTATCTGATGATGGACATTTTGTTTGTATCCATGTCTTAGCTATTGTAAATACTGCTGCAATACACGATTTTCCATCCCGTGTCTTTTTGATTCTGGCTTTCACAAGTGACAGGCCCAATAGTGGGCCTTCCGGATCATATGGTGACTCAATTTTTACCTTTAAACGCACTGCCATTCTGTTCCTATTATTGGCTGTTACCAGTTTACATCCCACTTAGACCGAGAGGTTACACTATTCTCCACAACTTCTTCAACATCTATTGTTTGTTGACTTTTTGCTGATGGTCATTGTGACTGGTGTTAGGTGATACCTTTGTGTAGATTGGATTTGCATGCGTCTAATAATTCCTGATGTTTTGCATTTCTCAGTGTCCTTTTCATTTTTTTTAAGATTGAGCTAAACTTACAACTTCAAATTGCCTTCTTGAAAAATTTACCGCGTTTGGATTTTTATGGCCATTCCCTACCCCAGGACATTTTTTGAGGGCATGAGTCATTTACAGCCCTGCCGTCCTTGTGAATATTAGTGACCATGAGCAGTAGATTTAAAGCTGCTCTTTGAGGAAACGGCCTTAGGGTGGCAGCATTTCTAAGTTGCCAACTCTGCTTGCTAGGGAAACAGAACCTTGCTGCAAGTTGTGCTTTGAGGTTGCAGATTAGAGTGGAATGTGCCAGGACAAACCCCGATAAGTTTTAGCCTCCTTAATTCTTGTTTGTGTCTTTAAGTTGTAGTTTTTATCAGAGCAAATTTGATTGAAAAATGTCTTTTGTTCTAGGTGTACAGAATCTTGTTCATTTACACATATACATATATCTATGGATCTTTGGGTCCTTTTCCATGTCGGTTATTACAGAGTGTTGAGTAGACCACTCTTGGTATTCCATAGGTCTTTGGGGATTATATTTTTTATATGTATTAGTATATGTGTGTTAACCCCAATATCCTAATTTATCCATTCCTCACACCATTTCTTTGGCTTAACCATAAGTTGTCTTCTCATTCTGAGATTGTCTTTCTCTATGGAAATATGTTCATTTTTATGAATTTTCAGATAACATAAGGGATATCATAGGACATTTGTCTTTCGCATTCTGACTTACTTCACGTTGTGTGATTATCTCTAGGCTCATCTGTGGTGCTGCATATGCCATTCTTTTATTTTTTTCGTGACTGATATTCCATTCTGTCCATATACCACTTCTTCTCTGTCCATTCATCTGTTTATGGACCTTCTTTTGGCTTCCATGTCGTGGCTATTTCAATATTGCTGCAGTGCACATTTGCCTGCCTCTGTCTTTCCGATTCTGGTGGTCTTAGGTTATAGGCCCAAAAGGTGCCCTGCCGCATCATATGGTAGCTCAATTTTTACCTTTTAAAGCAGCTCCATTCAGTTTTCGTTAGTGCTGTTACCCATTACATCCCACCAGCAGCTAGAAGGTACACAGTTCTCTAAAACCCCTTCAGCATTTCTAGTTTGTAGACTGTTTGCTGATGGTCATTTGACTGGTGTGAGCTGAAACCTTTTTGGAGGTTGGATTTGCATGTGACTAATAATTCCTTATACTGAGCTTTAGGCATGTGCTTTTTATTCTTTTCCTTTTTTTTTTAAAGAGTGAGTACAACTTCCCTCTTCATATTGACTTCTTCAAAAACTTGTCAAAGAAAACTTGAATTTTCTTGCCTATTCCCTACCCCAGGGCATTTTTTGAGGGCAGGTGTCATTTACAGCCCTGCAGTCCTTGTGACTATTAAGCAACCATTAGCACTGGGTTTAAAGCTGCTGTTGTGGGAAACAGCCACAAGGCGGCAGCATTATTACGTTCTCACCTCTTGTTACTAGGGCAACAGAGTCTTCCTGGAGGTAGTGTTCCGAGGTTGTAAATTAGAGAGGAGTGTGCTGGGATAAGCCCCCAGAAGTTTATGTCTCCTTACTTATGTTTGTTTTTTAAATTTAATTTCTCTTTCTTATCGGAGTAAATTCGATTAGAGTGTTGTGATTGTCTGGCTGTACAGAATGTGCTCAATGATTCATACATATGTCTGTTCATCTTCGGATCCTGTTACCATGTAATTTTTTACAGAATGTTGAGTAGACCTCCCTTGGTATTTGGCAGGTGTTTCGTGATTATATATTTTATATGTATTGGTGATTATATAATTCATAGAGTTTATATGTTATATGTTTATATACATTTAACATACATTAGTATATGTATGTTATCCCCATAGTCCTAATTTATCCATCCTCCCACCTTTCATTTTGGCGAACCATTCGTTTGTTTTATAAGTCTGTGAGTGTCTTTTTCTGTGGAAATATGTTCATTGGTAGAAATCTTAGGATAACATGTATAAATGATATCATAGGATATTTGTTATTCCCTTTTGAATAACTTAACCTAATATGATTATTTCTAGGCTCATCTGTAGTCCTGAAAACGGCACTGTTCATTTTTTTCTGAGGCTACTATTCCATTCGGTACGTATACCACTTCTTCTTTGTCCATTTATCTGATGATGGACATTTTGTTTGTATCCATGTCTTAGCTATTGTAAATACTGCTGCAATACACGATTTTCCATCCCGTGTCTTTTTGATTCTGGCTTTCACAAGTGACAGGCCCAATAGTGGGCCTTCCGGATCATATGGTGACTCAATTTTTACCTTTAAACGCACTGCCATTCTGTTCCTATTATTGGCTGTTACCAGTTTACATCCCACTTAGACCGAGAGGTTACACTATTCTCCACAACTTCTTCAACATCTATTGTTTGTTGACTTTTTGCTGATGGTCATTGTGACTGGTGTTAGGTGATACCTTTGTGTAGATTGGATTTGCATGCGTCTAATAATTCCTGATGTTTTGCATTTCTCAGTGTCCTTTTCATTTTTTTTAAGATTGAGCTAAACTTACAACTTCAAATTGCCTTCTTGAAAAATTTACCGCGTTTGGATTTTTATGGCCATTCCCTACCCCAGGACATTTTTTGAGGGCATGAGTCATTTACAGCCCTGCCGTCCTTGTGAATATTAGTGACCATGAGCAGTAGATTTAAAGCTGCTCTTTGAGGAAACGGCCTTAGGGTGGCAGCATTTCTAAGTTGCCAACTCTGCTTGCTAGGGAAACAGAACCTTGCTGCAAGTTGTGCTTTGAGGTTGCAGATTAGAGTGGAATGTGCCAGGACAAACCCCGATAAGTTTTAGCCTCCTTAATTCTTGTTTGTGTCTTTAAGTTGTAGTTTTTATCAGAGCAAATTTGATTGAAAAATGTCTTTTGTTCTAGGTGTACAGAATCTTGTTCATTTACACATATACATATATCTATGGATCTTTGGGTCCTTTTCCATGTCGGTTATTACAGAGTGTTGAGTAGACCACTCTTGGTATTCCATAGGTCTTTGGGGATTATATTTTTTATATGTATTAGTATATGTGTGTTAACCCCAATATCCTAATTTATCCATTCCTCACACCATTTCTTTGGCTTAACCATAAGTTGTCTTCTCATTCTGAGATTGTCTTTCTCTATGGAAATATGTTCATTTTTATGAATTTTCAGATAACATAAGGGATATCATAGGACATTTGTCTTTCGCATTCTGACTTACTTCACGTTGTGTGATTATCTCTAGGCTCATCTGTGGTGCTGCATATGCCATTCTTTTATTTTTTTCGTGACTGATATTCCATTCTGTCCATATACCACTTCTTCTCTGTCCATTCATCTGTTTATGGACCTTCTTTTGGCTTCCATGTCGTGGCTATTTCAATATTGCTGCAGTGCACATTTGCCTGCCTCTGTCTTTCCGATTCTGGTGGTCTTAGGTTATAGGCCCAAAAGGTGCCCTGCCGCATCATATGGTAGCTCAATTTTTACCTTTTAAAGCAGCTCCATTCAGTTTTCGTTAGTGCTGTTACCCATTACATCCCACCAGCAGCTAGAAGGTACACAGTTCTCTAAAACCCCTTCAGCATTTCTAGTTTGTAGACTGTTTGCTGATGGTCATTTGACTGGTGTGAGCTGAAACCTTTTTGGAGGTTGGATTTGCATGTGACTAATAATTCCTTATACTGAGCTTTAGGCATGTGCTTTTTATTCTTTTCCTTTTTTTTTTAAAGAGTGAGTACAACTTCCCTCTTCATATTGACTTCTTCAAAAACTTGTCAAAGAAAACTTGAATTTTCTTGCCTATTCCCTACCCCAGGGCATTTTTTGAGGGCAGGTGTCATTTACAGCCCTGCAGTCCTTGTGACTCTTAAGCAACCATTAGCACTGGGTTTAAAGCTGCTGTTGTGGGAAACAGCCACAAGGCGGCAGCATTATTACGTTCTCACCTCTTGTTACTAGGGCAACAGAGTCTTCCTGGAGGTAGTGTTCCGAGGTTGTAAATTAGAGAGGAGTGTGCTGGGATAAGCCCCCAGAAGTTTATGTCTCCTTACTTATGTTTGTTTTTTAAATTTAATTTCTCTTTCTTATCGGAGTAAATTCGATTAGAGTGTTGTGATTGTCTGGCTGTACAGAATGTGCTCAATGATTCATACATATGTCTGTTCATCTTCGGATCCTGTTACCATGTAATTTTTTACAGAATGTTGAGTAGACCTCCCTTGGTATTTGGCAGGTGTTTCGTGATTATATATTTTATATGTATTGGTGATTATATAATTCATAGAGTTTATATGTTATATGTTTATATACATTTAACATACATTAGTATATGTATGTTATCCCCATAGTCCTAATTTATCCATCCTCCCACCTTTCATTTTGGCGAACCATTCGTTTGTTTTATAAGTCTGTGAGTGTCTTTTTCTGTGGAAATATGTTCATTGGTAGAAATCTTAGGATAACATGTATAAATGATATCATAGGATATTTGTTATTCCCTTTTGAATAACTTAACCTAATATGATTATTTCTAGGCTCATCTGTAGTCCTGAAAACGGCACTGTTCATTTTTTTCTGAGGCTACTATTCCATTCGGTACGTATACCACTTCTTCTTTGTCCATTTATCTGATGATGGACATTTTGTTTGTATCCATGTCTTAGCTATTGTAAATACTGCTGCAATACACGATTTTCCATCCCGTGTCTTTTTGATTCTGGCTTTCACAAGTGACAGGCCCAATAGTGGGCCTTCCGGATCATATGGTGACTCAATTTTTACCTTTAAACGCACTGCCATTCTGTTCCTATTATTGGCTGTTACCAGTTTACATCCCACTTAGACCGAGAGGTTACACTATTCTCCACAACTTCTTCAACATCTATTGTTTGTTGACTTTTTGCTGATGGTCATTGTGACTGGTGTTAGGTGATACCTTTGTGTAGATTGGATTTGCATGCGTCTAATAATTCCTGATGTTTTGCATTTCTCAGTGTCCTTTTCATTTTTTTTAAGATTGAGCTAAACTTACAACTTCAAATTGCCTTCTTGAAAAATTTACCGCGTTTGGATTTTTATGGCCATTCCCTACCCCAGGACATTTTTTGAGGGCATGAGTCATTTACAGCCCTGCCGTCCTTGTGAATATTAGTGACCATGAGCAGTAGATTTAAAGCTGCTCTTTGAGGAAACGGCCTTAGGGTGGCAGCATTTCTAAGTTGCCAACTCTGCTTGCTAGGGAAACAGAACCTTGCTGCAAGTTGTGCTTTGAGGTTGCAGATTAGAGTGGAATGTGCCAGGACAAACCCCGATAAGTTTTAGCCTCCTTAATTCTTGTTTGTGTCTTTAAGTTGTAGTTTTTATCAGAGCAAATTTGATTGAAAAATGTCTTTTGTTCTAGGTGTACAGAATCTTGTTCATTTACACATATACATATATCTATGGATCTTTGGGTCCTTTTCCATGTCGGTTATTACAGAGTGTTGAGTAGACCACTCTTGGTATTCCATAGGTCTTTGGGGATTATATTTTTTATATGTATTAGTATATGTGTGTTAACCCCAATATCCTAATTTATCCATTCCTCACACCATTTCTTTGGCTTAACCATAAGTTGTCTTCTCATTCTGAGATTGTCTTTCTCTATGGAAATATGTTCATTTTTATGAATTTTCAGATAACATAAGGGATATCATAGGACATTTGTCTTTCACATTCTGACTTACTTCACGTTGTGTGATTATCTCTAGGCTCATCTGTGGTGCTGCATATGCCATTCTTTTATTTTTTTCGTGACTGATATTCCATTCTGTCCATATACCACTTCTTCTCTGTCCATTCATCTGTTTATGGACCTTCTTTTGGCTTCCATGTCGTGGCTATTTCAATATTGCTGCAGTGCACATTTGCCTGCCTCTGTCTTTCCGATTCTGGTGGTCTTAGGTTATAGGCCCAAAAGGTGCCCTGCCGCATCATATGGTAGCTCAATTTTTACCTTTTAAAGCAGCTCCATTCAGTTTTCGTTAGTGCTGTTACCCATTACATCCCACCAGCAGCTAGAAGGTACACAGTTCTCTAAAACCCCTTCAGCATTTCTAGTTTGTAGACTGTTTGCTGATGGTCATTTGACTGGTGTGAGCTGAAACCTTCTTGGAGGTTGGATTTGTATGTGGCTAATAATTCCTTGTACTGAGCTTTAGGCATGTCCATTTTTTTGTTTTCCTTTTTTTTTTAAAGTGTGAGTACAACTTCCCTCTTCATGTTGACTTCTTGAAAGGTTTGTCATGTGTTGGATTTTCTTGCCTATTCCCTACCCCAGGGCATTTTTTGAGGGCAGATGCCATTTACAGCCCTGAGTCCTTGTGACTATTAAGCAACCATTAGCACTGGGTTTAAAGCTGCTGTTGTGGGAAACACCCACTAGGCGGCAGCATCATTACGTTCTCAACTCTTGTTATTAGGGCACCAGAGTCTTCCTGGACGTAGTGTTCCGAGGTTGTAAATTAGAGGGGAATGTGCTGGGACAAGCCCCCAGAAGTTTATGTCTCCTTACTTCTGTTTGTTTTTTAATTTAATTTCTATTTCTTATCGGAGAATATTGGATTAGAGTGTTGTGATTGTCTGGCTGTACAGAATCTGCTCAGTGATTCATACATATGTCTGTTCATGTTCGGATTCTGTTACCATGTGTCTTATTACAGAATGTTGAGTAGACCTCGCATGGTATTTGGTAGGTGTTTTGTCATTATATAGTTTATATGTATTGGTGATTATATAATTCGTAGAGTTTATATGTTATATGTTTATATACATTTAACATACATTAGTATATGTATGTTAGCCCCATAATCCTAATTTATCCATCCTCCCACCTTTCATTTTGGTTAACCATTAGTTTCTTTTATAAGTCTGTGAGTGTCTTTTTCTGTGGAAATATGTCCATTTGTAGCAATCTTAGGATAACAGGTATAAATGATATCATAGGATATTTGTCATTCCCTTTTGACTTACTTAACCTGATATGATTATTTCTAGGCTCATCTGTAGTCCTGAAAACGGCATTTTTCATTTTTTTCCCGAGGCTACTATTCCATTTAGTCCGTATACCACTTCTTCTTTGTCCATTCATCTGTTTATGGACCTTTTTTTTGCTTCCACGTCTTGGCTATTTCAGTAATGCTGCAGTGCACATTTGCCTGCCTCTGTCTTTCCGATTCTGGTGGTCTTAGGTTACAGGCCCAAAAGGTGCCCTGCCGCGTCATATGGTAGCTCAATTTTTACCTTTTAAAGCAGCTCCATTCAGTTTTCGTTAGTGCTCTTACCACTTTACATCCCACCAGCAGCTACAAGGTACACAGTTCTCTAAAATCCCTTCAGCATTTACAGTTTGTAGACTTTTTGCTGATGGCCATTTGACTGGTGTGAGCTGAAACCTTTTTGGAGGTTGGATTTGCATGTGACTAATAATTCCTTATACTGAGCTTTAGGCATGTGCTTTTTATTCTTTTCCTTTTTTTTTTAAAGAGTGAGTACAACTTCCCTCTTCATATTGACTTCTTCAAAAACTTGTCAAAGAAAACTTGAATTTTCTTGCCTATTCCCTACCCCAGGGCATTTTTTGAGGGCAGGTGTCATTTACAGCCCTGCAGTCCTTGTGACTCTTAAGCAACCATTAGCACTGGGTTTAAAGCTGCTGTTGTGGGAAACAGCCACAAGGCGGCAGCATTATTACGTTCTCACCTCTTGTTACTAGGGCAACAGAGTCTTCCTGGAGGTAGTGTTCCGAGGTTGTAAATTAGAGAGGAGTGTGCTGGGATAAGCCCCCAGAAGTTTATGTCTCCTTACTTATGTTTGTTTTTTAAATTTAATTTCTCTTTCTTATCGGAGTAAATTCGATTAGAGTGTTGTGATTGTCTGGCTGTACAGAATGTGCTCAATGATTCATACATATGTCTGTTCATCTTCGGATCCTGTTACCATGTAATTTTTTACAGAATGTTGAGTAGACCTCCCTTGGTATTTGGCAGGTGTTTCGTGATTATATATTTTATATGTATTGGTGATTATATAATTCATAGAGTTTATATGTTATATGTTTATATACATTTAACATACATTAGTATATGTATGTTATCCCCATAGTCCTAATTTATCCATCCTCCCACCTTTCATTTTGGCGAACCATTCGTTTGTTTTATAAGTCTGTGAGTGTCTTTTTCTGTGGAAATATGTTCATTGGTAGAAATCTTAGGATAACATGTATAAATGATATCATAGGATATTTGTTATTCCCTTTTGAATAACTTAACCTAATATGATTATTTCTAGGCTCATCTGTAGTCCTGAAAACGGCACTGTTCATTTTTTTCTGAGGCTACTATTCCATTCGGTACGTATACCACTTCTTCTTTGTCCATTTATCTGATGATGGACATTTTGTTTGTATCCATGTCTTAGCTATTGTAAATACTGCTGCAATACACGATTTTCCATCCCGTGTCTTTTTGATTCTGGCTTTCACAAGTGACAGGCCCAATAGTGGGCCTTCCGGATCATATGGTGACTCAATTTTTACCTTTAAACGCACTGCCATTCTGTTCCTATTATTGGCTGTTACCAGTTTACATCCCACTTAGACCGAGAGGTTACACTATTCTCCACAACTTCTTCAACATCTATTGTTTGTTGACTTTTTGCTGATGGTCATTGTGACTGGTGTTAGGTGATACCTTTGTGTAGATTGGATTTGCATGCGTCTAATAATTCCTGATGTTTTGCATTTCTCAGTGTCCTTTTCATTTTTTTTAAGATTGAGCTAAACTTACAACTTCAAATTGCCTTCTTGAAAAATTTACCGCGTTTGGATTTTTATGGCCATTCCCTACCCCAGGACATTTTTTGAGGGCATGAGTCATTTACAGCCCTGCCGTCCTTGTGAATATTAGTGACCATGAGCAGTAGATTTAAAGCTGCTCTTTGAGGAAACGGCCTTAGGGTGGCAGCATTTCTAAGTTGCCAACTCTGCTTGCTAGGGAAACAGAACCTTGCTGCAAGTTGTGCTTTGAGGTTGCAGATTAGAGTGGAATGTGCCAGGACAAACCCCGATAAGTTTTAGCCTCCTTAATTCTTGTTTGTGTCTTTAAGTTGTAGTTTTTATCAGAGCAAATTTGATTGAAAAATGTCTTTTGTTCTAGGTGTACAGAATCTTGTTCATTTACACATATACATATATCTATGGATCTTTGGGTCCTTTTCCATGTCGGTTATTACAGAGTGTTGAGTAGACCACTCTTGGTATTCCATAGGTCTTTGGGGATTATATTTTTTATATGTATTAGTATATGTGTGTTAACCCCAATATCCTAATTTATCCATTCCTCACACCATTTCTTTGGCTTAACCATAAGTTGTCTTCTCATTCTGAGATTGTCTTTCTCTATGGAAATATGTTCATTTTTATGAATTTTCAGATAACATAAGGGATATCATAGGACATTTGTCTTTCGCATTCTGACTTACTTCACGTTGTGTGATTATCTCTAGGCTCATCTGTGGTGCTGCATATGCCATTCTTTTATTTTTTTCGTGACTGATATTCCATTCTGTCCATATACCACTTCTTCTCTGTCCATTCATCTGTTTATGGACCTTCTTTTGGCTTCCATGTCGTGGCTATTTCAATATTGCTGCAGTGCACATTTGCCTGCCTCTGTCTTTCCGATTCTGGTGGTCTTAGGTTATAGGCCCAAAAGGTGCCCTGCCGCATCATATGGTAGCTCAATTTTTACCTTTTAAAGCAGCTCCATTCAGTTTTCGTTAGTGCTGTTACCCATTACATCCCACCAGCAGCTAGAAGGTACACAGTTCTCTAAAACCCCTTCAGCATTTCTAGTTTGTAGACTGTTTGCTGATGGTCATTTGACTGGTGTGAGCTGAAACCTTTTTGGAGGTTGGATTTTTATGTGGCTAATAATTCCTTGTACTGAGCTTTAGGCATGTCCATTTTTTTGTTTTCCTTTTTTTTTTAAAGTGTGAGTACAACTTCCCTCTTCATGTTGACTTCTTGAAAGATTTGTCATGTGTTGGATTTTCTTGCCTATTCCCTACCCCAGGGCATTTTTTGAGGGCAGATGCCATTTACAGCCCTGAGTCCTTGTGACTATTAAGCAACCATTAGCACTGGGTTTAAAGCTGCTGTTGTGGGAAACACCCACTAGGCGGCAGCATCATTACGTTCTCAACTCTTGTTATTAGGGCACCAGAGTCTTCCTGGACGTAGTGTTCCGAGGTTGTAAATTAGAGGGGAATGTGCTGGGAGAAGCCCCCAGAAGTTTATGTCTCCTTACTTCTGTTTGTTTTTTAATTTAATTTCTATTTCTTATCGGAGAATATTGGATTAGAGTGTTGTGATTGTCTGGCTGTACAGAATCTGCTCAGTGATTCATACATATGTCTGTTCATGTTCGGATTCTGTAACCATGTGTCTTATTACAGAATGTTGAGTAGACCTCGCATGGTATTTGGTAGGTGTTTTGTCATTATATATTTTATATGTATTGGTGATTATATAATTCATAGAGTTTATATGTTATATGTTTCTATACATTTAACATACATTAGGATATGTATGTTAGCCCCATAATCCTAATGTATCCATCCTCCCACCTTTCATTTTGGTTAACCATTAGTTTCTTTTATAAGTCTGTGAGTGTCTTTTTCTGTGGAAATATGTCCATTTGTAGCAATCTTAGGATAACAGGTATAAATGATATCATAGGATATTTGTCATTCCCTTTTGACTTACTTAACCTGATATGATTATTTCTAGGCTCATCTGTAGTCCTGAAAACGGCATTTTTCATTTTTTTCCCGAGGCTACTATTCCATTTAGTCCGTATACCACTTCTTCTTTGTCCATTCATCTGTTTATGGACCTTTTTTTTGCTTCCACGTCTTGGCTATTTCAGTAATGCTGCAGTGCACATTTGCCTGCCTCTGTCTTTCCGATTCTGGTGGTCTTAGGTTACAGGCCCAAAAGGTGCCCTGCCGCGTCATATGGTAGCTCAATTTTTACCTTTTAAAGCAGCTCCATTCAGTTTTCGTTAGTGCTCTTACCACTTTACATCCCACCAGCAGCTACAAGGTACACAGTTCTCTAAAATCCCTTCAGCATTTACAGTTTGTAGACTGTTTGCTGATGGTCATTTGACTGGTGTGAGCTGAAACCTTTTTGGAGGTTGGATTTGCATGTGACTAATAATTCCTTATACTGAGCTTTAGGCATGTGCTTTTTATTCTTTTCCTTTTTTTTTTTTAAAGAGTGAGTACAACTTCCCTCTTCATATTGACTTCTTCAAAAACTTGTCAAAGAAAACTTGAATTTTCTTGCCTATTCCCTACCCCAGGGCATTTTTTGAGGGCAGGTGTCATTTACAGCCCTGCAGTCCTTGTGACTCTTAAGCAACCATTAGCACTGGGTTTAAAGCTGCTGTTGTGGGAAACAGCCACAAGGCGGCAGCATTATTACGTTCTCACCTCTTGTTACTAGGGCAACAGAGTCTTCCTGGAGGTAGTGTTCCGAGGTTGTAAATTAGAGAGGAGTGTGCTGGGATAAGCCCCCAGAAGTTTATGTCTCCTTACTTATGTTTGTTTTTTAAATTTAATTTCTCTTTCTTATCGGAGTAAATTCGATTAGAGTGTTGTGATTGTCTGGCTGTACAGAATGTGCTCAATGATTCATACATATGTCTGTTCATCTTCGGATCCTGTTACCATGTAATTTTTTACAGAATGTTGAGTAGACCTCCCTTGGTATTTGGCAGGTGTTTCGTGGTTATATATTTTATATGTATTGGTGATTATATAATTCATAGAGTTTATATGTTATATGTTTATATACATTTAACATACATTAGTATATGTATGTTATCCCCATAGTCCTAATTTATCCATCCTCCCACCTTTCATTTTGGCGAACCATTCGTTTGTTTTATAAGTCTGTGAGTGTCTTTTTCTGTGGAAATATGTTCATTGGTAGAAATCTTAGGATAACATGTATAAATGATATCATAGGATATTTGTTATTCCCTTTTGAATAACTTAACCTAATATGATTATTTCTAGGCTCATCTGTAGTCCTGAAAACGGCACTGTTCATTTTTTTCTGAGGCTACTATTCCATTCGGTACGTATACCACTTCTTCTTTGTCCATTTATCTGATGATGGACATTTTGTTTGTATCCATGTCTTAGCTATTGTAAATACTGCTGCAATACACGATTTTCCATCCCGTGTCTTTTTGATTCTGGCTTTCACAAGTGACAGGCCCAATAGTGGGCCTTCCGGATCATATGGTGACTCAATTTTTACCTTTAAACGCACTGCCATTCTGTTCCTATTATTGGCTGTTACCAGTTTACATCCCACTTAGACCGAGAGGTTACACTATTCTCCACAACTTCTTCAACATCTATTGTTTGTTGACTTTTTGCTGATGGTCATTGTGACTGGTGTTAGGTGATACCTTTGTGTAGATTGGATTTGCATGCGTCTAATAATTCCTGATGTTTTGCATTTCTCAGTGTCCTTTTCATTTTTTTTAAGATTGAGCTAAACTTACAACTTCAAATTGCCTTCTTGAAAAATTTACCGCGTTTGGATTTTTATGGCCATTCCCTACCCCAGGACATTTTTTGAGGGCATGAGTCATTTACAGCCCTGCCGTCCTTGTGAATATTAGTGACCATGAGCAGTAGATTTAAAGCTGCTCTTTGAGGAAACGGCCTTAGGGTGGCAGCATTTCTAAGTTGCCAACTCTGCTTGCTAGGGAAACAGAACCTTGCTGCAAGTTGTGCTTTGAGGTTGCAGATTAGAGTGGAATGTGCCAGGACAAACCCCGATAAGTTTTAGCCTCCTTAATTCTTGTTTGTGTCTTTAAGTTGTAGTTTTTATCAGAGCAAATTTGATTGAAAAATGTCTTTTGTTCTAGGTGTACAGAATCTTGTTCATTTACACATATACATATATCTATGGATCTTTGGGTCCTTTTCCATGTCGGTTATTACAGAGTGTTGAGTAGACCACTCTTGGTATTCCATAGGTCTTTGGGGATTATATTTTTTATATGTATTAGTATATGTGTGTTAACCCCAATATCCTAATTTATCCATTCCTCACACCATTTCTTTGGCTTAACCATAAGTTGTCTTCTCATTCTGAGATTGTCTTTCTCTATGGAAATATGTTCATTTTTATGAATTTTCAGATAACATAAGGGATATCATAGGACATTTGTCTTTCGCATTCTGACTTACTTCACGTTGTGTGATTATCTCTAGGCTCATCTGTGGTGCTGCATATGCCATTCTTTTATTTTTTTCGTGACTGATATTCCATTCTGTCCATATACCACTTCTTCTCTGTCCATTCATCTGTTTATGGACCTTCTTTTGGCTTCCATGTCGTGGCTATTTCAATATTGCTGCAGTGCACATTTGCCTGCCTCTGTCTTTCCGATTCTGGTGGTCTTAGGTTATAGGCCCAAAAGGTGCCCTGCCGCATCATATGGTAGCTCAATTTTTACCTTTTAAAGCAGCTCCATTCAGTTTTCGTTAGTGCTGTTACCCATTACATCCCACCAGCAGCTAGAAGGTACACAGTTCTCTAAAACCCCTTCAGCATTTCTAGTTTGTAGACTGTTTGCTGATGGTCATTTGACTGGTGTGAGCTGAAACCTTTTTGGAGGTTGGATTTTTATGTGGCTAATAATTCCTTGTACTGAGCTTTAGGCATGTCCATTTTTTTGTTTTCCTTTTTTTTTTAAAGTGTGAGTACAACTTCCCTCTTCATGTTGACTTCTTGAAAGATTTGTCATGTGTTGGATTTTCTTGCCTATTCCCTACCCCAGGGCATTTTTTGAGGGCAGATGCCATTTACAGCCCTGAGTCCTTGTGACTATTAAGCAACCATTAGCACTGGGTTTAAAGCTGCTGTTGTGGGAAACACCCACTAGGCGGCAGCATCATTACGTTCTCAACTCTTGTTATTAGGGCACCAGAGTCTTCCTGGACGTAGTGTTCCGAGGTTGTAAATTAGAGGGGAATGTGCTGGGACAAGCCCCCAGAAGTTTATGTCTCCTTACTTCTGTTTGTTTTTTAATTTAATTTCTATTTCTTATCGGAGAATATTGGATTAGAGTGTTGTGATTGTCTGGCTGTACAGAATCTGCTCAATGATTCATACATATGTCTGTTCATGTTCGGATTCTGTTACCATGTGTCTTATTACAGAATGTTGAGTAGACCTCGCATGGTATTTGGTAGGTGTTTTGTCATTATATATTTTATATGTATTGGTGATTATATAATTCATAGAGTTTATATGTTATATGTTTCTATACATTTAACATACATTAGTATATGTATGTTAGCCCCATAATCCTAATTTATCCATCCTCCCACCTTTCATTTTGGTTAACCATTAGTTTCTTTTATAAGTCTGTGAGTGTCTTTTTCTGTGGAAATATGTCCATTTGTAGCAATCTTAGGATAACAGGTATAAATGATATCATAGGATATTTGTCATTCCCTTTTGACTTACTTAACCTGATATGATTATTTCTAGGCTCATCTGTAGTCCTGAAAACGGCATTTTTCATTTTTTTCCCGAGGCTACTATTCCATTTAGTCCGTATACCACTTCTTCTTTGTCCATTCATCTGTTTATGGACCTTTTTTTTGCTTCCACGTCTTGGCTATTTCAGTAATGCTGCAGTGCACATTTGCCTGCCTCTGTCTTTCCGATTCTGGTGGTCTTAGGTTACAGGCCCAAAAGGTGCCCTGCCGCGTCATATGGTAGCTCAATTTTTACCTTTTAAAGCAGCTCCATTCAGTTTTCGTTAGTGCTCTTACCACTTTACATCCCACCAGCAGCTACAAGGTACACAGTTCTCTAAAATCCCTTCAGCATTTACAGTTTGTAGACTTTTTGCTGATGGTCATTTGACTGGTGTGAGCTGAAACCTTTTTGGAGGTTGGATTTGCATGTGACTAATAATTCCTTATACTGAGCTTTAGGCATGTGCTTTTTATTCTTTTCCTTTTTTTTTTTTAAAGAGTGAGTACAACTTCCCTCTTCATATTGACTTCTTCAAAAACTTGTCAAAGAAAACTTGAATTTTCTTGCCTATTCCCTACCCCAGGGCATTTTTTGAGGGCAGGTGTCATTTACAGCCCTGCAGTCCTTGTGACTCTTAAGCAACCATTAGCACTGGGTTTAAAGCTGCTGTTGTGGGAAACAGCCACAAGGCGGCAGCATTATTACGTTCTCACCTCTTGTTACTAGGGCAACAGAGTCTTCCTGGAGGTAGTGTTCCGAGGTTGTAAATTAGAGAGGAGTGTGCTGGGATAAGCCCCCAGAAGTTTATGTCTCCTTACTTATGTTTGTTTTTTAAATTTAATTTCTCTTTCTTATCGGAGTAAATTCGATTAGAGTGTTGTGATTGTCTGGCTGTACAGAATGTGCTCAATGATTCATACATATGTCTGTTCATCTTCGGATCCTGTTACCATGTAATTTTTTACAGAATGTTGAGTAGACCTCCCTTGGTATTTGGCAGGTGTTTCGTGGTTATATATTTTATATGTATTGGTGATTATATAATTCATAGAGTTTATATGTTATATGTTTATATACATTTAACATACATTAGTATATGTATGTTCTCCCCATAGTCCTAATTTATCCATCCTCCCACCTTTCATTTTGGCGAACCATTCGTTTGTTTTATAAGTCTGTGAGTGTCTTTTTCTGTGGAAATATGTTCATTGGTAGAAATCTTAGGATAACATGTATAAATGATATCATAGGATATTTGTTATTCCCTTTTGAATAACTTAACCTAATATGATTATTTCTAGGCTCATCTGTAGTCCTGAAAACGGCACTGTTCATTTTTTTCTGAGGCTACTATTCCATTCGGTACGTATACCACTTCTTCTTTGTCCATTTATCTGATGATGGACATTTTGTTTGTATCCATGTCTTAGCTATTGTAAATACTGCTGCAATACACGATTTTCCATCCCGTGTCTTTTTGATTCTGGCTTTCACAAGTGACAGGCCCAATAGTGGGCCTTCCGGATCATATGGTGACTCAATTTTTACCTTTAAACGCACTGCCATTCTGTTCCTATTATTGGCTGTTACCAGTTTACATCCCACTTAGACCGAGAGGTTACACTATTCTCCACAACTTCTTCAACATCTATTGTTTGTTGACTTTTTGCTGATGGTCATTGTGACTGGTGTTAGGTGATACCTTTGTGTAGATTGGATTTGCATGCGTCTAATAATTCCTGATGTTTTGCATTTCTCAGTGTCCTTTTCATTTTTTTTAAGATTGAGCTAAACTTACAACTTCAAATTGCCTTCTTGAAAAATTTACCGCGTTTGGATTTTTATGGCCATTCCCTACCCCAGGACATTTTTTGAGGGCATGAGTCATTTACAGCCCTGCCGTCCTTGTGAATATTAGTGACCATGAGCAGTAGATTTAAAGCTGCTCTTTGAGGAAACGGCCTTAGGGTGGCAGCATTTCTAAGTTGCCAACTCTGCTTGCTAGGGAAACAGAACCTTGCTGCAAGTTGTGCTTTGAGGTTGCAGATTAGAGTGGAATGTGCCAGGACAAACCCCGATAAGTTTTAGCCTCCTTAATTCTTGTTTGTGTCTTTAAGTTGTAGTTTTTATCAGAGCAAATTTGATTGAAAAATGTCTTTTGTTCTAGGTGTACAGAATCTTGTTCATTTACACATATACATATATCTATGGATCTTTGGGTCCTTTTCCATGTCGGTTATTACAGAGTGTTGAGTAGACCACTCTTGGTATTCCATAGGTCTTTGGGGATTATATTTTTTATATGTATTAGTATATGTGTGTTAACCCCAATATCCTAATTTATCCATTCCTCACACCATTTCTTTGGCTTAACCATAAGTTGTCTTCTCATTCTGAGATTGTCTTTCTCTATGGAAATATGTTCATTTTTATGAATTTTCAGATAACATAAGGGATATCATAGGACATTTGTCTTTCGCATTCTGACTTACTTCACGTTGTGTGATTATCTCTAGGCTCATCTGTGGTGCTGCATATGCCATTCTTTTATTTTTTTCGTGACTGATATTCCATTCTGTCCATATACCACTTCTTCTCTGTCCATTCATCTGTTTATGGACCTTCTTTTGGCTTCCATGTCGTGGCTATTTCAATATTGCTGCAGTGCACATTTGCCTGCCTCTGTCTTTCCGATTCTGGTGGTCTTAGGTTATAGGCCCAAAAGGTGCCCTGCCGCATCATATGGTAGCTCAATTTTTACCTTTTAAAGCAGCTCCATTCAGTTTTCGTTAGTGCTGTTACCCATTACATCCCACCAGCAGCTAGAAGGTACACAGTTCTCTAAAACCCCTTCAGCATTTCTAGTTTGTAGACTGTTTGCTGATGGTCATTTGACTGGTGTGAGCTGAAACCTTCTTGGAGGTTGGATTTGTATGTGGCTAATAATTCCTTGTACTGAGCTTTAGGCATGTCCATTTTTTTGTTTTCCTTTTTTTTTTAAAGTGTGAGTACAACTTCCCTCTTCATGTTGACTTCTTGAAAGATTTGTCATGTGTTGGATTTTCTTGCCTATTCCCTACCCCAGGGCATTTTTTGAGGGCAGATGCCATTTACAGCCCTGAGTCCTTGTGACTATTAAGCAACCATTAGCACTGGGTTTAAAGCTGCTGTTGTGGGAAACACCCACTAGGCGGCAGCATCATTACGTTCTCAACTCTTGTTATTAGGGCACCAGAGTCTTCCTGGACGTAGTGTTCCGAGGTTGTAAATTAGAGGGGAATGTGCTGGGACAAGCCCCCAGAAGTTTATGTCTCCTTACTTCTGTTTGTTTTTTAATTTAATTTCTATTTCTTATCGGAGAATATTGGATTAGAGTGTTGTGATTGTCTGGCTGTACAGAATCTGCTCAATGATTCATACATATGTCTGTTCATGTTCGGATTCTGTTACCATGTGTCTTATTACAGAATGTTGAGTAGACCTCGCATGGTATTTGGTAGGTGTTTTGTCATTATATATTTTATATGTATTGGTGATTATATAATTCATAGAGTTTATATGTTATATGTTTCTATACATTTAACATACATTAGTATATGTATGTTAGCCCCATAATCCTAATTTATCCATCCTCCCACCTTTCATTTTGGTTAACCATTAGTTTCTTTTATAAGTCTGTGAGTGTCTTTTTCTGTGGAAATATGTCCATTTGTAGCAATCTTAGGATAACAGGTATAAATGATATCATAGGATATTTGTCATTCCCTTTTGACTTACTTAACCTGATATGATTATTTCTAGGCTCATCTGTAGTCCTGAAAACGGCATTTTTCATTTTTTTCCCGAGGCTACTATTCCATTTAGTCCGTATACCACTTCTTCTTTGTCCATTCATCTGTTTATGGACCTTTTTTTTGCTTCCACGTCTTGGCTATTTCAGTAATGCTGCAGTGCACATTTGCCTGCCTCTGTCTTTCCGATTCTGGTGGTCTTAGGTTACAGGCCCAAAAGGTGCCCTGCCGCGTCATATGGTAGCTCAATTTTTACCTTTTAAAGCAGCTCCATTCAGTTTTCGTTAGTGCTCTTACCACTTTACATCCCACCAGCAGCTACAAGGTACACAGTTCTCTAAAATCCCTTCAGCATTTACAGTTTGTAGACTTTTTGCTGATGGTCATTTGACTGGTGTGAGCTGAAACCTTTTTGGAGGTTGGATTTGCATGTGACTAATAATTCCTTATACTGAGCTTTAGGCATGTGCTTTTTATTCTTTTCCTTTTTTTTTTTTAAAGAGTGAGTACAACTTCCCTCTTCATATTGACTTCTTCAAAAACTTGTCAAAGAAAACTTGAATTTTCTTGCCTATTCCCTACCCCAGGGCATTTTTTGAGGGCAGGTGTCATTTACAGCCCTGCAGTCCTTGTGACTCTTAAGCAACCATTAGCACTGGGTTTAAAGCTGCTGTTGTGGGAAACAGCCACAAGGCGGCAGCATTATTACGTTCTCACCTCTTGTTACTAGGGCAACAGAGTCTTCCTGGAGGTAGTGTTCCGAGGTTGTAAATTAGAGAGGAGTGTGCTGGGATAAGCCCCCAGAAGTTTATGTCTCCTTACTTATGTTTGTTTTTTAAATTTAATTTCTCTTTCTTATCGGAGTAAATTCGATTAGAGTGTTGTGATTGTCTGGCTGTACAGAATGTGCTCAATGATTCATACATATGTCTGTTCATCTTCGGATCCTGTTACCATGTAATTTTTTACAGAATGTTGAGTAGACCTCCCTTGGTATTTGGCAGGTGTTTCGTGATTATATATTTTATATGTATTGGTGATTATATAATTCATAGAGTTTATATGTTATATGTTTATATACATTTAACATACATTAGTATATGTATGTTATCCCCATAGTCCTAATTTATCCATCCTCCCACCTTTCATTTTGGCGAACCATTCGTTTGTTTTATAAGTCTGTGAGTGTCTTTTTCTGTGGAAATATGTTCATTGGTAGAAATCTTAGGATAACATGTATAAATGATATCATAGGATATTTGTTATTCCCTTTTGAATAACTTAACCTAATATGATTATTTCTAGGCTCATCTGTAGTCCTGAAAACGGCACTGTTCATTTTTTTCTGAGGCTACTATTCCATTCGGTACGTATACCACTTCTTCTTTGTCCATTTATCTGATGATGGACATTTTGTTTGTATCCATGTCTTAGCTATTGTAAATACTGCTGCAATACACGATTTTCCATCCCGTGTCTTTTTGATTCTGGCTTTCACAAGTGACAGGCCCAATAGTGGGCCTTCCGGATCATATGGTGACTCAATTTTTACCTTTAAACGCACTGCCATTCTGTTCCTATTATTGGCTGTTACCAGTTTACATCCCACTTAGACCGAGAGGTTACACTATTCTCCACAACTTCTTCAACATCTATTGTTTGTTGACTTTTTGCTGATGGTCATTGTGACTGGTGTTAGGTGATACCTTTGTGTAGATTGGATTTGCATGCGTCTAATAATTCCTGATGTTTTGCATTTCTCAGTGTCCTTTTCATTTTTTTTAAGATTGAGCTAAACTTACAACTTCAAATTGCCTTCTTGAAAAATTTACCGCGTTTGGATTTTTATGGCCATTCCCTACCCCAGGACATTTTTTGAGGGCATGAGTCATTTACAGCCCTGCCGTCCTTGTGAATATTAGTGACCATGAGCAGTAGATTTAAAGCTGCTCTTTGAGGAAACGGCCTTAGGGTGGCAGCATTTCTAAGTTGCCAACTCTGCTTGCTAGGGAAACAGAACCTTGCTGCAAGTTGTGCTTTGAGGTTGCAGATTAGAGTGGAATGTGCCAGGACAAACCCCGATAAGTTTTAGCCTCCTTAATTCTTGTTTGTGTCTTTAAGTTGTAGTTTTTATCAGAGCAAATTTGATTGAAAAATGTCTTTTGTTCTAGGTGTACAGAATCTTGTTCATTTACACATATACATATATCTATTGATCTTTGGGTCCTTTTCCATGTCGGTTATTACAGAGTGTTGAGTAGACCACTCTTGGTATTCCATAGGTCTTTGGGGATTATATTTTTTATATGTATTAGTATATGTGTGTTAACCCCAATATCCTAATTTATCCATTCCTCACACCATTTCTTTGGCTTAACCATAAGTTGTCTTCTCATTCTGAGATTGTCTTTCTCTATGGAAATATGTTCATTTTTATGAATTTTCAGATAACATAAGGGATATCATAGGACATTTGTCTTTCGCATTCTGACTTACTTCACGTTGTGTGATTATCTCTAGGCTCATCTGTGGTGCTGCATATGCCATTCTTTTATTTTTTTCGTGACTGATATTCCATTCTGTCCATATACCACTTCTTCTCTGTCCATTCATCTGTTTATGGACCTTCTTTTGGCTTCCATGTCGTGGCTATTTCAATATTGCTGCAGTGCACATTTGCCTGCCTCTGTCTTTCCGATTCTGGTGGTCTTAGGTTATAGGCCCAAAAGGTGCCCTGCCGCATCATATGGTAGCTCAATTTTTACCTTTTAAAGCAGCTCCATTCAGTTTTCGTTAGTGCTGTTACCCATTACATCCCACCAGCAGCTAGAAGGTACACAGTTCTCTAAAACCCCTTCAGCATTTCTAGTTTGTAGACTGTTTGCTGATGGTCATTTGACTGGTGTGAGCTGAAACCTTCTTGGAGGTTGGATTTGTATGTGGCTAATAATTCCTTGTACTGAGCTTTAGGCATGTCCATTTTTTTGTTTTCCTTTTTTTTTTAAAGTGTGAGTACAACTTCCCTCTTCATGTTGACTTCTTGAAAGATTTGTCATGTGTTGGATTTTCTTGCCTATTCCCTACCCCAGGGCATTTTTTGAGGGCAGATGCCATTTACAGCCCTGAGTCCTTGTGACTATTAAGCAACCATTAGCACTGGGTTTAAAGCTGCTGTTGTGGGAAACACCCACTAGGCGGCAGCATCATTACGTTCTCAACTCTTGTTATTAGGGCACCAGAGTCTTCCTGGACGTAGTGTTCCGAGGTTGTAAATTAGAGGGGAATGTGCTGGGACAAGCCCCCAGAAGTTTATGTCTCCTTACTTCTGTTTGTTTTTTAATTTAATTTCCATTTCTTATCGGAGAATATTGGATTAGAGTGTTGTGATTGTCTGGCTGTACAGAATCTGCTCAGTGATTCATACATATGTCTGTTCATGTTCGGATTCTGTTACCATGTGTCTTATTACAGAATGTTGAGTAGACCTCGCATGGTATTTGGTAGGTGTTTTGTCATTATATAGTTTATATGTATTGGTGATTATATAATTCATAGAGTTTATATGTTATATGTTTCTATACATTTAACATACATTAGTATATGTATGTTAGCCCCATAATCCTAATTTATCCATCCTCCCACCTTTCATTTTGGTTAACCATTAGTTTCTTTTATAAGTCTGTGAGTGTCTTTTTCTGTGGAAATATGTCCATTTGTAGCAATCTTAGGATAACAGGTATAAATGATATCATAGGATATTTGTCATTCCCTTTTGACTTACTTAACCTGATATGATTATTTCTAGGCTCATCTGTAGTCCTGAAAACGGCATTTTTCATTTTTTTCCCGAGGCTACTATTCCATTTAGTCCGTATACCACTTCTTCTTTGTCCATTCATCTGTTTATGGACCTTTTTTTTGCTTCCACGTCTTGGCTATTTCAGTAATGCTGCAGTGCACATTTGCCTGCCTCTGTCTTTCCGATTCTGGTGGTCTTAGGTTACAGGCCCAAAAGGTGCCCTGCCGCGTCATATGGTAGCTCAATTTTTACCTTTTAAAGCAGCTCCATTCAGTTTTCGTTAGTGCTCTTACCACTTTACATCCCACCAGCAGCTACAAGGTACACAGTTCTCTAAAATCCCTTCAGCATTTACAGTTTGTAGACTTTTTGCTGATGGTCATTTGACTGGTGTGAGCTGAAACCTTTTTGGAGGTTGGATTTGCATGTGACTAATAATTCCTTATACTGAGCTTTAGGCATGTGCTTTTTATTCTTTTCCTTTTTTTTTTTTAAAGAGTGAGTACAACTTCCCTCTTCATATTGACTTCTTCAAAAACTTGTCAAAGAAAACTTGAATTTTCTTGCCTATTCCCTACCCCAGGGCATTTTTTGAGGGCAGGTGTCATTTACAGCCCTGCAGTCCTTGTGACTATTAAGCAACCATTAGCACTGGGTTTAAAGCTGCTGTTGTGGGAAACAGCCACAAGGCGGCAGCATTATTACGTTCTCACCTCTTGTTACTAGGGCAACAGAGTCTTCCTGGAGGTAGTGTTCCGAGGTTGTAAATTAGAGAGGAGTGTGCTGGGATAAGCCCCCAGAAGTTTATGTCTCCTTACTTATGTTTGTTTTTTAAATTTAATTTCTCTTTCTTATCGGAGTAAATTCGATTAGAGTGTTGTGATTGTCTGGCTGTACAGAATGTGCTCAATGATTCATACATATGTCTGTTCATCTTCGGATCCTGTTACCATGTAATTTTTTACAGAATGTTGAGTAGACCTCCCTTGGTATTTGGCAGGTGTTTCGTGGTTATATATTTTATATGTATTGGTGATTATATAATTCATAGAGTTTATATGTTATATGTTTATATACATTTAACATACATTAGTATATGTATGTTATCCCCATAGTCCTAATTTATCCATCCTCCCACCTTTCATTTTGGCGAACCATTCGTTTGTTTTATAAGTCTGTGAGTGTCTTTTTCTGTGGAAATATGTTCATTGGTAGAAATCTTAGGATAACATGTATAAATGATATCATAGGATATTTGTTATTCCCTTTTGAATAACTTAACCTAATATGATTATTTCTAGGCTCATCTGTAGTCCTGAAAACGGCACTGTTCATTTTTTTCTGAGGCTACTATTCCATTCGGTACGTATACCACTTCTTCTTTGTCCATTTATCTGATGATGGACATTTTGTTTGTATCCATGTCTTAGCTATTGTAAATACTGCTGCAATACACGATTTTCCATCCCGTGTCTTTTTGATTCTGGCTTTCACAAGTGACAGGCCCAATAGTGGGCCTTCCGGATCATATGGTGACTCAATTTTTACCTTTAAACGCACTGCCATTCTGTTCCTATTATTGGCTGTTACCAGTTTACATCCCACTTAGACCGAGAGGTTACACTATTCTCCACAACTTCTTCAACATCTATTGTTTGTTGACTTTTTGCTGATGGTCATTGTGACTGGTGTTAGGTGATACCTTTGTGTAGATTGGATTTGCATGCGTCTAATAATTCCTGATGCTTTGCATTTCTCAGTGTCCTTTTCATTTTTTTTAAGATTGAGCTAAACTTACAACTTCAAATTGCCTTCTTGAAAAATTTACCGCGTTTGGATTTTTATGGCCATTCCCTACCCCAGGACATTTTTTGAGGGCATGAGTCATTTACAGCCCTGCCGTCCTTGTGAATATTAGTGACCATGAGCAGTAGATTTAAAGCTGCTCTTTGAGGAAACGGCCTTAGGGTGGCAGCATTTCTAAGTTGCCAACTCTGCTTGCTAGGGAAACAGAACCTTGCTGCAAGTTGTGCTTTGAGGTTGCAGATTAGAGTGGAATGTGCCAGGACAAACCCCGATAAGTTTTAGCCTCCTTAATTCTTGTTTGTGTCTTTAAGTTGTAGTTTTTATCAGAGCAAATTTGATTGAAAAATGTCTTTTGTTCTAGGTGTACAGAATCTTGTTCATTTACACATATACATATATCTATTGATCTTTGGGTCCTTTTCCATGTCGGTTATTACAGAGTGTTGAGTAGACCACTCTTGGTATTCCATAGGTCTTTGGGGATTATATTTTTTATATGTATTAGTATATGTGTGTTAACCCCAATATCCTAATTTATCCATTCCTCACACCATTTCTTTGGCTTAACCATAAGTTGTCTTCTCATTCTGAGATTGTCTTTCTCTATGGAAATATGTTCATTTTTATGAATTTTCAGATAACATAAGGGATATCATAGGACATTTGTCTTTCGCATTCGGACTTACTTCACGTTGTGTGATTATCTCTAGGCTCATCTGTGGTGCTGCATATGCCATTCTTTTATTTTTTTCGTGACTGATATTCCATTCTGTCCATATACCACTTCTTCTCTGTCCATTCATCTGTTTATGGACCTTCTTTTGGCTTCCATGTCGTGGCTATTTCAATATTGCTGCAGTGCACATTTGCCTGCCTCTGTCTTTCCGATTCTGGTGGTCTTAGGTTATAGGCCCAAAAGGTGCCCTGCCGCATCATATGGTAGCTCAATTTTTACCTTTTAAAGCAGCTCCATTCAGTTTTCGTTAGTGCTGTTACCAATTACATCCCACCAGCAGCTAGAAGGTACACAGTTCTCTAAAACCCCTTCAGCATTTCTAGTTTGTAGACTGTTTGCTGATGGTCATTTGACTGGTGTGAGCTGAAACCTTTTTGGAGGTTGGATTTGTATGTGGCTAATAATTCCTTGTACTGAGCTTTAGGCATGTCCATTTTTTTGTTTTCCTTTTTTTTTTAAAGTGTGAGTACAACTTCCCTCTTCATGTTGACTTCTTGAAAGATTTGTCATGTGTTGAATTTTCTTGCCTATTCCCTACCCCAGGGCATTTTTTGAGGGCAGATGCCATTTACAGCCCTGAGTCCTTGTGACTATTAAGCAACCATTAGCACTGGGTTTAAAGCTGCTGTTGTGGGAAACACCCACTAGGCGGCAGCATCATTACGTTCTCAACTCTTGTTATTAGGGCACCAGAGTCTTCCTGGACGTAGTGTTCCGAGGTTGTAAATTAGAGGGGAATGTGCTGGGACAAGCCCCCAGAAGTTTATGTCTCCTTACTTCTGTTTGTTTTTTAATTTAATTTCTATTTCTTATCGGAGAATATTGGATTAGAGTGTTGTGATTGTCTGGCTGTACAGAATCTGCTCAGTGATTCATACATATGTCTGTTCATGTTCGGATTCTGTTACCATGTGTCTTATTACAGAATGTTGAGTAGACCTCGCATGGTATTTGGTAGGTGTTTTGTCATTATATAGTTTATATGTATTGGTGATTATATAATTCATAGAGTTTATATGTTATATGTTTCTATACATTTAACATACATTAGTATATGTATGTTAGCCCCATAATCCTAATTTATCCATCCTCCCACCTTTCATTTTGGTTAACCATTAGTTTCTTTTATAAGTCTGTGAGTGTCTTTTTCTGTGGAAATATGTCCATTTGTAGCAATCTTAGGATAACAGGTATAAATGATATCATAGGATATTTGTCATTCCCTTTTGACTTACTTAACCTGATATGATTATTTCTAGGCTCATCTGTAGTCCTGAAAACGGCATTTTTCATTTTTTTCCCGAGGCTACTATTCCATTTAGTCCGTATACCACTTCTTCTTTGTCCATTCATCTGTTTATGGACCTTTTTTTTGCTTCCACGTCTTGGCTATTTCAGTAATGCTGCAGTGCACATTTGCCTGCCTCTGTCTTTCCGATTCTGGTGGTCTTAGGTTACAGGCCCAAAAGGTGCCCTGCCGCGTCATATGGTAGCTCAATTTTTACCTTTTAAAGCAGCTCCATTCAGTTTTCGTTAGTGCTCTTACCACTTTACATCCCACCAGCAGCTACAAGGTACACAGTTCTCTAAAATCCCTTCAGCATTTACAGTTTGTAGACTTTTTGCTGATGGTCATTTGACTGGTGTGAGCTGAAACCTTTTTGGAGGTTCGATTTGCATGTGACTAATAATTCCTTATACTGAGCTTTAGGCATGTGCTTTTTATTCTTTTCCTTTTTTTTTTAAAGAGTGAGTACAACTTCCCTCTTCATATTGACTTCTTCAAAAACTTGTCAAAGAAAACTTGAATTTTCTTGCCTATTCCCTACCCCAGGGCATTTTTTGAGGGCAGGTGTCATTTACAGCCCTGCAGTCCTTGTGACTATTAAGCAACCATTAGCACTGGGTTTAAAGCTGCTGTTGTGGGAAACAGCCACAAGGCGGCAGCATTATTACGTTCTCACCTCTTGTTACTAGGGCAACAGAGTCTTCCTGGAGGTAGTGTTCCGAGGTTGTAAATTAGAGAGGAGTGTGCTGGGATAAGCCCCCAGAAGTTTATGTCTCCTTACTTATGTTTGTTTTTTAAATTTAATTTCTCTTTCTTATCGGAGTAAATTCGATTAGAGTGTTGTGATTGTCTGGCTGTACAGAATGTGCTCAATGATTCATACATATGTCTGTTCATCTTCGGATCCTGTTACCATGTAATTTTTTACAGAATGTTGAGTAGACCTCCCTTGGTATTTGGCAGGTGTTTCGTGATTATATATTTTATATGTATTGGTGATTATATAATTCATAGAGTTTATATGTTATATGTTTATATACATTTAACATACATTAGTATATGTATGTTCTCCCCATAGTCCTAATTTATCCATCCTCCCACCTTTCATTTTGGCGAACCATTCGTTTGTTTTATAAGTCTGTGAGTGTCTTTTTCTGTGGAAATATGTCCATTTGTAGCAATCTTAGGATAACAGGTATAAATGATATCATAGGATATTTGTCATTCCCTTTTGACTTACTTAACCTGATATGATTATTTCTAGGCTCATCTGTAGTCCTGAAAACGGCATTTTTCATTTTTTTCCCGAGGCTACTATTCCATTTAGTCCGTATACCACTTCTTCTTTGTCCATTCATCTGTTTATGGACCTTTTTTTTGCTTCCACGTCTTGGCTATTTCAGTAATGCTGCAGTGCACATTTGCCTGCCTCTGTCTTTCCGATTCTGGTGGTCTTAGGTTATAGGCCCAAAAGGTGCCCTGCCGCATCATATGGTAGCTCAATTTTTACCTTTTAAAGCAGCTCCATTCAGTTTTCATTAGTGCTGTTACCCATTACATCCCACCAGCAGCTAGAAGGTACAGAGTTCTCTAAAACCACTTCAGCATTTATAGTTTGTAGACTTTTTGCTGATGGTCATTTCACTGGTGTGAGCTGAAATCTTTTTGGAGGTTGGATTTGCATGTGGCTAATAATTCCTTATACTGAGCTTTAGGCATGCCCTTTTTTTTTCTTCTCCTTTTTTTTAAAGATTGAGTACGACTTCCCTCTTCATATTGCCATCTTCAAAAATTTGTCATGTGTTGAATTTCCTTGCCTATTCCCTACCCCAGGGCATTTTTTGTGGGCAGCTGTCATTTACAGCCCTGCAGTCCTTGTGACTATTAAGCAACCATTAGCACTGGGTTTAAAGCTGCTGTTGTGGGAAACAGCCACAAGGCGGCAGCATTATTACATTCTCACCTCTTGTTACTAGGGTAACAAAATCTTCCTGGAAGTAGTGTTCCGAGGTTGTAAATTAGAGGGGAATGTGCTGGGACAAGCCCCCAGAAGTTTATGTCTCCTTAGTAATGTTTGTTTTTTGAAATTTAATTTATATTTCTTATCAGAGTAATTTTGATTAGAGTGTTGTGATTGTCTGGCTGTACAGAATGTGCTCAATCATTCATATATATGTCTGTTCATCTTCGGATCCTGTTACGATGTATGATATTCAGAATGTTGAGTAGACCTCCCTCGGTATTTGGTAGCTGTTTTCTCATTATATACTTTATATGTATTGGTGATTATATAATTCATAGAGTTTATATATTATATGTTTATATACATTTAACAAACCTTAGTATATGTATGTTAGCCCCATAATCCTAATTTATCCATCCTCCCACCTTTCATTTTGGTTAACCATTAGTTTGTTGTATAAGTGTGTGTTGTCTTTTTTTGTGGAAATGTGTTCATTGGTAGCAGTCTTAGGATAACATGTATAAATGATATCATAGGATATTTGTCATTCCCTTTTGACTTACTTAACCTAATATGATCATTTCTAGGCTCATCTGTATTCCTCAAAATGGCATTGTTCATTTTTTTACCGAGGTTACTATTCCATTCTGTCCGTATACCACTTTTCCTTTGTCCATTCATTTGTTTTTGGACCGTTTTTTTGCTTCCATATCTTGGCTATTTCAATATTGCTGCAGTGCCCATTTGCCTGCCTCTGTCTTTCCGATTCTGGTGGTCTTAGGTTATAGGCCCAAAAGGTGCCCTGCCGCATCATATGGTAGCTCAATTTTTACCTTTTAAAGTAGCTCCATTCAGTTTTCGTTAGTGCTGTTACCCATTACATCCCACCAGCAGCTAGATGGTACACAGTTCTCTAAATCCCCTTCAGCATGTATAGTCTGTAGACTTTCTGCTGATGGTCATTTGACTGGTGTGAGCTGAAACCTTTTTGGAGGTTGGGTTTGCATGTGGCTAATAATTCCTTATACTGAGCTTTAGGCGTGTCCATTTTTTTCTTTTCCTTTTTTTTAAAGAGTGAGTACAACTTCCCTCTTCATATTGCCTTCTTCAAAAATTTGTCATGTGTTGAATTTTCTTGCCTATTCCCTCCAGCAGGGCATTTTTTGAGGGCAGGTGTCATTTTCAGCCCTGCAATCCTTGTGACTATTAAGCAACCACTAGCACTGGCTTTAAAGCTGCTGTTGTGGGAAACAGCCACAAGGCGGCAGCATTATTACGTTCTCAACTTTTGGTTTTAGGGCAACAGAGTCTTCCTGGACGTAGTGTTCCGAGGTTGTAAATTAGAGGGGAATGTGCTGGGACAAGCCCCCAAAAGTTTATGTCTCCTTACTTTTGTTTGTTTTTTAAATTTAATTTCTATTTCTTATTGGAGTAAATTTGATTAGAGTGTTGTGATTGTGTGGCTGTACAGAATCTGCGCAATAATTCCTACATATGTCTGTTCATCTTTGGATCCTGTTACCATGTATGTTTTACAGAATGTTGAGTAGACCTCCCTTGGTATTTGGTAGGTGTTTTGTCATTATATATTTTATATGTATTGGTGATTCTATAATTCATATAGTTTATATGTTTTATGTTTATATACCTTTAACATACATTAGTATATGTATGTTAGCCCCATAGTCCTAATTTATCCATCCTCCCAACTTTCCTTTTGGCTAACCATTCGTTTGTTTTATAAGTCTGTGAGTATCTTTTTCTGTGGAAATATGTTCATTGGTAGCAATCTTAGGATAACATGTATAAATGATATCATAGGATATTTGTCATTCCCTTTTGACTTACTTAACCTAATATGATTATTTCTAGGCTCATCTGTAGTCCTGAAAACGGCACTGTTCATTTTTTTCCTGAGTCTAGTATTCCATTCGGTACGTATACCACTTCTTCTTTGTCCATTTATCTGTTGATGGACATTTTGTTTGCTTCCATGTTTTGGCTGTTGTAAATACTGCTGCAGTACACGATTCTCCATCCCGTGTCTTTTTGATTCTGGCTTTTACAGGTGACAGGACCCATAGTGGGCCTTCCGGATCATATGGTGACTCAATTTTTACCTTTAAACGCACTGCCATTCTGTTCCTATTATTGGCTGTTACCAGTTTACATCCCACTTAGACCGAGAGGTTACGCTATTCTCCACAACTTCTTCAACATCTATTGTTTGTTGACTTTTTGCTGATGGTCATTCTGACTGGTGTGAGGTGATACCTTTGTGTAGATTGGATTTGCCTGCGTCTAGTAATTCCTGATGTTTTGCCTTTATCAATGTCCTTTTCATGTTTTTTTAAGATTGAGCTAAACTCACAACTTCAAATTGGCTTCTTGAAAAATTTGCCCCGTTTGGAATTTTATGGCCATTCCCTACCCCAGGATATTTTTTGAGGGCATGATTCATTTACAGCCCTGCAGTCCTTGTGAATATTATTGACCATTAGCAGTAGATTTAAAGCTGTCGTTTGAGGAAACGGCCTTAGGGTGGCAGCATTTCTACATTGCCAACTCTGCTTGCTAGGGAAACAGAACCTTGCTGCAAGTTGTGCTTTGAGGTTGCAGATTAGAGTGGAATGTGCCAGGACAAACCCCCATAAGTTTTAGCCTCCTTAATTCTTGTTTGTGTCTTCAAGTTGTAGTTTCTATCAAGCAAATTTGATTGAAAAATGTCTTTTGTTCTAGGTGTACAGAACCTTGTTCATTTACACATATACATATATCTATTGATCTTTGGGTCCTTTTCCATGTCGGTTATTACAGAGTGTTGAGTAGACCACTCTTGGTATTCCATAGGTCTTTGGGGATTATATTTTTTATATGTATTAGTATATGTGTGTTAACCCCAATATCCTAATTTATCCATTCCTCACACCATTTCTTTGGCTTAACCATAAGTTGTCTTCTCATTCTGAGATTGTCTTTCTCTATGGAAATATGTTCATTTTTATGAATTTTCAGATAACATAAGGGATATCATAGGACATTTGTCTTTTGCATTCGGACTTACTTCACGTTGTGTGATTATCTCTAGGCTCATCTGTGGTGCTGCATATGCCATTCTTTTATTTTTTTCGTGACTGATATTCCATTCTGTCCATATACCACTTCTTCTCTGTCCATTCATCTGTTTATGGACCTTCTTTTGGCTTCCATGTCGTGGCTATTTCAATATTGCTGCAGTGCACATTTGCCTGCCTCTGTCTTTCCGATTCTGGTGGTCTTAGGTTATAGGCCCAAAAGGTGCCCTGCCGCATCATATGGTAGCTCAATTTTTACCTTTTAAAGCAGCTCCATTCAGTTTTCGTTAGTGCTGTTACCAATTACATCCCACCAGCAGCTAGAAGGTACACAGTTCTCTAAAACCCCTTCAGCATTTCTAGTTTGTAGACTGTTTGCTGATGGTCATTTGACTGGTGTGAGCTGAAACCTTTTTGGAGGTTGGATTTGTATGTGGCTAATAATTCCTTGTACTGAGCTTTAGGCATGTCCATTTTTTTGTTTTCCTTTTTTTTTTAAAGTGTGAGTACAACTTCCCTCTTCATGTTGACTTCTTGAAAGATTTGTCATGTGTTGAATTTTCTTGCCTATTCCCTACCCCAGGGCATTTTTTGAGGGCAGATGCCATTTACAGCCCTGAGTCCTTGTGACTATTAAGCAACCATTAGCACTGGGTTTAAAGCTGCTGTTGTGGGAAACACCCACTAGGCGGCAGCATCATTACGTTCTCAACTCTTGTTATTAGGGCACCAGAGTCTTCCTGGACGTAGTGTTCCGAGGTTGTAAATTAGAGGGGAATGTGCTGGGACAAGCCCCCAGAAGTTTATGTCTCCTTAATTCTGTTTGTTTTTTAATTTAATTTCTATTTCTTATCGGAGAATATTGGATTAGAGTGTTGTGATTGTCTGGCTGTACAGAATCTGCTCAGTGATTCATACATATGTCTGTTCATGTTCGGATTCTGTTACCATGTGTCTTATTACAGAATGTTGAGTAGACCTCGCATGGTATTTGGTAGGTGTTTTGTCATTATATAGTTTATATGTATTGGTGATTATATAATTCATAGAGTTTATATGTTATATGTTTCTATACATTTAACATACATTAGTATATGTATGTTAGCCCCATAATCCTAATTTATCCATCCTCCCACCTTTCATTTTGGTTAACCATTAGTTTCTTTTATAAGTCTGTGAGTGTCTTTTTCTGTGGAAATATGTCCATTTGTAGCAATCTTAGGATAACAGGTATAAATGATATCATAGGATATTTGTCATTCCCTTTTGACTTACTTAACCTGATATGATTATTTCTAGGCTCATCTGTAGTCCTGAAAACGGCATTTTTCATTTTTTTCCCGAGGCTACTATTCCATTTAGTCCGTATACCACTTCTTCTTTGTCCATTCATCTGTTTATGGACCTTTTTTTTGCTTCCACGTCTTGGCTATTTCAGTAATGCTGCAGTGCACATTTGCCTGCCTCTGTCTTTCCGATTCTGGTGGTCTTAGGTTACAGGCCCAAAAGGTGCCCTGCCGCGTCATATGGTAGCTCAATTTTTACCTTTTAAAGCAGCTCCATTCAGTTTTCGTTAGTGCTCTTACCACTTTACATCCCACCAGCAGCTACAAGGTACACAGTTCTCTAAAATCCCTTCAGCATTTACAGTTTGTAGACTTTTTGCTGATGGTCATTTGACTGGTGTGAGCTGAAACCTTTTTGGAGGTTCGATTTGCATGTGACTAATAATTCCTTATACTGAGCTTTAGGCATGTGCTTTTTATTATTTTCCTTTTTTTTTTAAAGAGTGAGTACAACTTCCCTCTTCATATTGACTTCTTCAAAAACTTGTCAAAGAAAACTTGAATTTTCTTGCCTATTCCCTACCCCAGGGCATTTTTTGAGGGCAGGTGTCATTTACAGCCCTGCAGTCCTTGTGACTCTTAAGCAACCATTAGCACTGGGTTTAAAGCTGCTGTTGTGGGAAACAGCCACAAGGCGGCAGCATTATTACGTTCTCACCTCTTGTTACTAGGGCAACAGAGTCTTCCTGGAGGTAGTGTTCCGAGGTTGTAAATTAGAGAGGAGTGTGCTGGGATAAGCCCCCAGAAGTTTATGTCTCCTTACTTATGTTTGTTTTTTAAATTTAATTTCTCTTTCTTATCGGAGTAAATTCGATTAGAGTGTTGTGATTGTCTGGCTGTACAGAATGTGCTCAATGATTCATACATATGTCTGTTCATCTTCGGATCCTGTTACCATGTAATTTTTTACAGAATGTTGAGTAGACCTCCCTTGGTATTTGGCAGGTGTTTCGTGATTATATATTTTATATGTATTGGTGATTATATAATTCATAGAGTTTATATGTTATATGTTTATATACATTTAACATACATTAGTATATGTATGTTCTCCCCATAGTCCTAATTTATCCATCCTCCCACCTTTCATTTTGGCGAACCATTCGTTTGTTTTATAAGTCTGTGAGTGTCTTTTTCTGTGGAAATATGTCCATTTGTAGCAATCTTAGGATAACAGGTATAAATGATATCATAGGATATTTGTCATTCCCTTTTGACTTACTTAACCTGATATGATTATTTCTAGGCTCATCTGTAGTCCTGAAAACGGCATTTTTCATTTTTTTCCCGAGGCTACTATTCCATTTAGTCCGTATACCACTTCTTCTTTGTCCATTCATCTGTTTATGGACCTTTTTTTTGCTTCCACGTCTTGGCTATTTCAGTAATGCTGCAGTGCACATTTGCCTGCCTCTGTCTTTCCGATTCTGGTGGTCTTAGGTTATAGGCCCAAAAGGTGCCCTGCCGCATCATATGGTAGCTCAATTTTTACCTTTTAAAGCAGCTCCATTCAGTTTTCATTAGTGCTGTTACCCATTACATCCCACCAGCAGCTAGAAGGTACAGAGTTCTCTAAAACCACTTCAGCATTTATAGTTTGTAGACTTTTTGCTGATGGTCATTTCACTGGTGTGAGCTGAAATCTTTTTGGAGGTTGGATTTGCATGTGGCTAATAATTCCTTATACTGAGCTTTAGGCATGCCCTTTTTTTTTCTTCTCCTTTTTTTTAAAGATTGAGTACGACTTCCCTCTTCATATTGCCATCTTCAAAAATTTGTCATGTGTTGAATTTCCTTGCCTATTCCCTACCCCAGGGCATTTTTTGTGGGCAGCTGTCATTTACAGCCCTGCAGTCCTTGTGACTATTAAGCAACCATTAGCACTGGGTTTAAAGCTGCTGTTGTGGGAAACAGCCACAAGGCGGCAGCATTATTACATTCTCACCTCTTGTTACTAGGGTAACAAAATCTTCCTGGAAGTAGTGTTCCGAGGTTGTAAATTAGAGGGGAATGTGCTGGGACAAGCCCCCAGAAGTTTATGTCTCCTTAGTAATGTTTGTTTTTTGAAATTTAATTTATATTTCTTATCAGAGTAATTTTGATTAGAGTGTTGTGATTGTCTGGCTGTACAGAATGTGCTCAATCATTCATATATATGTCTGTTCATCTTCGGATCCTGTTACGATGTATGATATTCAGAATGTTGAGTAGACCTCCCTCGGTATTTGGTAGCTGTTTTCTCATTATATACTTTATATGTATTGGTGATTATATAATTCATAGAGTTTATATATTATATGTTTATATACATTTAACAAACCTTAGTATATGTATGTTAGCCCCATAATCCTAATTTATCCATCCTCCCACCTTTCATTTTGGTTAACCATTAGTTTGTTGTATAAGTGTGTGTTGTCTTTTTTTGTGGAAATGTGTTCATTGGTAGCAGTCTTAGGATAACATGTATAAATGATATCATAGGATATTTGTCATTCCCTTTTGACTTACTTAACCTAATATGATCATTTCTAGGCTCATCTGTATTCCTCAAAATGGCATTGTTCATTTTTTTACCGAGGTTACTATTCCATTCTGTCCGTATACCACTTTTCCTTTGTCCATTCATTTGTTTTTGGACCGTTTTTTTGCTTCCATATCTTGGCTATTTCAATATTGCTGCAGTGCCCATTTGCCTGCCTCTGTCTTTCCGATTCTGGTGGTCTTAGGTTATAGGCCCAAAAGGTGCCCTGCCGCATCATATGGTAGCTCAATTTTTACCTTTTAAAGTAGCTCCATTCAGTTTTCGTTAGTGCTGTTACCCATTACATCCCACCAGCAGCTAGATGGTACACAGTTCTCTAAATCCCCTTCAGCATGTATAGTCTGTAGACTTTCTGCTGATGGTCATTTGACTGGTGTGAGCTGAAACCTTTTTGGAGGTTGGGTTTGCATGTGGCTAATAATTCCTTATACTGAGCTTTAGGCGTGTCCATTTTTTTCTTTTCCTTTTTTTTAAAGAGTGAGTACAACTTCCCTCTTCATATTGCCTTCTTCAAAAATTTGTCATGTGTTGAATTTTCTTGCCTATTCCCTCCAGCAGGGCATTTTTTGAGGGCAGGTGTCATTTTCAGCCCTGCAATCCTTGTGACTATTAAGCAACCACTAGCACTGGCTTTAAAGCTGCTGTTGTGGGAAACAGCCACAAGGCGGCAGCATTATTACGTTCTCAACTTTTGGTTTTAGGGCAACAGAGTCTTCCTGGACGTAGTGTTCCGAGGTTGTAAATTAGAGGGGAATGTGCTGGGACAAGCCCCCAAAAGTTTATGTCTCCTTACTTTTGTTTGTTTTTTAAATTTAATTTCTATTTCTTATTGGAGTAAATTTGATTAGAGTGTTGTGATTGTGTGGCTGTACAGAATCTGCGCAATAATTCCTACATATGTCTGTTCATCTTTGGATCCTGTTACCATGTATGTTTTACAGAATGTTGAGTAGACCTCCCTTGGTATTTGGTAGGTGTTTTGTCATTATATATTTTATATGTATTGGTGATTCTATAATTCATATAGTTTATATGTTTTATGTTTATATACCTTTAACATACATTAGTATATGTATGTTAGCCCCATAGTCCTAATTTATCCATCCTCCCAACTTTCCTTTTGGCTAACCATTCGTTTGTTTTATAAGTCTGTGAGTATCTTTTTCTGTGGAAATATGTTCATTGGTAGCAATCTTAGGATAACATGTATAAATGATATCATAGGATATTTGTCATTCCCTTTTGACTTACTTAACCTAATATGATTATTTCTAGGCTCATCTGTAGTCCTGAAAACGGCACTGTTCATTTTTTTCCTGAGTCTAGTATTCCATTCGGTACGTATACCACTTCTTCTTTGTCCATTTATCTGTTGATGGACATTTTGTTTGCTTCCATGTTTTGGCTGTTGTAAATACTGCTGCAGTACACGATTCTCCATCCCGTGTCTTTTTGATTCTGGCTTTTACAGGTGACAGGACCCATAGTGGGCCTTCCGGATCATATGGTGACTCAATTTTTACCTTTAAACGCACTGCCATTCTGTTCCTATTATTGGCTGTTACCAGTTTACATCCCACTTAGACCGAGAGGTTACGCTATTCTCCACAACTTCTTCAACATCTATTGTTTGTTGACTTTTTGCTGATGGTCATTCTGACTGGTGTGAGGTGATACCTTTGTGTAGATTGGATTTGCCTGCGTCTAGTAATTCCTGATGTTTTGCCTTTATCAATGTCCTTTTCATGTTTTTTTAAGATTGAGCTAAACTCACAACTTCAAATTGGCTTCTTGAAAAATTTGCCCCGTTTGGAATTTTATGGCCATTCCCTACCCCAGGATATTTTTTGAGGGCATGATTCATTTACAGCCCTGCAGTCCTTGTGAATATTATTGACCATTAGCAGTAGATTTAAAGCTGTCGTTTGAGGAAACGGCCTTAGGGTGGCAGCATTTCTACATTGCCAACTCTGCTTGCTAGGGAAACAGAACCTTGCTGCAAGTTGTGCTTTGAGGTTGCAGATTAGAGTGGAATGTGCCAGGACAAACCCCCATAAGTTTTAGCCTCCTTAATTCTTGTTTGTGTCTTCAAGTTGTAGTTTCTATCAAGCAAATTTGATTGAAAAATGTCTTTTGTTCTAGGTGTACAGAACCTTGTTCATTTACACATATACATATATCTATTGATCTTTGGGTCCTTTTCCATGTCGGTTATTACAGAGTGTTGAGTAGACCACTCTTGGTATTCCATAGGTCTTTGGGGATTATATTTTTTATATGTATTAGTATATGTGTGTTAACCCCAATATCCTAATTTATCCATTCCTCACACCATTTCTTTGGCTTAACCATAAGTTGTCTTCTCATTCTGAGATTGTCTTTCTCTATGGAAATATGTTCATTTTTATGAATTTTCAGATAACATAAGGGATATCATAGGACATTTGTCTTTCGCATTCTGACTTACTTCACGTTGTGTGATTATCTCTAGGCTCATCTGTGGTGCTGCATATGCCATTCTTTTATTTTTTTCGTGACTGATATTCCATTCTGTCCATATACCACTTCTTCTCTGTCCATTCATCTGTTTATGGACCTTCTTTTGGCTTCCATGTCGTGGCTATTTCAATATTGCTGCAGTGCCCATTTGCCTGCCTCTGTCTTTCCGATTCTGGTGGTCTTAGGTTATAGGCCCAAAAGGTGCCCTGCCGCATCATATGGTAGCTCAATTTTTACCTTTTAAAGTAGCTCCATTCAGTTTTCGTTAGTGCTGTTACCCATTACATCCCACCAGCAGCTAGATGGTACACAGTTCTCTAAATCCCCTTCAGCATGTATAGTCTGTAGACTTTCTGCTGATGGTCATTTGACTGGTGTGAGCTGAAACCTTTTTGGAGGTTGGGTTTGCATGTGGCTAATAATTCCTTATACTGAGCTTTAGGCGTGTCCATTTTTTTCTTTTCCTTTTTTTTAAAGAGTGAGTACAACTTCCCTCTTCATATTGCCTTCTTCAAAAATTTGTCATGTGTTGAATTTTCTTGCCTATTCCCTCCAGCAGGGCATTTTTTGAGGGCAGGTGTCATTTTCAGCCCTGCAATCCTTGTGACTATTAAGCAACCACTAGCACTGGCTTTAAAGCTGCTGTTGTGGGAAACAGCCACAAGGCGGCAGCATTATTACGTTCTCAACTTTTGGTTTTAGGGCAACAGAGTCTTCCTGGACGTAGTGTTCCGAGGTTGTAAATTAGAGGGGAATGTGCTGGGACAAGCCCCCAAAAGTTTATGTCTCCTTACTTTTGTTTGTTTTTTAAATTTAATTTCTATTTCTTATTGGAGTAAATTTGATTAGAGTGTTGTGATTGTGTGGCTGTACAGAATCTGCGCAATAATTCCTACATATGTCTGTTCATCTTTGGATCCTGTTACCATGTATGTTTTACAGAATGTTGAGTAGACCTCCCTTGGTATTTGGTAGGTGTTTTGTCATTATATATTTTATATGTATTGGTGATTCTATAATTCATATAGTTTATATGTTTTATGTTTATATACCTTTAACATACATTAGTATATGTATGTTAGCCCCATAGTCCTAATTTATCCATCCTCCCAACTTTCCTTTTGGCTAACCATTCGTTTGTTTTATAAGTCTGTGAGTATCTTTTTCTGTGGAAATATGTTCATTGGTAGCAATCTTAGGATAACATGTATAAATGATATCATAGGATATTTGTCATTCCCTTTTGACTTACTTAACCTAATATGATTATTTCTAGGCTCATCTGTAGTCCTGAAAACGGCACTGTTCATTTTTTTCCTGAGTCTAGTATTCCATTCGGTACGTATACCACTTCTTCTTTGTCCATTTATCTGTTGATGGACATTTTGTTTGCTTCCATGTTTTGGCTGTTGTAAATACTGCTGCAGTACACGATTCTCCATCCCGTGTCTTTTTGATTCTGGCTTTTACAGGTGACAGGACCCATAGTGGGCCTTCCGGATCATATGGTGACTCAATTTTTACCTTTAAACGCACTGCCATTCTGTTCCTATTATTGGCTGTTACCAGTTTACATCCCACTTAGACCGAGAGGTTACGCTATTCTCCACAACTTCTTCAACATCTATTGTTTGTTGACTTTTTGCTGATGGTCATTCTGACTGGTGTGAGGTGATACCTTTGTGTAGATTGGATTTGCCTGCGTCTAGTAATTCCTGATGTTTTGCCTTTATCAATGTCCTTTTCATGTTTTTTTAAGATTGAGCTAAACTCACAACTTCAAATTGGCTTCTTGAAAAATTTGCCCCGTTTGGAATTTTATGGCCATTCCCTACCCCAGGATATTTTTTGAGGGCATGATTCATTTACAGCCCTGCAGTCCTTGTGAATATTATTGACCATTAGCAGTAGATTTAAAGCTGTCGTTTGAGGAAACGGCCTTAGGGTGGCAGCATTTCTACATTGCCAACTCTGCTTGCTAGGGAAACAGAACCTTGCTGCAAGTTGTGCTTTGAGGTTGCAGATTAGAGTGGAATGTGCCAGGACAAACCCCCATAAGTTTTAGCCTCCTTAATTCTTGTTTGTGTCTTCAAGTTGTAGTTTCTATCAAGCAAATTTGATTGAAAAATGTCTTTTGTTCTAGGTGTACAGAACCTTGTTCATTTACACATATACATATATCTATTGATCTTTGGGTCCTTTTCCATGTCGGTTATTACAGAGTGTTGAGTAGACCACTCTTGGTATTCCATAGGTCTTTGGGGATTATATTTTTTATATGTATTAGTATATGTGTGTTAACCCCAATATCCTAATTTATCCATTCCTCACACCATTTCTTTGGCTTAACCATAAGTTGTCTTCTCATTCTGAGATTGTCTTTCTCTATGGAAATATGTTCATTTTTATGAATTTTCAGATAACATAAGGGATATCATAGGACATTTGTCTTTCGCATTCTGACTTACTTCACGTTGTGTGATTATCTCTAGGCTCATCTGTGGTGCTGCATATGCCATTCTTTTATTTTTTTCGTGACTGATATTCCATTCTGTCCATATACCACTTCTTCTCTGTCCATTCATCTGTTTATGGACCTTCTTTTGGCTTCCATGTCGTGGCTATTTCAATATTGCTGCAGTGCACATTTGCCTGCCTCTGTCTTTCCGATTCTGGTGGTCTTAGGTTATAGGCCCAAAAGGTGCCCTGCCGCATCATATGGTAGCTCAATTTTTACCTTTTAAAGCAGCTCCATTCAGTTTTCGTTAGTGCTGTTACCAATTACATCCCACCAGCAGCTAGAAGGTACACAGTTCTCTAAAACCCCTTCAGCATTTCTAGTTTGTAGACTGTTTGCTGATGGTCATTTGACTGGTGTGAGCTGAAACCTTTTTGGAGGTTGGATTTGTATGTGGCTAATAATTCCTTGTACTGAGCTTTAGGCATGTCCATTTTTTTGTTTTCCTTTTTTTTTTAAAGTGTGAGTACAACTTCCCTCTTCATGTTGACTTCTTGAAAGATTTGTCATGTGTTGAATTTTCTTGCCTATTCCCTACCCCAGGGCATTTTTTGAGGGCAGATGCCATTTACAGCCCTGAGTCCTTGTGACTATTAAGCAACCATTAGCACTGGGTTTAAAGCTGCTGTTGTGGGAAACACCCACTAGGCGGCAGCATCATTACGTTCTCAACTCTTGTTATTAGGGCACCAGAGTCTTCCTGGACGTAGTGTTCCGAGGTTGTAAATTAGAGGGGAATGTGCTGGGACAAGCCCCCAGAAGTTTATGTCTCCTTAATTCTGTTTGTTTTTTAATTTAATTTCTATTTCTTATCGGAGAATATTGGATTAGAGTGTTGTGATTGTCTGGCTGTACAGAATCTGCTCAGTGATTCATACATATGTCTGTTCATGTTCGGATTCTGTTACCATGTGTCTTATTACAGAATGTTGAGTAGACCTCGCATGGTATTTGGTAGGTGTTTTGTCATTATATAGTTTATATGTATTGGTGATTATATAATTCATAGAGTTTATATGTTATATGTTTCTATACATTTAACATACATTAGTATATGTATGTTAGCCCCATAATCCTAATTTATCCATCCTCCCACCTTTCATTTTGGTTAACCATTAGTTTCTTTTATAAGTCTGTGAGTGTCTTTTTCTGTGGAAATATGTCCATTTGTAGCAATCTTAGGATAACAGGTATAAATGATATCATAGGATATTTGTCATTCCCTTTTGACTTACTTAACCTGATATGATTATTTCTAGGCTCATCTGTAGTCCTGAAAACGGCATTTTTCATTTTTTTCCCGAGGCTACTATTCCATTTAGTCCGTATACCACTTCTTCTTTGTCCATTCATCTGTTTATGGACCTTTTTTTTGCTTCCACGTCTTGGCTATTTCAGTAATGCTGCAGTGCACATTTGCCTGCCTCTGTCTTTCCGATTCTGGTGGTCTTAGGTTACAGGCCCAAAAGGTGCCCTGCCGCGTCATATGGTAGCTCAATTTTTACCTTTTAAAGCAGCTCCATTCAGTTTTCGTTAGTGCTCTTACCACTTTACATCCCACCAGCAGCTACAAGGTACACAGTTCTCTAAAATCCCTTCAGCATTTACAGTTTGTAGACTTTTTGCTGATGGTCATTTGACTGGTGTGAGCTGAAACCTTTTTGGAGGTTCGATTTGCATGTGACTAATAATTCCTTATACTGAGCTTTAGGCATGTGCTTTTTATTCTTTTCCTTTTTTTTTTAAAGAGTGAGTACAACTTCCCTCTTCATATTGACTTCTTCAAAAACTTGTCAAAGAAAACTTGAATTTTCTTGCCTATTCCCTACCCCAGGGCATTTTTTGAGGGCAGGTGTCATTTACAGCCCTGCAGTCCTTGTGACTATTAAGCAACCATTAGCACTGGGTTTAAAGCTGCTGTTGTGGGAAACAGCCACAAGGCGGCAGCATTATTACGTTCTCACCTCTTGTTACTAGGGCAACAGAGTCTTCCTGGAGGTAGTGTTCCGAGGTTGTAAATTAGAGAGGAGTGTGCTGGGATAAGCCCCCAGAAGTTTATGTCTCCTTACTTATGTTTGTTTTTTAAATTTAATTTCTCTTTCTTATCGGAGTAAATTCGATTAGAGTGTTGTGATTGTCTGGCTGTACAGAATGTGCTCAATGATTCATACATATGTCTGTTCATCTTCGGATCCTGTTACCATGTAATTTTTTACAGAATGTTGAGTAGACCTCCCTTGGTATTTGGCAGGTGTTTCGTGATTATATATTTTATATGTATTGGTGATTATATAATTCATAGAGTTTATATGTTATATGTTTATATACATTTAACATACATTAGTATATGTATGTTCTCCCCATAGTCCTAATTTATCCATCCTCCCACCTTTCATTTTGGCGAACCATTCGTTTGTTTTATAAGTCTGTGAGTGTCTTTTTCTGTGGAAATATGTCCATTTGTAGCAATCTTAGGATAACAGGTATAAATGATATCATAGGATATTTGTCATTCCCTTTTGACTTACTTAACCTGATATGATTATTTCTAGGCTCATCTGTAGTCCTGAAAACGGCATTTTTCATTTTTTTCCCGAGGCTACTATTCCATTTAGTCCGTATACCACTTCTTCTTTGTCCATTCATCTGTTTATGGACCTTTTTTTTGCTTCCACGTCTTGGCTATTTCAGTAATGCTGCAGTGCACATTTGCCTGCCTCTGTCTTTCCGATTCTGGTGGTCTTAGGTTATAGGCCCAAAAGGTGCCCTGCCGCATCATATGGTAGCTCAATTTTTACCTTTTAAAGCAGCTCCATTCAGTTTTCATTAGTGCTGTTACCCATTACATCCCACCAGCAGCTAGAAGGTACAGAGTTCTCTAAAACCACTTCAGCATTTATAGTTTGTAGACTTTTTGCTGATGGTCATTTCACTGGTGTGAGCTGAAATCTTTTTGGAGGTTGGATTTGCATGTGGCTAATAATTCCTTATACTGAGCTTTAGGCATGCCCTTTTTTTTTCTTCTCCTTTTTTTTAAAGATTGAGTACGACTTCCCTCTTCATATTGCCATCTTCAAAAATTTGTCATGTGTTGAATTTCCTTGCCTATTCCCTACCCCAGGGCATTTTTTGTGGGCAGCTGTCATTTACAGCCCTGCAGTCCTTGTGACTATTAAGCAACCATTAGCACTGGGTTTAAAGCTGCTGTTGTGGGAAACAGCCACAAGGCGGCAGCATTATTACATTCTCACCTCTTGTTACTAGGGTAACAAAATCTTCCTGGAAGTAGTGTTCCGAGGTTGTAAATTAGAGGGGAATGTGCTGGGACAAGCCCCCAGAAGTTTATGTCTCCTTAGTAATGTTTGTTTTTTGAAATTTAATTTATATTTCTTATCAGAGTAATTTTGATTAGAGTGTTGTGATTGTCTGGCTGTACAGAATGTGCTCAATCATTCATATATATGTCTGTTCATCTTCGGATCCTGTTACGATGTATGATATTCAGAATGTTGAGTAGACCTCCCTCGGTATTTGGTAGCTGTTTTCTCATTATATACTTTATATGTATTGGTGATTATATAATTCATAGAGTTTATATATTATATGTTTATATACATTTAACAAACCTTAGTATATGTATGTTAGCCCCATAATCCTAATTTATCCATCCTCCCACCTTTCATTTTGGTTAACCATTAGTTTGTTGTATAAGTGTGTGTTGTCTTTTTTTGTGGAAATGTGTTCATTGGTAGCAGTCTTAGGATAACATGTATAAATGATATCATAGGATATTTGTCATTCCCTTTTGACTTACTTAACCTAATATGATCATTTCTAGGCTCATCTGTATTCCTCAAAATGGCATTGTTCATTTTTTTACCGAGGTTACTATTCCATTCTGTCCGTATACCACTTTTCCTTTGTCCATTCATTTGTTTTTGGACCGTTTTTTTGCTTCCATATCTTGGCTATTTCAATATTGCTGCAGTGCCCATTTGCCTGCCTCTGTCTTTCCGATTCTGGTGGTCTTAGGTTATAGGCCCAAAAGGTGCCCTGCCGCATCATATGGTAGCTCAATTTTTACCTTTTAAAGTAGCTCCATTCAGTTTTCGTTAGTGCTGTTACCCATTACATCCCACCAGCAGCTAGATGGTACACAGTTCTCTAAATCCCCTTCAGCATGTATAGTCTGTAGACTTTCTGCTGATGGTCATTTGACTGGTGTGAGCTGAAACCTTTTTGGAGGTTGGGTTTGCATGTGGCTAATAATTCCTTATACTGAGCTTTAGGCGTGTCCATTTTTTTCTTTTCCTTTTTTTTAAAGAGTGAGTACAACTTCCCTCTTCATATTGCCTTCTTCAAAAATTTGTCATGTGTTGAATTTTCTTGCCTATTCCCTCCAGCAGGGCATTTTTTGAGGGCAGGTGTCATTTTCAGCCCTGCAATCCTTGTGACTATTAAGCAACCACTAGCACTGGCTTTAAAGCTGCTGTTGTGGGAAACAGCCACAAGGCGGCAGCATTATTACGTTCTCAACTTTTGGTTTTAGGGCAACAGAGTCTTCCTGGACGTAGTGTTCCGAGGTTGTAAATTAGAGGGGAATGTGCTGGGACAAGCCCCCAAAAGTTTATGTCTCCTTACTTTTGTTTGTTTTTTAAATTTAATTTCTATTTCTTATTGGAGTAAATTTGATTAGAGTGTTGTGATTGTGTGGCTGTACAGAATCTGCGCAATAATTCCTACATATGTCTGTTCATCTTTGGATCCTGTTACCATGTATGTTTTACAGAATGTTGAGTAGACCTCCCTTGGTATTTGGTAGGTGTTTTGTCATTATATATTTTATATGTATTGGTGATTCTATAATTCATATAGTTTATATGTTTTATGTTTATATACATTTAACATACATTAGTATATGTATGTTAGCCCCATAGTCCTAATTTATCCATCCTCCCAACTTTCCTTTTGGCTAACCATTCGTTTGTTTTATAAGTCTGTGAGTATCTTTTTCTGTGGAAATATGTTCATTGGTAGCAATCTTAGGATAACATGTATAAATGATATCATAGGATATTTGTCATTCCCTTTTGACTTACTTAACCTAATATGATTATTTCTAGGCTCATCTGTAGTCCTGAAAACGGCACTGTTCATTTTTTTCCTGAGTCTAGTATTCCATTCGGTACGTATACCACTTCTTCTTTGTCCATTTATCTGTTGATGGACATTTTGTTTGCTTCCATGTTTTGGCTGTTGTAAATACTGCTGCAGTACACGATTCTCCATCCCGTGTCTTTTTGATTCTGGCTTTTACAGGTGACAGGACCCATAGTGGGCCTTCCGGATCATATGGTGACTCAATTTTTACCTTTAAACGCACTGCCATTCTGTTCCTATTATTGGCTGTTACCAGTTTACATCCCACTTAGACCGAGAGGTTACGCTATTCTCCACAACTTCTTCAACATCTATTGTTTGTTGACTTTTTGCTGATGGTCATTCTGACTGGTGTGAGGTGATACCTTTGTGTAGATTGGATTTGCCTGCGTCTAGTAATTCCTGATGTTTTGCCTTTATCAATGTCCTTTTCATGTTTTTTTAAGATTGAGCTAAACTCACAACTTCAAATTGGCTTCTTGAAAAATTTGCCCCGTTTGGAATTTTATGGCCATTCCCTACCCCAGGATATTTTTTGAGGGCATGATTCATTTACAGCCCTGCAGTCCTTGTGAATATTATTGACCATTAGCAGTAGATTTAAAGCTGTCGTTTGAGGAAACGGCCTTAGGGTGGCAGCATTTCTACATTGCCAACTCTGCTTGCTAGGGAAACAGAACCTTGCTGCAAGTTGTGCTTTGAGGTTGCAGATTAGAGTGGAATGTGCCAGGACAAACCCCCATAAGTTTTAGCCTCCTTAATTCTTGTTTGTGTCTTCAAGTTGTAGTTTCTATCAAGCAAATTTGATTGAAAAATGTCTTTTGTTCTAGGTGTACAGAACCTTGTTCATTTACACATATACATACATCTATTGATCTTTGGGTCCTTTTCCATGTCAGTTATTACAGAGTGTTGAGTAGACCACACTTGCTATTCCATAGGTCTTTGGGGATTATATATTTTATATGTAGTAGTATATGTGTGTTAACCCCAGTATCCTAATTTATCCATTCCTCACACCTTTTCTTTGGCTTAACCATAAGTTTGTCTTCTCAATCTGAGATTGTCTTTCTCTATGGAAATATGTTCATTTTTATGAATTTTCAGATAACATAAGTGATATCATAGGACATTTGTCTTTTGCATTCGGACTTACTTCACGTTGTGTGATTATCTCTAGGCTCATCTGTGGTGCTGCATATGCCATTCTTTTATTTTTTTCGTGACTGATATTCCATTCTGTCCATATACCACTTCTTCTTTGTCCATTCATCTGTTTATGGACCTTATTTTTGCTTCCATGTCTTGGCTATTTCAATATTGCTGCAGTGCACATTTGCCTGCCTCTGTCTTTCCGATTCTGGTGGTCTTAGGTTATAGGCCCAAAAGGTGCCCTGCCGCATCATATGGTAGCTCAATTTTTACCTTTTAAAGCAGCTCCATTCAGTTTTCATTAGTGCTGTTACCCATTACATCCCACCAGCAGCTAGAAGGTACAGAGTTCTCTAAAAGCACTTCAACATTTATAGTTTGTAGACTTTTTGCTGATGGTCATTTCACTGGTGTGAGCTGAAATCTTTTTGGAGGTTGGATTTGCATGTGGCTAATAATTCCTTATACTGAGCTTTAGGCATGCCCTTTTTTTTCTTCTCCTTTTTTTTAAAGATTGAGTACAACTTCCCTCTTCATATTGCCGTCTTCAAAAATTTGTCATGTGTTGAATTTCCTTGCCTATTCCCTACCCCAGGGCATTTTTTGTGGGCAGCTGTCATTTACAGCCCTGCAGTCCTTGTGACTATTAAGCAACCATTAGCACTGGGTTTAAAGCTGCTGTTGTGGGAAACAGCCACAAGGCGGCAGCATTATTACATTCTCACCTCTTGTTACTAGGGTAACAAAATCTTCCTGGAAGTAGTGTTCCGAGGTTGTAAATTAGAGGGGAATGTGCTGGGACAAGCCCCCAGAAGTTTATGTCTCCTTAGTAATGTTTGTTTTTTGAAATTTAATTTATATTTCTTATCAGAGTAATTTTGATTAGAGTGTTGTGATTGTCTGGCTGTACAGAATGTGCTCAATCATTCATATATATGTCTGTTCATCTTCGGATCCTGTTACGATGTATGATATTCAGAATGTTGAGTAGACCTCCCTCGGTATTTGGTAGCTGTTTTCTCATTATATACTTTATATGTATTGGTGATTATATAATTCATAGAGTTTATATATTATATGTTTATATACATTTAACAAACCTTAGTATATGTATGTTAGCCCCATAATCCTAATTTATCCATCCTCCCACCTTTCATTTTGGTTAACCATTAGTTTGTTGTATAAGTGTGTGTTGTCTTTTTTTGTGGAAATGTGTTCATTGGTAGCAGTCTTAGGATAACATGTATAAATGATATCATAGGATATTTGTCATTCCCTTTTGACTTACTTAACCTAATATGATCATTTCTAGGCTCATCTGTATTCCTCAAAATGGCATTGTTCATTTTTTTACCGAGGTTACTATTCCATTCTGTCCGTATACCACTTTTCCTTTGTCCATTCATTTGTTTTTGGACCGTTTTTTTGCTTCCATATCTTGGCTATTTCAATATTGCTGCAGTGCCCATTTGCCTGCCTCTGTCTTTCCGATTCTGGTGGTCTTAGGTTATAGGCCCAAAAGGTGCCCTGCCGCATCATATGGTAGCTCAATTTTTACCTTTTAAAGTAGCTCCATTCAGTTTTCGTTAGTGCTGTTACCCATTACATCCCACCAGCAGCTAGAAGGTACACAGTTCTCTAAAACCCCTTCAGCATTTATAGTGTGTAGACGCTTTGCTGATGGTCATTCTGACTGGTGTGAGGTGATACCTTTGTGTAGATTGGATTTGCCTGCGTCTAGTAATTCCTGATGTTTTGCCTTTATCAATGTCCTTTTCATGTTTTTTTAAGATTGAGCTAAACTCACAACTTCAAATTGGCTTCTTGAAAAATTTGCCCCGTTTGGAATTTTATGGCCATTCCCTACCCCAGGATATTTTTTGAGGGCATGATTCATTTACAGCCCTGCAGTCCTTGTGAATATTATTGACCATTAGCAGTAGATTTAAAGCTGTCGTTTGAGGAAACGGCCTTAGGGTGGCAGCATTTCTACATTGCCAACTCTGCTTGCTAGGGAAACAGAACCTTGCTGCAAGTTGTGCTTTGAGGTTGCAGATTAGAGTGGAATGTGCCAGGACAAACCCCCATAAGTTTTAGCCTCCTTAATTCTTGTTTGTGTCTTCAAGTTGTAGTTTCTATCAAGCAAATTTGATTGAAAAATGTCTTTTGTTCTAGGTGTACAGAACCTTGTTCATTTACAGATATACATACATCTATTGATCTTTGGGTCCTTTTCCATGTCAGTTATTACAGAGTGTTGAGTAGACCACACTTGCTATTCCATAGGTCTTTGGGGATTATATATTTTATATGTAGTAGTATATGTGTGTTAACCCCAGTATCCTAATTTATCCATTCCTCACACCTTTTCTTTGGCTTAACCATAAGTTTGTCTTCTCAATCTGAGATTGTCTTTCTCTATGGAAATATGTTCATTTTTATGAATTTTCAGATAACATAAGTGATATCATAGGACATTTGTCTTTTGCATTCGGACTTACTTCACGTTGTGTGATTATCTCTAGGCTCATCTGTGGTGCTGCATATGCCATTCTTTTATTTTTTTCGTGACTGATATTCCATTCTGTCCATATACCACTTCTTCTTTGTCCATTCATCTGTTTATGGACCTTATTTTTGCTTCCATGTCTTGGCTATTTCAATATTGCTGCAGTGCACATTTGCCTGCCTCTGTCTTTCCGATTCTGGTGGTCTTAGGTTATAGGCCCAAAAGGTGCCCTGCCACATCATATGGTAGCTCAATTTTTACCTTTTAAAGCAGCTCCATTCAGTTTTCATTAGTGCTGTTACCCATTACATCCCACCAGCAGCTAGAAGGTACAGAGTTCTCTAAAACCACTTCAGCATTTATAGTTTGTAGACTTTTTGCTGATGGTCATTTGACTGGTGTGAGCTGAAATCTTTTTGGAGGTTGGATTTGCATGTGGCTAATAATTCCTTATACTGAGCTTTAGGCATGCCCTTTTTTTTCTTCTCCTTTTTTTAAAGATTGAGTACAACTTCCCTCTTCATATTGCCGTCTTCAAAAATTTGTCATGTGTTGAATTTCCTTGCCTATTCCCTACCCCAGGGTATTTTTTGTGGGCAGCTGTCATTTACAGCCCTGCAGTCCTTGTGACTATTAAGCAACCATTAGCACTGGGTTTAAAGCTGCTGTTTTGGGAAACAGCCACAAGGCGGCAGCATTATTACGTTCTCACCTCTTGTTACTAGGGCAACAGAGTCTTCCTGGAGGTAGTGTTCCGAGGTTGTAAATTAGAGAGGAGTGTGCTGGGATAAGCCCCCAGAAGTTTATGTCTCCTTACTTATGTTTGTTTTTTAAATTTAATTTCTCTTTCTTATCGGAGTAAATTCGATTAGAGTGTTGTGATTGTCTGGCTGTACAGAATGTGCTCAATGATTCATACATATGTCTGTTCATCTTCGGATCCTGTTACCATGTAATTTTTTACAGAATGTTGAGTAGACCTCCCTTGGTATTTGGCAGGTGTTTCGTGATTATATATTTTATATGTATTGGTGATTATATAATTCATAGAGTTTATATGTTATATGTTTATATACATTTAACATACATTAGTATATGTATGTTATCCCCATAGTCCTAATTTATCCATCTTCCCACCTTTCATTTTGGCGAACCATTCGTTTGTTTTATAAGTCTGTGAGTGTCTTTTTCTGTGGAAATATGTCCATTTGTAGCAATCTTAGGATAACAGGTATAAATGATATCATAGGATATTTGTCATTCCCTTTTGACTTACTTAACCTGATATGATTATTTCTAGGCTCATCTGTAGTCCTGAAAACGGCATTTTTCATTTTTTTCCCGAGGCTACTATTCCATTTAGTCCGTATACCACTTCTTCTTTGTCCATTCATCTGTTTATGGACCTTTTTTTTGCTTCCACGTCTTGGCTATTTCAGTAATGCTGCAGTGCACATTTGCCTGCCTCTGTCTTTCCGATTCTGGTGGTCTTAGGTTACAGGCCCAAAAGGTGCCCTGCCGCGTCATATGGTAGCTCAATTTTTACCTTTTAAAGCAACTCCATTCAGTTTTCGTTAGTGCTCTTACCACTTTACATCCCACCAGCAGCTACAAGGTACACAGTTCTCTAAAATCCCTTCAGCATTTACAGTTTGTAGACTGTTTGCTGATGGTCATTTGACTGGTGTGAGCTGAAACCTTTTTGGAGGTTGGATTTGCATGTGACTAATAATTCCTTATACTGAGCTTTAGGCATGTGCTTTTTATTCTTTTCCTTTTTTTTTTTAAAGAGTGAGTACAACTTCCCTCTTCATATTGACTTCTTCAAAAACTTGTCAAAGAAAACTTGAATTTTCTTGCCTATTCCCTACCCCAGGGCATTTTTTGAGGGCAGGTGTCATTTACAGCCCTGCAGTCCTTGTGACTCTTAAGCAACCATTAGCACTGGGTTTAAAGCTGCTGTTGTGGGAAACAGCCACAAGGCGGCAGCATTATTACGTTCTCACCTCTTGTTACTAGGGCAACAGAGTCTTCCTGGAGGTAGTGTTCCGAGGTTGTAAATTAGAGAGGAGTGTGCTGGGATAAGCCCCCAGAAGTTTATGTCTCCTTACTTATGTTTGTTTTTTAAATTTAATTTCTCTTTCTTATCGGAGTAAATTCGATTAGAGTGTTGTGATTGTCTGGCTGTACAGAATGTGCTCAATGATTCATACATATGTCTGTTCATCTTCGGATCCTGTTACCATGTAATTTTTTACAGAATGTTGAGTAGACCTCCCTTGGTATTTGGCAGGTGTTTCGTGATTATATATTTTATATGTATTGGTGATTATATAATTCATAGAGTTTATATGTTATATGTTTATATACATTTAACATACATTAGTATATGTATGTTATCCCCATAGTCCTAATTTATCCATCCTCCCACCTTTCATTTTGGCGAACCATTCGTTCGTTTTATAAGTCTGTGAGTGTCTTTTTCTGTGGAAATATGTTCATTGGTAGAAATCTTAGGATAACATGTATAAATGATATCATAGGATATTTGTTATTCCCTTTTGAATAACTTAACCTAATATGATTATTTCTAGGCTCATCTGTAGTCCTGAAAACGGCACTGTTCATTTTTTTCTGAGGCTACTATTCCATTCGGTACGTATACCACTTCTTCTTTGTCCATTTATCTGATGATGGACATTTTGTTTGTATCCATGTCTTAGCTATTGTAAATACTGCTGCAATACACGATTTTCCATCCCGTGTCTTTTTGATTCTGGCTTTCACAAGTGACAGGCCCAATAGTGGGCCTTCCGGATCATATGGTGACTCAATTTTTACCTTTAAACGCACTGCCATTCTGTTCCTATTATTGGCTGTTACCAGTTTACATCCCACTTAGACCGAGAGGTTACACTATTCTCCACAACTTCTTCAACATCTATTGTTTGTTGACTTTTTGCTGATGGTCATTGTGACTGGTGTTAGGTGATACCTTTGTGTAGATTGGATTTGCATGCGTCTAATAATTCCTGATGTTTTGCATTTCTCAGTGTCCTTTTCATTTTTTTTAAGATTGAGCTAAACTTACAACTTCAAATTGCCTTCTTGAAAAATTTACCGCGTTTGGATTTTTATGGCCATTCCCTACCCCAGGACATTTTTTGAGGGCATGAGTCATTTACAGCCCTGCCGTCCTTGTGAATATTAGTGACCATGAGCAGTAGATTTAAAGCTGCTCTTTGAGGAAACGGCCTTAGGGTGGCAGCATTTCTAAGTTGCCAACTCTGCTTGCTAGGGAAACAGAGCCTTGCTGCAAGTTGTGCTTTGAGGTTGCAGATTAGAGTGGAATGTGCCAGGACAAACCCCGATAAGTTTTAGCCTCCTTAATTCTTGTTTGTGTCTTTAAGTTGTAGTTTTTATCAGAGCAAATTTGATTGAAAAATGTCTTTTGTTCTAGGTGTACAGAATCTTGTTCATTTACACATATACATATATCTATTGATCTTTGGGTCCTTTTCCATGTCGGTTATTACAGAGTGTTGAGTAGACCACTCTTGGTATTCCATAGGTCTTTGGGGATTATATTTTTTATATGTATTAGTATATGTGTGTTAACCCCAATATCCTAATTTATCCATTCCTCACACCTTTTCTTTGGCTTAACCATAAGTTGTCTTCTCATTCTGAGATTGTCTTTCTCTATGGAAATATGTTCATTTTTATGAATTTTCAGATAACATAAGGGATATCATAGGACATTTGTCTTTCGCATTCTGACTTACTTCACGTTGTGTGATTATCTCTAGGCTCATCTGTGGTGCTGCATATGCCATTCTTTTATTTTTTTCGTGACTGATATTCCATTCTGTCCATATACCACTTCTTCTCTGTCCATTCATCTGTTTATGGACCTTCTTTTGGCTTCCATGTCGTGGCTATTTCAATATTGCTGCAGTGCACATTTGCCTGCCTCTGTCTTTCCGATTCTGGTGGTCTTAGGTTATAGGCCCAAAAGGTGCCCTGCCGCATCATATGGTAGCTCAATTTTTACCTTTTAAAGCAGCTCCATTCAGTTTTCGTTAGTGCTGTTACCAATTACATCCCACCAGCAGCTAGAAGGTACACAGTTCTCTAAAACCCCTTCAACATTTCTAGTTTGTAGACTGTTTGCTGATGGTCATTTGACTGGTGTGAGCTGAAACCTTTTTGGAGGTTGGATTTGTATGTGGCTAATAATTCCTTGTACTGAGCTTTAGGCATGTCCATGTTGTTCTTTTCCTTTTTTTTTAAAGTGTGAGTACAACTTCCCTCTTCATGTTGACTTCTTGAAAGATTTGTCATGTGTTGAATTTTCTTGCCTATTCCCTACCCCAGGGCATTTTTTGAGGGCAGATGCCATTTACAGCCCTGAGTCCTTGTGACTATTAAGCAACCATTAGCACTGGGTTTAAAGCTGCTGTTGTGGGAAACACCCACTAGGCGGCAGCATCATTACGTTCTCAACTCTTGTTATTAGGGCACCAGAGTCTTCCTGGACGTAGTGTTCCGAGGTTGTAAATTAGAGGGGAATGTGCTGGGACAAGCCCCCAGAAGTTTATGTCTCCTTACTTCTGTTTGTTTTTTAATTTAATTTCTATTTCTTATCGGAGAATATTGGATTAGAGTGTTGTGATTGTCTGGCTGTACAGAATCTGCTCAATGATTCATACATATGTCTGTTCATGTTCGGATTCTGTTACCATGTGTCTTATTACAGAATGTTGAGTAGACCTCGCATGGTATTTGGTAGGTGTTTTGTCATTATATATTTTATATGTATTGGTGATTATATAATTCATAGAGTTTATATGTTATATGTTTATATACATTTAACATACATTAGTATATGTATGTTAGCCCCATAATCCTAATTTATCCATCCTCCCACCTTTCATTTTGGTTAACCATTAGTTTCTTTTATAAGTCTGTGAGTGTCTTTTTCTGTGGAAATATGTCCATTTGTAGCAATCTTAGGATAACAGGTATAAATGATATCATAGGATATTTGTCATTCCCTTTTGACTTACTTAACCTGATATGATTATTTCTAGGCTCATCTGTATTCCTGAAAACGGCATTTTTCATTTTTTTTCCCGAGGCTACTATTCCATTTAGTCCGTATACCACTTCTTCTTTGTCCATTCATCTGTTTATGGACCTTTTTTTGGCTTCCACGTCTTGGCTATTTCACTAATGCTGCAGTGCACATTTGCCTGCCTCTGTCTTTCCGATTCTGGTGGTCTTAGGTTACAGGCCCGAAAGGTGCCCTGCCGCGTCATATGGTAGCTCAATTTTTACCTTTTAAAGCAGCTGCATTCAGTTTTCGTTAGTGCTGTTACCAATTACATCCCACCAGCAGCTAGAAGGTACACAGTTCTCTAAAACCCCTTCAGCATTTCTAGTTTGTAGACTGTTTGCTGATGGTCATTTGACTGGTGTGAGCTGAAACCTTTTTGGAGGTTGGATTTGTATGTGGCTAATAATTCCTTGTACTGAGCTTTAGGCATGTCCATGTTGTTCTTTTCCTTTTTTTTTAAAGTGTGAGTACAACTTCCCTCTTCATGTTGACTTCTTGAAAGATTTGTCATGTGTTGAATTTTCTTGCCTATTCCCTACCCCAGGGCATTTTTTGAGGGCAGATGCCATTTACAGCCCTGAGTCCTTGTGACTATTAAGCAACCATTAGCACTGGGTTTAAAGCTGCTGTTGTGGGAAACACCCACTAGGCGGCAGCATCATTACGTTCTCAACTCTTGTTATTAGGGCACCAGAGTCTTCCTGGACGTAGTGTTCCGAGGTTGTAAATTAGAGGGGAATGTGCTGGGACAAGCCCCCAGAAGTTTATGTCTCCTTACTTCTGTTTGTTTTTTAATTTAATTTCTATTTCTTATCGGAGAATATTGGATTAGAGTGTTGTGATTGTCTGGCTGTACAGAATCTGCTCAATGATTCATACATATGTCTGTTCATGTTCGGATTCTGTTACCATGTGTCTTATTACAGAATGTTGAGTAGACCTCGCATGGTATTTGGTAGGTGTTTTGTCATTATATATTTTATATGTATTGGTGATTATATAATTCATAGAGTTTATATGTTATATGTTTCTATACATTTAACATACATTAGTATATGTATGTTAGCCCCATAATCCTAATTTATCCATCCTCCCACCTTTCATTTTGGTTAACCATTAGTTTCTTTTATAAGTCTGTGAGTGTCTTTTTCTGTGGAAATATGTCCATTTGTAGCAATCTTAGGATAACAGGTATAAATGATATCATAGGATATTTGTCATTTCCTTTTGACTTACTTAACCTGATATGATTATTTCTAGGCTCATCTGTATTCCTGAAAACGGCATTTTTCATTTTTTTTCCCGAGGCTACTATTCCATTTAGTCCGTATACCACTTCTTCTCTGTCCATTCATCTGTTTATGGACCTTTTTTTGGCTTCCACGTCTTGGCTATTTCAGTAATGCTGCAGTGCACATTTGCCTGCCTCTGTCTTTCCGATTCTGGTGGTCTTAGGTTACAGGCCCAAAAGGTGCCCTGCCGCGTCATATGGTAGCTCAATTTTTACCTTTTAAAGCAACTCCATTCAGTTTTCGTTAGTGCTCTTACCACTTTACATCCCACCAGCAGCTACAAGGTACACAGTTCTCTAAAATCCCTTCAGCATTTACAGTTTGTAGACTGTTTGCTGATGGTCATTTGACTGGTGTGAGCTGAAACCTTTTTGGAGGTTGGATTTGCATGTGACTAATAATTCCTTATACTGAGCTTTAGGCATGTGCTTTTTATTCTTTTCCTTTTTTTTTTTAAAGAGTGAGTACAACTTCCCTCTTCATATTGACTTCTTCAAAAACTTGTCAAAGAAAACTTGAATTTTCTTGCCTATTCCCTACCCCAGGGCATTTTTTGAGGGCAGGTGTCATTTACAGCCCTGCAGTCCTTGTGACTCTTAAGCAACCATTAGCACTGGGTTTAAAGCTGCTGTTGTGGGAAACAGCCACAAGGCGGCAGCATTATTACGTTCTCACCTCTTGTTACTAGGGCAACAGAGTCTTCCTGGAGGTAGTGTTCCGAGGTTGTAAATTAGAGAGGAGTGTGCTGGGATAAGCCCCCAGAAGTTTATGTCTCCTTACTTATGTTTGTTTTTTAAATTTAATTTCTCTTTCTTATCGGAGTAAATTCGATTAGAGTGTTGTGATTGTCTGGCTGTACAGAATGTGCTCAATGATTCATACATATGTCTGTTCATCTTCGGATCCTGTTACCATGTAATTTTTTACAGAATGTTGAGTAGACCTCCCTTGGTATTTGGCCGGTGTTTCGTGATTATATATTTTATATGTATTGGTGATTATATAATTCATAGAGTTTATATGTTATATGTTTATATACATTTAACATACATTAGTATATGTATGTTATCCCCATAGTCCTAATTTATCCATCCTCCCACCTTTCATTTTGGCGAACCATTCGTTCGTTTTATAAGTCTGTGAGTGTCTTTTTCTGTGGAAATATGTTCATTGGTAGAAATCTTAGGATAACATGTATAAATGATATCATAGGATATTTGTTATTCCCTTTTGAATAACTTAACCTAATATGATTATTTCTAGGCTCATCTGTAGTCCTGAAAACGGCACTGTTCATTTTTTTCTGAGGCTACTATTCCATTCGGTACGTATACCACTTCTTCTTTGTCCATTTATCTGATGATGGACATTTTGTTTGTATCCATGTCTTAGCTATTGTAAATACTGCTGCAATACACGATTTTCCATCCCGTGTCTTTTTGATTCTGGCTTTCACAAGTGACAGGCCCAATAGTGGGCCTTCCGGATCATATGGTGACTCAATTTTTACCTTTAAACGCACTGCCATTCTGTTCCTATTATTGGCTGTTACCAGTTTACATCCCACTTAGACCGAGAGGTTACACTATTCTCCACAACTTCTTCAACATCTATTGTTTGTTGACTTTTTGCTGATGGTCATTGTGACTGGTGTTAGGTGATACCTTTGTGTAGATTGGATTTGCATGCGTCTAATAATTCCTGATGTTTTGCATTTCTCAGTGTCCTTTTCATTTTTTTTAAGATTGAGCTAAACTTACAACTTCAAATTGCCTTCTTGAAAAATTTACCGCGTTTGGATTTTTATGGCCATTCCCTACCCCAGGACATTTTTTGAGGGCATGAGTCATTTACAGCCCTGCCGTCCTTGTGAATATTAGTGACCATGAGCAGTAGATTTAAAGCTGCTCTTTGAGGAAACGGCCTTAGGGTGGCAGCATTTCTAAGTTGCCAACTCTGCTTGCTAGGGAAACAGAACCTTGCTGCAAGTTGTGCTTTGAGGTTGCAGATTAGAGTGGAATGTGCCAGGACAAACCCCGATAAGTTTTAGCCTCCTTAATTCTTGTTTGTGTCTTTAAGTTGTAGTTTTTATCAGAGCAAATTTGATTGAAAAATGTCTTTTGTTCTAGGTGTACAGAATCTTGTTCATTTACACATATACATATATCTATTGATCTTTGGGTCCTTTTCCATGTCGGTTATTACAGAGTGTTGAGTAGACCACTCTTGGTATTCCATAGGTCTTTGGGGATTATATTTTTTATATGTATTAGTATATGTGTGTTAACCCCAATATCCTAATTTATCCATTCCTCACACCATTTCTTTGGCTTAACCATAAGTTGTCTTCTCATTCTGAGATTGTCTTTCTCTATGGAAATATGTTCATTTTTATGAATTTTCAGATAACATAAGGGATATCATAGGACATTTGTCTTTCGCATTCTGACTTACTTCACGTTGTGTGATTATCTCTAGGCTCATCTGTGGTGCTGCATATGCCATTCTTTTATTTTTTTCGTGACTGATATTCCATTCTGTCCATATACCACTTCTTCTCTGTCCATTCATCTGTTTATGGACCTTCTTTTGGCTTCCATGTCGTGGCTATTTCAATATTGCTGCAGTGCACATTTGCCTGCCTCTGTCTTTCCGATTCTGGTGGTCTTAGGTTATAGGCCCAAAAGGTGCCCTGCCGCATCATATGGTAGCTCAATTTTTACCTTTTAAAGCAGCTGCATTCAGTTTTCGTTAGTGCTGTTACCAATTACATCCCACCAGCAGCTAGAAGGTACACAGTTCTCTAAAACCCCTTCAGCATTTCTAGTTTGTAGACTGTTTGCTGATGGTCATTTGACTGGTGTGAGCTGAAACCTTTTTGGAGGTTGGATTTGTATGTGGCTAATAATTCCTTGTACTGAGCTTTAGGCATGTCCATGTTGTTCTTTTCCTTTTTTTTTAAAGTGTGAGTACAACTTCCCTCTTCATGTTGACTTCTTGAAAGATTTGTCATGTGTTGAATTTTCTTGCCTATTCCCTACCCCAGGGCATTTTTTGAGGGCAGATGCCATTTACAGCCCTGAGTCCTTGTGACTATTAAGCAACCATTAGCACTGGGTTTAAAGCTGCTGTTGTGGGAAACACCCACTAGGCGGCAGCATCATTACGTTCTCAACTCTTGTTATTAGGGCACCAGAGTCTTCCTGGACGTAGTGTTCCGAGGTTGTAAATTAGAGGGGAATGTGCTGGGACAAGCCCCCAGAAGTTTATGTCTCCTTACTTCTGTTTGTTTTTTAATTTAATTTCTATTTCTTATCGGAGAATATTGGATTAGAGTGTTGTGATTGTCTGGCTGTACAGAATCTGCTCAATGATTCATACATATGTCTGTTCATGTTCGGATTCTGTTACCATGTGTCTTATTACAGAATGTTGAGTAGACCTCGCATGGTATTTGGTAGGTGTTTTGTCATTATATATTTTATATGTATTGGTGATTATATAATTCATAGAGTTTATATGTTATATGTTTCTATACATTTAACATACATTAGTATATGTATGTTAGCCCCATAATCCTAATTTATCCATCCTCCCACCTTTCATTTTGGTTAACCATTAGTTTCTTTTATAAGTCTGTGAGTGTCTTTTTCTGTGGAAATATGTCCATTTGTAGCAATCTTAGGATAACAGGTATAAATGATATCATAGGATATTTGTCATTCCCTTTTGACTTACTTAACCTGATATGATTATTTCTAGGCTCATCTGTAGTCCTGAAAACGGCATTTTTCATTTTTTTTCCCGAGGCTACTATTCCATTTAGTCCGTATACCACTTCTTCTTTGTCCATTCATCTGTTTATGGACCTTTTTTTGGCTTCCACGTCTTGGCTATTTCAGTAATGCTGCAGTGCACATTTGCCTGCCTCTGTCTTTCCGATTCTGGTGGTCTTAGGTTACAGGCCCGAAAGGTGCCCTGCCGCGTCATATGGTAGCTCAATTTTTACCTTTTAAAGCAGCTCCATTCAGTTTTCGTTAGTGCTCTTACCACTTTACATCCCACCAGCAGCTACAAGGTACACAGTTCTCTAAAATCCCTTCAGCATTTACAGTTTGTAGACTGTTTGCTGATGGTCATTTGACTGGTGTGAGCTGAAACCTTTTTGGAGGTTGGATTTGCATGTGACTAATAATTCCTTATACTGAGCTTTAGGCATGTGCTTTTTATTCTTTTCCTTTTTTTTTTTAAAGAGTGAGTACAACTTCCCTCTTCATATTGACTTCTTCAAAAACTTGTCAAAGAAAACTTGAATTTTCTTGCCTATTCCCTACCCCAGGGCATTTTTTGAGGGCAGGTGTCATTTACAGCCCTGCAGTCCTTGTGACTCTTAAGCAACCATTAGCACTGGGTTTAAAGCTGCTGTTGTGGGAAACAGCCACAAGGCGGCAGCATTATTACGTTCTCACCTCTTGTTACTAGGGCAACAGAGTCTTCCTGGAGGTAGTGTTCCGAGGTTGTAAATTAGAGAGGAGTGTGCTGGGATAAGCCCCCAGAAGTTTATGTCTCCTTACTTATGTTTGTTTTTTAAATTTAATTTCTCTTTCTTATCGGAGTAAATTCGATTAGAGTGTTGTGATTGTCTGGCTGTACAGAATGTGCTCAATGATTCATACATATGTCTGTTCATCTTCGGATCCTGTTACCATGTAATTTTTTACAGAATGTTGAGTAGACCTCCCTTGGTATTTGGCAGGTGTTTCGTGATTATATATTTTATATGTATTGGTGATTATATAATTCATAGAGTTTATATGTTATATGTTTCTATACATTTAACATACATTAGTATATGTATGTTATCCCCATAGTCCTAATTTATCCATCCTCCCACCTTTCATTTTGGCGAACCATTCGTTCGTTTTATAAGTCTGTGAGTGTCTTTTTCTGTGGAAATATGTTCATTGGTAGAAATCTTAGGATAACATGTATAAATGATATCATAGGATATTTGTTATTCCCTTTTGAATAACTTAACCTAATATGATTATTTCTAGGCTCATCTGTAGTCCTGAAAACGGCACTGTTCATTTTTTTCTGAGGCTACTATTCCATTTGGTACGTATACCACTTCTTCTTTGTCCATTTATCTGATGATGGACATTTTGTTTGTATCCATGTCTTAGCTATTGTAAATACTGCTGCAATACACGATTTTCCATCCCGTGTCTTTTTGATTCTGGCTTTCACAAGTGACAGGCCCAATAGTGGGCCTTCCGGATCATATGGTGACTCAATTTTTACCTTTAAACGCACTGCCATTCTGTTCCTATTATTGGCTGTTACCAGTTTACATCCCACTTAGACCGAGAGGTTACACTATTCTCCACAACTTCTTCAACATCTATTGTTTGTTGACTTTTTGCTGATGGTCATTGTGACTGGTGTTAGGTGATACCTTTGTGTAGATTGGATTTGCATGCGTCTAATAATTCCTGATGTTTTGCATTTCTCAGTGTCCTTTTCATTTTTTTTAAGATTGAGCTAAACTTACAACTTCAAATTGCCTTCTTGAAAAATTTACCGCGTTTGGATTTTTATGGCCATTCCCTACCCCAGGACATTTTTTGAGGGCATGAGTCATTTACAGCCCTGCCGTCCTTGTGAATATTAGTGACCATGAGCAGTAGATTTAAAGCTGCTCTTTGAGGAAACGGCCTTAGGGTGGCAGCATTTCTAAGTTGCCAACTCTGCTTGCTAGGGAAACAGAGCCTTGCTGCAAGTTGTGCTTTGAGGTTGCAGATTAGAGTGGAATGTGCCAGGACAAACCCCGATAAGTTTTAGCCTCCTTAATTCTTGTTTGTGTCTTTAAGTTGTAGTTTTTATCAGAGCAAATTTGATTGAAAAATGTCTTTTGTTCTAGGTGTACAGAATCTTGTTCATTTACACATATACATATATCTATTGATCTTTGGGTCCTTTTCCATGTCGGTTATTACAGAGTGTTGAGTAGACCACTCTTGGTATTCCATAGGTCTTTGGGGATTATATTTTTTATATGTATTAGTATATGTGTGTTAACCCCAATATCCTAATTTATCCATTCCTCACACCATTTCTTTGGCTTAACCATAAGTTGTCTTCTCATTCTGAGATTGTCTTTCTCTATGGAAATATGTTCATTTTTATGAATTTTCAGATAACATAAGGGATATCATAGGACATTTGTCTTTCGCATTCTGACTTACTTCACGTTGTGTGATTATCTCTAGGCTCATCTGTGGTGCTGCATATGCCATTCTTTTATTTTTTTCGTGACTGATATTCCATTCTGTCCATATACCACTTCTTCTCTGTCCATTCATCTGTTTATGGACCTTCTTTTGGCTTCCATGTCGTGGCTATTTCAATATTGCTGCAGTGCACATTTGCCTGCCTCTGTCTTTCCGATTCTGGTGGTCTTAGGTTATAGGCCCAAAAGGTGCCCTGCCGCATCATATGGTAGCTCAATTTTTACCTTTTAAAGCAGCTGCATTCAGTTTTCGTTAGTGCTGTTACCAATTACATCCCACCAGCAGCTAGAAGGTACACAGTTCTCTAAAACCCCTTCAGCATTTCTAGTTTGTAGACTGTTTCCTGATGGTCATTTGACTGGTGTGAGCTGAAACCTTTTTGGAGGTTGGATTTGTATGTGGCTAATAATTCCTTGTACTGAGCTTTAGGCATGTCCATGTTGTTCTTTTCCTTTTTTTTTTAAAGTGTGAGTACAACTTCCCTCTTCATGTTGACTTCTTGAAAGATTTGTCATGTGTTGAATTTTCTTGCCTATTCCCTACCCCAGGGCATTTTTTGAGGGCAGATGCCATTTACAGCCCTGAGTCCTTGTGACTATTAAGCAACCATTAGCACTGGGTTTAAAGCTGCTGTTGTGGGAAACACCCACTAGGCGGCAGCATCATTACGTTCTCAACTCTTGTTATTAGGGCACCAGAGTCTTCCTGGACGTAGTGTTCCGAGGTTGTAAATTAGAGGGGGATGTGCTGGGACAAGCCCCCAGAAGTTTATGTCTCCTTACTTCTGTTTGTTTTTTAATTTAATTTCTATTTCTTATCGGAGAATATTGGATTAGAGTGTTGTGATTGTCTGGCTGTACAGAATCTGCTCAATGATTCATACATATGTCTGTTCATGTTCGGATTCTGTTACCATGTGTCTTATTACAGAATGTTGAGTAGACCTCGCATGGTATGTGGTAGGTGTTTCGTGATTATATATTTTATATGTATTGGTGATTATATAATTCATAGAGTTTATATGTTATATGTTTATATACATTTAACATACATTAGTATATGTATGTTAGCCCCATAATCCTAATTTATCCATCCTCCCACCTTTCATTTTGGTTAACCATTAGTTTGTTGTATAAGTGTGTGTTGTCTTTTTTTGTGGAAATGTGTTCATTGGTAGCAGTCTTAGGATAACATGTATAAATGATATCATAGGATATTTGTCATTCCCTTTTGACTTACTTAACCTAATATGATCATTTCTAGGCTCATCTGTATTCCTCAAAATGGCATTGTTCATTTTTTTACCGAGGTTACTATTCCATTCTGTCCGTATACCACTTTTCCTTTGTCCATTCATTTGTTTTTGGACCGTTTTTTTGCTTCCATATCTTGGCTATTTCAATATTGCTGCAGTGCCCATTTGCCTGCCTCTGTCTTTCCGATTCTGGTGGTCTTAGGTTATAGGCCCAAAAGGTGCCCTGCCGCATCATATGGTAGCTCAATTTTTACCTTTTAAAGTAGCTCCATTCAGTTTTCGTTAGTGCTGTTACCCATTACATCCCACCAGCAGCTAGATGGTACACAGTTCTCTAAATCCCCTTCAGCATGTATAGTCTGTAGACTTTCTGCTGATGGTCATTTGACTGGTGTGAGCTGAAACCTTTTTGGAGGTTGGGTTTGCATGTGGCTAATATTTCCTTATACTGAGCTTTAGGCGTGTCCATTTTTTTCTTTTCCTTTTTTTTAAAGAGTGAGTACAACTTCCCTCTTCATATTGCCTTCTTCAAAAATTTGTCATGTGTTGAATTTTCTTGCCTATTCCCTCCAGCAGGGCATTTTTTGAGGGCAGGTGTCATTTTCAGCCCTGCAATCCTTGTGACTATTAAGCAACCACTAGCACTGGCTTTAAAGCTGCTGTTGTGGGAAACAGCCACAAGGCGGCAGCATTATTACGTTCTCAACTTTTGGTTTTAGGGCAACAGAGTCTTCCTGGACGTAGTGTTCCGAGGTTGTAAATTAGAGGGGAATGTGCTGGGACAAGCCCCCAAAAGTTTATGTCTCCTTACTTTTGTTTGTTTTTTAAATTTAATTTCTATTTCTTATTGGAGTAAATTTGATTAGAGTGTTGTGATTGTGTGGCTGTACAGAATCTGCGCAATAATTCCTACATATGTCTGTTCATCTTTGGATCCTGTTACCATGTATGTTTTACAGAATGTTGAGTAGACCTCCCTTGGTATTTGGTAGGTGTTTTGTCATTATATATTTTATATGTATTGGTGATTCTATAATTCATATAGTTTATATGTTTTATGTTTATATACATTTAACATACATTAGTATATGTATGTTAGCCCCATAGTCCTAATTTATCCATCCTCCCAACTTTCCTTTTGGCTAACCATTCGTTTATTTTATAAGTCTGTGAGTGTCTTTTTCTGTGGAAATATGTTCATTGGTAGCAATCTTAGGATAACATGTATAAATGATATCATAGGATATTTGTCATTCCCTTTTGACTTACTTAACCTAATATGATTATTTCTAGGCTCATCTGTAGTCCTGAAAACGGCACTGTTCATTTTTTTCCTGAGTCTAGTATTCCATTCGGTACGTATACCACTTCTTCTTTGTCCATTTATCTGTTGATGGACATTTTGTTTGCTTCCATGTTTTGGCTGTTGTAAATACTGCTGCAGTACACGATTCTCCATCCCGTGTCTTTTTGATTCTGGCTTTTACAGGTGACAGGACCCATAGTGGGCCTTCCGGATCATATGGTGACTCAATTTTTACCTTTAAACGCACTGCCATTCTGTTCCTATTATTGGCTGTTACCAGTTTACATCCCACTTAGACCGAGAGGTTACGCTATTCTCCACAACTTCTTCAACATCTATTGTTTGTTGACTTTTTGCTGATGGTCATTCTGACTGGTGTGAGGTGATACCTTTGTGTAGATTGGATTTGCCTGCGTCTAGTAATTCCTGATGTTTTGCCTTTATCAATGTCCTTTTCATGTTTTTTTAAGATTGAGCTAAACTCACAACTTCAAATTGGCTTCTTGAAAAATTTGCCCCGTTTGGAATTTTATGGCCATTCCCTACCCCAGGATATTTTTTGAGGGCATGATTCATTTACAGCCCTGCAGTCCTTGTGAATATTATTGACCATTAGCAGTAGATTTAAAGCTGTCGTTTGAGGAAACGGCCTTAGGGTGGCAGCATTTCTACATTGCCAACTCTGCTTGCTAGGGAAACAGAACCTTGCTGCAAGTTGTGCTTTGAGGTTGCAGATGAGAGTGGAATGTGCCAGGACAAACCCCCATAAGTTTTAGCCTCCTTAATTCTTGTTTGTGTCTTCAAGTTGTAGTTTCTATCAAGCAAATTTGATTGAAAAATGTCTTTTGTTCTAGGTGTACAGAACCTTGTTCATTTACACATATACATACATCTATTGATCTTTGGGTCCTTTTCCATGTCAGTTATTACAGAGTGTTGAGTAGACCACACTTGCTATTCCATAGGTCTTTGGGGATTATATATTTTATATGTAGTAGTATATGTGTGTTAACCCCAGTATCCTAATTTATCCATTCCTCACACCTTTTCTTTGGCTTAACCATAAGTTTGTCTTCTCAATCTGAGATTGTCTTTCTCTATGGAAATATGTTCATTTTTATGAATTTTCAGATAACATAAGTGATATCATAGGACATTTGTCTTTTGCATTCGGACTTACTTCACGTTGTGTGATTATCTCTAGGCTCATCTGTGGTGCTGCATATGCCATTCTTTTATTTTTTTCGTGACTGATATTCCATTCTGTCCATATACCACTTCTTCTTTGTCCATTCATCTGTTTATGGACCTTATTTTTGCTTCCATGTCTTGGCTATTTCAATATTGCTGCAGTGCACATTTGCCTGCCTCTGTCTTTCCGATTCTGGTGGTCTTAGGTTATAGGCCCAAAAGGTGCCCTGCCGCATCATATGGTAGCTCAATTTTTACCTTTTAAAGCAGCTCCATTCAGTTTTCATTAGTGCTGTTACCCATTACATCCCACCAGCAGCTAGAAGGTACAGAGTTCTCTAAAACCACTTCAGCATTTATAGTTTGTAGACTTTTTGCTGATGGTCATTTCACTGGTGTGAGCTGAAATCTTTTTGGAGGTTGGATTTGCATGTGGCTAATAATTCCTTATACTGAGCTTTAGGCATGCCCTTTTTTTTCTTCTCCTTTTTTTTAAAGATTGAGTACAACTTCCCTCTTCATATTGCCGTCTTCAAAAATTTGTCATGTGTTGAATTTCCTTGCCTATTCCCTACCCCAGGGCATTTTTTGTGGGCAGCTGTCATTTACAGCCCTGCAGTCCTTGTGACTATTAAGCAACCATTAGCACTGGGTTTAAAGCTGCTGTTGTGGGAAACAGCCACAAGGCGGCAGCATTATTACATTCTCACCTCTTGTTACTAGGGTAACAAAATCTTCCTGGAAGTAGTGTTCCGAGGTTGTAAATTAGAGGGGAATGTGCTGGGACAAGCCCCCAGAAGTTTATGTCTCCTTAGTAATGTTTGTTTTTTGAAATTTAATTTATATTTCTTATCAGAGTAATTTTGATTAGAGTGTTGTGATTGTCTGGCTGTACAGAATGTGCTCAATCATTCATATATATGTCTGTTCATCTTCGGATCCTGTTACGATGTATGATATTCAGAATGTTGAGTAGACCTCCCTCGGTATTTGGTAGCTGTTTTCTCATTATATACTTTATATGTATTGGTGATTATATAATTCATAGAGTTTATATATTATATGTTTATATACATTTAACAAACCTTAGTATATGTATGTTAGCCCCATAATCCTAATTTATCCATCCTCCCACCTTTCATTTTGGTTAACCATTAGTTTGTTGTATAAGTGTGTGTTGTCTTTTTTTGTGGAAATGTGTTCATTGGTAGCAGTCTTAGGATAACATGTATAAATGATATCATAGGATATTTGTCATTCCCTTTTGACTTACTTAACCTAATATGATCATTTCTAGGCTCATCTGTATTCCTCAAAATGGCATTGTTCATTTTTTTACCGAGGTTACTATTCCATTCTGTCCGTATACCACTTTTCCTTTGTCCATTCATTTGTTTTTGGACCGTTTTTTTGCTTCCATATCTTGGCTATTTCAATATTGCTGCAGTGCCCATTTGCCTGCCTCTGTCTTTCCGATTCTGGTGGTCTTAGGTTATAGGCCCAAAAGGTGCCCTGCCGCATCATATGGTAGCTCAATTTTTACCTTTTAAAGTAGCTCCATTCAGTTTTCGTTAGTGCTGTTACCCATTACATCCCACCAGCAGCTAGATGGTACACAGTTCTCTAAATCCCCTTCAGCATGTATAGTCTGTAGACTTTCTGCTGATGGTCATTTGACTGGTGTGAGCTGAAACCTTTTTGGAGGTTGGGTTTGCATGTGGCTAATAATTCCTTATACTGAGCTTTAGGCGTGTCCATTTTTTTCTTTTCCTTTTTTTTAAAGAGTGAGTACAACTTCCCTCTTCATATTGCCTTCTTCAAAAATTTGTCATGTGTTGAATTTTCTTGCCTATTCCCTCCAGCAGGGCGTTTTTTGAGGGCAGGTGTCATTTTCAGCCCTGCAATCCTTGTGACTATTAAGCAACCACTAGCACTGGCTTTAAAGCTGCTGTTGTGGGAAACAGCCACAAGGCGGCAGCATTATTACGTTCTCAACTTTTGGTTTTAGGGCAACAGAGTCTTCCTGGACGTAGTGTTCCGAGGTTGTAAATTAGAGGGGAATGTGCTGGGACAAGCCCCCAAAAGTTTATGTCTCCTTACTTTTGTTTGTTTTTTAAATTTAATTTCTATTTCTTATTGGAGTAAATTTGATTAGAGTGTTGTGATTGTGTGGCTGTACAGAATCTGCGCAATAATTCCTACATATGTCTGTTCATCTTTGGATCCTGTTACCATGTATGTTTTACAGAATGTTGAGTAGACCTCCCTTGGTATTTGGTAGGTGTTTTGTCATTATATATTTTATATGTATTGGTGATTCTATAATTCATATAGTTTATATGTTTTATGTTTATATACATTTAACATACATTAGTATATGTATGTTAGCCCCATAGTCCTAATTTATCCATCCTCCCAACTTTCCTTTTGGCTAACCATTCGTTTGTTTTATAAGTCTGTGAGTGTCTTTTTCTGTGGAAATATGTTCATTGGTAGCAATCTTAGGATAACATGTATAAATGATATCATAGGATATTTGTCATTCCCTTTTGACTTACTTAACCTAATATGATCATTTCTAGGCTCATCTGTATTCCTCAAAATGGCATTGTTCATTTTTTTACCGAGGTTACTATTCCATTCTGTCCGTATACCACTTTTCCTTTGTCCATTCATTTGTTTTTGGACCGTTTTTTTGCTTCCATATCTTGGCTATTTCAATATTGCTGCAGTGCCCATTTGCCTGCCTCTGTCTTTCCGATTCTGGTGGTCTTAGGTTATAGGCCCAAAAGGTGCCCTGCCGCATCATATGGTAGCTCAATTTTTACCTTTTAAAGTAGCTCCATTCAGTTTTCGTTAGTGCTGTTACCCATTACATCCCACCAGCAGCTAGATGGTACACAGTTCTCTAAATCCCCTTCAGCATGTATAGTCTGTAGACTTTCTGCTGATGGTCATTTGACTGGTGTGAGCTGAAACCTTTTTGGAGGTTGGGTTTGCATGTGGCTAATAATTCCTTATACTGAGCTTTAGGCGTGTCCATTTTTTTCTTTTCCTTTTTTTTAAAGAGTGAGTACAACTTCCCTCTTCATATTGCCTTCTTCAAAAATTTGTCATGTGTTGAATTTTCTTGCCTATTCCCTCCAGCAGGGCATTTTTTGAGGGCAGGTGTCATTTTCAGCCCTGCAATCCTTGTGACTATTAAGCAACCACTAGCACTGGCTTTAAAGCTGCTGTTGTGGGAAACAGCCACAAGGCGGCAGCATTATTACGTTCTCAACTTTTGGTTTTAGGGCAACAGAGTCTTCCTGGACGTAGTGTTCCGAGGTTGTAAATTAGAGGGGAATGTGCTGGGACAAGCCCCCAAAAGTTTATGTCTCCTTACTTTTGTTTGTTTTTTAAATTTAATTTCTATTTCTTATTGGAGTAAATTTGATTAGAGTGTTGTGATTGTGTGGCTGTACAGAATCTGCGCAATAATTCCTACATATGTCTGTTCATCTTTGGATCCTGTTACCATGTATGTTTTACAGAATGTTGAGTAGACCTCCCTTGGTATTTGGTAGGTGTTTTGTCATTATATATTTTATATGTATTGGTGATTCTATAATTCATATAGTTTATATGTTTTATGTTTATATACATTTAACATACATTAGTATATGTATGTTAGCCCCATAGTCCTAATTTATCCATCCTCCCAACTTTCCTTTTGGCTAACCATTCTTTTGTTTTATAAGTCTGTGAGTGTCTTTTTCTGTGGAAATATGTTCATTGGTAGCAATCTTAGGATAACATGTATAAATGATATCATAGGATATTTGTCATTCCCTTTTGACTTACTTAACCTAATATGATTATTTCTAGGCTCATCTGTAGTCCTGAAAACGGCACTGTTCATTTTTTTCCTGAGTCTAGTATTCCATTCGGTACGTATACCACTTCTTCTTTGTCCATTTATCTGTTGATGGACATTTTGTTTGCTTCCATGTTTTGGCTGTTGTAAATACTGCTGCAGTACACGATTCTCCATCCCGTGTCTTTTTGATTCTGGCTTTTACAGGTGACAGGACCAATAGTGGGCCTTGCGGATCATATGGTGACTCAATTTTTACCTTTAAACGCACTGCCATTCTGTTCCTATTATTGGCTGTTACCAGTTTACATCCCACTTAGACCGAGAGGTTACGCTATTCTCCACAACTTCTTCAACATCTATTGTTTGTTGACTTTTTGCTGATGGTCATTCTGACTGGTGTGAGGTGATACCTTTGTGTAGATTGGATTTGCCTGCGTCTAGTAATTCCTGATGTTTTGCCTTTATCAATGTCCTTTTCATGTTTTTTTAAGATTGAGCTAAACTCACAACTTCAAATTGGCTTCTTGAAAAATTTGCCCCGTTTGGAATTTTATGGCCATTCCCTACCCCAGGATATTTTTTGAGGGCATGATTCATTTACAGCCCTGCAGTCCTTGTGAATATTATTGACCATTAGCAGTAGATTTAAAGCTGTCGTTTGAGGAAACGGCCTTAGGGTGGCAGCATTTCTACATTGCCAACTCTGCTTGCTAGGGAAACAGAACCTTGCTGCAAGTTGTGCTTTGAGGTTGCAGATTAGAGTGGAATGTGCCAGGACAAACCCCCATAAGTTTTAGCCTCCTTAATTCTTGTTTGTGTCTTCAAGTTGTAGTTTCTATCAAGCAAATTTGATTGAAAAATGTCTTTTGTTCTAGGTGTACAGAACCTTGTTCATTTACACATATACATACATCTATTGATCTTTGGGTCCTTTTCCATGTCAGTTATTACAGAGTGTTGAGTAGACCACACTTGCTATTCCATAGGTCTTTGGGGATTATATATTTTATATGTAGTAGTATATGTGTGTTAACCCCAGTATCCTAATTTATCCATTCCTCACACCTTTTCTTTGGCTTAACCATAAGTTTGTCTTCTCAATCTGAGATTGTCTTTCTCTATGGAAATATGTTCATTTTTATGAATTTTCAGATAACATAAGTGATATCATAGGACATTTGTCTTTTGCATTCGGACTTACTTCACATTGTGTGATTATCTCTAGGCTCATCTGTGGTGCTGCATATGCCATTCTTTTATTTTTTTCGTGACTGATATTCCATTCTGTCCATATACCACTTCTTCTTTGTCCATTCATCTGTTTATGGACCTTATTTTTGCTTCCATGTCTTGGCTATTTCAATATTGCTGCAGTGCACATTTGCCTGCCTCTGTCTTTCCGATTCTGGTGGTCTTAGGTTATAGGCCCAAAAGGTGCCCTGCCGCATCATATGGTAGCTCAATTTTTACCTTTTAAAGCAGCTCCATTCAGTTTTCATTAGTGCTGTTACCCATTACATCCCACCAGCAGCTAGAAGGTACAGAGTTCTCTAAAACCACTTCAGCATTTATAGTTTGTAGACTTTTTGCTGATGGTCATTTCACTGGTGTGAGCTGAAATCTTTTTGGAGGTTGGATTTGCATGTGGCTAATAATTCCTTATACTGAGCTTTAGGCATGCCCTTTTTTTTCTTCTCCTTTTTTTTAAAGATTGAGTACAACTTCCCTCTTCATATTGCCGTCTTCAAAAATTTGTCATGTGTTGAATTTCCTTGCCTATTCCCTACCCCAGGGCATTTTTTGTGGGCAGCTGTCATTTACAGCCCTGCAGTCCTTGTGACTATTAAGCAACCATTAGCACTGGGTTTAAAGCTGCTGTTGTGGGAAACAGCCACAAGGCGGCAGCATTATTACATTCTCACCTCTTGTTACTAGGGTAACAAAATCTTCCTGGAAGTAGTGTTCCGAGGTTGTAAGTTAGAGGGGAATGTGCTGGGACAAGCCCCCAGAAGTTTATGTCTCCTTAGTAATGTTTGTTTTTTGAAATTTAATTTATATTTCTTATCAGAGTAATTTTGATTAGAGTGTTGTGATTGTCTGGCTGTACAGAATGTGCTCAATCATTCATATATATGTCTGTTCATCTTCGGATCCTGTTACGATGTATGATATTCAGAATGTTGAGTAGACCTCCCTCGGTATTTGGTAGCTGTTTTCTCATTATATACTTTATATGTATTGGTGATTATATAATTCATAGAGTTTATATATTATATGTTTATATACATTTAACAAACCTTAGTATATGTATGTTAGCCCCATAATCCTAATTTATCCATCCTCCCACCTTTCATTTTGGTTAACCATTAGTTTGTTGTATAAGTGTGTGTTGTCTTTGTTTGTGGAAATGTGTTCATTGGTAGCAGTCTTAGGATAACATGTATAAATGATATCATAGGATATTTGTCATTCCCTTTTGACTTACTTAACCTAATATGATCATTTCTAGGCTCATCTGTATTCCTCAAAATGGCATTGTTCATTTTTTTACCGAGGTTACTATTCCATTCTGTCCGTATACCACTTTTCCTTTGTCCATTCATTTGTTTTTGGACCGTTTTTTTGCTTCCATATCTTGGCTATTTCAATATTGCTGCAGTGCCCATTTGCCTGCCTCTGTCTTTCCGATTCTGGTGGTCTTAGGTTATAGGCCCAAAAGGTGCCCTGCCGCATCATATGGTAGCTCAATTTTTACCTTTTAAAGTAGCTCCATTCAGTTTTCGTTAGTGCTGTTACCCATTACATCCCACCAGCAGCTAGATGGTACACAGTTCTCTAAATCCCCTTCAGCATGTATAGTCTGTAGACTTTCTGCTGATGGTCATTTGACTGGTGTGAGCTGAAACCTTTTTGGAGGTTGGGTTTGCATGTGGCTAATAATTCCTTATACTGAGCTTTAGGCGTGTCCATTTTTTTCTTTTCCTTTTTTTTAAAGAGTGAGTACAACTTCCCTCTTCATATTGCCTTCTTCAAAAATTTGTCATGTGTTGAATTTTCTTGCCTATTCCCTCCAGCAGGGCATTTTTTGAGGGCAGGTGTCATTTTCAGCCCTGCAATCCTTGTGACTATTAAGCAACCACTAGCACTGGCTTTAAAGCTGCTGTTGTGGGAAACAGCCACAAGGCGGCAGCATTATTACGTTCTCAACTTTTGGTTTTAGGGCAACAGAGTCTTCCTGGACGTAGTGTTCCGAGGTTGTAAATTAGAGGGGAATGTGCTGGGACAAGCCCCCAAAAGTTTATGTCTCCTTACTTTTGTTTGTTTTTTAAATTTAATTTCTATTTCTTATTGGAGTAAATTTGATTAGAGTGTTGTGATTGTGTGGCTGTACAGAATCTGCGCAATAATTCCTACATATGTCTGTTCATCTTTGGATCCTGTTACCATGTATGTTTTACAGAATGTTGAGTAGACCTCCCTTGGTATTTGGTAGGTGTTTTGTCATTATATATTTTATATGTATTGGTGATTCTATAATTCATATAGTTTATATGTTTTATGTTTATATACATTTAACATACATTAGTATATGTATGTTAGCCCCATAGTCCTAATTTATCCATCCTCCCAACTTTCCTTTTGGCTAACCATTCGTTTGTTTTATAAGTCTGTGAGTGTCTTTTTCTGTGGAAATATGTTCATTGGTAGCAATCTTAGGATAACATGTATAAATGATATCATAGGATATTTGTCATTCCCTTTTGACTTACTTAACCTAATATGATTATTTCTAGGCTCATCTGTAGTCCTGAAAACGGCACTGTTCATTTTTTTCCTGAGTCTAGTATTCCATTCGGTACGTATACCACTTCTTCTTTGTCCATTTATCTGTTGATGGACATTTTGTTTGCTTCCATGTTTTGGCTGTTGTAAATACTGCTGCAGTACACGATTCTCCATCCCGTGTCTTTTTGATTCTGGCTTTTACAGGTGACAGGACCCATAGTGGGCCTTCCGGATCATATGGTGACTCAATTTTTACCTTTAAACGCACTGCCATTCTGTTCCTATTATTGGCTGTTACCAGTTTACATCCCACTTAGACCGAGAGGTTACGCTGTTCTCCACAACTTCTTCAACATCTATTGTTTGTTGACTTTTTGCTGATGGTCATTCTGACTGGTGTGAGGTGATACCTTTGTGTAGATTGGATTTGCCTGCGTCTAGTAATTCCTGATGTTTTGCCTTTATCAATGTCCTTTTCATGTTTTTTTAAGATTGAGCTAAACTCACAACTTCAAATTGGCTTCTTGAAAAATTTGCCCCGTTTGGAATTTTATGGCCATTCCCTACCCCAGGATATTTTTTGAGGGCATGATTCATTTACAGCCCTGCAGTCCTTGTGAATATTATTGACCATTAGCAGTAGATTTAAAGCTGTCGTTTGAGGAAACGGCCTTAGGGTGGCAGCATTTCTACATTGCCAACTCTGCTTGCTAGGGAAACAGAACCTTGCTGCAAGTTGTGCTTTGAGGTTGCAGATTAGAGTGGAATGTGCCAGGACAAACCCCCATAAGTTTTAGCCTCCTTAATTCTTGTTTGTGTCTTCAAGTTGTAGTTTCTATCAAGCAAATTTGATTGAAAAATGTCTTTTGTTCTAGGTGTACAGAATCTTGTTCATTTACACATATACATACATCTATTGATCTTTGGGTCCTTTTCCATGTCAGTTATTACAGAGTGTTGAGTAGACCACACTTGCTATTCCATAGGTCTTTGGGGATTATATATTTTATATGTAGTAGTATATGTGTGTTAACCCCAGTATCCTAATTTATCCATTCCTCACACCTTTTCTTTGGCTTAACCATAAGTTTGTCTTCTCAATCTGAGATTGTCTTTCTCTATGGAAATATGTTCATTTTTATGAATTTTCAGATAACATAAGTGATATCATAGGACATTTGTCTTTTGCATTCGGACTTACTTCACGTTGTGTGATTATCTCTAGGCTCATCTGTGGTGCTGCATATGCCATTCTTTTATTTTTTTCGTGACTGATATTCCATTCTGTCCATATACCACTTCTTCTCTGTCCATTCATCTGTTTATGGACCTTCTTTTGGCTTCCATGTCGTGGCTATTTCAATATTGCTGCAGTGCACATTTGCCTGCCTCTGTCTTTCCGATTCTGGTGGTCTTAGGTTATAGGCCCAAAAGGTGCCCTGCCGCATCATATGGTAGCTCAATTTTTACCTTTTAAAGCAGCTGCATTCAGTTTTCGTTAGTGCTGTTACCAATTACATCCCACCAGCAGCTAGAAGGTACACAGTTCTCTAAAACCCCTTCAGCATTTCTAGTTTGTAGACTGTTTGCTGATGGTCATTTGACTGGTGTGAGCTGAAACCTTTTTGGAGGTTGGATTTGTATGTGGCTAATAATTCCTTGTACTGAGCTTTAGGCATGTCCATGTTGTTCTTTTCCTTTTTTTTTAAAGTGTGAGTACAACTTCCCTCTTCATGTTGACTTCTTGAAAGATTTGTCATGTGTTGAATTTTCTTGCCTATTCCCTACCCCAGGGCATTTTTTGAGGGCAGATGCCATTTACAGCCCTGAGTCCTTGTGACTATTAAGCAACCATTAGCACTGGGTTTAAAGCTGCTGTTGTGGGAAACACCCACTAGGCGGCAGCATCATTACGTTCTCAACTCTTGTTATTAGGGCACCAGAGTCTTCCTGGACGTAGTGTTCCGAGGTTGTAAATTAGAGGGGAATGTGCTGGGACAAGCCCCCAGAAGTTTATATCTCCTTACTTCTGTTTGTTTTTTAATTTAATTTCTATTTCTTATCGGAGAATATTGGATTAGAGTGTTGTGATTGTCTGGCTGTACAGAATCTGCTCAATGATTCATACATATGTCTGTTCATGTTCGGATTCTGTTACCATGTGTCTTATTACAGAATGTTGAGTAGACCTCGCATGGTATTTGGTAGGTGTTTTGTCATTATATATTTTATATGTATTGGTGATTATATAATTCATAGAGTTTATATGTTATATGTTTCTATACATTTAACATACATTAGTATATGTATGTTAGCCCCATAATCCTAATTTATCCATCCTCCCACCTTTCATTTTGGTTAACCATTAGTTTCTTTTATAAGTCTGTGAGTGTCTTTTTCTGTGGAAATATGTCCATTTGTAGCAATCTTAGGATAACAGGTATAAATGATATCATAGGATATTTGTCATTCCCTTTTGACTTACTTAACCTGATATGATTATTTCTAGGCTCATCTGTATTCCTGAAAACGGCATTTTTCATTTTTTTTCCCGAGGCTACTATTCCATTTAGTCCGTATACCACTTCTTCTTTGTCCATTCATCTGTTTATGGACCTTTTTTTGGCTTCCATGTCTTGGCTATTTCAGTAATGCTGCAGTGCACATTTGCCTGCCTCTGTCTTTCCGATTCTGGTGGTCTTAGGTTACAGGCCCAAAAGGTGCCCTGCCGCGTCATATGGTAGCTCAATTTTTACCTTTTAAAGCAGCTGCATTCAGTTTTCGTTAGTGCTGTTACCAATTACATCCCACCAGCAGCTAGAAGGTACACAGTTCTCTAAAACCCCTTCAGCATTTCTAGTTTGTAGACTGTTTGCTGATGGTCATTTGACTGGTGTGAGCTGAAACCTTTTTGGAGGTTGGATTTGTATGTGGCTAATAATTCCTTGTACTGAGCTTTAGGCATGTCCATGTTGTTCTTTTCCTTTTTTTTTAAAGTGTGAGTACAACTTCCCTCTTCATGTTGACTTCTTGAAAGATTTGTCATGTGTTGAATTTTCTTGCCTATTCCCTACCCCAGGGCATTTTTTGAGGGCAGATGCCATTTACAGCCCTGAGTCCTTGTGACTATTAAGCAACCATTAGCACTGGGTTTAAAGCTGCTGTTGTTGGAAACACCCACTAGGCGGCAGCATCATTACGTTCTCAACTCTTGTTATTAGGGCACCAGAGTCTTCCTGGGCGTAGTGTTCCGAGGTTGTAAATTAGAGGGGAATGTGCTGGGACAAGCCCCCAGAAGTTTATGTCTCCTTACTTCTGTTTGTTTTTTAATTTAATTTCTATTTCTTATCGGAGAATATTGGATTAGAGTGTTGTGATTGTCTGGCTGTACAGAATCTGCTCAATGATTCATACATATGTCTGTTCATGTTCGGATTCTGTTACCATGTGTCTTATTACAGAATGTTGAGTAGACCTCGCATGGTATTTGGTAGGTGTTTTGTCATTATATATTTTATATGTATTGGTGATTATATAATTCATAGAGTTTATATGTTATATGTTTCTATACATTTAACATACATTAGTATATGTATGTTAGCCCCATAATCCTAATTTATCCATCCTCCCACCTTTCATTTTGGTTAACCATTAGTTTCTTTTATAAGTCTGTGAGTGTCTTTTTCTGTGGAAATATGTCCATTTGTAGCAATCTTAGGATAACAGGTATAAATGATATCATAGGATATTTGTCATTCCCTTTTGACTTACTTAACCTGATATGATTATTTCTAGGCTCATCTGTAGTCCTGAAAACGGCATTTTTCATTTTTTTTCCCGAGGCTACTATTCCATTTAGTCCGTATACCACTTCTTCTCTGTCCATTCATCTGTTTATGGACCTTTTTTTGGCTTCCACGTCTTGGCTATTTCAGTAATGCTGCAGTGCACATTTGCCTGCCTCTGTCTTTCCGATTCTGGTGGTCTTAGGTTACAGGCCCAAAAGGTGCCCTGCCGCGTCATATGGTAGCTCAATTTTTACCTTTTAAAGCAACTCCATTCAGTTTTCGTTAGTGCTCTTACCACTTTACATCCCACCAGCAGCTACAAGGTACACAGTTCTCTAAAATCCCTTCAGCATTTACAGTTTGTAGACTGTTTGCTGATGGTCATTTGACTGGTGTGAGCTGAAACCTTTTTGGAGGTTGGATTTGCATGTGACTAATAATTCCTTATACTGAGCTTTAGGCATGTGCTTTTTATTCTTTTCCTTTTTTTTTTTTTAAAGAGTGAGTACAACTTCCCTCTTCATATTGACTTCTTCAAAAACTTGTCAAAGAAAACTTGAATTTTCTTGCCTATTCCCTACCCCAGGGCATTTTTTGAGGGCAGGTGTCATTTACAGCCCTGCAGTCCTTGTGACTCTTAAGCAACCATTAGCACTGGGTTTAAAGCTGCTGTTGTGGGAAACAGCCACAAGGCGGCAGCATTATTACGTTCTCACCTCTTGTTACTAGGGCAACAGAGTCTTCCTGGAGGTAGTGTTCCGAGGTTGTAAATTAGAGAGGAGTGTGCTGGGATAAGCCCCCAGAAGTTTATGTCTCCTTACTTATGTTTGTTTTTTAAATTTAATTTCTCTTTCTTATCGGAGTAAATTCGATTAGAGTGTTGTGATTGTCTGGCTGTACAGAATGTGCTCAATGATTCATACATATGTCTGTTCATCTTCGGATCCTGTTACCATGTAATTTTTTACAGAATGTTGAGTAGACCTCCCTTGGTATTTGGCCGGTGTTTCGTGATTATATATTTTATATGTATTGGTGATTATATAATTCATAGAGTTTATATGTTATATGTTTATATACATTTAACATACATTAGTATATGTATGTTATCCCCATAGTCCTAATTTATCCATCCTCCCACCTTTCATTTTGGCGAACCATTCGTTCGTTTTATAAGTCTGTGAGTGTCTTTTTCTGTGGAAATATGTTCATTGGTAGAAATCTTAGGATAACATGTATAAATGATATCATAGGATATTTGTTATTCCCTTTTGAATAACTTAACCTAATATGATTATTTCTAGGCTCATCTGTAGTCCTGAAAACGGCACTGTTCATTTTTTTCTGAGGCTACTATTCCATTCGGTACGTATACCACTTCTTCTTTGTCCATTTATCTGATGATGGACATTTTGTTTGTATCCATGTCTTAGCTATTGTAAATACTGCTGCAATACACGATTTTCCATCCCGTGTCTTTTTGATTCTGGCTTTCACAAGTGACAGGCCCAATAGTGGGCCTTCCGGATCATATGGTGACTCAATTTTTACCTTTAAACGCACTGCCATTCTGTTCCTATTATTGGCTGTTACCAGTTTACATCCCACTTAGACCGAGAGGTTACACTATTCTCCACAACTTCTTCAACATCTATTGTTTGTTGACTTTTTGCTGATGGTCATTGTGACTGGTGTTAGGTGATACCTTTGTGTAGATTGGATTTGCATGCGTCTAATAATTCCTGATGTTTTGCATTTCTCAGTGTCCTTTTCATTTTTTTTAAGATTGAGCTAAACTTACAACTTCAAATTGCCTTCTTGAAAAATTTACCGCGTTTGGATTTTTATGGCCATTCCCTACCCCAGGACATTTTTTGAGGGCATGAGTCATTTACAGCCCTGCCGTCCTTGTGAATATTAGTGACCATGAGCAGTAGATTTAAAGCTGCTCTTTGAGGAAACGGCCTTAGGGTGGCAGCATTTCTAAGTTGCCAACTCTGCTTGCTAGGGAAACAGAACCTTGCTGCAAGTTGTGCTTTGAGGTTGCAGATTAGAGTGGAATGTGCCAGGACAAACCCCGATAAGTTTTAGCCTCCTTAATTCTTGTTTGTGTCTTTAAGTTGTAGTTTTTATCAGAGCAAATTTGATTGAAAAATGTCTTTTGTTCTAGGTGTACAGAATCTTGTTCATTTACACATATACATATATCTATTGATCTTTGGGTCCTTTTCCATGTCGGTTATTACAGAGTGTTGAGTAGACCACTCTTGGTATTCCATAGGTCTTTGGGGATTATATTTTTTATATGTATTAGTATATGTGTGTTAACCCCAATATCCTAATTTATCCATTCCTCACACCATTTCTTTGGCTTAACCATAAGTTGTCTTCTCATTCTGAGATTGTCTTTCTCTATGGAAATATGTTCATTTTTATGAATTTTCAGATAACATAAGGGATATCATAGGACATTTGTCTTTCGCATTCTGACTTACTTCACGTTGTGTGATTATCTCTAGGCTCATCTGTGGTGCTGCATATGCCATTCTTTTATTTTTTTCGTGACTGATAATCCATTCTGTCCATATACCACTTCTTCTCTGTCCATTCATCTGTTTATGGACCTTCTTTTGGCTTCCATGTCGTGGCTATTTCAATATTGCTGCAGTGCACATTTGCCTGCCTCTGTCTTTCCGATTCTGGTGGTCTTAGGTTATAGGCCCAAAAGGTGCCCTGCCGCATCATATGGTAGCTCAATTTTTACCTTTTAAAGCAGCTGCATTCAGTTTTCGTTAGTGCTGTTACCAATTACATCCCACCAGCAGCTAGAAGGTACACAGTTCTCTAAAACCCCTTCAACATTTCTAGTTTGTAGACTGTTTGCTGATGGTCATTTGACTGGTGTGAGCTGAAACCTTTTTGGAGGTTGGATTTGTATGTGGCTAATAATTCCTTGTACTGAGCTTTAGGCATGTCCATGTTGTTCTTTTCCTTTTTTTTTAAAGTGTGAGTACAACTTCCCTCTTCATGTTGACTTCTTGAAAGATTTGTCATGTGTTGAATTTTCTTGCCTATTCCCTACCCCAGGGCATTTTTTGAGGGCAGATGCCATTTACAGCCCTGAGTCCTTGTGACTATTAAGCAACCATTAGCACTGGGTTTAAAGCTGCTGTTGTGGGAAACACCCACTAGGCGGCAGCATCATTACGTTCTCAACTCTTGTTATTAGGGCACCAGAGTCTTCCTGGACGTAGTGTTCCGAGGTTGTAAATTAGAGGGGAATGTGCTGGGACAAGCCCCCAGAAGTTTATGTCTCCTTACTTCTGTTTGTTTTTTAATTTAATTTCTATTTCTTATCGGAGAATATTGGATTAGAGTGTTGTGATTGTCTGGCTGTACAGAATCTGCTCAATGATTCATACATATGTCTGTTCATGTTCGGATTCTGTTACCATGTGTCTTATTACAGAATGTTGAGTAGACCTCGCATGGTATTTGGTAGGTGTTTTGTCATTATATATTTTATATGTATTGGTGATTATATAATTCATAGAGTTTATATGTTATATGTTTCTATACATTTAACATACATTAGTATATGTATGTTAGCCCCATAATCCTAATTTATCCATCCTCCCACCTTTCATTTTGGTTAACCATTAGTTTCTTTTATAAGTCTGTGAGTGTCTTTTTCTGTGGAAATATGTCCATTTGTAGCAATCTTAGGATAACAGGTATAAATGATATCATAGGATATTTGTCATTCCCTTTTGACTTACTTAACCTGATATGATTATTTCTAGGCTCATCTGTAGTCCTGAAAACGGCATTTTTCATTTTTTTTCCCGAGGCTACTATTCCATTTAGTCCGTATACCACTTCTTCTTTGTCCATTCATCTGTTTATGGACCTTTTTTTGGCTTCCACGTCTTGGCTATTTCAGTAATGCTGCAGTGCACATTTGCCTGCCTCTGTCTTTCCGATTCTGGTGGTCTTAGGTTACAGGCCCAAAAGGTGCCCTGCCGCGTCATATGGTAGCTCAATTTTTACCTTTTAAAGCAGCTCCATTCAGTTTTCGTTAGTGCTCTTACCACTTTACATCCCACCAGCAGCTACAAGGTACACAGTTCTCTAAAATCCCTTCAGCATTTACAGTTTGTAGACTGTTTGCTGATGGTCATTTGACTGGTGTGAGCTGAAACCTTTTTGGAGGTTGGATTTGCATGTGACTAATAATTCCTTATACTGAGCTTTAGGCATGTGCTTTTTATTCTTTTCCTTTTTTTTTTTAAAGAGTGAGTACAACTTCCCTCTTCATATTGACTTCTTCAAAAACTTGTCAAAGAAAACTTGAATTTTCTTGCCTATTCCCTACCCCAGGGCATTTTTTGAGGGCAGGTGTCATTTACAGCCCTGCAGTCCTTGTGACTCTTAAGCAACCATTAGCACTGGGTTTAAAGCTGCTGTTGTGGGAAACAGCCACAAGGCGGCAGCATTATTACGTTCTCACCTCTTGTTACTAGGGCAACAGAGTCTTCCTGGAGGTAGTGTTCCGAGGTTGTAAATTAGAGAGGAGTGTGCTGGGATAAGCCCCCAGAAGTTTATGTCTCCTTACTTATGTTTGTTTTTTAAATTTAATTTCTCTTTCTTATCGGAGTAAATTCGATTAGAGTGTTGTGATTGTCTGGCTGTACAGAATGTGCTCAATGATTCATACATATGTCTGTTCATCTTCGGATCCTGTTACCATGTAATTTTTTACAGAATGTTGAGTAGACCTCCCTTGGTATTTGGCAGGTGTTTCGTGATTATATATTTTATATGTATTGGTGATTATATAATTCATAGAGTTTATATGTTATATGTTTCTATACATTTAACATACATTAGTATATGTATGTTATCCCCATAGTCCTAATTTATCCATCCTCCCACCTTTCATTTTGGCGAACCATTCGTTCGTTTTATAAGTCTGTGAGTGTCTTTTTCTGTGGAAATATGTTCATTGGTAGAAATCTTAGGATAACATGTATAAATGATATCATAGGATATTTGTTATTCCCTTTTGAATAACTTAACCTAATATGATTATTTCTAGGCTCATCTGTAGTCCTGAAAACGGCACTGTTCATTTTTTTCTGAGGCTACTATTCCATTCGGTACGTATACCACTTCTTCTTTGTCCATTTATCTGATGATGGACATTTTGTTTGTATCCATGTCTTAGCTATTGTTCATAATGCTGCAATACACGATTTTCCATCCCGTGTCTTTTTGATTCTGGCTTTCACAGGTGACAGGCCCAATAGTGGGCCTTCCGGATCATATGGTGACTCAATTTTTACCTTTAAACGCACTGCCATTCTGTTCCTATTATTGGCTGTTACCAGTTTACATCCCACTTAGACCGAGAGGTTACACTATTCTCCACAACTTCTTCAACATCTATCGTTTGTTGACTTTTTGCTGATGGTCATTGTGACTGGTGTTAGGTGATACCTTTGTGTAGATTGGATTTGCATGCGTCTAATAATTCCTGATATTTTGCATTTCTCAGTGTCCTTTTCATTTTTTTTAAGATTGAGCTAAACTTACAACTTCAAATTGCCTTCTTGAAAAATTTACCGCGTTTGGATTTTTATGGCCATTCCCTACCCCAGGACATTTTTTGAGGGCATGAGTCATTTACAGCCCTGCCGTCCTTGTGAATATTAGTGACCATGAGCAGTAGATTTAAAGCTGCTCTTTGAGGAAACGGCCTTAGGGTGGCAGCATTTCTAAGTTGCCAACTCTGCTTGCTAGGGAAACAGAACCTTGCTGCAAGTTGTGCTTTGAGGTTGCAGATTAGAGTGGAATGTGCCAGGACAAACCCCGATAAGTTTTAGCCTCCTTAATTCTTGTTTGTGTCTTTAAGTTGTAGTTTTTATCAGAGCAAATTTGATTGAAAAATGTCTTTTGTTCTAGGTGTACAGAATCTTGTTCATTTACACATATACATACATCTATTGATCTTTGGGTCCTTTTCCATGTCAGTTATTACAGAGTGTTGAGTACACCACACTTGCTATTCCATAGGTCTTTGGGGATTATATATTTTATATGTAGTAGTATATGTGTGTTAACCCCAGTATCCTAATTTATCCATTCCTCACACCTTTTCTTTGGCTTAACCATAAGTTTGTCTTCTCAATCTGAGATTGTCTTTCTCTATGGAAATATGTTCATTTTTATGAATTTTCAGATAACATAAGTGATATCATAGGACATTTGTCTTTTGCATTCGGACTTACTTCACGTTGTGTGATTATCTCTAGGCTCATCTGTGGTGCTGCATATGCCATTCTTTTATTTTTTTCGTGACTGATATTCCATTCTGTCCATATACCACTTCTTCTCTGTCCATTCATCTGTTTATGGACCTTCTTTTGGCTTCCATGTCGTGGCTATTTCAATATTGCTGCAGTGCACATTTGCCTGCCTCTGTCTTTCCGATTCTGGTGGTCTTAGGTTATAGGCCCAAAAGGTGCCCTGCCGCATCATATGGTAGCTCAATTTTTACCTTTTAAAGCAGCTGCATTCAGTTTTCGTTAGTGCTGTTACCAATTACATCCCACCAGCAGCTAGAAGGTACACAGTTCTCTAAAACCCCTTCAGCATTTCTAGTTTGTAGACTGTTTGCTGATGGTCATTTGACTGGTGTGAGCTGAAACCTTTTTGGAGGTTGGATTTGTATGTGGCTAATAATTCCTTGTACTGAGCTTTAGGCATGTCCATGTTGTTCTTTTCCTTTTTTTTTAAAGTGTGAGTACAACTTCCCTCTTCATGTTGACTTCTTGAAAGATTTGTCATGTGTTGAATTTTCTTGCCTATTCCCTACCCCAGGGCATTTTTTGAGGGCAGATGCCATTTACAGCCCTGAGTCCTTGTGACTATTAAGCAACCATTAGCACTGGGTTTAAAGCTGCTGTTGTGGGAAACACCCACTAGGCGGCAGCATCATTACGTTCTCAACTCTTGTTATTAGGGCACCAGAGTCTTCCTGGACGTAGTGTTCCGAGGTTGTAAATTAGAGGGGAATGTGCTGGGACAAGCCCCCAGAAGTTTATGTCTCCTTACTTCTGTTTGTTTTTTAATTTAATTTCTATTTCTTATCGGAGAATATTGGATTAGAGTGTTGTGATTGTCTGGCTGTACAGAATCTGCTCAATGATTCATACATATGTCTGTTCATGTTCGGATTCTGTTACCATGTGTCTTATTACAGAATGTTGAGTAGACCTCGCATGGTATTTGGTAGGTGTTTTGTCATTATATATTTTATATGTATTGGTGATTATATAATTCATAGAGTTTATATGTTATATGTTTCTATACATTTAACATACATTAGTATATGTATGTTAGCCCCATAATCCTAATTTATCCATCCTCCCACCTTTCATTTTGGTTAACCATTAGTTTCTTTTATAAGTCTGTGAGTGTCTTTTTCTGTGGAAATATGTCCATTTGTAGCAATCTTAGGATAACAGGTATAAATGATATCATAGGATATTTGTCATTCCCTTTTGAGTTACTTAACCTGATATGATTATTTCTAGGCTCATCTGTATTCCTGAAAACGGCATTTTTCATTTTTTTTCCCGAGGCTACTATTCCATTTAGTCCGTATACCACTTCTTCTTTGTCCATTCATCTGTTTATGGACCTTTTTTTGGCTTCCACGTCTTGGCTATTTCAGTAATGCTGCAGTGCACATTTGCCTGCCTCTGTCTTTCCGATTCTGGTGGTCTTAGGTTACAGGCCCAAAAGGTGCCCTGCCGCGTCATATGGTAGCTCAATTTTTACCTTTTAAAGCAGCTGCATTCAGTTTTCGTTAGTGCTGTTACCAATTACATCCCACCAGCAGCTAGAAGGTACACAGTTCTCTAAAACCCCTTCAGCATTTCTAGTTTGTAGACTGTTTGCTGATGGTCATTTGACTGGTGTGAGCTGAAACCTTTTTGGAGGTTGGATTTGTATGTGGCTAATAATTCCTTGTACTGAGCTTTAGGCATGTCCATGTTGTTCTTTTCCTTTTTTTTTAAAGTGTGAGTACAACTTCCCTCTTCATGTTGACTTCTTGAAAGATTTGTCATGTGTTGAATTTTCTTGCCTATTCCCTACCCCAGGGCATTTTTTGAGGGCAGATGCCATTTACAGCCCTGAGTCCTTGTGACTATTAAGCAACCATTAGCACTGGGTTTAAAGCTGCTGTTGTGGGAAACACCCACTAGGCGGCAGCATCATTACGTTCTCAACTCTTGTTATTAGGGCACCAGAGTCTTCCTGGGCGTAGTGTTCCGAGGTTGTAAATTAGAGGGGAATGTGCTGGGACAAGCCCCCAGAAGTTTATGTCTCCTTACTTCTGTTTGTTTTTTAATTTAATTTCTATTTCTTATCGGAGAATATTGGATTAGAGTGTTGTGATTGTCTGGCTGTACAGAATCTGCTCAATGATTCATACATATGTCTGTTCATGTTCGGATTCTGTTACCATGTGTCTTATTACAGAATGTTGAGTAGACCTCGCATGGTATTTGGTAGGTGTTTTGTCATTATATATTTTATATGTATTGGTGATTATATAATTCATAGAGTTTATATGTTATATGTTTCTATACATTTAACATACATTAGTATATGTATGTTAGCCCCATAATCCTAATTTATCCATCCTCCCACCTTTCATTTTGGTTAACCATTAGTTTCTTTTATAAGTCTGTGAGTGTCTTTTTCTGTGGAAATATGTCCATTTGTAGCAATCTTAGGATAACAGGTATAAATGATATCATAGGATATTTGTCATTCCCTTTTGACTTACTTAACCTGATATGATTATTTCTAGGCTCATCTGTAGTCCTGAAAACGGCATTTTTCATTTTTTTTCCCGAGGCTACTATTCCATTTAGTCCGTATACCACTTCTTCTCTGTCCATTCATCTGTTTATGGACCTTTTTTTGGCTTCCACGTCTTGGCTATTTCAGTAATGCTGCAGTGCACATTTGCCTGCCTCTGTCTTTCCGATTCTGGTGGTCTTAGGTTACAGGCCCAAAAGGTGCCCTGCCGCGTCATATGGTAGCTCAATTTTTACCTTTTAAAGCAACTCCATTCAGTTTTCGTTAGTGCTCTTACCACTTTACATCCCACCAGCAGCTACAAGGTACACAGTTCTCTAAAATCCCTTCAGCATTTACAGTTTGTAGACTGTTTGCTGATGGTCATTTGACTGGTGTGAGCTGAAACCTTTTTGGAGGTTGGATTTGCATGTGACTAATAATTCCTTATACTGAGCTTTAGGCATGTGCTTTTTATTCTTTTCCTTTTTTTTTTTTTAAAGAGTGAGTACAACTTCCCTCTTCATATTGACTTCTTCAAAATCTTGTCAAAGAAAACTTGAATTTTCTTGCCTATTCCCTACCCCAGGGCATTTTTTGAGGGCAGGTGTCATTTACAGCCCTGCAGTCCTTGTGACTCTTAAGCAACCATTAGCACTGGGTTTAAAGCTGCTGTTGTGGGAAACAGCCACAAGGCGGCAGCATTATTACGTTCTCACCTCTTGTTACTAGGGCAACAGAGTCTTCCTGGAGGTAGTGTTCCGAGGTTGTAAATTAGAGAGGAGTGTGCTGGGATAAGCCCCCAGAAGTTTATGTCTCCTTACTTATGTTTGTTTTTTAAATTTAATTTCTCTTTCTTATCGGAGTAAATTCGATTAGAGTGTTGTGATTGTCTGGCTGTACAGAATGTGCTCAATGATTCATACATATGTCTGTTCATCTTCAGATCCTGTTACCATGTAATTTTTTACAGAATGTTGAGTAGACCTCCCTTGGTATTTGGCCGGTGTTTCGTGATTATATATTTTATATGTATTGGTGATTATATAATTCATAGAGTTTATATGTTATATGTTTATATACATTTAACATACATTAGTATATGTATGTTATCCCCATAGTCCTAATTTATCCATCCTCCCACCTTTCATTTTGGCGAACCATTCGTTCGTTTTATAAGTCTGTGAGTGTCTTTTTCTGTGGAAATATGTTCATTGGTAGAAATCTTAGGATAACATGTATAAATGATATCATAGGATATTTGTTATTCCCTTTTGAATAACTTAACCTAATATGATTATTTCTAGGCTCATCTGTAGTCCTGAAAACGGCACTGTTCATTTTTTTCTGAGGCTACTATTCCATTCGGTACGTATACCACTTCTTCTTTGTCCATTTATCTGATGATGGACATTTTGTTTGTATCCATGTCTTAGCTATTGTAAATACTGCTGCAATACACGATTTTCCATCCCGTGTCTTTTTGATTCTGGCTTTCACAAGTGACAGGCCCAATAGTGGGCCTTCCGGATCATATGGTGACTCAATTTTTACCTTTAAACGCACTGCCATTCTGTTCCTATTATTGGCTGTTACCAGTTTACATCCCACTTAGACCGAGAGGTTACACTATTCTCCACAACTTCTTCAACATCTATTGTTTGTTGACTTTTTGCTGATGGTCATTGTGACTGGTGTTAGGTGATACCTTTGTGTAGATTGGATTTGCATGCGTCTAATAATTCCTGATGTTTTGCATTTCTCAGTGTCCTTTTCATTTTTTTTAAGATTGAGCTAAACTTACAACTTCAAATTGCCTTCTTGAAAAATTTACCGCGTTTGGATTTTTATGGCCATTCCCTACCCCAGGACATTTTTTGGGGGCATGAGTCATTTACAGCCCTGCCGTCCTTGTGAATATTAGTGACCATGAGCAGTAGATTTAAAGCTGCTCTTTGAGGAAACGGCCTTAGGGTGGCAGCATTTCTAAGTTGCCAACTCTGCTTGCTAGGGAAACAGAACCTTGCTGCAAGTTGTGCTTTGAGGTTGCAGATTAGAGTGGAATGTGCCAGGACAAACCCCGATAAGTTTTAGCCTCCTTAATTCTTGTTTGTGTCTTTAAGTTGTAGTTTTTATCAGAGCAAATTTGATTGAAAAATGTCTTTTGTTCTAGGTGTACAGAATCTTGTTCATTTACACATATACATATATCTATTGATCTTTGGGTCCTTTTCCATGTCGGTTATTACAGAGTGTTGAGTAGACCACTCTTGGTATTCCATAGGTCTTTGGGGATTATATTTTTTATATGTATTAGTATATGTGTGTTAACCCCAATATCCTAATGTATCCATTCCTCACACCATTTCTTTGGCTTAACCATAAGTTGTCTTCTCATTCTGAGATTGTCTTTCTCTATGGAAATATGTTCATTTTTATGAATTTTCAGATAACATAAGGGATATCATAGGACATTTGTCTTTCGCATTCTGACTTACTTCACGTTGTGTGATTATCTCTAGGCTCATCTGTGGTGCTGCATATGCCATTCTTTTATTTTTTTCGTGACTGATAATCCATTCTGTCCATATACCACTTCTTCTCTGTCCATTCATCTGTTTATGGACCTTCTTTTGGCTTCCATGTCGTGGCTATTTCAATATTGCTGCAGTGCACATTTGCCTGCCTCTGTCTTTCCGATTCTGGTGGTCTTAGGTTATAGGCCCAAAAGGTGCCCTGCCGCATCATATGGTAGCTCAATTTTTACCTTTTAAAGCAGCTGCATTCAGTTTTCGTTAGTGCTGTTACCAATTACATCCCACCAGCAGCTAGAAGGTACACAGTTCTCTAAAACCCCTTCAACATTTCTAGTTTGTACACTGTTTGCTGATGGTCATTTGACTGGTGTGAGCTGAAACCTTTTTGGAGGTTGGATTTGTATGTGGCTAATAATTCCTTGTACTGAGCTTTAGGCATGTCCATGTTGTTCTTTTCCTTTTTTTTTAAAGTGTGAGTACAACTTCCCTCTTCATGTTGACTTCTTGAAAGATTTGTCATGTGTTGAATTTTCTTGCCTATTCCCTACCCCAGGGCATTTTTTGAGGGCAGATGCCATTTACAGCCCTGAGTCCTTGTGACTATTAAGCAACCATTAGCACTGGGTTTAAAGCTGCTGTTGTGGGAAACACCCACTAGGCGGCAGCATCATTACGTTCTCAACTCTTGTTATTAGGGCACCAGAGTCTTCCTGGACGTAGTGTTCCGAGGTTGTAAATTAGAGGGGAATGTGCTGGGACAAGCCCCCAGAAGTTTATGTCTCCTTACTTCTGTTTGTTTTTTAATTTAATTTCTATTTCTTATCGGAGAATATTGGATTAGAGTGTTGTGATTGTCTGGCTGTACAGAATCTGCTCAATGATTCATACATATGTCTGTTCATGTTCGGATTCTGTTACCATGTGTCTTATTACAGAATGTTGAGTAGACCTCGCATGGTATTTGGTAGGTGTTTTGTCATTATATATTTTATATGTATTGGTGATTATATAATTCATAGAGTTTATATGTTATATGTTTCTATACATTTAACATACATTAGTATATGTATGTTAGCCCCATAATCCTAATTTATCCATCCTCCCACCTTTCATTTTGGTTAACCATTAGTTTCTTTTATAAGTCTGTGAGTGTCTTTTTCTGTGGAAATATGTCCATTTGTAGCAATCTTAGGATAACAGGTATAAATGATATCATAGGATATTTGTCATTCCCTTTTGACTTACTTAACCTGATATGATTATTTCTAGGCTCATCTGTAGTCCTGAAAACGGCATTTTTCATTTTTTTTCCCGAGGCTACTATTCCATTTAGTCCGTATACCACTTCTTCTTTGTCCATTCATCTGTTTATGGACCTTTTTTTGGCTTCCACGTCTTGGCTATTTCAGTAATGCTGCAGTGCACATTTGCCTGCCTCTGTCTTTCCGATTCTGGTGGTCTTAGGTTACAGGCCCAAAAGGTGCCCTGCCGCGTCATATGGTAGCTCAATTTTTACCTTTTAAAGCAGCTCCATTCAGTTTTCGTTAGTGCTCTTACCACTTTACATCCCACCAGCAGCTACAAGGTACACAGTTCTCTAAAATCCCTTCAGCATTTACAGTTTGTAGACTGTTTGCTGATGGTCATTTGACTGGTGTGAGCTGAAACCTTTTTGGAGGTTGGATTTGCATGTGACTAATAATTCCTTATACTGAGCTTTAGGCATGTGCTTTTTATTCTTTTCCTTTTTTTTTTTAAAGAGTGAGGACAACTTCCCTCTTCATATTGACTTCTTCAAAAACTTGTCAAAGAAAACTTGAATTTTCTTGCCTATTCCCTACCCCAGGGCATTTTTTGAGGGCAGGTGTCATTTACAGCCCTGCAGTCCTTGTGACTCTTAAGCAACCATTAGCACTGGGTTTAAAGCTGCTGTTGTGGGAAACAGCCACAAGGCGGCAGCATTATTACGTTCTCACCTCTTGTTACTAGGGCAACAGAGTCTTCCTGGAGGTAGTGTTCCGAGGTTGTAAATTAGAGAGGAGTGTGCTGGGATAAGCCCCCAGAAGTTTATGTCTCCTTACTTATGTTTGTTTTTTAAATTTAATTTCTCTTTCTTATCGGAGTAAATTCGATTAGAGTGTTGTGATTGTCTGGCTGTACAGAATGTGCTCAATGATTCATACATATGTCTGTTCATCTTCGGATCCTGTTACCATGTAATTTTTTACAGAATGTTGAGTAGACCTCCCTTGGTATTTGGCAGGTGTTTCGTGATTATATATTTTATATGTATTGGTGATTATATAATTCATAGAGTTTATATGTTATATGTTTATATACATTTAACATACATTAGTATATGTATGTTATCCCCATAGTCCTAATTTATCCATCCTCCCACCTTTCATTTTGGCGAACCATTCGTTCGTTTTATAAGTCTGTGAGTGTCTTTTTCTGTGGAAATATGTTCATTGGTAGAAATCTTAGGATAACATGTATAAATGATATCATAGGATATTTGTTATTCCCTTTTGAATAACTTAACCTAATATGATTATTTCTAGGCTCATCTGTAGTCCTGAAAACGGCACTGTTCATTTTTTTCTGAGGCTACTATTCCATTTGGTACGTATACCACTTCTTCTTTGTCCATTTATCTGATGATGGACATTTTGTTTGTATCCATGTCTTAGCTATTGTAAATACTGCTGCAATACACGATTTTCCATCCCGTGTCTTTTTGATTCTGGCTTTCACAAGTGACAGGCCCAATAGTGGGCCTTCCGGATCATATGGTGACTCAATTTTTACCTTTAAACGCACTGCCATTCTGTTCCTATTATTGGCTGTTACCAGTTTACATCCCACTTAGACCGAGAGGTTACACTATTCTCCACAACTTCTTCAACATCTATTGTTTGTTGACTTTTTGCTGATGGTCATTGTGACTGGTGTTAGGTGATACCTTTGTGTAGATTGGATTTGCATGCGTCTAATAATTCCTGATGTTTTGCATTTCTCAGTGTCCTTTTCATTTTTTTTAAGATTGAGCTAAACTTACAACTTCAAATTGCTTTCTTGAAAAATTTACCGCGTTTGGATTTTTATGGCCATTCCCTACCCCAGGACATTTTTTGAGGGCATGAGTCATTTACAGCCCTGCCGTCCTTGTGAATATTAGTGACCATGAGCAGTAGATTTAAAGCTGCTCTTTGAGGAAACGGCCTTAGGGTGGCAGCATTTCTAAGTTGCCAACTCTGCTTGCTAGGGAAACAGAGCCTTGCTGCAAGTTGTGCTTTGAGGTTGCAGATTAGAGTGGAATGTGCCAGGACAAACCCCGATAAGTTTTAGCCTCCTTAATTCTTGTTTGTGTCTTTAAGTTGTAGTTTTTATCAGAGCAAATTTGATTGAAAAATGTCTTTTGTTCTAGGTGTACAGAATCTTGTTCATTTACACATATACATATATCTATTGATCTTTGGGTCCTTTTCCATGTCGGTTATTACAGAGTGTTGAGTAGACCACTCTTGGTATTCCATAGGTCTTTGGGGATTATATTTTTTATATGTATTAGTATATGTGTGTTAACCCCAATATCCTAATGTATCCATTCCTCACACCATTTCTTTGGCTTAACCATAAGTTGTCTTCTCATTCTGAGATTGTCTTTCTCTATGGAAATATGTTCATTTTTATGAATTTTCAGATAACATAAGGGATATCATAGGACATTTGTCTTTCGCATTCTGACTTACTTCACGTTGTGTGATTATCTCTAGGCTCATCTGTGGTGCTGCATATGCCATTCTTTTATTTTTTTCGTGACTGATATTCCATTCTGTCCATATACCACTTCTTCTCTGTCCATTCACCTGTTTATGGACCTTCTTTTGGCTTCCATGTCGTGGCTATTTCAATATTGCTGCAGTGCACATTTGCCTGCCTCTGTCTTTCCGATTCTGGTGGTCTTAGGTTATAGGCCCAAAAGGTGCCCTGCCGCATCATATGGTAGCTCAATTTTTACCTTTTAAAGCAGCTCCATTCAGTTTTCGTTAGTGCTGTTACCCATTACATCCCACCAGCAGCTAGAAGGTACACAGTTCTCTAAAACCCCTTCAACATTTCTAGTTTGTAGACTGTTTGCTGATGGTCATTTGACTGGTGTGAGCTGAAACCTTTTTGGAGGTTGGATTTGTATGTGGCTAATAATTCCTTGTACTGAGCTTTAGGCATGTCCATGTTGTTCTTTTCCTTTTTTTTTTAAAGTGTGAGTACAACTTCCCTCTTCATGTTGACTTCTTGAAAGATTTGTCATGTGTTGAATTTTCTTGCCTATTCCCTACCCCAGGGCATTTTTTGAGGGCAGATGCCATTTACAGCCCTGAGTCCTTGTGACTATTAAGCAACCATTAGCACTGGGTTTAAAGCTGCTGTTGTGGGAAACACCCACTAGGCGGCAGCATCATTACGTTCTCAACTCTTGTTATTAGGGCACCAGAGTCTTCCTGGACGTAGTGTTCCGAGGTTGTAAATTAGAGGGGAATGTGCTGGGACAAGCCCCCAGAAGTTTATGTCTCCTTACTTCTGTTTGTTTTTTAATTTAATTTCTATTTCTTATCGGAGAATATTGGATTAGAGTGTTGTGATTGTCTGGCTGTACAGAATCTGCTCAATGATTCATACATATGTCTGTTCATGTTCGGATTCTGTTACCATGTGTCTTATTACAGAATGTTGAGTAGACCTCGCATGGTATTTGGTAGGTGTTTTGTCATTATATATTTTATATGTATTGGTGATTATATAATTCATAGAGTTTATATGTTATATGTTTCTATACATTTAACATACATTAGTATATGTATGTTAGCCCCATAATCCTAATTTATCCATCCTCCCACCTTTCATTTTGGTTAACCATTAGTTTCTTTTATAAGTCTGTGAGTGTCTTTTTCTGTGGAAATATGTCCATTTGTAGCAATCTTAGGATAACAGGTATAAATGATATCATAGGATATTTGTCATTCCCTTTTGACTTACTTAACCTGATATGATTATTTCTAGGCTCATCTGTAGTCCTGAAAACGGCATTTTTCATTTTTTTTCCCGAGGCTACTATTCCATTTAGTCCGTATACCACTTCTTCTTTGTCCATTCATCTGTTTATGGACCTTTTTTTGGCTTCCACGTCTTGGCTATTTCAGTAATGCTGCAGTGCACATTTGCCTGCCTCTGTCTTTCCGATTCTGGTGGTCTTAGGTTACAGGCCCAAAAGGTGCCCTGCCGCGTCATATGGTAGCTCAATTTTTACCTTTTAAAGCAGCTCCATTCAGTTTTCGTTAGTGCTCTTACCACTTTACATCCCACCAGCAGCTACAAGGTACACAGTTCTCTAAAATCCCTTCAGCATTTACAGTTTGTAGACTGTTTGCTGATGGTCATTTGACTGGTGTGAGCTGAAACCTTTTTGGAGGTTGGATTTGCATGTGACTAATAATTCCTTATACTGAGCTTTAGGCATGTGCTTTTTATTGTTTTCCTTTTTTTTTTTTTAAAGAGTGAGTACAACTTCCCTCTTCATATTGACTTCTTCAAAAACTTGTCAAAGAAAACTTGAATTTTCTTGCCTATTCCCTACCCCAGGGCATTTTTTGAGGGCAGGTGTCATTTACAGCCCTGCAGTCCTTGTGACTCTTAAGCAACCATTAGCACTGGGTTTAAAGCTGCTGTTGTGGGAAACAGCCACAAGGCGGCAGCATTATTACGTTCTCACCTCTTGTTACTAGGGCAACAGAGTCTTCCTGGAGGTAGTGTTCCGAGGTTGTAAATTAGAGAGGAGTGTGCTGGGATAAGCCCCCAGAAGTTTATGTCTCCTTACTTATGTTTGTTTTTTAAATTTAATTTCTCTTTCTTATCGGAGTAAATTCGATTAGAGTGTTGTGATTGTCTGGCTGTACAGAATGTGCTCAATGATTCATACATATGTCTGTTCATCTTCGGATCCTGTTACCATGTAATTTTTTACAGAATGTTGAGTAGACCTCCCTTTGTATTTGGCAGGTGTTTCGTGATTATATATTTTATATGTATTGGTGATTATATAATTCATAGAGTTTATATGTTATATGTTTATATACATTTAACATACATTAGTATATGTATGTTATCCCCATAGTCCTAATTTATCCATCCTCCCACCTTTCATTTTGGCGAACCATTCGTTCGTTTTATAAGTCTGTGAGTGTCTTTTTCTGTGGAAATATGTTCATTGGTAGAAATCTTAGGATAACATGTATAAATGATATCATAGGATATTTGTTATTCCCTTTTGAATAACTTAACCTAATATGATTATTTCTAGGCTCATCTGTAGTCCTGAAAACGGCACTGTTCATTTTTTTCTGAGGCTACTATTCCATTCGGTACGTATACCACTTCTTCTTTGTCCATTTATCTGATGATGGACATTTTGTTTGTATCCATGTCTTAGCTATTGTAAATACTGCTGCAATACACGATTTTCCATCCCGTGTCTTTTTGATTCTGGCTTTCACAAGTGACAGGCCCAATAGTGGGCCTTCCGGATCATATGGTGACTCAATTTTTACCTTTAAACGCACTGCCATTCTGTTCCTATTATTGGCTGTTACCAGTTTACATCCCACTTAGACCGAGAGGTTACACTATTCTCCACAACTTCTTCAACATCTATTGTTTGTTGACTTTTTGCTGATGGTCATTGTGACTGGTGTTAGGTGATACCTTTGTGTAGATTGGATTTGCATGCGTCTAATAATTCCTGATGTTTTGCATTTCTCAGTGTCCTTTTCATTTTTTTTAAGATTGAGCTAAACTTACAACTTCAAATTGCCTTCTTGAAAAATTTACCGCGTTTGGATTTTTATGGCCATTCCCTACCCCAGGACATTTTTTGAGGGCATGAGTCATTTACAGCCCTGCCGTCCTTGTGAATATTAGTGACCATGAGCAGTAGATTTAAAGCTGCTCTTTGAGGAAACGGCCTTAGGGTGACAGCATTTCTAAGTTGCCAACTCTGCTTGCTAGGGAAACAGAACCTTGCTGCAAGTTGTGCTTTGAGGTTGCAGATTAGAGTGGAATGTGCCAGGACAAACCCCGATAAGTTTTAGCCTCCTTAATTCTTGTTTGTGTCTTTAAGTTGTAGTTTTTATCAGAGCAAATTTGATTGAAAAATGTCTTTTGTTCTAGGTGTACAGAATCTTGTTCATTTACACATATACATATATCTATTGATCTTTGGGTCCTTTTCCATGTCGGTTATTACAGAGTGTTGAGTAGACCACTCTTGGTATTCCATAGGTCTTTGGGGATTATATTTTTTATATGTATTAGTATATGTGTGTTAACCCCAATATCCTAATGTATCCATTCCTCACACCATTTCTTTGGCTTAACCATAAGTTGTCTTCTCATTCTGAGATTGTCTTTCTCTATGGAAATATGTTCATTTTTATGAATTTTCAGATAACATAAGGGATATCATAGGACATTTGTCTTTCGCATTCTGACTTACTTCACGTTGTGTGATTATCTCTAGGCTCATCTGTGGTGCTGCATATGCCATTCTTTTATTTTTTTCGTGACTGATAATCCATTCTGTCCATATACCACTTCTTCTCTGTCCATTCATCTGTTTATGGACCTTCTTTTGGCTTCCATGTCGTGGCTATTTCAATATTGCTGCAGTGCACATTTGCCTGCCTCTGTCTTTCCGATTCTGGTGGTCTTAGGTTATAGGCCCAAAAGGTGCCCTGCCACATCATATGGTAGCTCAATTTTTACCTTTTAAAGCAGCTCCATTCAGTTTTCGTTAGTGCTGTTACCCATTACATCCCACCAGCAGCTAGAAGGTACACAGTTCTCTAAAACCCCTTCAACATTTCTAGTTTGTAGACTGTTTGCTGATGGTCATTTGACTGGTGTGAGCTGAAACCTTTTTGGAGGTTGGATTTGTATGTGGCTAATAATTCCTTGTACTGAGCTTTAGGCATGTCCATGTTGTTCTTTTCCTTTTTTTTTTAAAGTGTGAGTACAACTTCCCTCTTCATGTTGACTTCTTGAAAGATTTGTCATGTGTTGAATTTTCTTGCCTATTCCCTACCCCAGGGCATTTTTTGAGGGCAGATGCCATTTACAGCCCTGAGTCCTTGTGACTATTAAGCAACCATTAGCACTGGGTTTAAAGCTGCTGTTGTGGGAAACACCCACTAGGCGGCAGCATCATTACGTTCTCAACTCTTGTTATTAGGGCACCAGAGTCTTCCTGGACGTAGTGTTCCGAGGTTGTAAATTAGAGGGGAATGTGCTGGGACAAGCCCCCAGAAGTTTATGTCTCCTTACTTCTGTTTGTTTTTTAATTTAATTTCTATTTCTTATCGGAGAATATTGGATTAGAGTGTTGTGATTGTCTGGCTGTACAGAATCTGCTCAATGATTCATACATATGTCTGTTCATGTTCGGATTCTGTTACCATGTGTCTTATTACAGAATGTTGAGTAGACCTCGCATGGTATTTGGTAGGTGTTTTGTCATTATATATTTTATATGTATTGGTGATTATATAATTCATAGAGTTTATATGTTATATGTTTCTATACATTTAACATACATTAGTATATGTATGTTAGCCCCATAATCCTAATTTATCCATCCTCCCACCTTTCATTTTGGTTAACCATTAGTTTCTTTTATAAGTCTGTGAGTGTCTTTTTCTGTGGAAATATGTCCATTTGTAGCAATCTTAGGATAACAGGTATAAATGATATCATAGGATATTTGTCATTCCCTTTTGACTTACTTAACCTGATATGATTATTTCTAGGCTCATCTGTAGTCCTGAAAACGGCATTTTTCATTTTTTTTCCCGAGGCTACTATTCCATTTAGTCCGTATACCACTTCTTCTTTGTCCATTCATCTGTTTATGGACCTTTTTTTGGCTTCCACGTCTTGGCTATTTCAGTAATGCTGCAGTGCACATTTGCCTGCCTCTGTCTTTCCGATTCTGGTGGTCTTAGGTTACAGGCCCAAAAGGTGCCCTGCCGCGTCATATGGTAGCTCAATTTTTACCTTTTAAAGCAGCTCCATTCAGTTTTCGTTAGTGCTCTTACCACTTTACATCCCACCAGCAGCTACAAGGTACACAGTTCTCTAAAATCCCTTCAGCATTTACAGTTTGTAGACTGTTTGCTGATGGTCATTTGACTGGTGTGAGCTGAAACCTTTTTGGAGGTTGGATTTGCATGTGACTAATAATTCCTTATACTGAGCTTTAGGCATGTGCTTTTTATTCTTTTCCTTTTTTTTTTTTTAAAGAGTGAGTACAACTTCCCTCTTCATATTGACTTCTTCAAAAACTTGTCAAAGAAAACTTGAATTTTCTTGCCTATTCCCTACCCCAGGGCATTTTTTGAGGGCAGGTGTCATTTACAGCCCTGCAGTCCTTGTGACTCTTAAGCAACCATTAGCACTGGGTTTAAAGCTGCTGTTGTGGGAAACAGCCACAAGGCGGCAGCATTATTACGTTCTCACCTCTTGTTACTAGGGCAACAGAGTCTTCCTGGAGGTAGTGTTCCGAGGTTGTAAATTAGAGAGGAGTGTGCTGGGATAAGCCCCCAGAAGTTTATGTCTCCTTACTTATGTTTGTTTTTTAAATTTAATTTCTCTTTCTTATCGGAGTAAATTCGATTAGAGTGTTGTGATTGTCTGGCTGTACAGAATGTGCTCAATGATTCATACATATGTCTGTTCATCTTCGGATCCTGTTACCATGTAATTTTTTACAGAATGTTGAGTAGACCTCCCTTTGTATTTGGCAGGTGTTTCGTGATTATATATTTTATATGTATTGGTGATTATATAATTCATAGAGTTTATATGTTATATGTTTATATACATTTAACATACATTAGTATATGTATGTTATCCCCATAGTCCTAATTTATCCATCCTCCCACCTTTCATTTTGGCGAACCATTCGTTCGTTTTATAAGTCTGTGAGTGTCTTTTTCTGTGGAAATATGTTCATTGGTAGAAATCTTAGGATAACATGTATAAATGATATCATAGGATATTTGTTATTCCCTTTTGAATAACTTAACCTAATATGATTATTTCTAGGCTCATCTGTAGTCCTGAAAACGGCACTGTTCATTTTTTTCTGAGGCTACTATTCCATTTGGTACGTATACCACTTCTTCTTTGTCCATTTATCTGATGATGGACATTTTGTTTGTATCCATGTCTTAGCTATTGTAAATACTGCTGCAATACACGATTTTCCATCCCGTGTCTTTTTGATTCTGGCTTTCACAAGTGACAGGCCCAATAGTGGGCCTTCCGGATCATATGGTGACTCAATTTTTACCTTTAAACGCACTGCCATTCTGTTCCTATTATTGGCTGTTACCAGTTTACATCCCACTTAGACCGAGAGGTTATACTATTCTCCACAACTTCTTCAACATCTATTGTTTGTTGACTTTTTGCTGATGGTCATTGTGACTGGTGTTAGGTGATACCTTTGTGTAGATTGGATTTGCATGCGTCTAATAATTCCTGATGTTTTGCATTTCTCAGTGTCCTTTTCATTTTTTTTAAGATTGAGCTAAACTTACAACTTCAAATTGCCTTCTTGAAAAATTTACCGCGTTTGGATTTTTATGGCCATTCCCTACCCCAGGACATTTTTTGAGGGCATGAGTCATTTACAGCCCTGCCGTCCTTGTGAATATTAGTGACCATGAGCAGTAGATTTAAAGCTGCTCTTTGAGGAAACGGCCTTAGGGTGGCAGCATTTCTAAGTTGCCAACTCTGCTTGCTAGGGAAACAGAGCCTTGCTGCAAGTTGTGCTTTGAGGTTGCAGATTAGAGTGGAATGTGCCAGGACAAACCCCGATAAGTTTTAGCCTCCTTAATTCTTGTTTGTGTCTTTAAGTTGTAGTTTTTATCAGAGCAAATTTGATTGAAAAATGTCTTTTGTTCTAGGTGTACAGAATCTTGTTCATTTACACATATACATATATCTATTGATCTTTGGGTCCTTTTCCATGTCGGTTATTACAGAGTGTTGAGTAGACCACTCTTGGTATTCCATAGGTCTTTGGGGATTATATTTTTTATATGTATTAGTATATGTGTGTTAACCCCAATATCCTAATTTATCCATTCCTCACACCATTTCTTTGGCTTAACCATAAGTTGTCTTCTCATTCTGAGATTGTCTTTCTCTATGGAAATATGTTCATTTTTATGAATTTTCAGATAACATAAGGGATATCATAGGACATTTGTCTTTCGCATTCTGACTTACTTCACGTTGTGTGATTATCTCTAGGCTCATCTGTGGTGCTGCATATGCCATTCTTTTATTTTTTTCGTGACTGATATTCCATTCTGTCCATATACCACTTCTTCTCTGTCCATTCATCTGTTTATGGACCTTCTTTTGGCTTCCATGTCGTGGCTATTTCAATATTGCTGCAGTGCACATTTGCCTGCCTCTGTCTTTCCGATTCTGGTGGTCTTAGGTTATAGGCCCAAAAGGTGCCCTGCCGCATCATATGGTAGCTCAATTTTTACCTTTTAAAGCAGCTCCATTCAGTTTTCGTTAGTGCTGTTACCCATTACATCCCACCAGCAGCTAGAAGGTACAGAGTTCTCTAAAACCCCTTCAACATTTCTAGTTTGTAGACTGTTTGCTGATGGTCATTTGACTGGTGTTAGCTGAAACCTTTTTGGAGGTTGGATTTGTATGTGGCTAATAATTCCTTGTACTGAGCTTTAGGCATGTCCATGTTGTTCTTTTCCTTTTTTTTTTAAAGTGTGAGTACAACTTCCCTCTTCATGTTGACTTCTTGAAAGATTTGTCATGTGTTGAATTTTCTTGCCTATTCCCTACCCCAGGGCATTTTTTGAGGGCAGATGCCATTTACAGCCCTGAGTCCTTGTGACTATTAAGCAACCATTAGCACTGGGTTTAAAGCTGCTGTTGTGGGAAACACCCACTAGGCGGCAGCATCATTACGTTCTCAACTCTTGTTATTAGGGCACCAGAGTCTTCCTGGACGTAGTGTTCCGAGGTTGTAAATTAGAGGGGAATGTGCTGGGACAAGCCCCCAGAAGTTTATGTCTCCTTACTTCTGTTTGTTTTTTAATTTAATTTCTATTTCTTATCGGAGAATATTGGATTAGAGTGTTGTGATTGTCTGGCTGTACAGAATCTGCTCAATGATTCATACATATGTCTGTTCATGTTCGGATTCTGTTACCATGTGTCTTATTACAGAATGTTGAGTAGACCTCGCATGGTATTTGGTAGGTGTTTTGTCATTATATATTTTATATGTATTGGTGATTATATAATTCATAGAGTTTATATGTTATATGTTTCTATACATTTAACATACATTAGTATATGTATGTTAGCCCCATAATCCTAATTTATCCATCCTCCCACCTTTCATTTTGGTTAACCATTAGTTTCTTTTATAAGTCTGTGAGTGTCTTTTTCTGTGGAAATATGTCCATTTGTAGCAATCTTAGGATAACAGGTATAAATGATATCATAGGATATTTGTCATTCCCTTTTGACTTACTTAACCTGATATGATTATTTCTAGGCTCATCTGTAGTCCTGAAAACGGCATTTTTCATTTTTTTTCCCGAGGCTACTATTCCATTTAGTCCGTATACCACTTCTTCTTTGTCCATTCATCTGTTTATGGACCTTTTTTTGGCTTCCACGTCTTGGCTATTTCAGTAATGCTGCAGTGCACATTTGCCTGCCTCTGTCTTTCCGATTCTGGTGGTCTTAGGTTACAGGCCCAAAAGGTGCCCTGCCGCGTCATATGGTAGCTCAATTTTTACCTTTTAAAGCAGCTCCATTCAGTTTTCGTTAGTGCTCTTACCACTTTACATCCCACCAGCAGCTACAAGGTACACAGTTCTCTAAAATCCCTTCAGCATTTACAGTTTGTAGACTGTTTGCTGATGGTCATTTGACTGGTGTGAGCTGAAACCTTTTTGGAGGTTGGATTTGCATGTGACTAATAATTCCTTATACTGAGCTTTAGGCATGTGCTTTTTATTCTTTTCCTTTTTTTTTTTTTAAAGAGTGAGTACAACTTCCCTCTTCATATTGACTTCTTCAAAAACTTGTCAAAGAAAACTTGAATTTTCTTGCCTATTCCCTACCCCAGGGCATTTTTTGAGGGCAGGTGTCATTTACAGCCCTGCAGTCCTTGTGACTCTTAAGCAACCATTAGCACTGGGTTTAAAGCTGCTGTTGTGGGAAACAGCCACAAGGCGGCAGCATTATTACGTTCTCACCTCTTGTTACTAGGGCAACAGAGTCTTCCTGGAGGTAGTGTTCCGAGGTTGTAAATTAGAGAGGAGTGTGCTGGGATAAGCCCCCAGAAGTTTATGTCTCCTTACTTATGTTTGTTTTTTAAATTTAATTTCTCTTTCTTATCGGAGTAAATTCGATTAGAGTGTTGTGATTGTCTGGCTGTACAGAATGTGCTCAATGATTCATACATATGTCTGTTCATCTTCGGATCCTGTTACCATGTAATTTTTTACAGAATGTTGAGTAGACCTCCCTTGGTATTTGGCAGGTGTTTCGTGATTATATATTTTATATGTATTGGTGATTATATAATTCATAGAGTTTATATGTTATATGTTTATATACATTTAACATACATTAGTATATGTATGTTATCCCCATAGTCCTAATTTATCCATCCTCCCACCTTTCATTTTGGCGAACCATTCGTTCGTTTTATAAGTCTGTGAGTGTCTTTTTCTGTGGAAATATGTTCATTGGTAGAAATCTTAGGATAACATGTATAAATGATATCATAGGATATTTGTTATTCCCTTTTGAATAACTTAACCTAATATGATTATTTCTAGGCTCATCTGTAGTCCTGAAAACGGCACTGTTCATTTTTTTCTGAGGCTACTATTCCATTCGGTACGTATACCACTTCTTCTTTGTCCATTTATCTGATGATGGACATTTTGTTTGTATCCATGTCTTAGCTATTGTAAATACTGCTGCAATACACGATTTTCCATCCCGTGTCTTTTTGATTCTGGCTTTCACAAGTGACAGGCCCAATAGTGGGCCTTCCGGATCATATGGTGACTCAATTTTTACCTTTAAACGCACTGCCATTCTGTTCCTATTATTGGCTGTTACCAGTTTACATCCCACTTAGACCGAGAGGTTACACTATTCTCCACAACTTCTTCAACATCTATTGTTTGTTGACTTTTTGCTGATGGTCATTGTGACTGGTGTTAGGTGATACCTTTGTGTAGATTGGATTTGCATGCGTCTAATAATTCCTGATGTTTTGCATTTCTCAGTGTCCTTTTCATTTTTTTTAAGATTGAGCTAAACTTACAACTTCAAATTGCCTTCTTGAAAAATTTACCGCGTTTGGATTTTTATGGCCATTCCCTACCCCAGGACATTTTTTGAGGGCATGAGTCATTTACAGCCCTGCCGTCCTTGTGAATATTAGTGACCATGAGCAGTAGATTTAAAGCTGCTCTTTGAGGAAACGGCCTTAGGGTGGCAGCATTTCTAAGTTGCCAACTCTGCTTGCTAGGGAAACAGAGCCTTGCTGCAAGTTGTGCTTTGAGGTTGCAGATTAGAGTGGAATGTGCCAGGACAAACCCCGATAAGTTTTAGCCTCCTTAATTCTTGTTTGTGTCTTTAAGTTGTAGTTTTTATCAGAGCAAATTTGATTGAAAAATGTCTTTTGTTCTAGGTGTACAGAATCTTGTTCATTTACACATATACATATATCTATTGATCTTTGGGTCCTTTTCCATGTCGGTTATTACAGAGTGTTGAGTAGACCACTCTTGGTATTCCATAGGTCTTTGGGGATTATATTTTTTATATGTATTAGTATATGTGTGTTAACCCCAATATCCTAATGTATCCATTCCTCACACCATTTCTTTGGCTTAACCATAAGTTGTCTTCTCATTCTGAGATTGTCTTTCTCTATGGAAATATGTTCATTTTTATGAATTTTCAGATAACATAAGGGATATCATAGGACATTTGTCTTTCGCATTCTGACTTACTTCACGTTGTGTGATTATCTCTAGGCTCATCTGTGGTGCTGCATATGCCATTCTTTTATTTTTTTCGTGACTGATATTCCATTCTGTCCATATACCACTTCTTCTCTGTCCATTCACCTGTTTATGGACCTTCTTTTGGCTTCCATGTCGTGGCTATTTCAATATTGCTGCAGTGCACATTTGCCTGCCTCTGTCTTTCCGATTCTGGTGGTCTTAGGTTATAGGCCCAAAAGGTGCCCTGCCGCATCATATGGTAGCTCAATTTTTACCTTTTAAAGCAGCTGCATTCAGTTTTCGTTAGTGCTGTTACCAATTACATCCCACCAGCAGCTAGAAGGTACACAGTTCTCTAAAACCCCTTCAGCATTCTAGTTTGTAGACTGTTTCCTGATGGTCATTTGACTGGTGTGAGCTGAAACCTTTTTGGAGGTTGGATTTGTATGTGGCTAATAATTCCTTGTACTGAGCTTTAGGCATGTCCATGTTGTTCTTTTCCTTTTTTTTTTAAAGTGTGAGTACAACTTCCCTCTTCATGTTGACTTCTTGAAAGATTTGTCATGTGTTGAATTTTCTTGCCTATTCCCTACCCCAGGGCATTTTTTGAGGGCAGATGCCATTTACAGCCCTGAGTCCTTGTGACTATTAAGCAACCATTAGCACTGGGTTTAAAGCTGCTGTTGTGGGAAACACCCACTAGGCGGCAGCATCATTACGTTCTCAACTCTTGTTATTAGGGCACCAGAGTCTTCCTGGACGTAGTGTTCCGAGGTTGTAAATTAGAGGGGGATGTGCTGGGACAAGCCCCCAGAAGTTTATGTCTCCTTACTTCTGTTTGTTTTTTAATTTAATTTCTATTTCTTATCGGAGAATATTGGATTAGAGTGTTGTGATTGTCTGGCTGTACAGAATCTGCTCAATGATTCATACATATGTCTGTTCATGTTCGGATTCTGTTACCATGTGTCTTATTACAGAATGTTGAGTAGACCTCGCATGGTATGTGGTAGGTGTTTCGTGATTATATATTTTATATGTATTGGTGATTATATAATTCATAGAGTTTATATGTTATATGTTTCTATACATTTAACATACATTAGTATATGTATGTTAGCCCCATAATCCTAATTTATCCATCCTCCCACCTTTCATTTTGGTTAACCATTAGTTTCTTTTATAAGTCTGTGAGTGTCTTTTTCTGTGGAAATATGTCCATTTGTAGCAATCTTAGGATAACAGGTATAAATGATATCATAGGATATTTGTCATTCCCTTTTGACTTACTTAACCTGATATGATTATTTCTAGGCTCATCTGTAGTCCTGAAAACGGCATTTTTCATTTTTTTTCCCGAGGCTACTATTCCATTTAGTCCGTATACCACTTCTTCTTTGTCCATTCATCTGTTTATGGACCTTTTTTTGGCTTCCACGTCTTGGCTATTTCAGTAATGCTGCAGTGCAAATTTGCCTGCCTCTGTCTTTCCGATTCTGGTGGTCTTAGGTTACAGGCCCAAAAGGTGCCCTGCCGCGTCATATGGTAGCTCAATTTTTACCTTTTAAAGCAGCTCCATTCAGTTTTCGTTAGTGCTCTTACCACTTTACATCCCACCAGCAGCTACAAGGTACACAGTTCTCTAAAATCCCTTCAGCATTTACAGTTTGTAGACTGTTTGCTGATGGTCATTTGACTGGTGTGAGCTGAAACCTTTTTGGAGGTTGGATTTGCATGTGACTAATAATTCCTTATACTGAGCTTTAGGCATGTGCTTTTTATTCTTTTCCTTTTTTTTTTTTTAAAGAGTGAGTACAACTTCCCTCTTCATATTGACTTCTTCAAAAACTTGTCAAAGAAAACTTGAATTTTCTTGCCTATTCCCTACCCCAGGGCATTTTTTGAGGGCAGGTGTCATTTACAGCCCTGCAGTCCTTGTGACTCTTAAGCAACCATTAGCACTGGGTTTAAAGCTGCTGTTGTGGGAAACAGCCACAAGGCGGCAGCATTATTACGTTCTCACCTCTTGTTACTAGGGCAACAGAGTCTTCCTGGAGGTAGTGTTCCGAGGTTGTAAATTAGAGAGGAGTGTGCTGGGATAAGCCCCCAGAAGTTTATGTCTCCTTACTTATGTTTGTTTTTTAAATTTAATTTCTCTTTCTTATCGGAGTAAATTCGATTAGAGTGTTGTGATTGTCTGGCTGTACAGAATGTGCTCAATGATTCATACATATGTCTGTTCATCTTCGGATCCTGTTACCATGTAATTTTTTACAGAATGTTGAGTAGACCTCCCTTGGTATTTGGCAGGTGTTTCGTGATTATATATTTTATATGTATTGGTGATTATATAATTCATAGAGTTTATATGTTATATGTTTATATACATTTAACATACATTAGTATATGTATGTTATCCCCATAGTCCTAATTTATCCATCCTCCCACCTTTCATTTTGGCGAACCATTCGTTCGTTTTATAAGTCTGTGAGTGTCTTTTTCTGTGGAAATATGTTCATTGGTAGAAATCTTAGGATAACATGTATAAATGATATCATAGGATATTTGTTATTCCCTTTTGAATAACTTAACCTAATATGATTATTTCTAGGCTCATCTGTAGTCCTGAAAACGGCACTGTTCATTTTTTTCTGAGGCTACTATTCCATTTGGTACGTATACCACTTCTTCTTTGTCCATTTATCTGATGATGGACATTTTGTTTGTATCCATGTCTTAGCTATTGTAAATACTGCTGCAATACACGATTTTCCATCCCGTGTCTTTTTGATTCTGGCTTTCACAAGTGACAGGCCCAATAGTGGGCCTTCCGGATCATATGGTGACTCAATTTTTACCTTTAAACGCACTGCCATTCTGTTCCTATTATTGGCTGTTACCAGTTTACATCCCACTTAGACCGAGAGGTTACACTATTCTCCACAACTTCTTCAACATCTATTGTTTGTTGACTTTTTGCTGATGGTCATTGTGACTGGTGTTAGGTGATACCTTTGTGTAGATTGGATTTGCATGCGTCTAATAATTCCTGATGTTTTGCATTTCTCAGTGTCCTTTTCATTTTTTTTAAGATTGAGCTAAACTTACAACTTCAAATTGCCTTCTTGAAAAATTTACCGCGTTTGGATTTTTATGGCCATTCCCTACCCCAGGACATTTTTTGAGGGCATGAGTCATTTACAGCCCTGCCGTCCTTGTGAATATTAGTGACCATGAGCAGTAGATTTAAAGCTGCTCTTTGAGGAAACGGCCTTAGGGTGGCAGCATTTCTAAGTTGCCAACTCTGCTTGCTAGGGAAACAGAACCTTGCTGCAAGTTGTGCTTTGAGGTTGCAGATTAGAGTGGAATGTGCCAGGACAAACCCCGATAAGTTTTAGCCTCCTTAATTCTTGTTTGTGTCTTTAAGTTGTAGTTTTTATCAGAGCAAATTTGATTGAAAAATGTCTTTTGTTCTAGGTGTACAGAATCTTGTTCATTTACACATATACATATATCTATTGATCTTTGGGTCCTTTTCCATGTCGGTTATTACAGAGTGTTGAGTAGACCACTCTTGGTATTCCATAGGTCTTTGGGGATTATATTTTTTATATGTATTAGTATATGTGTGTTAACCCCAATATCCTAATTTATCCATTACTCACACCATTTCTTTGGCTTAACCATAAGTTTGTCTTCTCATTCTGAGATTGTCTTTCTCTATGGAAATATGTTCATTTTTATGAATTTTCAGATAACATAAGGGATATCATAGGACATTTGTCTTTCGCATTCTGACTTACTTCACGTTGTGTGATTATCTCTAGGCTCATCTGTGGTGCTGCATATGCCATTCTTTTATTTTTTTCGTGACTGATATTCCATTCTGTCCATATACCACTTCTTCTCTGTCCATTCATCTGTTTATGGACCTTCTTTTGGCTTCCATGTCGTGGCTATTTCAATATTGCTGCAGTGCACATTTGCCTGCCTCTGTCTTTCCGATTCTGGTGGTCTTAGGTTATAGGCCCAAAAGGTGCCCTGCCGCATCATATGGTAGCTCAATTTTTACCTTTTAAAGCAGCTGCATTCAGTTTTCGTTAGTGCTGTTACCAATTACATCCCACCAGCAGCTAGAAGGTACACAGTTCTCTAAAACCCCTTCAGCATTTCTAGTTTGTAGACTGTTTGCTGATGGTCATTTGACTGGTGTGAGCTGAAACCTTTTTGGAGGTTGGATTTGTATGTGGCTAATAATTCCTTGTACTGAGCTTTAGGCATGTCCATGTTGTTCTTTTCCTTTTTTTTTTAAAGTGTGAGTACAACTTCCCTCTTCATGTTGACTTCTTGAAAGATTTGTCATGTGTTGAATTTTCTTGCCTATTCCCTACCCCAGGGCATTTTTTGAGGGCAGATGCCATTTACAGCCCTGAGTCCTTGTGACTATTAAGCAACCATTAGCACTGGGTTTAAAGCTGCTGTTGTGGGAAACACCCACTAGGCGGCAGCATCATTACGTTCTCAACTCTTGTTATTAGGGCACCAGAGTCTTCCTGGACGTAGTGTTCCGAGGTTGTAAATTAGAGGGGAATGTGCTGGGACAAGCCCCCAGAAGTTTATGTCTCCTTACTTTTGTTTGTTTTTTAATTTAATTTCTATTTCTTATCGGAGAATATTGGATTAGAGTGTTGTGATTGTCTGGCTGTACAGAATCTGCTCAATGATTCATACATATGTCTGTTCATGTTCGGATTCTGTTACCATGTGTCTTATTACAGAATGTTGAGTAGACCTCGCATGGTATTTGGTAGGTGTTTTGTCATTATATATTTTATATGTATTGGTGATTATATAATTCATAGAGTTTATATGTTATATGTTTCTATACATTTAACATACATTAGTATATGTATGTTAGCCCCATAATCCTAATTTATCCATCCTCCCACCTTTCATTTTGGTTAACCATTAGTTTCTTTTATAAGTCTGTGAGTGTCTTTTTCTGTGGAAATATGTCCATTTGTAGCAATCTTAGGATAACAGGTATAAATGATATCATAGGATATTTGTCATTCCCTTTTGACTTACTTAACCTGATATGATTATTTCTAGGCTCATCTGTAGTCCTGAAAACGGCATTTTTCATTTTTTTTCCCGAGGCTACTATTCCATTTAGTCCGTATACCACTTCTTCTCTGTCCATTCATCTGTTTATGGACCTTTTTTTGGCTTCCACGTCTTGGCTATTTCAGTAATGCTGCAGTGCACATTTGCCTGCCTCTGTCTTTCCGATTCTGGTGGTCTTAGGTTACAGGCCCAAAAGGTGCCCTGCCGCGTCATATGGTAGCTCAATTTTTACCTTTTAAAGCAGCTCCATTCAGTTTTCGTTAGTGCTCTTACCACTTTACATCCCACCAGCAGCTACAAGGTACACAGTTCTCTAAAATCCCTTCAGCATTTACAGTTTGTAGACTGTTTGCTGATGGTCATTTGACTGGTGTGAGCTGAAACCTTTTTGGAGGTTGGATTTGCATGTGACTAATAATTCCTTATACTGAGCTTTAGGCATGTGCTTTTTATTCTTTTCCTTTTTTTTTTTGAAGAGTGAGTACAACTTCCCTCTTCATATTGACTTCTTCAAAAACTTGTCAAAGAAAACTTGAATTTTCTTGCCTATTCCCTACCCCAGGGCATTTTTTGAGGGCAGGTGTCATTTACAGCCCTGCAGTCCTTGTGACTCTTAAGCAACCATTAGCACTGGGTTTAAAGCTGCTGTTGTGGGAAACAGCCACAAGGCGGCAGCATTATTACGTTCTCACCTCTTGTTACTAGGGCAACAGAGTCTTCCTGGAGGTAGTGTTCCGAGGTTGTAAATTAGAGAGGAGTGTGCTGGGATAAGCCCCCAGAAGTTTATGTCTCCTTACTTATGTTTGTTTTTTAAATTTAATTTCTCTTTCTTATCGGAGTAAATTCGATTAGAGTGTTGTGATTGTCTGGCTGTACAGAATGTGCTCAATGATTCATACATATGTCTGTTCATCTTCGGATCCTGTTACCATGTAATTTTTTACAGAATGTTGAGTAGACCTCCCTTGGTATTTGGCAGGTGTTTCGTGATTATATATTTTATATGTATTGGTGATTATATAATTCATAGAGTTTATATGTTATATGTTTATATACATTTAACATACATTAGTATATGTATGTTATCCCCATAGTCCTAATTTATCCATCCTCCCACCTTTCATTTTGGCGAACCATTCGTTCGTTTTATAAGTCTGTGAGTGTCTTTTTCTGTGGAAATATGTTCATTGGTAGAAATCTTAGGATAACATGTATAAATGATATCATAGGATATTTGTTATTCCCTTTTGAATAACTTAACCTAATATGATTATTTCTAGGCTCATCTGTAGTCCTGAAAACGGCACTGTTCATTTTTTTCTGAGGCTACTATTCCATTCGGTACGTATACCACTTCTTCTTTGTCCATTTATCTGATGATGGACATTTTGTTTGTATCCATGTCTTAGCTATTGTAAATACTGCTGCAATACACGATTTTCCATCCCGTGTCTTTTTGATTCTGGCTTTCACAAGTGACAGGCCCAATAGTGGGCCTTCCGGATCATATGGTGACTCAATTTTTACCTTTAAACGCACTGCCATTCTGTTCCTATTATTGGCTGTTACCAGTTTACATCCCACTTAGACCGAGAGGTTACACTATTCTCCACAACTTCTTCAACATCTATTGTTTGTTGACTTTTTGCTGATGGTCATTGTGACTGGTGTTAGGTGATACCTTTGTGTAGATTGGATTTGCATGCGTCTAATAATTCCTGATGTTTTGCATTTCTCAGTGTCCTTTTCATTTTTTTTAAGATTGAGCTAAACTTACAACTTCAAATTGCCTTCTTGAAAAATTTACCGCGTTTGGATTTTTATGGCCATTCCCTACCCCAGGACATTTTTTGAGGGCATGAGTCATTTACAGCCCTGCCGTCCTTGTGAATATTAGTGACCATGAGCAGTAGATTTAAAGCTGCTCTTTGAGGAAACGGCCTTAGGGTGGCAGCATTTCTAAGTTGCCAACTCTGCTTGCTAGGGAAACAGAGCCTTGCTGCAAGTTGTGCTTTGAGGTTGCAGATTAGAGTGGAATGTGCCAGGACAAACCCCGATAAGTTTTAGCCTCCTTAATTCTTGTTTGTGTCTTTAAGTTGTAGTTTTTATCAGAGCAAATTTGATTGAAAAATGTCTTTTGTTCTAGGTGTACAGAATCTTGTTCATTTACACATATACATATATCTATTGATCTTTGGGTCCTTTTCCATGTCGGTTATTACAGAGTGTTGAGTAGACCACTCTTGGTATTCCATAGGTCTTTGGGGATTATATTTTTTATATGTATTAGTATATGTGTGTTAACCCCAATATCCTAATGTATCCATTCCTCACACCATTTCTTTGGCTTAACCATAAGTTGTCTTCTCATTCTGAGATTGTCTTTCTCTATGGAAATATGTTCATTTTTATGAATTTTCAGATAACATAAGGGATATCATAGGACATTTGTCTTTCGCATTCTGACTTACTTCACGTTGTGTGATTATCTCTAGGCTCATCTGTGGTGCTGCATATGCCATTCTTTTATTTTTTTCGTGACTGATATTCCATTCTGTCCATATACCACTTCTTCTCTGTCCATTCACCTGTTTATGGACCTTCTTTTGGCTTCCATGTCGTGGCTATTTCAATATTGCTGCAGTGCACATTTGCCTGCCTCTGTCTTTCCGATTCTGGTGGTCTTAGGTTATAGGCCCAAAAGGTGCCCTGCCGCATCATATGGTAGCTCAATTTTTACCTTTTAAAGCAGCTGCATTCAGTTTTCGTTAGTGCTGTTACCAATTACATCCCACCAGCAGCTAGAAGGTACACAGTTCTCTAAAACCCCTTCAGCATTCTAGTTTGTAGACTGTTTCCTGATGGTCATTTGACTGGTGTGAGCTGAAACCTTTTTGGAGGTTGGATTTGTATGTGGCTAATAATTCCTTGTACTGAGCTTTAGGCATGTCCATGTTGTTCTTTTCCTTTTTTTTTTAAAGTGTGAGTACAACTTCCCTCTTCATGTTGACTTCTTGAAAGATTTGTCATGTGTTGAATTTTCTTGCCTATTCCCTACCCCAGGGCATTTTTTGAGGGCAGATGCCATTTACAGCCCTGAGTCCTTGTGACTATTAAGCAACCATTAGCACTGGGTTTAAAGCTGCTGTTGTGGGAAACACCCACTAGGCGGCAGCATCATTACGTTCTCAACTCTTGTTATTAGGGCACCAGAGTCTTCCTGGACGTAGTGTTCCGAGGTTGTAAATTAGAGGGGGATGTGCTGGGACAAGCCCCCAGAAGTTTATGTCTCCTTACTTCTGTTTGTTTTTTAATTTAATTTCTATTTCTTATCGGAGAATATTGGATTAGAGTGTTGTGATTGTCTGGCTGTACAGAATCTGCTCAATGATTCATACATATGTCTGTTCATGTTCGGATTCTGTTACCATGTGTCTTATTACAGAATGTTGAGTAGACCTCGCATGGTATGTGGTAGGTGTTTCGTGATTATATATTTTATATGTATTGGTGATTATATAATTCATAGAGTTTATATGTTATATGTTTCTATACATTTAACATACATTAGTATATGTATGTTAGCCCCATAATCCTAATTTATCCATCCTCCCACCTTTCATTTTGGTTAACCATTAGTTTCTTTTATAAGTCTGTGAGTGTCTTTTTCTGTGGAAATATGTCCATTTGTAGCAATCTTAGGATAACAGGTATAAATGATATCATAGGATATTTGTCATTCCCTTTTGACTTACTTAACCTGATATGATTATTTCTAGGCTCATCTGTAGTCCTGAAAACGGCATTTTTCATTTTTTTTCCCGAGGCTACTATTCCATTTAGTCCGTATACCACTTCTTCTTTGTCCATTCATCTGTTTATGGACCTTTTTTTGGCTTCCACGTCTTGGCTATTTCAGTAATGCTGCAGTGCAAATTTGCCTGCCTCTGTCTTTCCGATTCTGGTGGTCTTAGGTTACAGGCCCAAAAGGTGCCCTGCCGCGTCATATGGTAGCTCAATTTTTACCTTTTAAAGCAGCTCCATTCAGTTTTCGTTAGTGCTCTTACCACTTTACATCCCACCAGCAGCTACAAGGTACACAGTTCTCTAAAATCCCTTCAGCATTTACAGTTTGTAGACTGTTTGCTGATGGTCATTTGACTGGTGTGAGCTGAAACCTTTTTGGAGGTTGGATTTGCATGTGACTAATAATTCCTTATACTGAGCTTTAGGCATGTGCTTTTTATTCTTTTCCTTTTTTTTTTTTTAAAGAGTGAGTACAACTTCCCTCTTCATATTGACTTCTTCAAAAACTTGTCAAAGAAAACTTGAATTTTCTTGCCTATTCCCTACCCCAGGGCATTTTTTGAGGGCAGGTGTCATTTACAGCCCTGCAGTCCTTGTGACTCTTAAGCAACCATTAGCACTGGGTTTAAAGCTGCTGTTGTGGGAAACAGCCACAAGGCGGCAGCATTATTACGTTCTCACCTCTTGTTACTAGGGCAACAGAGTCTTCCTGGAGGTAGTGTTCCGAGGTTGTAAATTAGAGAGGAGTGTGCTGGGATAAGCCCCCAGAAGTTTATGTCTCCTTACTTATGTTTGTTTTTTAAATTTAATTTCTCTTTCTTATCGGAGTAAATTCGATTAGAGTGTTGTGATTGTCTGGCTGTACAGAATGTGCTCAATGATTCATACATATGTCTGTTCATCTTCGGATCCTGTTACCATGTAATTTTTTACAGAATGTTGAGTAGACCTCCCTTGGTATTTGGCAGGTGTTTCGTGATTATATATTTTATATGTATTGGTGATTATATAATTCATAGAGTTTATATGTTATATGTTTATATACATTTAACATACATTAGTATATGTATGTTATCCCCATAGTCCTAATTTATCCATCCTCCCACCTTTCATTTTGGCGAACCATTCGTTCGTTTTATAAGTCTGTGAGTGTCTTTTTCTGTGGAAATATGTTCATTGGTAGAAATCTTAGGATAACATGTATAAATGATATCATAGGATATTTGTTATTCCCTTTTGAATAACTTAACCTAATATGATTATTTCTAGGCTCATCTGTAGTCCTGAAAACGGCACTGTTCATTTTTTTCTGAGGCTACTATTCCATTTGGTACGTATACCACTTCTTCTTTGTCCATTTATCTGATGATGGACATTTTGTTTGTATCCATGTCTTAGCTATTGTAAATACTGCTGCAATACACGATTTTCCATCCCGTGTCTTTTTGATTCTGGCTTTCACAAGTGACAGGCCCAATAGTGGGCCTTCCGGATCATATGGTGACTCAATTTTTACCTTTAAACGCACTGCCATTCTGTTCCTATTATTGGCTGTTACCAGTTTACATCCCACTTAGACCGAGAGGTTACACTATTCTCCACAACTTCTTCAACATCTATTGTTTGTTGACTTTTTGCTGATGGTCATTGTGACTGGTGTTAGGTGATACCTTTGTGTAGATTGGATTTGCATGCGTCTAATAATTCCTGATGTTTTGCATTTCTCAGTGTCCTTTTCATTTTTTTTAAGATTGAGCTAAACTTACAACTTCAAATTGCCTTCTTGAAAAATTTACCGCGTTTGGATTTTTATGGCCATTCCCTACCCCAGGACATTTTTTGAGGGCATGAGTTCATTTACAGCCCTGCCGTCCTTGTGAATATTAGTGACCATGAGCAGTAGATTTAAAGCTGCTCTTTGAGGAAAACGGCCTTAGGGTGGCAGCATTTCTAAGTTGCCAACTCTGCTTGCTAGGGAAACAGAACCTTGCTGCAAGTTGTGCTTTGAGGTTGCAGATTAGTGTGGAATGTGCCAGGACAAACCCCGATAAGTTTTAGCCTCCTTAATTCTTGTTTGTGTCTTTAAGTTGTAGTTTTTATCAGAGCAAATTTGATTGAAAAATGTCTTTTGTTCTAGGTGTACAGAATCTTGTTCATTTACACATATACATATATCTATTGATCTTTGGGTCCTTTTCCATGTCGGTTATTACAGAGTGTTGAGTAGACCACTCTTGGAATTCCATAGGTCTTTGGGGATTATATTTTTTATATGTATTAGTATATGTGTGTTAACCCCAATATCCTAATTTATCCATTACTCACACCATTTCTTTGGCTTAACCATAAGTTTGTCTTCTCATTCTGAGATTGTCTTTCTCTATGGAAATATGTTCATTTTTATGAATTTTCAGATAACATAAGGGATATCATAGGACATTTGTCTTTCGCATTCTGACTTACTTCACGTTGTGTGATTATCTCTAGGCTCATCTGTGGTGCTGCATAATGCCATTCTTTTATTTTTTCGTGACTGATATTCCATTCTGTCCATATACCACTTCTTCTCTGTCCATTCATCTGTTTTATGGACCTCTTTTGGCTTCCATGTCGTGGCTATTTCAATATTGCTGCAGTGCACATTTGCCTGCCTCTGTCTTTCCGATTCTGGTGGTCTTAGGTTATAGGCCCAAAAGGTGCCCTGCCGCATCATATGGTAGCTCAATTTTTACCTTTTAAAGCAGCTGCATTCAGTTTTCGTTAGTGCTGTTACCAATTACATCCCACCAGCAGCTAGAAGGTACACAGTTCTCTAAAACCCTTCAGCATTTCTAGTTTGTAGACTGTTTGCTGATGGTCATTTGACTGGTGTGAGCTGAAACCTTTTTGGAGGTTGGATTTGTATGTGGCTAATAATTCCTTGTACTGAGCTTTAGGCATGTCCATGTTGTTCTTTTCCTTTTTTTTTAAAGTGTGAGTACAACTTCCCTCTTCATGTTGACTTCTTGAAAGATTTGTCATGTGTTGAATTTTCTTGCCTATTCCCTACCCCAGGCATTTTTTGAGGGCAGATGCCATTTACAGCCCTGAGTCCTTGTGACTATTAAGCAACCATTAGCACTGGGTTTAAAGCTGCTGTTGTGGGAAACACCCACTAGGCGGCAGCATCATTACGTTCTCAACTCTTGTTATTAGGGCACCAGAGTCTTCCTGGACGTAGTGTTCCGAGGTTGTAAATTAGAGGGGGAATGTGCTGGGACAAGCCCCCAGAAGTTTATGTCTCCTTACTTTTGTTTGTTTTTTAATTTAATTTCTATTTCTTATCGGAGAATATTGGATTAGAGTGTTGTGATTGTCTGGCTGTACAGAATCTGCTCAATGATTCATACATATGTCTGTTCATGTTCGGATTCTGTTACCATGTGTCTTATTACAGAATGTTGAGTAGACCTCGCATGGTATTTGGTAGGTGTTTTGTCATTATATATTTTATATGTATTGGTGATTATATAATTCATAGAGTTTATATGTTATATGTTTCTATACATTTAACATACATTAGTATATGTATGTTAGCCCCATAATCCTAATTTATCCATCCTCCCACCTTTCATTTTGGTTAACCATTAGTTTCTTTTATAAGTCTGTGAGTGTCTTTTTCTGTGGAAATATGTCCATTTGTAGCAATCTTAGGATAACAGGTATAAATGATATCATAGGATATTTGTCATTCCCTTTTGACTTACTTAACCTGATATGATTATTTCTAGGCTCATCTGTAGTCCTGAAAACGGCATTTTTCATTTTTTTTCCCGAGGCTACTATTCCATTTAGTCCGTATACCACTTCTTCTCTGTCCATTCATCTGTTTATGGACCTTTTTTTGGCTTCCACGTCTTGGCTATTTCAGTAATGCTGCAGTGCACATTTGCCTGCCTCTGTCTTTCCGATTCTGGTGGTCTTAGGTTACAGGCCCAAAAGGTGCCCTGCCGCGTCATATGGTAGCTCAATTTTTACCTTTTAAAGCAGCTCCATTCAGTTTTCGTTAGTGCTCTTACCACTTTACATCCCACCAGCAGCTACAAGGTACACAGTTCTCTAAAATCCCTTCAGCATTTACAGTTTGTAGACTGTTTGCTGATGGTCATTTGACTGGTGTGAGCTGAAACCTTTTTGGAGGTTGGATTTGCATGTGACTAATAATTCCTTATACTGAGCTTTAGGCATGTGCTTTTTATTCTTTTCCTTTTTTTTTTTGAAGAGTGAGTACAACTTCCCTCTTCATATTGACTTCTTCAAAAACTTGTCAAAGAAAACTTGAATTTTCTTGCCTATTCCCTACCCCAGGGCATTTTTTGAGGGCAGGTGTCATTTACAGCCCTGCAGTCCTTGTGACTCTTAAGCAACCATTAGCACTGGGTTTAAAGCTGCTGTTGTGGGAAACAGCCACAAGGCGGCAGCATTATTACGTTCTCACCTCTTGTTACTAGGGCAACAGAGTCTTCCTGGAGGTAGTGTTCCGAGGTTGTAAATTAGAGAGGAGTGTGCTGGGATAAGCCCCCAGAAGTTTATGTCTCCTTACTTATGTTTGTTTTTTAAATTTAATTTCTCTTTCTTATCGGAGTAAATTCGATTAGAGTGTTGTGATTGTCTGGCTGTACAGAATGTGCTCAATGATTCATACATATGTCTGTTCATCTTCGGATCCTGTTACCATGTAATTTTTTACAGAATGTTGAGTAGACCTCCCTTGGTATTTGGCAGGTGTTTCGTGATTATATATTTTATATGTATTGGTGATTATATAATTCATAGAGTTTATATGTTATATGTTTATATACATTTAACATACATTAGTATATGTATGTTATCCCCATAGTCCTAATTTATCCATCCTCCCACCTTTCATTTTGGCGAACCATTCGTTCGTTTTATAAGTCTGTGAGTGTCTTTTTCTGTGGAAATATGTTCATTGGTAGAAATCTTAGGATAACATGTATAAATGATATCATAGGATATTTGTTATTCCCTTTTGAATAACTTAACCTAATATGATTATTTCTAGGCTCATCTGTAGTCCTGAAAACGGCACTGTTCATTTTTTTCTGAGGCTACTATTCCATTCGGTACGTATACCACTTCTTCTTTGTCCATTTATCTGATGATGGACATTTTGTTTGTATCCATGTCTTAGCTATTGTAAATACTGCTGCAATACACGATTTTCCATCCCGTGTCTTTTTGATTCTGGCTTTCACAAGTGACAGGCCCAATAGTGGGCCTTCCGGATCATATGGTGACTCAATTTTTACCTTTAAACGCACTGCCATTCTGTTCCTATTATTGGCTGTTACCAGTTTACATCCCACTTAGACCGAGAGGTTACACTATTCTCCACAACTTCTTCAACATCTATTGTTTGTTGACTTTTTGCTGATGGTCATTGTGACTGGTGTTAGGTGATACCTTTGTGTAGATTGGATTTGCATGCGTCTAATAATTCCTGATGTTTTGCATTTCTCAGTGTCCTTTTCATTTTTTTTAAGATTGAGCTAAACTTACAACTTCAAATTGCCTTCTTGAAAAATTTACCGCGTTTGGATTTTTATGGCCATTCCCTACCCCAGGACATTTTTTGAGGGCATGAGTCATTTACAGCCCTGCCGTCCTTGTGAATATTAGTGACCATGAGCAGTAGATTTAAAGCTGCTCTTTGAGGAAACGGCCTTAGGGTGGCAGCATTTCTAAGTTGCCAACTCTGCTTGCTAGGGAAACAGAACCTTGCTGCAAGTTGTGCTTTGAGGTTGCAGATTAGAGTGGAATGTGCCAGGACAAACCCCGATAAGTTTTAGCCTCCTTAATTCTTGTTTGTGTCTTTAAGTTGTAGTTTTTATCAGAGCAAATTTGATTGAAAAATGTCTTTTGTTCTAGGTGTACAGAATCTTGTTCATTTACACATATACATATATCTATTGATCTTTGGGTCCTTTTCCATGTCGGTTATTACAGAGTGTTGAGTAGACCACTCTTGGTATTCCATAGGTCTTTGGGGATTATATTTTTTATATGTATTAGTATATGTGTGTTAACCCCAATATCCTAATTTATCCATTCCTCACACCATTTCTTTGGCTTAACCATAAGTTGTCTTCTCATTCTGAGATTGTCTTTCTCTATGGAAATATGTTCATTTTTATGAATTTTCAGATAACATAAGGGATATCATAGGACATTTGTCTTTCGCATTCTGACTTACTTCACGTTGTGTGATTATCTCTAGGCTCATCTGTGGTGCTGCATATGCCATTCTTTTATTTTTTTCGTGACTGATATTCCATTCTGTCCATATACCACTTCTTCTCTGTCCATTCATCTGTTTATGGACCTTCTTTTGGCTTCCATGTCGTGGCTATTTCAATATTGCTGCAGTGCACATTTGCCTGCCTCTGTCTTTCCGATTCTGGTGGTCTTAGGTTATAGGCCCAAAAGGTGCCCTGCCGCATCATATGGTAGCTCAATTTTTACCTTTTAAAGCAGCTGCATTCAGTTTTCGTTAGTGCTGTTACCAATTACATCCCACCAGCAGCTAGAAGGTACACAGTTCTCTAAAACCCCTTCAGCATTTCTAGTTTGTAGACTGTTTGCTGATGGTCATTTGACTGGTGTGAGCTGAAACCTTTTTGGAGGTTGGATTTGTATGTGGCTAATAATTCCTTGTACTGAGCTTTAGGCATGTCCATGTTGTTCTTTTCCTTTTTTTTTTAAAGTGTGAGTACAACTTCCCTCTTCATGTTGACTTCTTGAAAGATTTGTCATGTGTTGGATTTTCTTGCCTATTCCCTACCCCAGGGCATTTTTTGAGGGCAGATGCCATTTACAGCCCTGAGTCCTTGTGACTATTAAGCAACCATTAGCACTGGGTTTAAAGCTGCTGTTGTGGGAAACACCCACTAGGCGGCAGCATCATTACGTTCTCAACTCTTGTTATTAGGGCACCAGAGTCTTCCTGGACGTAGTGTTCCGAGGTTGTAAATTAGAGGGGAATGTGCTGGGACAAGCCCCCAGAAGTTTATGTCTCCTTACTTCTGTTTGTTTTTTAATTTAATTTCTATTTCTTATCGGAGAATATTGGATTAGAGTGTTGTGATTGTCTGGCTGTACAGAATCTGCTCAATGATTCATACATATGTCTGTTCATGTTCGGATTCTGTTACCATGTGTCTTATTACAGAATGTTGAGTAGACCTCGCATGGTATTTGGTAGGTGTTTTGTCATTATATATTTTATATGTATTGGTGATTATATAATTCATAGAGTTTATATGTTATATGTTTCTATACATTTAACATACATTAGTATATGTATGTTAGCCCCATAATCCTAATTTATCCATCCTCCCACCTTTCATTTTGGTTAACCATTAGTTTCTTTTATAAGTCTGTGAGTGTCTTTTTCTGTGGAAATATGTCCATTTGTAGCAATCTTAGGATAACAGGTATAAATGATATCATAGGATATTTGTCATTCCCTTTTGACTTACTTAACCTGATATGATTATTTCTAGGCTCATCTGTAGTCCTGAAAACGGCATTTTTCATTTTTTTTCCCGAGGCTACTATTCCATTTAGTCCGTATACCACTTCTTCTCTGTCCATTCATCTGTTTATGGACCTTTTTTTGGCTTCCACGTCTTGGCTATTTCAGTAATGCTGCAGTGCACATTTGCCTGCCTCTGTCTTTCCGATTCTGGTGGTCTTAGGTTACAGGCCCAAAAGGTGCCCTGCCGCGTCATATGGTAGCTCAATTTTTACCTTTTAAAGCAGCTCCATTCAGTTTTCGTTAGTGCTCTTACCACTTTACATCCCACCAGCAGCTACAAGGTACACAGTTCTCTAAAATCCCTTCAGCATTTACAGTTTGTAGACTGTTTGCTGATGGTCATTTGACTGGTGTGAGCTGAAACCTTTTTGGAGGTTGGATTTGCATGTGACTAATAATTCCTTATACTGAGCTTTAGGCATGTGCTTTTTATTGTTTTCCTTTTTTTTTTTTTAAAGAGTGAGTACAACTTCCCTCTTCATATTGACTTCTTCAAAAACTTGTCAAAGAAAACTTGAATTTTCTTGCCTATTCCCTACCCCAGGGCATTTTTTGAGGGCAGGTGTCATTTACAGCCCTGCAGTCCTTGTGACTCTTAAGCAACCATTAGCACTGGGTTTAAAGCTGCTGTTGTGGGAAACAGCCACAAGGCGGCAGCATTATTACGTTCTCACCTCTTGTTACTAGGGCAACAGAGTCTTCCTGGAGGTAGTGTTCCGAGGTTGTAAATTAGAGAGGAGTGTGCTGGGATAAGCCCCCAGAAGTTTATGTCTCCTTACTTATGTTTGTTTTTTAAATTTAATTTCTCTTTCTTATCGGAGTAAATTCGATTAGAGTGTTGTGATTGTCTGGCTGTACAGAATGTGCTCAATGATTCATACATATGTCTGTTCATCTTCGGATCCTGTTACCATGTAATTTTTTACAGAATGTTGAGTAGACCTCCCTTGGTATTTGGCAGGTGTTTCGTGATTATATATTTTATATGTATTGGTGATTATATAATTCATAGAGTTTATATGTTATATGTTTATATACATTTAACATACATTAGTATATGTATGTTATCCCCATAGTCCTAATTTATCCATCCTCCCACCTTTCATTTTGGCGAACCATTCGTTCGTTTTATAAGTCTGTGAGTGTCTTTTTCTGTGGAAATATGTTCATTGGTAGAAATCTTAGGATAACATGTATAAATGATATCATAGGATATTTGTTATTCCCTTTTGAATAACTTAACCTAATATGATTATTTCTAGGCTCATCTGTAGTCCTGAAAACGGCACTGTTCATTTTTTTCTGAGGCTACTATTCCATTCGGTACGTATACCACTTCTTCTTTGTCCATTTATCTGATGATGGACATTTTGTTTGTATCCATGTCTTAGCTATTGTAAATACTGCTGCAATACACGATTTTCCATCCCGTGTCTTTTTGATTCTGGCTTTCACAAGTGACAGGCCCAATAGTGGGCCTTCCGGATCATATGGTGACTCAATTTTTACCTTTAAACGCACTGCCATTCTGTTCCTATTATTGGCTGTTACCAGTTTACATCCCACTTAGACCGAGAGGTTACACTATTCTCCACAACTTCTTCAACATCTATTGTTTGTTGACTTTTTGCTGATGGTCATTGTGACTGGTGTTAGGTGATACCTTTGTGTAGATTGGATTTGCATGCGTCTAATAATTCCTGATGTTTTGCATTTCTCAGTGTCCTTTTCATTTTTTTTAAGATTGAGCTAAACTTACAACTTCAAATTGCCTTCTTGAAAAATTTACCGCGTTTGGATTTTTATGGCCATTCCCTACCCCAGGACATTTTTTGAGGGCATGAGTCATTTACAGCCCTGCCGTCCTTGTGAATATTAGTGACCATGAGCAGTAGATTTAAAGCTGCTCTTTGAGGAAACGGCCTTAGGGTGACAGCATTTCTAAGTTGCCAACTCTGCTTGCTAGGGAAACAGAACCTTGCTGCAAGTTGTGCTTTGAGGTTGCAGATTAGAGTGGAATGTGCCAGGACAAACCCCGATAAGTTTTAGCCTCCTTAATTCTTGTTTGTGTCTTTAAGTTGTAGTTTTTATCAGAGCAAATTTGATTGAAAAATGTCTTTTGTTCTAGGTGTACAGAATCTTGTTCATTTACACATATACATATATCTATTGATCTTTGGGTCCTTTTCCATGTCGGTTATTACAGAGTGTTGAGTAGACCACTCTTGGTATTCCATAGGTCTTTGGGGATTATATTTTTTATATGTATTAGTATATGTGTGTTAACCCCAATATCCTAATGTATCCATTCCTCACACCATTTCTTTGGCTTAACCATAAGTTGTCTTCTCATTCTGAGATTGTCTTTCTCTATGGAAATATGTTCATTTTTATGAATTTTCAGATAACATAAGGGATATCATAGGACATTTGTCTTTCGCATTCTGACTTACTTCACGTTGTGTGATTATCTCTAGGCTCATCTGTGGTGCTGCATATGCCATTCTTTTATTTTTTTCGTGACTGATAATCCATTCTGTCCATATACCACTTCTTCTCTGTCCATTCATCTGTTTATGGACCTTCTTTTGGCTTCCATGTCGTGGCTATTTCAATATTGCTGCAGTGCACATTTGCCTGCCTCTGTCTTTCCGATTCTGGTGGTCTTAGGTTATAGGCCCAAAAGGTGCCCTGCCACATCATATGGTAGCTCAATTTTTACCTTTTAAAGCAGCTCCATTCAGTTTTCGTTAGTGCTGTTACCCATTACATCCCACCAGCAGCTAGAAGGTACACAGTTCTCTAAAACCCCTTCAACATTTCTAGTTTGTAGACTGTTTGCTGATGGTCATTTGACTGGTGTGAGCTGAAACCTTTTTGGAGGTTGGATTTGTATGTGGCTAATAATTCCTTGTACTGAGCTTTAGGCATGTCCATGTTGTTCTTTTCCTTTTTTTTTTAAAGTGTGAGTACAACTTCCCTCTTCATGTTGACTTCTTGAAAGATTTGTCATGTGTTGAATTTTCTTGCCTATTCCCTACCCCAGGGCATTTTTTGAGGGCAGATGCCATTTACAGCCCTGAGTCCTTGTGACTATTAAGCAACCATTAGCACTGGGTTTAAAGCTGCTGTTGTGGGAAACACCCACTAGGCGGCAGCATCATTACGTTCTCAACTCTTGTTATTAGGGCACCAGAGTCTTCCTGGACGTAGTGTTCCGAGGTTGTAAATTAGAGGGGAATGTGCTGGGACAAGCCCCCAGAAGTTTATGTCTCCTTACTTCTGTTTGTTTTTTAATTTAATTTCTATTTCTTATCGGAGAATATTGGATTAGAGTGTTGTGATTGTCTGGCTGTACAGAATCTGCTCAATGATTCATACATATGTCTGTTCATGTTCGGATTCTGTTACCATGTGTCTTATTACAGAATGTTGAGTAGACCTCGCATGGTATTTGGTAGGTGTTTTGTCATTATATATTTTATATGTATTGGTGATTATATAATTCATAGAGTTTATATGTTATATGTTTCTATACATTTAACATACATTAGTATATGTATGTTAGCCCCATAATCCTAATTTATCCATCCTCCCACCTTTCATTTTGGTTAACCATTAGTTTCTTTTATAAGTCTGTGAGTGTCTTTTTCTGTGGAAATATGTCCATTTGTAGCAATCTTAGGATAACAGGTATAAATGATATCATAGGATATTTGTCATTCCCTTTTGACTTACTTAACCTGATATGATTATTTCTAGGCTCATCTGTAGTCCTGAAAACGGCATTTTTCATTTTTTTTCCCGAGGCTACTATTCCATTTAGTCCGTATACCACTTCTTCTTTGTCCATTCATCTGTTTATGGACCTTTTTTTGGCTTCCACGTCTTGGCTATTTCAGTAATGCTGCAGTGCACATTTGCCTGCCTCTGTCTTTCCGATTCTGGTGGTCTTAGGTTACAGGCCCAAAAGGTGCCCTGCCGCGTCATATGGTAGCTCAATTTTTACCTTTTAAAGCAGCTCCATTCAGTTTTCGTTAGTGCTCTTACCACTTTACATCCCACCAGCAGCTACAAGGTACACAGTTCTCTAAAATCCCTTCAGCATTTACAGTTTGTAGACTGTTTGCTGATGGTCATTTGACTGGTGTGAGCTGAAACCTTTTTGGAGGTTGGATTTGCATGTGACTAATAATTCCTTATACTGAGCTTTAGGCATGTGCTTTTTATTCTTTTCCTTTTTTTTTTTTTAAAGAGTGAGTACAACTTCCCTCTTCATATTGACTTCTTCAAAAACTTGTCAAAGAAAACTTGAATTTTCTTGCCTATTCCCTACCCCAGGGCATTTTTTGAGGGCAGGTGTCATTTACAGCCCTGCAGTCCTTGTGACTCTTAAGCAACCATTAGCACTGGGTTTAAAGCTGCTGTTGTGGGAAACAGCCACAAGGCGGCAGCATTATTACGTTCTCACCTCTTGTTACTAGGGCAACAGAGTCTTCCTGGAGGTAGTGTTCCGAGGTTGTAAATTAGAGAGGAGTGTGCTGGGATAAGCCCCCAGAAGTTTATGTCTCCTTACTTATGTTTGTTTTTTAAATTTAATTTCTCTTTCTTATCGGAGTAAATTCGATTAGAGTGTTGTGATTGTCTGGCTGTACAGAATGTGCTCAATGATTCATACATATGTCTGTTCATCTTCGGATCCTGTTACCATGTAATTTTTTACAGAATGTTGAGTAGACCTCCCTTGGTATTTGGCAGGTGTTTCGTGATTATATATTTTATATGTATTGGTGATTATATAATTCATAGAGTTTATATGTTATATGTTTATATACATTTAACATACATTAGTATATGTATGTTATCCCCATAGTCCTAATTTATCCATCCTCCCACCTTTCATTTTGGCGAACCATTCGTTCGTTTTATAAGTCTGTGAGTGTCTTTTTCTGTGGAAATATGTTCATTGGTAGAAATCTTAGGATAACATGTATAAATGATATCATAGGATATTTGTTATTCCCTTTTGAATAACTTAACCTAATATGATTATTTCTAGGCTCATCTGTAGTCCTGAAAACGGCACTGTTCATTTTTTTCTGAGGCTACTATTCCATTTGGTACGTATACCACTTCTTCTTTGTCCATTTATCTGATGATGGACATTTTGTTTGTATCCATGTCTTAGCTATTGTAAATACTGCTGCAATACACGATTTTCCATCCCGTGTCTTTTTGATTCTGGCTTTCACAAGTGACAGGCCCAATAGTGGGCCTTCCGGATCATATGGTGACTCAATTTTTACCTTTAAACGCACTGCCATTCTGTTCCTATTATTGGCTGTTACCAGTTTACATCCCACTTAGACCGAGAGGTTATACTATTCTCCACAACTTCTTCAACATCTATTGTTTGTTGACTTTTTGCTGATGGTCATTGTGACTGGTGTTAGGTGATACCTTTGTGTAGATTGGATTTGCATGCGTCTAATAATTCCTGATGTTTTGCATTTCTCAGTGTCCTTTTCATTTTTTTTAAGATTGAGCTAAACTTACAACTTCAAATTGCCTTCTTGAAAAATTTACCGCGTTTGGATTTTTATGGCCATTCCCTACCCCAGGACATTTTTTGAGGGCATGAGTCATTTACAGCCCTGCCGTCCTTGTGAATATTAGTGACCATGAGCAGTAGATTTAAAGCTGCTCTTTGAGGAAACGGCCTTAGGGTGGCAGCATTTCTAAGTTGCCAACTCTGCTTGCTAGGGAAACAGAGCCTTGCTGCAAGTTGTGCTTTGAGGTTGCAGATTAGAGTGGAATGTGCCAGGACAAACCCCGATAAGTTTTAGCCTCCTTAATTCTTGTTTGTGTCTTTAAGTTGTAGTTTTTATCAGAGCAAATTTGATTGAAAAATGTCTTTTGTTCTAGGTGTACAGAATCTTGTTCATTTACACATATACATATATCTATTGATCTTTGGGTCCTTTTCCATGTCGGTTATTACAGAGTGTTGAGTAGACCACTCTTGGTATTCCATAGGTCTTTGGGGATTATATTTTTTATATGTATTAGTATATGTGTGTTAACCCCAATATCCTAATTTATCCATTCCTCACACCATTTCTTTGGCTTAACCATAAGTTGTCTTCTCATTCTGAGATTGTCTTTCTCTATGGAAATATGTTCATTTTTATGAATTTTCAGATAACATAAGGGATATCATAGGACATTTGTCTTTCGCATTCTGACTTACTTCACGTTGTGTGATTATCTCTAGGCTCATCTGTGGTGCTGCATATGCCATTCTTTTATTTTTTTCGTGACTGATATTCCATTCTGTCCATATACCACTTCTTCTCTGTCCATTCATCTGTTTATGGACCTTCTTTTGGCTTCCATGTCGTGGCTATTTCAATATTGCTGCAGTGCACATTTGCCTGCCTCTGTCTTTCCGATTCTGGTGGTCTTAGGTTATAGGCCCAAAAGGTGCCCTGCCGCATCATATGGTAGCTCAATTTTTACCTTTTAAAGCAGCTCCATTCAGTTTTCGTTAGTGCTGTTACCCATTACATCCCACCAGCAGCTAGAAGGTACAGAGTTCTCTAAAACCCCTTCAACATTTCTAGTTTGTAGACTGTTTGCTGATGGTCATTTGACTGGTGTTAGCTGAAACCTTTTTGGAGGTTGGATTTGTATGTGGCTAATAATTCCTTGTACTGAGCTTTAGGCATGTCCATGTTGTTCTTTTCCTTTTTTTTTTAAAGTGTGAGTACAACTTCCCTCTTCATGTTGACTTCTTGAAAGATTTGTCATGTGTTGAATTTTCTTGCCTATTCCCTACCCCAGGGCATTTTTTGAGGGCAGATGCCATTTACAGCCCTGAGTCCTTGTGACTATTAAGCAACCATTAGCACTGGGTTTAAAGCTGCTGTTGTGGGAAACACCCACTAGGCGGCAGCATCATTACGTTCTCAACTCTTGTTATTAGGGCACCAGAGTCTTCCTGGACGTAGTGTTCCGAGGTTGTAAATTAGAGGGGAATGTGCTGGGACAAGCCCCCAGAAGTTTATGTCTCCTTACTTCTGTTTGTTTTTTAATTTAATTTCTATTTCTTATCGGAGAATATTGGATTAGAGTGTTGTGATTGTCTGGCTGTACAGAATCTGCTCAATGATTCATACATATGTCTGTTCATGTTCGGATTCTGTTACCATGTGTCTTATTACAGAATGTTGAGTAGACCTCGCATGGTATTTGGTAGGTGTTTTGTCATTATATATTTTATATGTATTGGTGATTATATAATTCATAGAGTTTATATGTTATATGTTTCTATACATTTAACATACATTAGTATATGTATGTTAGCCCCATAATCCTAATTTATCCATCCTCCCACCTTTCATTTTGGTTAACCATTAGTTTCTTTTATAAGTCTGTGAGTGTCTTTTTCTGTGGAAATATGTCCATTTGTAGCAATCTTAGGATAACAGGTATAAATGATATCATAGGATATTTGTCATTCCCTTTTGACTTACTTAACCTGATATGATTATTTCTAGGCTCATCTGTAGTCCTGAAAACGGCATTTTTCATTTTTTTTCCCGAGGCTACTATTCCATTTAGTCCGTATACCACTTCTTCTCTGTCCATTCATCTGTTTATGGACCTTTTTTTGGCTTCCACGTCTTGGCTATTTCAGTAATGCTGCAGTGCACATTTGCCTGCCTCTGTCTTTCCGATTCTGGTGGTCTTAGGTTACAGGCCCAAAAGGTGCCCTGCCGCGTCATATGGTAGCTCAATTTTTACCTTTTAAAGCAGCTCCATTCAGTTTTCGTTAGTGCTCTTACCACTTTACATCCCACCAGCAGCTACAAGGTACACAGTTCTCTAAAATCCCTTCAGCATTTACAGTTTGTAGACTGTTTGCTGATGGTCATTTGACTGGTGTGAGCTGAAACCTTTTTGGAGGTTGGATTTGCATGTGACTAATAATTCCTTATACTGAGCTTTAGGCATGTGCTTTTTATTCTTTTCCTTTTTTTTTTTTTAAAGAGTGAGTACAACTTCCCTCTTCATATTGACTTCTTCAAAAACTTGTCAAAGAAAACTTGAATTTTCTTGCCTATTCCCTACCCCAGGGCATTTTTTGAGGGCAGGTGTCATTTACAGCCCTGCAGTCCTTGTGACTCTTAAGCAACCATTAGCACTGGGTTTAAAGCTGCTGTTGTGGGAAACAGCCACAAGGCGGCAGCATTATTACGTTCTCACCTCTTGTTACTAGGGCAACAGAGTCTTCCTGGAGGTAGTGTTCCGAGGTTGTAAATTAGAGAGGAGTGTGCTGGGATAAGCCCCCAGAAGTTTATGTCTCCTTACTTATGTTTGTTTTTTAAATTTAATTTCTCTTTCTTATCGGAGTAAATTCGATTAGAGTGTTGTGATTGTCTGGCTGTACAGAATGTGCTCAATGATTCATACATATGTCTGTTCATCTTCGGATCCTGTTACCATGTAATTTTTTACAGAATGTTGAGTAGACCTCCCTTGGTATTTGGCAGGTGTTTCGTGATTATATATTTTATATGTATTGGTGATTATATAATTCATAGAGTTTATATGTTATATGTTTATATACATTTAACATACATTAGTATATGTATGTTATCCCCATAGTCCTAATTTATCCATCCTCCCACCTTTCATTTTGGCGAACCATTCGTTCGTTTTATAAGTCTGTGAGTGTCTTTTTCTGTGGAAATATGTTCATTGGTAGAAATCTTAGGATAACATGTATAAATGATATCATAGGATATTTGTTATTCCCTTTTGAATAACTTAACCTAATATGATTATTTCTAGGCTCATCTGTAGTCCTGAAAACGGCACTGTTCATTTTTTTCTGAGGCTACTATTCCATTCGGTACGTATACCACTTCTTCTTTGTCCATTTATCTGATGATGGACATTTTGTTTGTATCCATGTCTTAGCTATTGTAAATACTGCTGCAATACACGATTTTCCATCCCGTGTCTTTTTGATTCTGGCTTTCACAAGTGACAGGCCCAATAGTGGGCCTTCCGGATCATATGGTGACTCAATTTTTACCTTTAAACGCACTGCCATTCTGTTCCTATTATTGGCTGTTACCAGTTTACATCCCACTTAGACCGAGAGGTTACACTATTCTCCACAACTTCTTCAACATCTATTGTTTGTTGACTTTTTGCTGATGGTCATTGTGACTGGTGTTAGGTGATACCTTTGTGTAGATTGGATTTGCATGCGTCTAATAATTCCTGATGTTTTGCATTTCTCAGTGTCCTTTTCATTTTTTTTAAGATTGAGCTAAACTTACAACTTCAAATTGCCTTCTTGAAAAATTTACCGCGTTTGGATTTTTATGGCCATTCCCTACCCCAGGACATTTTTTGAGGGCATGAGTCATTTACAGCCCTGCCGTCCTTGTGAATATTAGTGACCATGAGCAGTAGATTTAAAGCTGCTCTTTGAGGAAACGGCCTTAGGGTGGCAGCATTTCTAAGTTGCCAACTCTGCTTGCTAGGGAAACAGAGCCTTGCTGCAAGTTGTGCTTTGAGGTTGCAGATTAGAGTGGAATGTGCCAGGACAAACCCCGATAAGTTTTAGCCTCCTTAATTCTTGTTTGTGTCTTTAAGTTGTAGTTTTTATCAGAGCAAATTTGATTGAAAAATGTCTTTTGTTCTAGGTGTACAGAATCTTGTTCATTTACACATATACATATATCTATTGATCTTTGGGTCCTTTTCCATGTCGGTTATTACAGAGTGTTGAGTAGACCACTCTTGGTATTCCATAGGTCTTTGGGGATTATATTTTTTATATGTATTAGTATATGTGTGTTAACCCCAATATCCTAATTTATCCATTCCTCACACCATTTCTTTGGCTTAACCATAAGTTGTCTTCTCATTCTGAGATTGTCTTTCTCTATGGAAATATGTTCATTTTTATGAATTTTCAGATAACATAAGGGATATCATAGGACATTTGTCTTTCGCATTCTGACTTACTTCACGTTGTGTGATTATCTCTAGGCTCATCTGTGGTGCTGCATATGCCATTCTTTTATTTTTTTCGTGACTGATATTCCATTCTGTCCATATACCACTTCTTCTCTGTCCATTCATCTGTTTATGGACCTTCTTTTGGCTTCCATGTCGTGGCTATTTCAATATTGCTGCAGTGCACATTTGCCTGCCTCTGTCTTTCCGATTCTGGTGGTCTTAGGTTATAGGCCCAAAAGGTGCCCTGCCGCATCATATGGTAGCTCAATTTTTACCTTTTAAAGCAGCTGCATTCAGTTTTCGTTAGTGCTGTTACCAATTACATCCCACCAGCAGCTAGAAGGTACACAGTTCTCTAAAACCCCTTCAGCATTTCTAGTTTGTAGACTGTTTGCTGATGGTCATTTGACTGGTGTGAGCTGAAACCTTTTTGGAGGTTGGATTTGTATGTGGCTAATAATTCCTTGTACTGAGCTTTAGGCATGTCCATGTTGTTCTTTTCCTTTTTTTTTTAAAGTGTGAGTACAACTTCCCTCTTCATGTTGACTTCTTGAAAGATTTGTCATGTGTTGGATTTTCTTGCCTATTCCCTACCCCAGGGCATTTTTTGAGGGCAGATGCCATTTACAGCCCTGAGTCCTTGTGACTATTAAGCAACCATTAGCACTGGGTTTAAAGCTGCTGTTGTGGGAAACACCCACTAGGCGGCAGCATCATTACGTTCTCAACTCTTGTTATTAGGGCACCAGAGTCTTCCTGGACGTAGTGTTCCGAGGTTGTAAATTAGAGGGGAATGTGCTGGGACAAGCCCCCAGAAGTTTATGTCTCCTTACTTCTGTTTGTTTTTTAATTTAATTTCTATTTCTTATCGGAGAATATTGGATTAGAGTGTTGTGATTGTCTGGCTGTACAGAATCTGCTCAATGATTCATACATATGTCTGTTCATGTTCGGATTCTGTTACCATGTGTCTTATTACAGAATGTTGAGTAGACCTCGCATGGTATTTGGTAGGTGTTTTGTCATTATATATTTTATATGTATTGGTGATTATATAATTCATAGAGTTTATATGTTATATGTTTCTATACATTTAACATACATTAGTATATGTATGTTAGCCCCATAATCCTAATTTATCCATCCTCCCACCTTTCATTTTGGTTAACCATTAGTTTCTTTTATAAGTCTGTGAGTGTCTTTTTCTGTGGAAATATGTCCATTTGTAGCAATCTTAGGATAACAGGTATAAATGATATCATAGGATATTTGTCATTCCCTTTTGACTTACTTAACCTGATATGATTATTTCTAGGCTCATCTGTAGTCCTGAAAACGGCATTTTTCATTTTTTTTCCCGAGGCTACTATTCCATTTAGTCCGTATACCACTTCTTCTCTGTCCATTCATCTGTTTATGGACCTTTTTTTGGCTTCCACGTCTTGGCTATTTCAGTAATGCTGCAGTGCACATTTGCCTGCCTCTGTCTTTCCGATTCTGGTGGTCTTAGGTTACAGGCCCAAAAGGTGCCCTGCCGCGTCATATGGTAGCTCAATTTTTACCTTTTAAAGCAGCTCCATTCAGTTTTCGTTAGTGCTCTTACCACTTTACATCCCACCAGCAGCTACAAGGTACACAGTTCTCTAAAATCCCTTCAGCATTTACAGTTTGTAGACTGTTTGCTGATGGTCATTTGACTGGTGTGAGCTGAAACCTTTTTGGAGGTTGGATTTGCATGTGACTAATAATTCCTTATACTGAGCTTTAGGCATGTGCTTTTTATTGTTTTCCTTTTTTTTTTTTTAAAGAGTGAGTACAACTTCCCTCTTCATATTGACTTCTTCAAAAACTTGTCAAAGAAAACTTGAATTTTCTTGCCTATTCCCTACCCCAGGGCATTTTTTGAGGGCAGGTGTCATTTACAGCCCTGCAGTCCTTGTGACTCTTAAGCAACCATTAGCACTGGGTTTAAAGCTGCTGTTGTGGGAAACAGCCACAAGGCGGCAGCATTATTACGTTCTCACCTCTTGTTACTAGGGCAACAGAGTCTTCCTGGAGGTAGTGTTCCGAGGTTGTAAATTAGAGAGGAGTGTGCTGGGATAAGCCCCCAGAAGTTTATGTCTCCTTACTTATGTTTGTTTTTTAAATTTAATTTCTCTTTCTTATCGGAGTAAATTCGATTAGAGTGTTGTGATTGTCTGGCTGTACAGAATGTGCTCAATGATTCATACATATGTCTGTTCATCTTCGGATCCTGTTACCATGTAATTTTTTACAGAATGTTGAGTAGACCTCCCTTGGTATTTGGCAGGTGTTTCGTGATTATATATTTTATATGTATTGGTGATTATATAATTCATAGAGTTTATATGTTATATGTTTATATACATTTAACATACATTAGTATATGTATGTTATCCCCATAGTCCTAATTTATCCATCCTCCCACCTTTCATTTTGGCGAACCATTCGTTCGTTTTATAAGTCTGTGAGTGTCTTTTTCTGTGGAAATATGTTCATTGGTAGAAATCTTAGGATAACATGTATAAATGATATCATAGGATATTTGTTATTCCCTTTTGAATAACTTAACCTAATATGATTATTTCTAGGCTCATCTGTAGTCCTGAAAACGGCACTGTTCATTTTTTTCTGAGGCTACTATTCCATTCGGTACGTATACCACTTCTTCTTTGTCCATTTATCTGATGATGGACATTTTGTTTGTATCCATGTCTTAGCTATTGTAAATACTGCTGCAATACACGATTTTCCATCCCGTGTCTTTTTGATTCTGGCTTTCACAAGTGACAGGCCCAATAGTGGGCCTTCCGGATCATATGGTGACTCAATTTTTACCTTTAAACGCACTGCCATTCTGTTCCTATTATTGGCTGTTACCAGTTTACATCCCACTTAGACCGAGAGGTTACACTATTCTCCACAACTTCTTCAACATCTATTGTTTGTTGACTTTTTGCTGATGGTCATTGTGACTGGTGTTAGGTGATACCTTTGTGTAGATTGGATTTGCATGCGTCTAATAATTCCTGATGTTTTGCATTTCTCAGTGTCCTTTTCATTTTTTTTAAGATTGAGCTAAACTTACAACTTCAAATTGCCTTCTTGAAAAATTTACCGCGTTTGGATTTTTATGGCCATTCCCTACCCCAGGACATTTTTTGAGGGCATGAGTCATTTACAGCCCTGCCGTCCTTGTGAATATTAGTGACCATGAGCAGTAGATTTAAAGCTGCTCTTTGAGGAAACGGCCTTAGGGTGACAGCATTTCTAAGTTGCCAACTCTGCTTGCTAGGGAAACAGAACCTTGCTGCAAGTTGTGCTTTGAGGTTGCAGATTAGAGTGGAATGTGCCAGGACAAACCCCGATAAGTTTTAGCCTCCTTAATTCTTGTTTGTGTCTTTAAGTTGTAGTTTTTATCAGAGCAAATTTGATTGAAAAATGTCTTTTGTTCTAGGTGTACAGAATCTTGTTCATTTACACATATACATATATCTATTGATCTTTGGGTCCTTTTCCATGTCGGTTATTACAGAGTGTTGAGTAGACCACTCTTGGTATTCCATAGGTCTTTGGGGATTATATTTTTTATATGTATTAGTATATGTGTGTTAACCCCAATATCCTAATGTATCCATTCCTCACACCATTTCTTTGGCTTAACCATAAGTTGTCTTCTCATTCTGAGATTGTCTTTCTCTATGGAAATATGTTCATTTTTATGAATTTTCAGATAACATAAGGGATATCATAGGACATTTGTCTTTCGCATTCTGACTTACTTCACGTTGTGTGATTATCTCTAGGCTCATCTGTGGTGCTGCATATGCCATTCTTTTATTTTTTTCGTGACTGATAATCCATTCTGTCCATATACCACTTCTTCTCTGTCCATTCATCTGTTTATGGACCTTCTTTTGGCTTCCATGTCGTGGCTATTTCAATATTGCTGCAGTGCACATTTGCCTGCCTCTGTCTTTCCGATTCTGGTGGTCTTAGGTTATAGGCCCAAAAGGTGCCCTGCCACATCATATGGTAGCTCAATTTTTACCTTTTAAAGCAGCTCCATTCAGTTTTCGTTAGTGCTGTTACCCATTACATCCCACCAGCAGCTAGAAGGTACACAGTTCTCTAAAACCCCTTCAACATTTCTAGTTTGTAGACTGTTTGCTGATGGTCATTTGACTGGTGTGAGCTGAAACCTTTTTGGAGGTTGGATTTGTATGTGGCTAATAATTCCTTGTACTGAGCTTTAGGCATGTCCATGTTGTTCTTTTCCTTTTTTTTTTAAAGTGTGAGTACAACTTCCCTCTTCATGTTGACTTCTTGAAAGATTTGTCATGTGTTGAATTTTCTTGCCTATTCCCTACCCCAGGGCATTTTTTGAGGGCAGATGCCATTTACAGCCCTGAGTCCTTGTGACTATTAAGCAACCATTAGCACTGGGTTTAAAGCTGCTGTTGTGGGAAACACCCACTAGGCGGCAGCATCATTACGTTCTCAACTCTTGTTATTAGGGCACCAGAGTCTTCCTGGACGTAGTGTTCCGAGGTTGTAAATTAGAGGGGAATGTGCTGGGACAAGCCCCCAGAAGTTTATGTCTCCTTACTTCTGTTTGTTTTTTAATTTAATTTCTATTTCTTATCGGAGAATATTGGATTAGAGTGTTGTGATTGTCTGGCTGTACAGAATCTGCTCAATGATTCATACATATGTCTGTTCATGTTCGGATTCTGTTACCATGTGTCTTATTACAGAATGTTGAGTAGACCTCGCATGGTATTTGGTAGGTGTTTTGTCATTATATATTTTATATGTATTGGTGATTATATAATTCATAGAGTTTATATGTTATATGTTTCTATACATTTAACATACATTAGTATATGTATGTTAGCCCCATAATCCTAATTTATCCATCCTCCCACCTTTCATTTTGGTTAACCATTAGTTTCTTTTATAAGTCTGTGAGTGTCTTTTTCTGTGGAAATATGTCCATTTGTAGCAATCTTAGGATAACAGGTATAAATGATATCATAGGATATTTGTCATTCCCTTTTGACTTACTTAACCTGATATGATTATTTCTAGGCTCATCTGTAGTCCTGAAAACGGCATTTTTCATTTTTTTTCCCGAGGCTACTATTCCATTTAGTCCGTATACCACTTCTTCTTTGTCCATTCATCTGTTTATGGACCTTTTTTTGGCTTCCACGTCTTGGCTATTTCAGTAATGCTGCAGTGCACATTTGCCTGCCTCTGTCTTTCCGATTCTGGTGGTCTTAGGTTACAGGCCCAAAAGGTGCCCTGCCGCGTCATATGGTAGCTCAATTTTTACCTTTTAAAGCAGCTCCATTCAGTTTTCGTTAGTGCTCTTACCACTTTACATCCCACCAGCAGCTACAAGGTACACAGTTCTCTAAAATCCCTTCAGCATTTACAGTTTGTAGACTGTTTGCTGATGGTCATTTGACTGGTGTGAGCTGAAACCTTTTTGGAGGTTGGATTTGCATGTGACTAATAATTCCTTATACTGAGCTTTAGGCATGTGCTTTTTATTCTTTTCCTTTTTTTTTTTTTAAAGAGTGAGTACAACTTCCCTCTTCATATTGACTTCTTCAAAAACTTGTCAAAGAAAACTTGAATTTTCTTGCCTATTCCCTACCCCAGGGCATTTTTTGAGGGCAGGTGTCATTTACAGCCCTGCAGTCCTTGTGACTCTTAAGCAACCATTAGCACTGGGTTTAAAGCTGCTGTTGTGGGAAACAGCCACAAGGCGGCAGCATTATTACGTTCTCACCTCTTGTTACTAGGGCAACAGAGTCTTCCTGGAGGTAGTGTTCCGAGGTTGTAAATTAGAGAGGAGTGTGCTGGGATAAGCCCCCAGAAGTTTATGTCTCCTTACTTATGTTTGTTTTTTAAATTTAATTTCTCTTTCTTATCGGAGTAAATTCGATTAGAGTGTTGTGATTGTCTGGCTGTACAGAATGTGCTCAATGATTCATACATATGTCTGTTCATCTTCGGATCCTGTTACCATGTAATTTTTTACAGAATGTTGAGTAGACCTCCCTTGGTATTTGGCAGGTGTTTCGTGATTATATATTTTATATGTATTGGTGATTATATAATTCATAGAGTTTATATGTTATATGTTTATATACATTTAACATACATTAGTATATGTATGTTATCCCCATAGTCCTAATTTATCCATCCTCCCACCTTTCATTTTGGCGAACCATTCGTTCGTTTTATAAGTCTGTGAGTGTCTTTTTCTGTGGAAATATGTTCATTGGTAGAAATCTTAGGATAACATGTATAAATGATATCATAGGATATTTGTTATTCCCTTTTGAATAACTTAACCTAATATGATTATTTCTAGGCTCATCTGTAGTCCTGAAAACGGCACTGTTCATTTTTTTCTGAGGCTACTATTCCATTTGGTACGTATACCACTTCTTCTTTGTCCATTTATCTGATGATGGACATTTTGTTTGTATCCATGTCTTAGCTATTGTAAATACTGCTGCAATACACGATTTTCCATCCCGTGTCTTTTTGATTCTGGCTTTCACAAGTGACAGGCCCAATAGTGGGCCTTCCGGATCATATGGTGACTCAATTTTTACCTTTAAACGCACTGCCATTCTGTTCCTATTATTGGCTGTTACCAGTTTACATCCCACTTAGACCGAGAGGTTATACTATTCTCCACAACTTCTTCAACATCTATTGTTTGTTGACTTTTTGCTGATGGTCATTGTGACTGGTGTTAGGTGATACCTTTGTGTAGATTGGATTTGCATGCGTCTAATAATTCCTGATGTTTTGCATTTCTCAGTGTCCTTTTCATTTTTTTTAAGATTGAGCTAAACTTACAACTTCAAATTGCCTTCTTGAAAAATTTACCGCGTTTGGATTTTTATGGCCATTCCCTACCCCAGGACATTTTTTGAGGGCATGAGTCATTTACAGCCCTGCCGTCCTTGTGAATATTAGTGACCATGAGCAGTAGATTTAAAGCTGCTCTTTGAGGAAACGGCCTTAGGGTGGCAGCATTTCTAAGTTGCCAACTCTGCTTGCTAGGGAAACAGAGCCTTGCTGCAAGTTGTGCTTTGAGGTTGCAGATTAGAGTGGAATGTGCCAGGACAAACCCCGATAAGTTTTAGCCTCCTTAATTCTTGTTTGTGTCTTTAAGTTGTAGTTTTTATCAGAGCAAATTTGATTGAAAAATGTCTTTTGTTCTAGGTGTACAGAATCTTGTTCATTTACACATATACATATATCTATTGATCTTTGGGTCCTTTTCCATGTCGGTTATTACAGAGTGTTGAGTAGACCACTCTTGGTATTCCATAGGTCTTTGGGGATTATATTTTTTATATGTATTAGTATATGTGTGTTAACCCCAATATCCTAATTTATCCATTCCTCACACCATTTCTTTGGCTTAACCATAAGTTGTCTTCTCATTCTGAGATTGTCTTTCTCTATGGAAATATGTTCATTTTTATGAATTTTCAGATAACATAAGGGATATCATAGGACATTTGTCTTTCGCATTCTGACTTACTTCACGTTGTGTGATTATCTCTAGGCTCATCTGTGGTGCTGCATATGCCATTCTTTTATTTTTTTCGTGACTGATATTCCATTCTGTCCATATACCACTTCTTCTCTGTCCATTCATCTGTTTATGGACCTTCTTTTGGCTTCCATGTCGTGGCTATTTCAATATTGCTGCAGTGCACATTTGCCTGCCTCTGTCTTTCCGATTCTGGTGGTCTTAGGTTATAGGCCCAAAAGGTGCCCTGCCGCATCATATGGTAGCTCAATTTTTACCTTTTAAAGCAGCTGCATTCAGTTTTCGTTAGTGCTGTTACCAATTACATCCCACCAGCAGCTAGAAGGTACACAGTTCTCTAAAACCCCTTCAGCATTTCTAGTTTGTAGACTGTTTGCTGATGGTCATTTGACTGGTGTGAGCTGAAACCTTTTTGGAGGTTGGATTTGTATGTGGCTAATAATTCCTTGTACTGAGCTTTAGGCATGTCCATGTTGTTCTTTTCCTTTTTTTTTTAAAGTGTGAGTACAACTTCCCTCTTCATGTTGACTTCTTGAAAGATTTGTCATGTGTTGGATTTTCTTGCCTATTCCCTACCCCAGGGCATTTTTTGAGGGCAGATGCCATTTACAGCCCTGAGTCCTTGTGACTATTAAGCAACCATTAGCACTGGGTTTAAAGCTGCTGTTGTGGGAAACACCCACTAGGCGGCAGCATCATTACGTTCTCAACTCTTGTTATTAGGGCACCAGAGTCTTCCTGGACGTAGTGTTCCGAGGTTGTAAATTAGAGGGGAATGTGCTGGGACAAGCCCCCAGAAGTTTATGTCTCCTTACTTCTGTTTGTTTTTTAATTTAATTTCTATTTCTTATCGGAGAATATTGGATTAGAGTGTTGTGATTGTCTGGCTGTACAGAATCTGCTCAATGATTCATACATATGTCTGTTCATGTTCGGATTCTGTTACCATGTGTCTTATTACAGAATGTTGAGTAGACCTCGCATGGTATTTGGTAGGTGTTTTGTCATTATATATTTTATATGTATTGGTGATTATATAATTCATAGAGTTTATATGTTATATGTTTCTATACATTTAACATACATTAGTATATGTATGTTAGCCCCATAATCCTAATTTATCCATCCTCCCACCTTTCATTTTGGTTAACCATTAGTTTCTTTTATAAGTCTGTGAGTGTCTTTTTCTGTGGAAATATGTCCATTTGTAGCAATCTTAGGATAACAGGTATAAATGATATCATAGGATATTTGTCATTCCCTTTTGACTTACTTAACCTGATATGATTATTTCTAGGCTCATCTGTAGTCCTGAAAACGGCATTTTTCATTTTTTTTCCCGAGGCTACTATTCCATTTAGTCCGTATACCACTTCTTCTCTGTCCATTCATCTGTTTATGGACCTTTTTTTGGCTTCCACGTCTTGGCTATTTCAGTAATGCTGCAGTGCACATTTGCCTGCCTCTGTCTTTCCGATTCTGGTGGTCTTAGGTTACAGGCCCAAAAGGTGCCCTGCCGCGTCATATGGTAGCTCAATTTTTACCTTTTAAAGCAGCTCCATTCAGTTTTCGTTAGTGCTCTTACCACTTTACATCCCACCAGCAGCTACAAGGTACACAGTTCTCTAAAATCCCTTCAGCATTTACAGTTTGTAGACTGTTTGCTGATGGTCATTTGACTGGTGTGAGCTGAAACCTTTTTGGAGGTTGGATTTGCATGTGACTAATAATTCCTTATACTGAGCTTTAGGCATGTGCTTTTTATTCTTTTCCTTTTTTTTTTTTTAAAGAGTGAGTACAACTTCCCTCTTCATATTGACTTCTTCAAAAACTTGTCAAAGACAACTTGAATTTTCTTGCCTATTCCCTACCCCAGGGCATTTTTTGAGGGCAGGTGTCATTTACAGCCCTGCAGTCCTTGTGACTCTTAAGCAACCATTAGCACTGGGTTTAAAGCTGCTGTTGTGGGAAACAGCCACAAGGCGGCAGCATTATTACGTTCTCACCTCTTGTTACTAGGGCAACAGAGTCTTCCTGGAGGTAGTGTTCCGAGGTTGTAAATTAGAGAGGAGTGTGCTGGGATAAGCCCCCAGAAGTTTATGTCTCCTTACTTATGTTTGTTTTTTAAATTTAATTTCTCTTTCTTATCGGAGTAAATTCGATTAGAGTGTTGTGATTGTCTGGCTGTACAGAATGTGCTCAATGATTCATACATATGTCTGTTCATCTTCGGATCCTGTTACCATGTAATTTTTTACAGAATGTTGAGTAGACCTCCCTTGGTATTTGGCAGGTGTTTCGTGATTATATATTTTATATGTATTGGTGATTATATAATTCATAGAGTTTATATGTTATATGTTTATATACATTTAACATACATTAGTATATGTATGTTATCCCCATAGTCCTAATTTATCCATCCTCCCACCTTTCATTTTGGCGAACCATTCGTTCGTTTTATAAGTCTGTGAGTGTCTTTTTCTGTGGAAATATGTTCATTGGTAGAAATCTTAGGATAACATGTATAAATGATATCATAGGATATTTGTTATTCCCTTTTGAATAACTTAACCTAATGTGATTATTTCTAGGCTCATCTGTAGTCCTGAAAACGGCACTGTTCATTTTTTTCTGAGGCTACTATTCCATTCGGTACGTATACCACTTCTTCTTTGTCCATTTATCTGATGATGGACATTTTGTTTGTATCCATGTCTTAGCTATTGTAAATACTGCTGCAATACACGATTTTCCATCCCGTGTCTTTTTGATTCTGGCTTTCACAAGTGACAGGCCCAATAGTGGGCCTTCCGGATCATATGGTGACTCAATTTTTACCTTTAAACGCACTGCCATTCTGTTCCTATTATTGGCTGTTACCAGTTTACATCCCACTTAGACCGAGAGGTTACACTATTCTCCACAACTTCTTCAACATCTATTGTTTGTTGACTTTTTGCTGATGGTCATTGTGACTGGTGTTAGGTGATACCTTTGTGTAGATTGGATTTGCATGCGTCTAATAATTCCTGATGTTTTGCATTTCTCAGTGTCCTTTTCATTTTTTTTAAGATTGAGCTAAACTTACAACTTCAAATTGCCTTCTTGAAAAATTTACCGCGTTTGGATTTTTATGGCCATTCCCTACCCCAGGACATTTTTTGAGGGCATGAGTCATTTACAGCCCTGCCGTCCTTGTGAATATTAGTGACCATGAGCAGTAGATTTAAAGCTGCTCTTTGAGGAAACGGCCTTAGGGTGGCAGCATTTCTAAGTTGCCAACTCTGCTTGCTAGGGAAACAGAACCTTGCTGCAAGTTGTGCTTTGAGGTTGCAGATTAGAGTGGAATGTGCCAGGACAAACCCCGATAAGTTTTAGCCTCCTTAATTCTTGTTTGTGTCTTTAAGTTGTAGTTTTTATCAGAGCAAATTTGATTGAAAAATGTCTTTTGTTCTAGGTGTACAGAATCTTGTTCATTTACACATATACATATATCTATTGATCTTTGGGTCCTTTTCCATGTCGGTTATTACAGAGTGTTGAGTAGACCACTCTTGGTATTCCATAGGTCTTTGGGGATTATATTTTTTATATGTATTAGTATATGTGTGTTAACCCCAATATCCTAATTTATCCATTCCTCACACCATTTCTTTGGCTTAACCATAAGTTGTCTTCTCATTCTGAGATTGTCTTTCTCTATGGAAATATGTTCATTTTTATGAATTTTCAGATAACATAAGGGATATCATAGGACATTTGTCTTTCGCATTCTGACTTACTTCACGTTGTGTGATTATCTCTAGGCTCATCTGTGGTGCTGCATATGCCATTCTTTTATTTTTTTCGTGACTGATATTCCATTCTGTCCATATACCACTTCTTCTCTGTCCATTCACCTGTTTATGGACCTTCTTTTGGCTTCCATGTCGTGGCTATTTCAATATTGCTGCAGTGCACATTTGCCTGCCTCTGTCTTTCCGATTCTGGTGGTCTTAGGTTATAGGCCCAAAAGGTGCCCTGCCGCATCATATGGTAGCTCAATTTTTACCTTTTAAAGCAGCTGCATTCAGTTTTCGTTAGTGCTGTTACCAATTACATCCCACCAGCAGCTAGAAGGTACAGAGTTCTCTAAAACCCCTTCAGCATTTCTAGTTTGTAGACTGTTTGCTGATGGTCATTTGACTGGTGTGAGCTGAAACCTTTTTGGAGGTTGGATTTGTATGTGGCTAATAATTCCTTGTACTGAGCTTTAGGCATGTCCATGTTGTTCTTTTCCTTTTTTTTTTAAAGTGTGAGTACAACTTCCCTCTTCATGTTGACTTCTTGAAAGATTTGTCATGTGTTGAATTTTCTTGCCTATTCCCTACCCCAGGGCATTTTTTGAGGGCAGATGCCATTTACAGCCCTGAGTCCTTGTGACTATTAAGCAACCATTAGCACTGGGTTTAAAGCTGCTGTTGTGGGAAACACCCACTAGGCGGCAGCATCATTACGTTCTCAACTCTTGTTATTAGGGCACCAGAGTCTTCCTGGACGTAGTGTTCCGAGGTTGTAAATTAGAGGGGAATGTGCTGGGACAAGCCCCCAGAAGTTTATGTCTCCTTACTTCTGTTTGTTTTTTAATTTAATTTCTATTTCTTATCGGAGAATATTGGATTAGAGTGTTGTGATTGTCTGGCTGTACAGAATCTGCTCAATGATTCATACATATGTCTGTTCATGTTCGGATTCTGTTACCATGTGTCTTATTACAGAATGTTGAGTAGACCTCGCATGGTATTTGGTAGGTGTTTCGTCATTATATATTTTATATGTATTGGTGATTATATAATTCATAGAGTTTATATGTTATATGTTTCTATACATTTAACATACATTAGTATATGTATGTTAGCCCCATAATCCTAATTTATCCATCCTCCCACCTTTCATTTTGGTTAACCATTAGTTTCTTTTATAAGTCTGTGAGTGTCTTTTTCTGTGGAAATATGTCCATTTGTAGCAATCTTAGGATAACAGGTATAAATGATATCATAGGATATTTGTCATTCCCTTTTGACTTACTTAACCTGATATGATTATTTCTAGGCTCATCTGTAGTCCTGAAAACGGCATTTTTCATTTTTTTTCCCGAGGCTACTATTCCATTTAGTCCGTATACCACTTCTTCTTTGTCCATTCATCTGTTTATGGACCTTTTTTTGGCTTCCACGTCTTGGCTATTTCAGTAATGCTGCAGTGCACATTTGCCTGCCTCTGTCTTTCCGATTCTGGTGGTCTTAGGTTACAGGCCCAAAAGGTGCCCTGCCGCGTCATATGGTAGCTCAATTTTTACCTTTTAAAGCAGCTCCATTCAGTTTTCGTTAGTGCTCTTACCACTTTACATCCCACCAGCAGCTACAAGGTACACAGTTCTCTAAAATCCCTTCAGCATTTACAGTTTGTAGACTGTTTGCTGATGGTCATTTGACTGGTGTGAGCTGAAACCTTTTTGGAGGTTGGATTTGCATGTGACTAATAATTCCTTGTACTGAGCTTTAGGCATGTGCTTTTTATTCTTTTCCTTTTTTTTTTTTAAAGAGTGAGTACAACTTCCCTCTTCATATTGACTTCTTCAAAAACTTGTCAAAGAAAACTTGAATTTTCTTGCCTATTCCCTACCCCAGGGCATTTTTTGAGGGCAGGTGTCATTTACAGCCCTGCAGTCCTTGTGACTCTTAAGCAACCATTAGCACTGGGTTTAAAGCTGCTGTTGTGGGAAACAGCCACAAGGCGGCAGCATTATTACGTTCTCACCTCTTGTTACTAGGGCAACAGAGTCTTCCTGGAGGTAGTGTTCCGAGGTTGTAAATTAGAGAGGAGTGTGCTGGGATAAGCCCCCAGAAGTTTATGTCTCCTTACTTATGTTTGTTTTTTAAATTTAATTTCTCTTTCTTATCGGAGTAAATTCGATTAGAGTGTTGTGATTGTCTGGCTGTACAGAATGTGCTCAATGATTCATACATATGTCTGTTCATCTTCGGATCCTGTTACCATGTAATTTTTTACAGAATGTTGAGTAGACCTCCCTTGGTATTTGGCAGGTGTTTCGTGATTATATATTTTATATGTATTGGTGATTATATAATTCATAGAGTTTATATGTTATATGTTTATATACATTTAACATACATTAGTATATGTATGTTATCCCCATAGTCCTAATTTATCCATCCTCCCACCTTTCATTTTGGCGAACCATTCGTTCGTTTTATAAGTCTGTGAGTGTCTTTTTCTGTGGAAATATGTTCATTGGTAGAAATCTTAGGATAACATGTATAAATGATATCATAGGATATTTGTTATTCCCTTTTGAATAACTTAACCTAATATGATTATTTCTAGGCTCATCTGTAGTCCTGAAAACGGCACTGTTCATTTTTTTCTGAGGCTACTATTCCATTCGGTACGTATACCACTTCTTCTTTGTCCATTTATCTGATGATGGACATTTTGTTTGTATCCATGTCTTAGCTATTGTAAATACTGCTGCAATACACGATTTTCCATCCCGTGTCTTTTTGATTCTGGCTTTCACAAGTGACAGGCCCAATAGTGGGCCTTCCGGATCATATGGTGACTCAATTTTTACCTTTAAACGCACTGCCATTCTGTTCCTATTATTGGCTGTTACCAGTTTACATCCCACTTAGACCGAGAGGTTACACTATTCTCCACAACTTCTTCAACATCTATTGTTTGTTGACTTTTTGCTGATGGTCATTGTGACTGGTGTTAGGTGATACCTTTGTGTAGATTGGATTTGCATGCGTCTAATAATTCCTGATGTTTTGCATTTCTCAGTGTCCTTTTCATTTTTTTTAAGATTGAGCTAAACTTACAACTTCAAATTGCCTTCTTGAAAAATTTACCGCGTTTGGATTTTTATGGCCATTCCCTACCCCAGGACATTTTTTGAGGGCATGAGTCATTTACAGCCCTGCCGTCCTTGTGAATATTAGTGACCATGAGCAGTAGATTTAAAGCTGCTCTTTGAGGAAACGGCCTTAGGGTGGCAGCATTTCTAAGTTGCCAACTCTGCTTGCTAGGGAAACAGAACCTTGCTGCAAGTTGTGCTTTGAGGTTGCAGATTAGAGTGGAATGTGCCAGGACAAACCCCGATAAGTTTTAGCCTCCTTAATTCTTGTTTGTGTCTTTAAGTTGTAGTTTTTATCAGAGCAAATTTGATTGAAAAATGTCTTTTGTTCTAGGTGTACAGAATCTTGTTCATTTACACATATACATATATCTATTGATCTTTGGGTCCTTTTCCATGTCGGTTATTACAGAGTGTTGAGTAGACCACTCTTGGTATTCCATAGGTCTTTGGGGATTATATTTTTTATATGTATTAGTATATGTGTGTTAACCCCAATATCCTAATTTATCCATTACTCACACCATTTCTTTGGCTTAACCATAAGTTTGTCTTCTCATTCTGAGATTGTCTTTCTCTATGGAAATATGTTCATTTTTATGAATTTTCAGATAACATAAGGGATATCATAGGACATTTGTCTTTCGCATTCTGACTTACTTCACGTTGTGTGATTATCTCTAGGCTCATCTGTGGTGCTGCATATGCCATTCTTTTATTTTTTTCGTGACTGATATTCCATTCTGTCCATATACCACTTCTTCTCTGTCCATTCATCTGTTTATGGACCTTCTTTTGGCTTCCATGTCGTGGCTATTTCAATATTGCTGCAGTGCACATTTGCCTGCCTCTGTCTTTCCGATTCTGGTGGTCTTAGGTTATAGGCCCAAAAGGTGCCCTGCCGCATCATATGGTAGCTCAATTTTTACCTTTTAAAGCAGCTGCATTCAGTTTTCGTTAGTGCTGTTACCAATTACATCCCACCAGCAGCTAGAAGGTACACAGTTCTCTAAAACCCCTTCAGCATTTCTAGTTTGTAGACTGTTTGCTGATGGTCATTTGACTGGTGTGAGCTGAAACCTTTTTGGAGGTTGGATTTGTATGTGGCTAATAATTCCTTGTACTGAGCTTTAGGCATGTCCATGTTGTTCTTTTCCTTTTTTTTTTAAAGTGTGAGTACAACTTCCCTCTTCATGTTGACTTCTTGAAAGATTTGTCATGTGTTGGATTTTCTTGCCTATTCCCTACCCCAGGGCATTTTTTGAGGGCAGATGCCATTTACAGCCCTGAGTCCTTGTGACTATTAAGCAACCATTAGCACTGGGTTTAAAGCTGCTGTTGTGGGAAACACCCACTAGGCGGCAGCATCATTACGTTCTCAACTCTTGTTATTAGGGCACCAGAGTCTTCCTGGACGTAGTGTTCCGAGGTTGTAAATTAGAGGGGAATGTGCTGGGACAAGCCCCCAGAAGTTTATGTCTCCTTACTTCTGTTTGTTTTTTAATTTAATTTCTATTTCTTATCGGAGAATATTGGATTAGAGTGTTGTGATTGTCTGGCTGTACAGAATCTGCTCAATGATTCATACATATGTCTGTTCATGTTCGGATTCTGTTACCATGTGTCTTATTACAGAATGTTGAGTAGACCTCGCATGGTATTTGGTAGGTGTTTTGTCATTATATATTTTATATGTATTGGTGATTATATAATTCATAGAGTTTATATGTTATATGTTTCTATACATTTAACATACATTAGTATATGTATGTTAGCCCCATAATCCTAATTTATCCATCCTCCCACCTTTCATTTTGGTTAACCATTAGTTTCTTTTATAAGTCTGTGAGTGTCTTTTTCTGTGGAAATATGTCCATTTGTAGCAATCTTAGGATAACAGGTATAAATGATATCATAGGATATTTGTCATTCCCTTTTGACTTACTTAACCTGATATGATTATTTCTAGGCTCATCTGTAGTCCTGAAAACGGCATTTTTCATTTTTTTTCCCGAGGCTACTATTCCATTTAGTCCGTATACCACTTCTTCTCTGTCCATTCATCTGTTTATGGACCTTTTTTTGGCTTCCACGTCTTGGCTATTTCAGTAATGCTGCAGTGCACATTTGCCTGCCTCTGTCTTTCCGATTCTGGTGGTCTTAGGTTACAGGCCCAAAAGGTGCCCTGCCGCGTCATATGGTAGCTCAATTTTTACCTTTTAAAGCAGCTCCATTCAGTTTTCGTTAGTGCTCTTACCACTTTACATCCCACCAGCAGCTACAAGGTACACAGTTCTCTAAAATCCCTTCAGCATTTACAGTTTGTAGACTGTTTGCTGATGGTCATTTGACTGGTGTGAGCTGAAACCTTTTTGGAGGTTGGATTTGCATGTGACTAATAATTCCTTATACTGAGCTTTAGGCATGTGCTTTTTATTCTTTTCCTTTTTTTTTTTTAAAGAGTGAGTACAACTTCCCTCTTCATATTGACTTCTTCAAAAACTTGTCAAAGACAACTTGAATTTTCTTGCCTATTCCCTACCCCAGGGCATTTTTTGAGGGCAGGTGTCATTTACAGCCCTGCAGTCCTTGTGACTCTTAAGCAACCATTAGCACTGGGTTTAAAGCTGCTGTTGTGGGAAACAGCCACAAGGCGGCAGCATTATTACGTTCTCACCTCTTGTTACTAGGGCAACAGAGTCTTCCTGGAGGTAGTGTTCCGAGGTTGTAAATTAGAGAGGAGTGTGCTGGGATAAGCCCCCAGAAGTTTATGTCTCCTTACTTATGTTTGTTTTTTAAATTTAATTTCTCTTTCTTATCAGAGTAAATTCGATTAGAGTGTTGTGATTGTCTGGCTGTACAGAATGTGCTCAATGATTCATACATATGTCTGTTCATCTTCGGATCCTGTTACCATGTAATTTTTTACAGAATGTTGAGTAGACCTCCCTTGGTATTTGGCAGGTGTTTCGTGATTATATATTTTATATGTATTGGTGATTATATAATTCATAGAGTTTATATGTTATATGTTTATATACATTTAACATACATTAGTATATGTATGTTATCCCCATAGTCCTAATTTATCCATCCTCCCACCTTTCATTTTGGCGAACCATTCGTTCGTTTTATAAGTCTGTGAGTGTCTTTTTCTGTGGAAATATGTTCATTGGTAGAAATCTTAGGATAACATGTATAAATGATATCATAGGATATTTGTTATTCCCTTTTGAATAACTTAACCTAATATGATTATTTCTAGGCTCATCTGTAGTCCTGAAAACGGCACTGTTCATTTTTTTCTGAGGCTACTATTCCATTCGGTACGTATACCACTTCTTCTTTGTCCATTTATCTGATGATGGACATTTTGTTTGTATCCATGTCTTAGCTATTGTAAATACTGCTGCAATACACGATTTTCCATCCCGTGTCTTTTTGATTCTGGCTTTCACAAGTGACAGGCCCAATAGTGGGCCTTCCGGATCATATGGTGACTCAATTTTTACCTTTAAACGCACTGCCATTCTGTTCCTATTATTGGCTGTTACCAGTTTACATCCCACTTAGACCGAGAGGTTACACTATTCTCCACAACTTCTTCAACATCTATTGTTTGTTGACTTTTTGCTGATGGTCATTGTGACTGGTGTTAGGTGATACCTTTGTGTAGATTGGATTTGCATGCGTCTAATAATTCCTGATGTTTTGCATTTCTCAGTGTCCTTTTCATTTTTTTTAAGATTGAGCTAAACTTACAACTTCAAATTGCCTTCTTGAAAAATTTACCGCGTTTGGATTTTTATGGCCATTCCCTACCCCAGGACATTTTTTGAGGGCATGAGTCATTTACAGCCCTGCCGTCCTTGTGAATATTAGTGACCATGAGCAGTAGATTTAAAGCTGCTCTTTGAGGAAACGGCCTTAGGGTGGCAGCATTTCTAAGTTGCCAACTCTGCTTGCTAGGGAAACAGAACCTTGCTGCAAGTTGTGCTTTGAGGTTGCAGATTAGAGTGGAATGTGCCAGGACAAACCCCGATAAGTTTTAGCCTCCTTAATTCTTGTTTGTGTCTTTAAGTTGTAGTTTTTATCAGAGCAAATTTGATTGAAAAATGTCTTTTGTTCTAGGTGTACAGAATCTTGTTCATTTACACATATACATATATCTATTGATCTTTGGGTCCTTTTCCATGTCGGTTATTACAGAGTGTTGAGTAGACCACTCTTGGTATTCCATAGGTCTTTGGGGATTATATTTTTTATATGTATTAGTATATGTGTGTTAACCCCAATATCCTAATTTATCCATTCCTCACACCATTTCTTTGGCTTAACCATAAGTTTGTCTTCTCATTCTGAGATTGTCTTTCTCTATGGAAATATGTTCATTTTTATGAATTTTCAGATAACATAAGGGATATCATAGGACATTTGTCTTTCGCATTCTGACTTACTTCACGTTGTGTGATTATCTCTAGGCTCATCTGTGGTGCTGCATATGCCATTCTTTTATTTTTTTCGTGACTGATATTCCATTCTGTCCATATACCACTTCTTCTCTGTCCATTCATCTGTTTATGGACCTTCTTTTGGCTTCCATGTCGTGGCTATTTCAATATTGCTGCAGTGCACATTTGCCTGCCTCTGTCTTTCCGATTCTGGTGGTCTTAGGTTATAGGCCCAAAAGGTGCCCTGCCGCATCATATGGTAGCTCAATTTTTACCTTTTAAAGCAGCTGCATTCAGTTTTCGTTAGTGCTGTTACCAATTACATCCCACCAGCAGCTAGAAGGTACACAGTTCTCTAAAACCCCTTCAGCATTTCTAGTTTGTAGACTGTTTGCTGATGGTCATTTGACTGGTGTGAGCTGAAACCTTTTTGGAGGTTGGATTTGTATGTGGCTAATAATTCCTTGTACTGAGCTTTAGGCATGTCCATGTTGTTCTTTTCCTTTTTTTTTTAAAGTGTGAGTACAACTTCCCTCTTCATGTTGACTTCTTGAAAGATTTGTCATGTGTTGGATTTTCTTGCCTATTCCCTACCCCAGGGCATTTTTTGAGGGCAGATGCCATTTACAGCCCTGAGTCCTTGTGACTATTAAGCAACCATTAGCACTGGGTTTAAAGCTGCTGTTGTGGGAAACACCCACTAGGCGGCAGCATCATTACGTTCTCAACTCTTGTTATTAGGGCACCAGAGTCTTCCTGGACGTAGTGTTCCGAGGTTGTAAATTAGAGGGGAATGTGCTGGGACAAGCCCCCAGAAGTTTATGTCTCCTTACTTCTGTTTGTTTTTTAATTTAATTTCTATTTCTTATCGGAGAATATTGGATTAGAGTGTTGTGATTGTCTGGCTGTACAGAATCTGCTCAATGATTCATACATATGTCTGTTCATGTTCGGATTCTGTTACCATGTGTCTTATTACAGAATGTTGAGTAGACCTCGCATGGTATTTGGTAGGTGTTTTGTCATTATATATTTTATATGTATTGGTGATTATATAATTCATAGAGTTTATATGTTATATGTTTCTATACATTTAACATACATTAGTATATGTATGTTAGCCCCATAATCCTAATTTATCCATCCTCCCACCTTTCATTTTGGTTAACCATTAGTTTCTTTTATAAGTCTGTGAGTGTCTTTTTCTGTGGAAATATGTCCATTTGTAGCAATCTTAGGATAACAGGTATAAATGATATCATAGGATATTTGTCATTCCCTTTTGACTTACTTAACCTGATATGATTATTTCTAGGCTCATCTGTAGTCCTGAAAACGGCATTTTTCATTTTTTTTCCCGAGGCTACTATTCCATTTAGTCCGTATACCACTTCTTCTCTGTCCATTCATCTGTTTATGGACCTTTTTTTGGCTTCCACGTCTTGGCTATTTCAGTAATGCTGCAGTGCACATTTGCCTGCCTCTGTCTTTCCGATTCTGGTGGTCTTAGGTTACAGGCCCAAAAGGTGCCCTGCCGCGTCATATGGTAGCTCAATTTTTACCTTTTAAAGCAGCTCCATTCAGTTTTCGTTAGTGCTCTTACCACTTTACATCCCACCAGCAGCTACAAGGTACACAGTTCTCTAAAATCCCTTCAGCATTTACAGTTTGTAGACTGTTTGCTGATGGTCATTTGACTGGTGTGAGCTGAAACCTTTTTGGAGGTTGGATTTGCATGTGACTAATAATTCCTTATACTGAGCTTTAGGCATGTGCTTTTTATTCTTTTCCTTTTTTTTTTTTTAAAGAGTGAGTACAACTTCCCTCTTCATATTGACTTCTTCAAAAACTTGTCAAAGACAACTTGAATTTTCTTGCCTATTCCCTACCCCAGGGCATTTTTTGAGGGCAGGTGTCATTTACAGCCCTGCAGTCCTTGTGACTCTTAAGCAACCATTAGCACTGGGTTTAAAGCTGCTGTTGTGGGAAACAGCCACAAGGCGGCAGCATTATTACGTTCTCACCTCTTGTTACTAGGGCAACAGAGTCTTCCTGGAGGTAGTGTTCCGAGGTTGTAAATTAGAGAGGAGTGTGCTGGGATAAGCCCCCAGAAGTTTATGTCTCCTTACTTATGTTTGTTTTTTAAATTTAATTTCTCTTTCTTATCGGAGTAAATTCGATTAGAGTGTTGTGATTGTCTGGCTGTACAGAATGTGCTCAATGATTCATACATATGTCTGTTCATCTTCGGATCCTGTTACCATGTAATTTTTTACAGAATGTTGAGTAGACCTCCCTTGGTATTTGGCAGGTGTTTCGTGATTATATATTTTATATGTATTGGTGATTATATAATTCATAGAGTTTATATGTTATATGTTTATATACATTTAACATACATTAGTATATGTATGTTATCCCCATAGTCCTAATTTATCCATCCTCCCACCTTTCATTTTGGCGAACCATTCGTTCGTTTTATAAGTCTGTGAGTGTCTTTTTCTGTGGAAATATGTTCATTGGTAGAAATCTTAGGATAACATGTATAAATGATATCATAGGATATTTGTTATTCCCTTTTGAATAACTTAACCTAATGTGATTATTTCTAGGCTCATCTGTAGTCCTGAAAACGGCACTGTTCATTTTTTTCTGAGGCTACTATTCCATTCGGTACGTATACCACTTCTTCTTTGTCCATTTATCTGATGATGGACATTTTGTTTGTATCCATGTCTTAGCTATTGTAAATACTGCTGCAATACACGATTTTCCATCCCGTGTCTTTTTGATTCTGGCTTTCACAAGTGACAGGCCCAATAGTGGGCCTTCCGGATCATATGGTGACTCAATTTTTACCTTTAAACGCACTGCCATTCTGTTCCTATTATTGGCTGTTACCAGTTTACATCCCACTTAGACCGAGAGGTTACACTATTCTCCACAACTTCTTCAACATCTATTGTTTGTTGACTTTTTGCTGATGGTCATTGTGACTGGTGTTAGGTGATACCTTTGTGTAGATTGGATTTGCATGCGTCTAATAATTCCTGATGTTTTGCATTTCTCAGTGTCCTTTTCATTTTTTTTAAGATTGAGCTAAACTTACAACTTCAAATTGCCTTCTTGAAAAATTTACCGCGTTTGGATTTTTATGGCCATTCCCTACCCCAGGACATTTTTTGAGGGCATGAGTCATTTACAGCCCTGCCGTCCTTGTGAATATTAGTGACCATGAGCAGTAGATTTAAAGCTGCTCTTTGAGGAAACGGCCTTAGGGTGGCAGCATTTCTAAGTTGCCAACTCTGCTTGCTAGGGAAACAGAACCTTGCTGCAAGTTGTGCTTTGAGGTTGCAGATTAGAGTGGAATGTGCCAGGACAAACCCCGATAAGTTTTAGCCTCCTTAATTCTTGTTTGTGTCTTTAAGTTGTAGTTTTTATCAGAGCAAATTTGATTGAAAAATGTCTTTTGTTCTAGGTGTACAGAATCTTGTTCATTTACACATATACATATATCTATTGATCTTTGGGTCCTTTTCCATGTCGGTTATTACAGAGTGTTGAGTAGACCACTCTTGGTATTCCATAGGTCTTTGGGGATTATATTTTTTATATGTATTAGTATATGTGTGTTAACCCCAATATCCTAATTTATCCATTCCTCACACCATTTCTTTGGCTTAACCATAAGTTGTCTTCTCATTCTGAGATTGTCTTTCTCTATGGAAATATGTTCATTTTTATGAATTTTCAGATAACATAAGGGATATCATAGGACATTTGTCTTTCGCATTCTGACTTACTTCACGTTGTGTGATTATCTCTAGGCTCATCTGTGGTGCTGCATATGCCATTCTTTTATTTTTTTCGTGACTGATATTCCATTCTGTCCATATACCACTTCTTCTCTGTCCATTCACCTGTTTATGGACCTTCTTTTGGCTTCCATGTCGTGGCTATTTCAATATTGCTGCAGTGCACATTTGCCTGCCTCTGTCTTTCCGATTCTGGTGGTCTTAGGTTATAGGCCCAAAAGGTGCCCTGCCGCATCATATGGTAGCTCAATTTTTACCTTTTAAAGCAGCTGCATTCAGTTTTCGTTAGTGCTGTTACCAATTACATCCCACCAGCAGCTAGAAGGTACAGAGTTCTCTAAAACCCCTTCAGCATTTCTAGTTTGTAGACTGTTTGCTGATGGTCATTTGACTGGTGTGAGCTGAAACCTTTTTGGAGGTTGGATTTGTATGTGGCTAATAATTCCTTGTACTGAGCTTTAGGCATGTCCATGTTGTTCTTTTCCTTTTTTTTTTAAAGTGTGAGTACAACTTCCCTCTTCATGTTGACTTCTTGAAAGATTTGTCATGTGTTGGATTTTCTTGCCTATTCCCTACCCCAGGGCATTTTTTGAGGGCAGATGCCATTTACAGCCCTGAGTCCTTGTGACTATTAAGCAACCATTAGCACTGGGTTTAAAGCTGCTGTTGTGGGAAACACCCACTAGGCGGCAGCATCATTACGTTCTCAACTCTTGTTATTAGGGCACCAGAGTCTTCCTGGACGTAGTGTTCCGAGGTTGTAAATTAGAGGGGAATGTGCTGGGACAAGCCCCCAGAAGTTTATGTCTCCTTACTTCTGTTTGTTTTTTAATTTAATTTCTATTTCTTATCGGAGAATATTGGATTAGAGTGTTGTGATTGTCTGGCTGTACAGAATCTGCTCAATGATTCATACATATGTCTGTTCATGTTCGGATTCTGTTACCATGTGTCTTATTACAGAATGTTGAGTAGACCTCGCATGGTATTTGGTAGGTGTTTTGTCATTATATATTTTATATGTATTGGTGATTATATAATTCATAGAGTTTATATGTTATATGTTTCTATACATTTAACATACATTAGTATATGTATGTTAGCCCCATAATCCTAATTTATCCATCCTCCCACCTTTCATTTTGGTTAACCATTAGTTTCTTTTATAAGTCTGTGAGTGTCTTTTTCTGTGGAAATATGTCCATTTGTAGCAATCTTAGGATAACAGGTATAAATGATATCATAGGATATTTGTCATTCCCTTTTGACTTACTTAACCTGATATGATTATTTCTAGGCTCATCTGTAGTCCTGAAAACGGCATTTTTCATTTTTTTTCCCGAGGCTACTATTCCATTTAGTCCGTATACCACTTCTTCTCTGTCCATTCATCTGTTTATGGACCTTTTTTTGGCTTCCACGTCTTGGCTATTTCAGTAATGCTGCAGTGCACATTTGCCTGCCTCTGTCTTTCCGATTCTGGTGGTCTTAGGTTAGAGGCCCAAAAGGTGCCCTGCCGCGTCATATGGTAGCTCAATTTTTACCTTTTAAAGCAGCTCCATTCAGTTTTCGTTAGTGCTCTTACCACTTTACATCCCACCAGCAGCTACAAGGTACACAGTTCTCTAAAATCCCTTCAGCATTTACAGTTTGTAGACTGTTTGCTGATGGTCATTTGACTGGTGTGAGCTGAAACCTTTTTGGAGGTTGGATTTGCATGTGACTAATAATTCCTTATACTGAGCTTTAGGCATGTGCTTTTTATTCTTTTCCTTTTTTTTTTTTAAAGAGTGAGTACAACTTCCCTCTTCATATTGACTTCTTCAAAAACTTGTCAAAGACAACTTGAATTTTCTTGCCTATTCCCTACCCCAGGGCATTTTTTGAGGGCAGGTGTCATTTACAGCCCTGCAGTCCTTGTGACTCTTAAGCAACCATTAGCACTGGGTTTAAAGCTGCTGTTGTGGGAAACAGCCACAAGGCGGCAGCATTATTACGTTCTCACCTCTTGTTACTAGGGCAACAGAGTCTTCCTGGAGGTAGTGTTCCGAGGTTGTAAATTAGAGAGGAGTGTGCTGGGATAAGCCCCCAGAAGTTTATGTCTCCTTACTTATGTTTGTTTTTTAAATTTAATTTCTCTTTCTTATCAGAGTAAATTCGATTAGAGTGTTGTGATTGTCTGGCTGTACAGAATGTGCTCAATGATTCATACATATGTCTGTTCATCTTCGGATCCTGTTACCATGTAATTTTTTACAGAATGTTGAGTAGACCTCCCTTGGTATTTGGCAGGTGTTTCGTGATTATATATTTTATATGTATTGGTGATTATATAATTCATAGAGTTTATATGTTATATGTTTATATACATTTAACATACATTAGTATATGTATGTTATCCCCATAGTCCTAATTTATCCATCCTCCCACCTTTCATTTTGGCGAACCATTCGTTCGTTTTATAAGTCTGTGAGTGTCTTTTTCTGTGGAAATATGTTCATTGGTAGAAATCTTAGGATAACATGTATAAATGATATCATAGGATATTTGTTATTCCCTTTTGAATAACTTAACCTAATGTGATTATTTCTAGGCTCATCTGTAGTCCTGAAAACGGCACTGTTCATTTTTTTCTGAGGCTACTATTCCATTCGGTACGTATACCACTTCTTCTTTGTCCATTTATCTGATGATGGACATTTTGTTTGTATCCATGTCTTAGCTATTGTAAATACTGCTGCAATACACGATTTTCCATCCCGTGTCTTTTTGATTCTGGCTTTCACAAGTGACAGGCCCAATAGTGGGCCTTCCGGATCATATGGTGACTCAATTTTTACCTTTAAACGCACTGCCATTCTGTTCCTATTATTGGCTGTTACCAGTTTACATCCCACTTAGACCGAGAGGTTACACTATTCTCCACAACTTCTTCAACATCTATTGTTTGTTGACTTTTTGCTGATGGTCATTGTGACTGGTGTTAGGTGATACCTTTGTGTAGATTGGATTTGCATGCGTCTAATAATTCCTGATGTTTTGCATTTCTCAGTGTCCTTTTCATTTTTTTTAAGATTGAGCTAAACTTACAACTTCAAATTGCCTTCTTGAAAAATTTACCGCGTTTGGATTTTTATGGCCATTCCCTACCCCAGGACATTTTTTGAGGGCATGAGTCATTTACAGCCCTGCCGTCCTTGTGAATATTAGTGACCATGAGCAGTAGATTTAAAGCTGCTCTTTGAGGAAACGGCCTTAGGGTGGCAGCATTTCTAAGTTGCCAACTCTGCTTGCTAGGGAAACAGAACCTTGCTGCAAGTTGTGCTTTGAGGTTGCAGATTAGAGTGGAATGTGCCAGGACAAACCCCGATAAGTTTTAGCCTCCTTAATTCTTGTTTGTGTCTTTAAGTTGTAGTTTTTATCAGAGCAAATTTGATTGAAAAATGTCTTTTGTTCTAGGTGTACAGAATCTTGTTCATTTACACATATACATATATCTATTGATCTTTGGGTCCTTTTCCATGTCGGTTATTACAGAGTGTTGAGTAGACCACTCTTGGTATTCCATAGGTCTTTGGGGATTATATTTTTTATATGTATTAGTATATGTGTGTTAACCCCAATATCCTAATTTATCCATTCCTCACACCATTTCTTTGGCTTAACCATAAGTTTGTCTTCTCATTCTGAGATTGTCTTTCTCTATGGAAATATGTTCATTTTTATGAATTTTCAGATAACATAAGGGATATCATAGGACATTTGTCTTTCGCATTCTGACTTACTTCACGTTGTGTGATTATCTCTAGGCTCATCTGTGGTGCTGCATATGCCATTCTTTTATTTTTTTCGTGACTGATATTCCATTCTGTCCATATACCACTTCTTCTCTGTCCATTCATCTGTTTATGGACCTTCTTTTGGCTTCCATGTCGTGGCTATTTCAATATTGCTGCAGTGCACATTTGCCTGCCTCTGTCTTTCCGATTCTGGTGGTCTTAGGTTATAGGCCCAAAAGGTGCCCTGCCGCATCATATGGTAGCTCAATTTTTACCTTTTAAAGCAGCTGCATTCAGTTTTCGTTAGTGCTGTTACCAATTACATCCCACCAGCAGCTAGAAGGTACAGAGTTCTCTAAAACCCCTTCAGCATTTCTAGTTTGTAGACTGTTTGCTGATGGTCATTTGACTGGTGTGAGCTGAAACCTTTTTGGAGGTTGGATTTGTATGTGGCTAATAATTCCTTGTACTGAGCTTTAGGCATGTCCATGTTGTTCTTTTCCTTTTTTTTTTAAAGTGTGAGTACAACTTCCCTCTTCATGTTGACTTCTTGAAAGATTTGTCATGTGTTGGATTTTCTTGCCTATTCCCTACCCCAGGGCATTTTTTGAGGGCAGATGCCATTTACAGCCCTGAGTCCTTGTGACTATTAAGCAACCATTAGCACTGGGTTTAAAGCTGCTGTTGTGGGAAACACCCACTAGGCGGCAGCATCATTACGTTCTCAACTCTTGTTATTAGGGCACCAGAGTCTTCCTGGACGTAGTGTTCCGAGGTTGTAAATTAGAGGGGAATGTGCTGGGACAAGCCCCCAGAAGTTTATGTCTCCTTACTTCTGTTTGTTTTTTAATTTAATTTCTATTTCTTATCGGAGAATATTGGATTAGAGTGTTGTGATTGTCTGGCTGTACAGAATCTGCTCAATGATTCATACATATGTCTGTTCATGTTCGGATTCTGTTACCATGTGTCTTATTACAGAATGTTGAGTAGACCTCGCATGGTATTTGGTAGGTGTTTTGTCATTATATATTTTATATGTATTGGTGATTATATAATTCATAGAGTTTATATGTTATATGTTTCTATACATTTAACATACATTAGTATATGTATGTTAGCCCCATAATCCTAATTTATCCATCCTCCCACCTTTCATTTTGGTTAACCATTAGTTTCTTTTATAAGTCTGTGAGTGTCTTTTTCTGTGGAAATATGTCCATTTGTAGCAATCTTAGGATAACAGGTATAAATGATATCATAGGATATTTGTCATTCCCTTTTGACTTACTTAACCTGATATGATTATTTCTAGGCTCATCTGTAGTCCTGAAAACGGCATTTTTCATTTTTTTTCCCGAGGCTACTATTCCATTTAGTCCGTATACCACTTCTTCTCTGTCCATTCATCTGTTTATGGACCTTTTTTTGGCTTCCACGTCTTGGCTATTTCAGTAATGCTGCAGTGCACATTTGCCTGCCTCTGTCTTTCCGATTCTGGTGGTCTTAGGTTACAGGCCCAAAAGGTGCCCTGCCGCGTCATATGGTAGCTCAATTTTTACCTTTTAAAGCAGCTCCATTCAGTTTTCGTTAGTGCTCTTACCACTTTACATCCCACCAGCAGCTACAAGGTACACAGTTCTCTAAAATCCCTTCAGCATTTACAGTTTGTAGACTGTTTGCTGATGGTCATTTGACTGGTGTGAGCTGAAACCTTTTTGGAGGTTGGATTTGCATGTGACTAATAATTCCTTATACTGAGCTTTAGGCATGTGCTTTTTATTCTTTTCCTTTTTTTTTTTTAAAGAGTGAGTACAACTTCCCTCTTCATATTGACTTCTTCAAAAACTTGTCAAAGACAACTTGAATTTTCTTGCCTATTCCCTACCCCAGGGCATTTTTTGAGGGCAGGTGTCATTTACAGCCCTGCAGTCCTTGTGACTCTTAAGCAACCATTAGCACTGGGTTTAAAGCTGCTGTTGTGGGAAACAGCCACAAGGCGGCAGCATTATTACGTTCTCACCTCTTGTTACTAGGGCAACAGAGTCTTCCTGGAGGTAGTGTTCCGAGGTTGTAAATTAGAGAGGAGTGTGCTGGGATAAGCCCCCAGAAGTTTATGTCTCCTTACTTATGTTTGTTTTTTAAATTTAATTTCTCTTTCTTATCGGAGTAAATTCGATTAGAGTGTTGTGATTGTCTGGCTGTACAGAATGTGCTCAATGATTCATACATATGTCTGTTCATCTTCGGATCCTGTTACCATGTAATTTTTTACAGAATGTTGAGTAGACCTCCCTTGGTATTTGGCAGGTGTTTCGTGATTATATATTTTATATGTATTGGTGATTATATAATTCATAGAGTTTATATGTTATATGTTTATATACATTTAACATACATTAGTATATGTATGTTATCCCCATAGTCCTAATTTATCCATCCTCCCACCTTTCATTTTGGCGAACCATTCGTTCGTTTTATAAGTCTGTGAGTGTCTTTTTCTGTGGAAATATGTTCATTGGTAGAAATCTTAGGATAACATGTATAAATGATATCATAGGATATTTGTTATTCCCTTTTGAATAACTTAACCTAATATGATTATTTCTAGGCTCATCTGTAGTCCTGAAAACGGCACTGTTCATTTTTTTCTGAGGCTACTATTCCATTCGGTACGTATACCACTTCTTCTTTGTCCATTTATCTGATGATGGACATTTTGTTTGTATCCATGTCTTAGCTATTGTAAATACTGCTGCAATACACGATTTTCCATCCCGTGTCTTTTTGATTCTGGCTTTCACAAGTGACAGGCCCAATAGTGGGCCTTCCGGATCATATGGTGACTCAATTTTTACCTTTAAACGCACTGCCATTCTGTTCCTATTATTGGCTGTTACCAGTTTACATCCCACTTAGACCGAGAGGTTACACTATTCTCCACAACTTCTTCAACATCTATTGTTTGTTGACTTTTTGCTGATGGTCATTGTGACTGGTGTTAGGTGATACCTTTGTGTAGATTGGATTTGCATGCGTCTAATAATTCCTGATGTTTTGCATTTCTCAGTGTCCTTTTCATTTTTTTTAAGATTGAGCTAAACTTACAACTTCAAATTGCCTTCTTGAAAAATTTACCGCGTTTGGATTTTTATGGCCATTCCCTACCCCAGGACATTTTTTGAGGGCATGAGTCATTTACAGCCCTGCCGTCCTTGTGAATATTAGTGACCATGAGCAGTAGATTTAAAGCTGCTCTTTGAGGAAACGGCCTTAGGGTGGCAGCATTTCTAAGTTGCCAACTCTGCTTGCTAGGGAAACAGAACCTTGCTGCAAGTTGTGCTTTGAGGTTGCAGATTAGAGTGGAATGTGCCAGGACAAACCCCGATAAGTTTTAGCCTCCTTAATTCTTGTTTGTGTCTTTAAGTTGTAGTTTTTATCAGAGCAAATTTGATTGAAAAATGTCTTTTGTTCTAGGTGTACAGAATCTTGTTCATTTACACATATACATATATCTATTGATCTTTGGGTCCTTTTCCATGTCGGTTATTACAGAGTGTTGAGTAGACCACTCTTGGTATTCCATAGGTCTTTGGGGATTATATTTTTTATATGTATTAGTATATGTGTGTTAACCCCAATATCCTAATTTATCCATTCCTCACACCATTTCTTTGGCTTAACCATAAGTTTGTCTTCTCATTCTGAGATTGTCTTTCTCTATGGAAATATGTTCATTTTTATGAATTTTCAGATAACATAAGGGATATCATAGGACATTTGTCTTTCGCATTCTGACTTACTTCACGTTGTGTGATTATCTCTAGGCTCATCTGTGGTGCTGCATATGCCATTCTTTTATTTTTTTCGTGACTGATATTCCATTCTGTCCATATACCACTTCTTCTCTGTCCATTCATCTGTTTATGGACCTTCTTTTGGCTTCCATGTCGTGGCTATTTCAATATTGCTGCAGTGCACATTTGCCTGCCTCTGTCTTTCCGATTCTGGTGGTCTTAGGTTATAGGCCCAAAAGGTGCCCTGCCGCATCATATGGTAGCTCAATTTTTACCTTTTAAAGCAGCTGCATTCAGTTTTCGTTAGTGCTGTTACCAATTACATCCCACCAGCAGCTAGAAGGTACACAGTTCTCTAAAACCCCTTCAGCATTTCTAGTTTGTAGACTGTTTGCTGATGGTCATTTGACTGGTGTGAGCTGAAACCTTTTTGGAGGTTGGATTTGTATGTGGCTAATAATTCCTTGTACTGAGCTTTAGGCATGTCCATGTTGTTCTTTTCCTTTTTTTTTTAAAGTGTGAGTACAACTTCCCTCTTCATGTTGACTTCTTGAAAGATTTGTCATGTGTTGGATTTTCTTGCCTATTCCCTACCCCAGGGCATTTTTTGAGGGCAGATGCCATTTACAGCCCTGAGTCCTTGTGACTATTAAGCAACCATTAGCACTGGGTTTAAAGCTGCTGTTGTGGGAAACACCCACTAGGCGGCAGCATCATTACGTTCTCAACTCTTGTTATTAGGGCACCAGAGTCTTCCTGGACGTAGTGTTCCGAGGTTGTAAATTAGAGGGGAATGTGCTGGGACAAGCCCCCAGAAGTTTATGTCTCCTTACTTCTGTTTGTTTTTTAATTTAATTTCTATTTCTTATCGGAGAATATTGGATTAGAGTGTTGTGATTGTCTGGCTGTACAGAATCTGCTCAATGATTCATACATATGTCTGTTCATGTTCGGATTCTGTTACCATGTGTCTTATTACAGAATGTTGAGTAGACCTCGCATGGTATTTGGTAGGTGTTTTGTCATTATATATTTTATATGTATTGGTGATTATATAATTCATAGAGTTTATATGTTATATGTTTCTATACATTTAACATACATTAGTATATGTATGTTAGCCCCATAATCCTAATTTATCCATCCTCCCACCTTTCATTTTGGTTAACCATTAGTTTCTTTTATAAGTCTGTGAGTGTCTTTTTCTGTGGAAATATGTCCATTTGTAGCAATCTTAGGATAACAGGTATAAATGATATCATAGGATATTTGTCATTCCCTTTTGACTTACTTAACCTGATATGATTATTTCTAGGCTCATCTGTAGTCCTGAAAACGGCATTTTTCATTTTTTTTCCCGAGGCTACTATTCCATTTAGTCCGTATACCACTTCTTCTCTGTCCATTCATCTGTTTATGGACCTTTTTTTGGCTTCCACGTCTTGGCTATTTCAGTAATGCTGCAGTGCACATTTGCCTGCCTCTGTCTTTCCGATTCTGGTGGTCTTAGGTTACAGGCCCAAAAGGTGCCCTGCCGCGTCATATGGTAGCTCAATTTTTACCTTTTAAAGCAGCTCCATTCAGTTTTCGTTAGTGCTCTTACCACTTTACATCCCACCAGCAGCTACAAGGTACACAGTTCTCTAAAATCCCTTCAGCATTTACAGTTTGTAGACTGTTTGCTGATGGTCATTTGACTGGTGTGAGCTGAAACCTTTTTGGAGGTTGGATTTGCATGTGACTAATAATTCCTTATACTGAGCTTTAGGCATGTGCTTTTTATTCTTTTCCTTTTTTTTTTTTAAAGAGTGAGTACAACTTCCCTCTTCATATTGACTTCTTCAAAAACTTGTCAAAGACAACTTGAATTTTCTTGCCTATTCCCTACCCCAGGGCATTTTTTGAGGGCAGGTGTCATTTACAGCCCTGCAGTCCTTGTGACTCTTAAGCAACCATTAGCACTGGGTTTAAAGCTGCTGTTGTGGGAAACAGCCACAAGGCGGCAGCATTATTACGTTCTCACCTCTTGTTACTAGGGCAACAGAGTCTTCCTGGAGGTAGTGTTCCGAGGTTGTAAATTAGAGAGGAGTGTGCTGGGATAAGCCCCCAGAAGTTTATGTCTCCTTACTTATGTTTGTTTTTTAAATTTAATTTCTCTTTCTTATCAGAGTAAATTCGATTAGAGTGTTGTGATTGTCTGGCTGTACAGAATGTGCTCAATGATTCATACATATGTCTGTTCATCTTCGGATCCTGTTACCATGTAATTTTTTACAGAATGTTGAGTAGACCTCCCTTGGTATTTGGCAGGTGTTTCGTGATTATATATTTTATATGTATTGGTGATTATATAATTCATAGAGTTTATATGTTATATGTTTATATACATTTAACATACATTAGTATATGTATGTTATCCCCATAGTCCTAATTTATCCATCCTCCCACCTTTCATTTTGGCGAACCATTCGTTCGTTTTATAAGTCTGTGAGTGTCTTTTTCTGTGGAAATATGTTCATTGGTAGAAATCTTAGGATAACATGTATAAATGATATCATAGGATATTTGTTATTCCCTTTTGAATAACTTAACCTAATATGATTATTTCTAGGCTCATCTGTAGTCCTGAAAACGGCACTGTTCATTTTTTTCTGAGGCTACTATTCCATTCGGTACGTATACCACTTCTTCTTTGTCCATTTATCTGATGATGGACATTTTGTTTGTATCCATGTCTTAGCTATTGTAAATACTGCTGCAATACACGATTTTCCATCCCGTGTCTTTTTGATTCTGGCTTTCACAAGTGACAGGCCCAATAGTGGGCCTTCCGGATCATATGGTGACTCAATTTTTACCTTTAAACGCACTGCCATTCTGTTCCTATTATTGGCTGTTACCAGTTTACATCCCACTTAGACCGAGAGGTTACACTATTCTCCACAACTTCTTCAACATCTATTGTTTGTTGACTTTTTGCTGATGGTCATTGTGACTGGTGTTAGGTGATACCTTTGTGTAGATTGGATTTGCATGCGTCTAATAATTCCTGATGTTTTGCATTTCTCAGTGTCCTTTTCATTTTTTTTAAGATTGAGCTAAACTTACAACTTCAAATTGCCTTCTTGAAAAATTTACCGCGTTTGGATTTTTATGGCCATTCCCTACCCCAGGACATTTTTTGAGGGCATGAGTCATTTACAGCCCTGCCGTCCTTGTGAATATTAGTGACCATGAGCAGTAGATTTAAAGCTGCTCTTTGAGGAAACGGCCTTAGGGTGGCAGCATTTCTAAGTTGCCAACTCTGCTTGCTAGGGAAACAGAACCTTGCTGCAAGTTGTGCTTTGAGGTTGCAGATTAGAGTGGAATGTGCCAGGACAAACCCCGATAAGTTTTAGCCTCCTTAATTCTTGTTTGTGTCTTTAAGTTGTAGTTTTTATCAGAGCAAATTTGATTGAAAAATGTCTTTTGTTCTAGGTGTACAGAATCTTGTTCATTTACACATATACATATATCTATTGATCTTTGGGTCCTTTTCCATGTCGGTTATTACAGAGTGTTGAGTAGACCACTCTTGGTATTCCATAGGTCTTTGGGGATTATATTTTTTATATGTATTAGTATATGTGTGTTAACCCCAATATCCTAATTTATCCATTCCTCACACCATTTCTTTGGCTTAACCATAAGTTTGTCTTCTCATTCTGAGATTGTCTTTCTCTATGGAAATATGTTCATTTTTATGAATTTTCAGATAACATAAGGGATATCATAGGATATTTGTCTTTCGCATTCTGACTTACTTCACGTTGTGTGATTATCTCTAGGCTCATCTGTGGTGCTGCATATGCCATTCTTTTATTTTTTTCGTGACTGATATTCCATTCTGTCCATATACCACTTCTTCTCTGTCCATTCATCTGTTTATGGACCTTCTTTTGGCTTCCATGTCGTGGCTATTTCAATATTGCTGCAGTGCACATTTGCCTGCCTCTGTCTTTCCGATTCTGGTGGTCTTAGGTTATAGGCCCAAAAGGTGCCCTGCCGCATCATATGGTAGCTCAATTTTTACCTTTTAAAGCAGCTGCATTCAGTTTTCGTTAGTGCTGTTACCAATTACATCCCACCAGCAGCTAGAAGGTACACAGTTCTCTAAAACCCCTTCAGCATTTCTAGTTTGTAGACTGTTTGCTGATGGTCATTTGACTGGTGTGAGCTGAAACCTTTTTGGAGGTTGGATTTGTATGTGGCTAATAATTCCTTGTACTGAGCTTTAGGCATGTCCATGTTGTTCTTTTCCTTTTTTTTTTAAAGTGTGAGTACAACTTCCCTCTTCATGTTGACTTCTTGAAAGATTTGTCATGTGTTGGATTTTCTTGCCTATTCCCTACCCCAGGGCATTTTTTGAGGGCAGATGCCATTTACAGCCCTGAGTCCTTGTGACTATTAAGCAACCATTAGCACTGGGTTTAAAGCTGCTGTTGTGGGAAACACCCACTAGGCGGCAGCATCATTACGTTCTCAACTCTTGTTATTAGGGCACCAGAGTCTTCCTGGACGTAGTGTTCCGAGGTTGTAAATTAGAGGGGAATGTGCTGGGACAAGCCCCCAGAAGTTTATGTCTCCTTACTTCTGTTTGTTTTTTAATTTAATTTCTATTTCTTATCGGAGAATATTGGATTAGAGTGTTGTGATTGTCTGGCTGTACAGAATCTGCTCAATGATTCATACATATGTCTGTTCATGTTCGGATTCTGTTACCATGTGTCTTATTACAGAATGTTGAGTAGACCTCGCATGGTATTTGGTAGGTGTTTTGTCATTATATATTTTATATGTATTGGTGATTATATAATTCATAGAGTTTATATGTTATATGTTTCTATACATTTAACATACATTAGTATATGTATGTTAGCCCCATAATCCTAATTTATCCATCCTCCCACCTTTCATTTTGGTTAACCATTAGTTTCTTTTATAAGTCTGTGAGTGTCTTTTTCTGTGGAAATATGTCCATTTGTAGCAATCTTAGGATAACAGGTATAAATGATATCATAGGATATTTGTCATTCCCTTTTGACTTACTTAACCTGATATGATTATTTCTAGGCTCATCTGTAGTCCTGAAAACGGCATTTTTCATTTTTTTTCCCGAGGCTACTATTCCATTTAGTCCGTATACCACTTCTTCTCTGTCCATTCATCTGTTTATGGACCTTTTTTTGGCTTCCACGTCTTGGCTATTTCAGTAATGCTGCAGTGCACATTTGCCTGCCTCTGTCTTTCCGATTCTGGTGGTCTTAGGTTAGAGGCCCAAAAGGTGCCCTGCCGCGTCATATGGTAGCTCAATTTTTACCTTTTAAAGCAGCTCCATTCAGTTTTCGTTAGTGCTCTTACCACTTTACATCCCACCAGCAGCTACAAGGTACACAGTTCTCTAAAATCCCTTCAGCATTTACAGTTTGTAGACTGTTTGCTGATGGTCATTTGACTGGTGTGAGCTGAAACCTTTTTGGAGGTTGGATTTGCATGTGACTAATAATTCCTTATACTGAGCTTTAGGCATGTGCTTTTTATTCTTTTCCTTTTTTTTTTTAAAGAGTGAGTACAACTTCCCTCTTCATATTGACTTCTTCAAAAACTTGTCAAAGACAACTTGAATTTTCTTGCCTATTCCCTACCCCAGGGCATTTTTTGAGGGCAGGTGTCATTTACAGCCCTGCAGTCCTTGTGACTCTTAAGCAACCATTAGCACTGGGTTTAAAGCTGCTGTTGTGGGAAACAGCCACAAGGCGGCAGCATTATTACGTTCTCACCTCTTGTTACTAGGGCAACAGAGTCTTCCTGGAGGTAGTGTTCCGAGGTTGTAAATTAGAGAGGAGTGTGCTGGGATAAGCCCCCAGAAGTTTATGTCTCCTTACTTATGTTTGTTTTTTAAATTTAATTTCTCTTTCTTATCGGAGTAAATTCGATTAGAGTGTTGTGATTGTCTGGCTGTACAGAATGTGCTCAATGATTCATACATATGTCTGTTCATCTTCGGATCCTGTTACCATGTAATTTTTTACAGAATGTTGAGTAGACCTCCCTTGGTATTTGGCAGGTGTTTCGTGATTATATATTTTATATGTATTGGTGATTATATAATTCATAGAGTTTATATGTTATATGTTTATATACATTTAACATACATTAGTATATGTATGTTATCCCCATAGTCCTAATTTATCCATCCTCCCACCTTTCATTTTGGCGAACCATTCGTTCGTTTTATAAGTCTGTGAGTGTCTTTTTCTGTGGAAATATGTTCATTGGTAGAAATCTTAGGATAACATGTATAAATGATATCATAGGATATTTGTTATTCCCTTTTGAATAACTTAACCTAATATGATTATTTCTAGGCTCATCTGTAGTCCTGAAAACGGCACTGTTCATTTTTTTCTGAGGCTACTATTCCATTCGGTACGTATACCACTTCTTCTTTGTCCATTTATCTGATGATGGACATTTTGTTTGTATCCATGTCTTAGCTATTGTAAATACTGCTGCAATACACGATTTTCCATCCCGTGTCTTTTTGATTCTGGCTTTCACAAGTGACAGGCCCAATAGTGGGCCTTCCGGATCATATGGTGACTCAATTTTTACCTTTAAACGCACTGCCATTCTGTTCCTATTATTGGCTGTTACCAGTTTACATCCCACTTAGACCGAGAGGTTACACTATTCTCCACAACTTCTTCAACATCTATTGTTTGTTGACTTTTTGCTGATGGTCATTGTGACTGGTGTTAGGTGATACCTTTGTGTAGATTGGATTTGCATGCGTCTAATAATTCCTGATGTTTTGCATTTCTCAGTGTCCTTTTCATTTTTTTAAGATTGAGCTAAACTTACAACTTCAAATTGCCTTCTTGAAAAATTTACCGCGTTTGGATTTTTATGGCCATTCCCTACCCCAGGACATTTTTTGAGGGCATGAGTCATTTACAGCCCTGCCGTCCTTGTGAATATTAGTGACCATGAGCAGTAGATTTAAAGCTGCTCTTTGAGGAAACGGCCTTAGGGTGGCAGCATTTCTAAGTTGCCAACTCTGCTTGCTAGGGAAACAGAACCTTGCTGCAAGTTGTGCTTTGAGGTTGCAGATTAGAGTGGAATGTGCCAGGACAAACCCCGATAAGTTTTAGCCTCCTTAATTCTTGTTTGTGTCTTTAAGTTGTAGTTTTTATCAGAGCATATTTGATTGAAAAATGTCTTTTGTTCTAGGTGTACAGAATCTTGTTCATTTACACATATACATATATCTATTGATCTTTGGGTCCTTTTCCATGTCGGTTATTACAGAGTGTTGAGTAGACCACTCTTGGTATTCCATAGGTCTTTGGGGATTATATTTTTTATATGTATTAGTATATGTGTGTTAACCCCAATATCCTAATTTATCCATTCCTCACACCATTTCTTTGGCTTAACCATAAGTTGTCTTCTCATTCTGAGATTGTCTTTCTCTATGGAAATATGTTCATTTTTATGAATTTTCAGATAACATAAGGGATATCATAGGACATTTGTCTTTCGCATTCTGACTTACTTCACGTTGTGTGATTATCTCTAGGCTCATCTGTGGTGCTGCATATGCCATTCTTTTATTTTTTTCGTGACTGATATTCCATTCTGTCCATATACCACTTCTTCTCTGTCCATTCATCTGTTTATGGACCTTCTTTTGGCTTCCATGTCGTGGCTATTTCAATATTGCTGCAGTGCACATTTGCCTGCCTCTGTCTTTCCGATTCTGGTGGTCTTAGGTTATAGGCCCAAAAGGTGCCCTGCCGCATCATATGGTAGCTCAATTTTTACCTTTTAAAGCAGCTGCATTCAGTTTTCGTTAGTGCTGTTACCAATTACATCCCACCAGCAGCTAGAAGGTACACAGTTCTCTAAAACCCCTTCAGCATTTCTAGTTTGTAGACTGTTTGCTGATGGTCATTTGACTGGTGTGAGCTGAAACCTTTTTGGAGGTTGGATTTGTATGTGGCTAATAATTCCTTGTACTGAGCTTTAGGCATGTCCATGTTGTTCTTTTCCTTTTTTTTTTAAAGTGTGAGTACAACTTCCCTCTTCATGTTGACTTCTTGAAAGATTTGTCATGTGTTGGATTTTCTTGCCTATTCCCTACCCCAGGGCATTTTTTGAGGGCAGATGCCATTTACAGCCCTGAGTCCTTGTGACTATTAAGCAACCATTAGCACTGGGTTTAAAGCTGCTGTTGTGGGAAACACCCACTAGGCGGCAGCATCATTACGTTCTCAACTCTTGTTATTAGGGCACCAGAGTCTTCCTGGACGTAGTGTTCCGAGGTTGTAAATTAGAGGGGAATGTGCTGGGACAAGCCCCCAGAAGTTTATGTCTCCTTACTTCTGTTTGTTTTTTAATTTAATTTCTATTTCTTATCGGAGAATATTGGATTAGAGTGTTGTGATTGTCTGGCTGTACAGAATCTGCTCAATGATTCATACATATGTCTGTTCATGTTCGGATTCTGTTACCATGTGTCTTATTACAGAATGTTGAGTAGACCTCGCATGGTATTTGGTAGGTGTTTTGTCATTATATATTTTATATGTATTGGTGATTATATAATTCATAGAGTTTATATGTTATATGTTTCTATACATTTAACATACATTAGTATATGTATGTTAGCCCCATAATCCTAATTTATCCATCCTCCCACCTTTCATTTTGGTTAACCATTAGTTTCTTTTATAAGTCTGTGAGTGTCTTTTTCTGTGGAAATATGTCCATTTGTAGCAATCTTAGGATAACAGGTATAAATGATATCATAGGATATTTGTCATTCCCTTTTGACTTACTTAACCTGATATGATTATTTCTAGGCTCATCTGTAGTCCTGAAAACGGCATTTTTCATTTTTTTTCCCGAGGCTACTATTCCATTTAGTCCGTATACCACTTCTTCTCTGTCCATTCATCTGTTTATGGACCTTTTTTTGGCTTCCACGTCTTGGCTATTTCAGTAATGCTGCAGTGCACATTTGCCTGCCTCTGTCTTTCCGATTCTGGTGGTCTTAGGTTACAGGCCCAAAAGGTGCCCTGCCGCGTCATATGGTAGCTCAATTTTTACCTTTTAAAGCAGCTCCATTCAGTTTTCGTTAGTGCTCTTACCACTTTACATCCCACCAGCAGCTACAAGGTACACAGTTCTCTAAAATCCCTTCAGCATTTACAGTTTGTAGACTGTTTGCTGATGGTCATTTGACTGGTGTGAGCTGAAACCTTTTTGGAGGTTGGATTTGCATGTGACTAATAATTCCTTATACTGAGCTTTAGGCATGTGCTTTTTATTCTTTTCCTTTTTTTTTTTTAAAGAGTGAGTACAACTTCCCTCTTCATATTGACTTCTTCAAAAACTTGTCAAAGACAACTTGAATTTTCTTGCCTATTCCCTACCCCAGGGCATTTTTTGAGGGCAGGTGTCATTTACAGCCCTGCAGTCCTTGTGACTCTTAAGCAACCATTAGCACTGGGTTTAAAGCTGCTGTTGTGGGAAACAGCCACAAGGCGGCAGCATTATTACGTTCTCACCTCTTGTTACTAGGGCAACAGAGTCTTCCTGGAGGTAGTGTTCCGAGGTTGTAAATTAGAGAGGAGTGTGCTGGGATAAGCCCCCAGAAGTTTATGTCTCCTTACTTATGTTTGTTTTTTAAATTTAATTTCTCTTTCTTATCGGAGTAAATTCGATTAGAGTGTTGTGATTGTCTGGCTGTACAGAATGTGCTCAATGATTCATACATATGTCTGTTCATCTTCGGATCCTGTTACCATGTAATTTTTTACAGAATGTTGAGTAGACCTCCCTTGGTATTTGGCAGGTGTTTCGTGATTATATATTTTATATGTATTGGTGATTATATAATTCATAGAGTTTATATGTTATATGTTTATATACATTTAACATACATTAGTATATGTATGTTATCCCCATAGTCCTAATTTATCCATCCTCCCACCTTTCATTTTGGCGAACCATTCGTTCGTTTTATAAGTCTGTGAGTGTCTTTTTCTGTGGAAATATGTTCATTGGTAGAAATCTTAGGATAACATGTATAAATGATATCATAGGATATTTGTTATTCCCTTTTGAATAACTTAACCTAATATGATTATTTCTAGGCTCATCTGTAGTCCTGAAAACGGCACTGTTCATTTTTTTCTGAGGCTACTATTCCATTCGGTACGTATACCACTTCTTCTTTGTCCATTTATCTGATGATGGACATTTTGTTTGTATCCATGTCTTAGCTATTGTAAATACTGCTGCAATACACGATTTTCCATCCCGTGTCTTTTTGATTCTGGCTTTCACAAGTGACAGGCCCAATAGTGGGCCTTCCGGATCATATGGTGACTCAATTTTTACCTTTAAACGCACTGCCATTCTGTTCCTATTATTGGCTGTTACCAGTTTACATCCCACTTAGACCGAGAGGTTACACTATTCTCCACAACTTCTTCAACATCTATTGTTTGTTGACTTTTTGCTGATGGTCATTGTGACTGGTGTTAGGTGATACCTTTGTGTAGATTGGATTTGCATGCGTCTAATAATTCCTGATGTTTTGCATTTCTCAGTGTCCTTTTCATTTTTTTTAAGATTGAGCTAAACTTACAACTTCAAATTGCCTTCTTGAAAAATTTACCGCGTTTGGATTTTTATGGCCATTCCCTACCCCAGGACATTTTTTGAGGGCATGAGTCATTTACAGCCCTGCCGTCCTTGTGAATATTAGTGACCATGAGCAGTAGATTTAAAGCTGCTCTTTGAGGAAACGGCCTTAGGGTGGCAGCATTTCTAAGTTGCCAACTCTGCTTGCTAGGGAAACAGAACCTTGCTGCAAGTTGTGCTTTGAGGTTGCAGATTAGAGTGGAATGTGCCAGGACAAACCCCGATAAGTTTTAGCCTCCTTAATTCTTGTTTGTGTCTTTAAGTTGTAGTTTTTATCAGAGCAAATTTGATTGAAAAATGTCTTTTGTTCTAGGTGTACAGAATCTTGTTCATTTACACATATACATATATCTATTGATCTTTGGGTCCTTTTCCATGTCGGTTATTACAGAGTGTTGAGTAGACCACTCTTGGTATTCCATAGGTCTTTGGGGATTATATTTTTTATATGTATTAGTATATGTGTGTTAACCCCAATATCCTAATTTATCCATTCCTCACACCATTTCTTTGGCTTAACCATAAGTTTGTCTTCTCATTCTGAGATTGTCTTTCTCTATGGAAATATGTTCATTTTTATGAATTTTCAGATAACATAAGGGATATCATAGGACATTTGTCTTTCGCATTCTGACTTACTTCACGTTGTGTGATTATCTCTAGGCTCATCTGTGGTGCTGCATATGCCATTCTTTTATTTTTTTCGTGACTGATATTCCATTCTGTCCATATACCACTTCTTCTCTGTCCATTCATCTGTTTATGGACCTTCTTTTGGCTTCCATGTCGTGGCTATTTCAATATTGCTGCAGTGCACATTTGCCTGCCTCTGTCTTTCCGATTCTGGTGGTCTTAGGTTATAGGCCCAAAAGGTGCCCTGCCGCATCATATGGTAGCTCAATTTTTACCTTTTAAAGCAGCTGCATTCAGTTTTCGTTAGTGCTGTTACCAATTACATCCCACCAGCAGCTAGAAGGTACACAGTTCTCTAAAACCCCTTCAGCATTTCTAGTTTGTAGACTGTTTGCTGATGGTCATTTGACTGGTGTGAGCTGAAACCTTTTTGGAGGTTGGATTTGTATGTGGCTAATAATTCCTTGTACTGAGCTTTAGGCATGTCCATGTTGTTCTTTTCCTTTTTTTTTTAAAGTGTGAGTACAACTTCCCTCTTCATGTTGACTTCTTGAAAGATTTGTCATGTGTTGAATTTTCTTGCCTATTCCCTACCCCAGGGCATTTTTTGAGGGCAGATGCCATTTACAGCCCTGAGTCCTTGTGACTATTAAGCAACCATTAGCACTGGGTTTAAAGCTGCTGTTGTGGGAAACACCCACTAGGCGGCAGCATCATTACGTTCTCAACTCTTGTTATTAGGGCACCAGAGTCTTCCTGGACGTAGTGTTCCGAGGTTGTAAATTAGAGGGGAATGTGCTGGGACAAGCCCCCAGAAGTTTATGTCTCCTTACTTCTGTTTGTTTTTTAATTTAATTTCTATTTCTTATCGGAGAATATTGGATTAGAGTGTTGTGATTGTCTGGCTGTACAGAATCTGCTCAATGATTCATACATATGTCTGTTCATGTTCGGATTCTGTTACCATGTGTCTTATTACAGAATGTTGAGTAGACCTCGCATGGTATTTGGTAGGTGTTTTGTCATTATATATTTTATATGTATTGGTGATTATATAATTCATAGAGTTTATATGTTATATGTTTCTATACATTTAACATACATTAGTATATGTATGTTAGCCCCATAATCCTAATTTATCCATCCTCCCACCTTTCATTTTGGTTAACCATTAGTTTCTTTTATAAGTCTGTGAGTGTCTTTTTCTGTGGAAATATGTCCATTTGTAGCAATCTTAGGATAACAGGTATAAATGATATCATAGGATATTTGTCATTCCCTTTTGACTTACTTAACCTGATATGATTATTTCTAGGCTCATCTGTAGTCCTGAAAACGGCATTTTTCATTTTTTTTCCCGAGGCTACTATTCCATTTAGTCCGTATACCACTTCTTCTCTGTCCATTCATCTGTTTATGGACCTTTTTTTGGCTTCCACGTCTTGGCTATTTCAGTAATGCTGCAGTGCACATTTGCCTGCCTCTGTCTTTCCGATTCTGGTGGTCTTAGGTTACAGGCCCAAAAGGTGCCCTGCCGCGTCATATGGTAGCTCAATTTTTACCTTTTAAAGCAGCTCCATTCAGTTTTCGTTAGTGCTCTTACCACTTTACATCCCACCAGCAGCTACAAGGTACACAGTTCTCTAAAATCCCTTCAGCATTTACAGTTTGTAGACTGTTTGCTGATGGTCATTTGACTGGTGTGAGCTGAAACCTTTTTGGAGGTTGGATTTGCATGTGACTAATAATTCCTTATACTGAGCTTTAGGCATGTGCTTTTTATTCTTTTCCTTTTTTTTTTTTAAAGAGTGAGTACAACTTCCCTCTTCATATTGACTTCTTCAAAAACTTGTCAAAGACAACTTGAATTTTCTTGCCTATTCCCTACCCCAGGGCATTTTTTGAGGGCAGGTGTCATTTACAGCCCTGCAGTCCTTGTGACTCTTAAGCAACCATTAGCACTGGGTTTAAAGCTGCTGTTGTGGGAAACAGCCACAAGGCGGCAGCATTATTACGTTCTCACCTCTTGTTACTAGGGCAACAGAGTCTTCCTGGAGGTAGTGTTCCGAGGTTGTAAATTAGAGAGGAGTGTGCTGGGATAAGCCCCCAGAAGTTTATGTCTCCTTACTTATGTTTGTTTTTTAAATTTAATTTCTCTTTCTTATCGGAGTAAATTCGATTAGAGTGTTGTGATTGTCTGGCTGTACAGAATGTGCTCAATGATTCATACATATGTCTGTTCATCTTCGGATCCTGTTACCATGTAATTTTTTACAGAATGTTGAGTAGACCTCCCTTGGTATTTGGCAGGTGTTTCGTGATTATATATTTTATATGTATTGGTGATTATATAATTCATAGAGTTTATATGTTATATGTTTCTATACATTTAACATACATTAGTATATGTATGTTATCCCCATAGTCCTAATTTATCCATCCTCCCACCTTTCATTTTGGCGAACCATTCGTTCGTTTTATAAGTCTGTGAGTGTCTTTTTCTGTGGAAATATGTTCATTGGTAGAAATCTTAGGATAACATGTATAAATGATATCATAGGATATTTGTTATTCCCTTTTGAATAACTTAACCTAATATGATTATTTCTAGGCTCATCTGTAGTCCTGAAAACGGCACTGTTCATTTTTTTCTGAGGCTACTATTCCATTCGGTACGTATACCACTTCTTCTTTGTCCATTTATCTGATGATGGACATTTTGTTTGTATCCATGTCTTAGCTATTGTAAATACTGCTGCAATACACGATTTTCCATCCCGTGTCTTTTTGATTCTGGCTTTCACAAGTGACAGGCCCAATAGTGGGCCTTCCGGATCATATGGTGACTCAATTTTTACCTTTAAACGCACTGCCATTCTGTTCCTATTATTGGCTGTTACCAGTTTACATCCCACTTAGACCGAGAGGTTACACTATTCTCCACAACTTCTTCAACATCTATTGTTTGTTGACTTTTTGCTGATGGTCATTGTGACTGGTGTTAGGTGATACCTTTGTGTAGATTGGATTTGCATGCGTCTAATAATTCCTGATGTTTTGCATTTCTCAGTGTCCTTTTCATTTTTTTAAGATTGAGCTAAACTTACAACTTCAAATTGCCTTCTTGAAAAATTTACCGCGTTTGGATTTTTATGGCCATTCCCTACCCCAGGACATTTTTTGAGGGCATGAGTCATTTACAGCCCTGCCGTCCTTGTGAATATTAGTGACCATGAGCAGTAGATTTAAAGCTGCTCTTTGAGGAAACGGCCTTAGGGTGGCAGCATTTCTAAGTTGCCAACTCTGCTTGCTAGGGAAACAGAACCTTGCTGCAAGTTGTGCTTTGAGGTTGCAGATTAGAGTGGAATGTGCCAGGACAAACCCCGATAAGTTTTAGCCTCCTTAATTCTTGTTTGTGTCTTTAAGTTGTAGTTTTTATCAGAGCATATTTGATTGAAAAATGTCTTTTGTTCTAGGTGTACAGAATCTTGTTCATTTACACATATACATATATCTATTGATCTTTGGGTCCTTTTCCATGTCGGTTATTACAGAGTGTTGAGTAGACCACTCTTGGTATTCCATAGGTCTTTGGGGATTATATTTTTTATATGTATTAGTATATGTGTGTTAACCCCAATATCCTAATTTATCCATTCCTCACACCATTTCTTTGGCTTAACCATAAGTTGTCTTCTCATTCTGAGATTGTCTTTCTCTATGGAAATATGTTCATTTTTATGAATTTTCAGATAACATAAGGGATATCATAGGACATTTGTCTTTCGCATTCTGACTTACTTCACGTTGTGTGATTATCTCTAGGCTCATCTGTGGTGCTGCATATGCCATTCTTTTATTTTTTTCGTGACTGATATTCCATTCTGTCCATATACCACTTCTTCTCTGTCCATTCATCTGTTTATGGACCTTCTTTTGGCTTCCATGTCGTGGCTATTTCAATATTGCTGCAGTGCACATTTGCCTGCCTCTGTCTTTCCGATTCTGGTGGTCTTAGGTTATAGGCCCAAAAGGTGCCCTGCCGCATCATATGGTAGCTCAATTTTTACCTTTTAAAGCAGCTGCATTCAGTTTTCGTTAGTGCTGTTACCAATTACATCCCACCAGCAGCTAGAAGGTACACAGTTCTCTAAAACCCCTTCAGCATTTCTAGTTTGTAGACTGTTTGCTGATGGTCATTTGACTGGTGTGAGCTGAAACCTTTTTGGAGGTTGGATTTGTATGTGGCTAATAATTCCTTGTACTGAGCTTTAGGCATGTCCATGTTGTTCTTTTCCTTTTTTTTTTAAAGTGTGAGTACAACTTCCCTCTTCATGTTGACTTCTTGAAAGATTTGTCATGTGTTGGATTTTCTTGCCTATTCCCTACCCCAGGGCATTTTTTGAGGGCAGATGCCATTTACAGCCCTGAGTCCTTGTGACTATTAAGCAACCATTAGCACTGGGTTTAAAGCTGCTGTTGTGGGAAACACCCACTAGGCGGCAGCATCATTACGTTCTCAACTCTTGTTATTAGGGCACCAGAGTCTTCCTGGACGTAGTGTTCCGAGGTTGTAAATTAGAGGGGAATGTGCTGGGACAAGCCCCCAGAAGTTTATGTCTCCTTACTTCTGTTTGTTTTTTAATTTAATTTCTATTTCTTATCGGAGAATATTGGATTAGAGTGTTGTGATTGTCTGGCTGTACAGAATCTGCTCAATGATTCATACATATGTCTGTTCATGTTCGGATTCTGTTACCATGTGTCTTATTACAGAATGTTGAGTAGACCTCACATGGTATTTGGTAGGTGTTTTGTCATTATATATTTTATATGTATTGGTGATTATATAATTCATAGAGTTTATATGTTATATGTTTCTATACATTTAACATACATTAGTATATGTATGTTAGCCCCATAATCCTAATTTATCCATCCTCCCACCTTTCATTTTGGTTAACCATTAGTTTCTTTTATAAGTCTGTGAGTGTCTTTTTCTGTGGAAATATGTCCATTTGTAGCAATCTTAGGATAACAGGTATAAATGATATCATAGGATATTTGTCATTCCCTTTTGACTTACTTAACCTGATATGATTATTTCTAGGCTCATCTGTAGTCCTGAAAACGGCATTTTTCATTTTTTTTCCCGAGGCTACTATTCCATTTAGTCCGTATACCACTTCTTCTCTGTCCATTCATCTGTTTATGGACCTTTTTTTGGCTTCCACGTCTTGGCTATTTCAGTAATGCTGCAGTGCACATTTGCCTGCCTCTGTCTTTCCGATTCTGGTGGTCTTAGGTTACAGGCCCAAAAGGTGCCCTGCCGCGTCATATGGTAGCTCAATTTTTACCTTTTAAAGCAGCTCCATTCAGTTTTCGTTAGTGCTCTTACCACTTTACATCCCACCAGCAGCTACAAGGTACACAGTTCTCTAAAATCCCTTCAGCATTTACAGTTTGTAGACTGTTTGCTGATGGTCATTTGACTGGTGTGAGCTGAAACCTTTTTGGAGGTTGGATTTGCATGTGACTAATAATTCCTTATACTGAGCTTTAGGCATGTGCTTTTTATTCTTTTCCTTTTTTTTTTTTAAAGAGTGAGTACAACTTCCCTCTTCATATTGACTTCTTCAAAAACTTGTCAAAGACAACTTGAATTTTCTTGCCTATTCCCTACCCCAGGGCATTTTTTGAGGGCAGGTGTCATTTACAGCCCTGCAGTCCTTGTGACTCTTAAGCAACCATTAGCACTGGGTTTAAAGCTGCTGTTGTGGGAAACAGCCACAAGGCGGCAGCATTATTACGTTCTCACCTCTTGTTACTAGGGCAACAGAGTCTTCCTGGAGGTAGTGTTCCGAGGTTGTAAATTAGAGAGGAGTGTGCTGGGATAAGCCCCCAGAAGTTTATGTCTCCTTACTTATGTTTGTTTTTTAAATTTAATTTCTCTTTCTTATCGGAGTAAATTCGATTAGAGTGTTGTGATTGTCTGGCTGTACAGAATGTGCTCAATGATTCATACATATGTCTGTTCATCTTCGGATCCTGTTACCATGTAATTTTTTACAGAATGTTGAGTAGACCTCCCTTGGTATTTGGCCGGTGTTTCGTGATTATATATTTTATATGTATTGGTGATTATATAATTCATAGAGTTTATATGTTATATGTTTATATACATTTAACATACATTAGTATATGTATGTTATCCCCATAGTCCTAATTTATCCATCCTCCCACCTTTCATTTTGGCGAACCATTCGTTCGTTTTATAAGTCTGTGAGTGTCTTTTTCTGTGGAAATATGTTCATTGGTAGAAATCTTAGGATAACATGTATAAATGATATCATAGGATATTTGTTATTCCCTTTTGAATAACTTAACCTAATATGATTATTTCTAGGCTCATCTGTAGTCCTGAAAACGGCACTGTTCATTTTTTTCTGAGGCTACTATTCCATTCGGTACGTATACCACTTCTTCTTTGTCCATTTATCTGATGATGGACATTTTGTTTGTATCCATGTCTTAGCTATTGTAAATACTGCTGCAATACACGATTTTCCATCCCGTGTCTTTTTGATTCTGGCTTTCACAAGTGACAGGCCCAATAGTGGGCCTTCCGGATCATATGGTGACTCAATTTTTACCTTTAAACGCACTGCCATTCTGTTCCTATTATTGGCTGTTACCAGTTTACATCCCACTTAGACCGAGAGGTTACACTATTCTCCACAACTTCTTCAACATCTATTGTTTGTTGACTTTTTGCTGATGGTCATTGTGACTGGTGTTAGGTGATACCTTTGTGTAGATTGGATTTGCATGCGTCTAATAATTCCTGATGTTTTGCATTTCTCAGTGTCCTTTTCATTTTTTTAAGATTGAGCTAAACTTACAACTTCAAATTGCCTTCTTGAAAAATTTACCGCGTTTGGATTTTTATGGCCATTCCCTACCCCAGGACATTTTTTGAGGGCATGAGTCATTTACAGCCCTGCCGTCCTTGTGAATATTAGTGACCATGAGCAGTAGATTTAAAGCTGCTCTTTGAGGAAACGGCCTTAGGGTGGCAGCATTTCTAAGTTGCCAACTCTGCTTGCTAGGGAAACAGAACCTTGCTGCAAGTTGTGCTTTGAGGTTGCAGATTAGAGTGGAATGTGCCAGGACAAACCCCGATAAGTTTTAGCCTCCTTAATTCTTGTTTGTGTCTTTAAGTTGTAGTTTTTATCAGAGCATATTTGATTGAAAAATGTCTTTTGTTCTAGGTGTACAGAATCTTGTTCATTTACACATATACATATATCTATTGATCTTTGGGTCCTTTTCCATGTCGGTTATTACAGAGTGTTGAGTAGACCACTCTTGGTATTCCATAGGTCTTTGGGGATTATATTTTTTATATGTATTAGTATATGTGTGTTAACCCCAATATCCTAATTTATCCATTCCTCACACCATTTCTTTGGCTTAACCATAAGTTGTCTTCTCATTCTGAGATTGTCTTTCTCTATGGAAATATGTTCATTTTTATGAATTTTCAGATAACATAAGGGATATCATAGGACATTTGTCTTTCGCATTCTGACTTACTTCACGTTGTGTGATTATCTCTAGGCTCATCTGTGGTGCTGCATATGCCATTCTTTTATTTTTTTCGTGACTGATATTCCATTCTGTCCATATACCACTTCTTCTCTGTCCATTCATCTGTTTATGGACCTTCTTTTGGCTTCCATGTCGTGGCTATTTCAATATTGCTGCAGTGCACATTTGCCTGCCTCTGTCTTTCCGATTCTGGTGGTCTTAGGTTATAGGCCCAAAAGGTGCCCTGCCGCATCATATGGTAGCTCAATTTTTACCTTTTAAAGCAGCTGCATTCAGTTTTCGTTAGTGCTGTTACCAATTACATCCCACCAGCAGCTAGAAGGTACACAGTTCTCTAAAACCCCTTCAGCATTTCTAGTTTGTAGACTGTTTGCTGATGGTCATTTGACTGGTGTGAGCTGAAACCTTTTTGGAGGTTGGATTTGTATGTGGCTAATAATTCCTTGTACTGAGCTTTAGGCATGTCCATGTTGTTCTTTTCCTTTTTTTTTTAAAGTGTGAGTACAACTTCCCTCTTCATGTTGACTTCTTGAAAGATTTGTCATGTGTTGGATTTTCTTGCCTATTCCCTACCCCAGGGCATTTTTTGAGGGCAGATGCCATTTACAGCCCTGAGTCCTTGTGACTATTAAGCAACCATTAGCACTGGGTTTAAAGCTGCTGTTGTGGGAAACACCCACTAGGCGGCAGCATCATTACGTTCTCAACTCTTGTTATTAGGGCACCAGAGTCTTCCTGGACGTAGTGTTCCGAGGTTGTAAATTAGAGGGGAATGTGCTGGGACAAGCCCCCAGAAGTTTATGTCTCCTTACTTCTGTTTGTTTTTTAATTTAATTTCTATTTCTTATCGGAGAATATTGGATTAGAGTGTTGTGATTGTCTGGCTGTACAGAATCTGCTCAATGATTCATACATATGTCTGTTCATGTTCGGATTCTGTTACCATGTGTCTTATTACAGAATGTTGAGTAGACCTCGCATGGTATTTGGTAGGTGTTTTGTCATTATATATTTTATATGTATTGGTGATTATATAATTCATAGAGTTTATATGTTATATGTTTCTATACATTTAACATACATTAGTATATGTATGTTAGCCCCATAATCCTAATTTATCCATCCTCCCACCTTTCATTTTGGTTAACCATTAGTTTCTTTTATAAGTCTGTGAGTGTCTTTTTCTGTGGAAATATGTCCATTTGTAGCAATCTTAGGATAACAGGTATAAATGATATCATAGGATATTTGTCATTCCCTTTTGACTTACTTAACCTGATATGATTATTTCTAGGCTCATCTGTAGTCCTGAAAACGGCATTTTTCATTTTTTTTCCCGAGGCTACTATTCCATTTAGTCCGTATACCACTTCTTCTCTGTCCATTCATCTGTTTATGGACCTTTTTTTGGCTTCCACGTCTTGGCTATTTCAGTAATGCTGCAGTGCACATTTGCCTGCCTCTGTCTTTCCGATTCTGGTGGTCTTAGGTTACAGGCCCAAAAGGTGCCCTGCCGCGTCATATGGTAGCTCAATTTTTACCTTTTAAAGCAGCTCCATTCAGTTTTCGTTAGTGCTCTTACCACTTTACATCCCACCAGCAGCTACAAGGTACACAGTTCTCTAAAATCCCTTCAGCATTTACAGTTTGTAGACTGTTTGCTGATGGTCATTTGACTGGTGTGAGCTGAAACCTTTTTGGAGGTTGGATTTGCATGTGACTAATAATTCCTTATACTGAGCTTTAGGCATGTGCTTTTTATTCTTTTCCTTTTTTTTTTTTAAAGAGTGAGTACAACTTCCCTCTTCATATTGACTTCTTCAAAAACTTGTCAAAGACAACTTGAATTTTCTTGCCTATTCCCTACCCCAGGGCATTTTTTGAGGGCAGGTGTCATTTACAGCCCTGCAGTCCTTGTGACTCTTAAGCAACCATTAGCACTGGGTTTAAAGCTGCTGTTGTGGGAAACAGCCACAAGGCGGCAGCATTATTACGTTCTCACCTCTTGTTACTAGGGCAACAGAGTCTTCCTGGAGGTAGTGTTCCGAGGTTGTAAATTAGAGAGGAGTGTGCTGGGATAAGCCCCCAGAAGTTTATGTCTCCTTACTTATGTTTGTTTTTTAAATTTAATTTCTCTTTCTTATCGGAGTAAATTCGATTAGAGTGTTGTGATTGTCTGGCTGTACAGAATGTGCTCAATGATTCATACATATGTCTGTTCATCTTCGGATCCTGTTACCATGTAATTTTTTACAGAATGTTGAGTAGACCTCCCTTGGTATTTGGCAGGTGTTTCGTGATTATATATTTTATATGTATTGGTGATTATATAATTCATAGAGTTTATATGTTATATGTTTATATACATTTAACATACATTAGTATATGTATGTTATCCCCATAGTCCTAATTTATCCATCCTCCCACCTTTCATTTTGGCGAACCATTCGTTCGTTTTATAAGTCTGTGAGTGTCTTTTTCTGTGGAAATATGTTCATTGGTAGAAATCTTAGGATAACATGTATAAATGATATCATAGGATATTTGTTATTCCCTTTTGAATAACTTAACCTAATATGATTATTTCTAGGCTCATCTGTAGTCCTGAAAACGGCACTGTTCATTTTTTTCTGAGGCTACTATTCCATTCGGTACGTATACCACTTCTTCTTTGTCCATTTATCTGATGATGGACATTTTGTTTGTATCCATGTCTTAGCTATTGTAAATACTGCTGCAATACACGATTTTCCATCCCGTGTCTTTTTGATTCTGGCTTTCACAAGTGACAGGCCCAATAGTGGGCCTTCCGGATCATATGGTGACTCAATTTTTACCTTTAAACGCACTGCCATTCTGTTCCTATTATTGGCTGTTACCAGTTTACATCCCACTTAGACCGAGAGGTTACACTATTCTCCACAACTTCTTCAACATCTATTGTTTGTTGACTTTTTGCTGATGGTCATTGTGACTGGTGTTAGGTGATACCTTTGTGTAGATTGGATTTGCATGCGTCTAATAATTCCTGATGTTTTGCATTTCTCAGTGTCCTTTTCATTTTTTTTAAGATTGAGCTAAACTTACAACTTCAAATTGCCTTCTTGAAAAATTTACCGCGTTTGGATTTTTATGGCCATTCCCTACCCCAGGACATTTTTTGAGGGCATGAGTCATTTACAGCCCTGCCGTCCTTGTGAATATTAGTGACCATGAGCAGTAGATTTAAAGCTGCTCTTTGAGGAAACGGCCTTAGGGTGGCAGCATTTCTAAGTTGCCAACTCTGCTTGCTAGGGAAACAGAACCTTGCTGCAAGTTGTGCTTTGAGGTTGCAGATTAGAGTGGAATGTGCCAGGACAAACCCCGATAAGTTTTAGCCTCCTTAATTCTTGTTTGTGTCTTTAAGTTGTAGTTTTTATCAGAGCAAATTTGATTGAAAAATGTCTTTTGTTCTAGGTGTACAGAATCTTGTTCATTTACACATATACATATATCTATTGATCTTTGGGTCCTTTTCCATGTCGGTTATTACAGAGTGTTGAGTAGACCACTCTTGGTATTCCATAGGTCTTTGGGGATTATATTTTTTATATGTATTAGTATATGTGTGTTAACCCCAATATCCTAATTTATCCATTCCTCACACCATTTCTTTGGCTTAACCATAAGTTGTCTTCTCATTCTGAGATTGTCTTTTTCTATGGAAATATGTTCATTTTTATGAATTTTCAGATAACATAAGGGATATCATAGGACATTTGTCTTTTGCATTCGGACTTACTTCACGTTGTGTGATTATCTCTAGGCTCATCTGTGGTGCTGCATATGCCATTCTTTTATTTTTTTCGTGACTGATATTCCATTCTGTCCATATACCACTTCTTCTCTGTCCATTCATCTGTTTATGGACCTTCTTTTGGCTTCCATGTCGTGGCTATTTCAATATTGCTGCAGTGCACATTTGCCTGCCTCTGTCTTTCCGATTCTGGTGGTCTTAGGTTATAGGCCCAAAAGGTGCCCTGCCGCATCATATGGTAGCTCAATTTTTACCTTTTAAAGCAGCTGCATTCAGTTTTCGTTAGTGCTGTTACCAATTACATCCCACCAGCAGCTAGAAGGTACACAGTTCTCTAAAACCCCTTCAGCATTTCTAGTTTGTAGACTGTTTGCTGATGGTCATTTGACTGGTGTGAGCTGAAACCTTTTTGGAGGTTGGATTTGTATGTGGCTAATAATTCCTTGTACTGAGCTTTAGGCATGTCCATGTTGTTCTTTTCCTTTTTTTTTTAAAGTGTGAGTACAACTTCCCTCTTCATGTTGACTTCTTGAAAGATTTGTCATGTGTTGGATTTTCTTGCCTATTCCCTACCCCAGGGCATTTTTTGAGGGCAGATGCCATTTACAGCCCTGAGTCCTTGTGACTATTAAGCAACCATTAGCACTGGGTTTAAAGCTGCTGTTGTGGGAAACACCCACTAGGCGGCAGCATCATTACGTTCTCAACTCTTGTTATTAGGGCACCAGAGTCTTCCTGGACGTAGTGTTCCGAGGTTGTAAATTAGAGGGGAATGTGCTGGGACAAGCCCCCAGAAGTTTATGTCTCCTTACTTCTGTTTGTTTTTTAATTTAATTTCTATTTCTTATCGGAGAATATTGGATTAGAGTGTTGTGATTGTCTGGCTGTACAGAATCTGCTCAATGATTCATACATATGTCTGTTCATGTTCGGATTCTGTTACCATGTGTCTTATTACAGAATGTTGAGTAGACCTCGCATGGTATTTGGTAGGTGTTTTGTCATTATATATTTTATATGTATTGGTGATTATATAATTCATAGAGTTTATATGTTATATGTTTCTATACATTTAACATACATTAGTATATGTATGTTAGCCCCATAATCCTAATTTATCCATCCTCCCACCTTTCATTTTGGTTAACCATTAGTTTCTTTTATAAGTCTGTGAGTGTCTTTTTCTGTGGAAATATGTCCATTTGTAGCAATCTTAGGATAACAGGTATAAATGATATCATAGGATATTTGTCATTCCCTTTTGACTTACTTAACCTGATATGATTATTTCTAGGCTCATCTGTAGTCCTGAAAACGGCATTTTTCATTTTTTTTCCCGAGGCTACTATTCCATTTAGTCCGTATACCACTTCTTCTCTGTCCATTCATCTGTTTATGGACCTTTTTTTGGCTTCCACGTCTTGGCTATTTCAGTAATGCTGCAGTGCACATTTGCCTGCCTCTGTCTTTCCGATTCTGGTGGTCTTAGGTTACAGGCCCAAAAGGTGCCCTGCCGCGTCATATGGTAGCTCAATTTTTACCTTTTAAAGCAGCTCCATTCAGTTTTCGTTAGTGCTCTTACCACTTTACATCCCACCAGCAGCTACAAGGTACACAGTTCTCTAAAATCCCTTCAGCATTTACAGTTTGTAGACTGTTTGCTGATGGTCATTTGACTGGTGTGAGCTGAAACCTTTTTGGAGGTTGGATTTGCATGTGACTAATAATTCCTTATACTGAGCTTTAGGCATGTGCTTTTTATTCTTTTCCTTTTTTTTTTTTAAAGAGTGAGTACAACTTCCCTCTTCATATTGACTTCTTCAAAAACTTGTCAAAGACAACTTGAATTTTCTTGCCTATTCCCTACCCCAGGGCATTTTTTGAGGGCAGGTGTCATTTACAGCCCTGCAGTCCTTGTGACTCTTAAGCAACCATTAGCACTGGGTTTAAAGCTGCTGTTGTGGGAAACAGCCACAAGGCGGCAGCATTATTACGTTCTCACCTCTTGTTACTAGGGCAACAGAGTCTTCCTGGAGGTAGTGTTCCGAGGTTGTAAATTAGAGAGGAGTGTGCTGGGATAAGCCCCCAGAAGTTTATGTCTCCTTACTTATGTTTGTTTTTTAAATTTAATTTCTCTTTCTTATCGGAGTAAATTCGATTAGAGTGTTGTGATTGTCTGGCTGTACAGAATGTGCTCAATGATTCATACATATGTCTGTTCATCTTCGGATCCTGTTACCATGTAATTTTTTACAGAATGTTGAGTAGACCTCCCTTGGTATTTGGCCGGTGTTTCGTGATTATATATTTTATATGTATTGGTGATTATATAATTCATAGAGTTTATATGTTATATGTTTCTATACATTTAACATACATTAGTATATGTATGTTATCCCCATAGTCCTAATTTATCCATCCTCCCACCTTTCATTTTGGCGAACCATTCGTTCGTTTTATAAGTCTGTGAGTGTCTTTTTCTGTGGAAATATGTTCATTGGTAGAAATCTTAGGATAACATGTATAAATGATATCATAGGATATTTGTTATTCCCTTTTGAATAACTTAACCTAATATGATTATTTCTAGGCTCATCTGTAGTCCTGAAAACGGCACTGTTCATTTTTTTCTGAGGCTACTATTCCATTCGGTACGTATACCACTTCTTCTTTGTCCATTTATCTGATGATGGACATTTTGTTTGTATCCATGTCTTAGCTATTGTAAATACTGCTGCAATACACGATTTTCCATCCCGTGTCTTTTTGATTCTGGCTTTCACAAGTGACAGGCCCAATAGTGGGCCTTCCGGATCATATGGTGACTCAATTTTTACCTTTAAACGCACTGCCATTCTGTTCCTATTATTGGCTGTTACCAGTTTACATCCCACTTAGACCGAGAGGTTACACTATTCTCCACAACTTCTTCAACATCTATTGTTTGTTGACTTTTTGCTGATGGTCATTGTGACTGGTGTTAGGTGATACCTTTGTGTAGATTGGATTTGCATGCGTCTAATAATTCCTGATGTTTTGCATTTCTCAGTGTCCTTTTCATTTTTTTTAAGATTGAGCTAAACTTACAACTTCAAATTGCCTTCTTGAAAAATTTACCGCGTTTGGATTTTTATGGCCATTCCCTACCCCAGGACATTTTTTGAGGGCATGAGTCATTTACAGCCCTGCCGTCCTTGTGAATATTAGTGACCATGAGCAGTAGATTTAAAGCTGCTCTTTGAGGAAACGGCCTTAGGGTGGCAGCATTTCTAAGTTGCCAACTCTGCTTGCTAGGGAAACAGAACCTTGCTGCAAGTTGTGCTTTGAGGTTGCAGATTAGAGTGGAATGTGCCAGGACAAACCCCGATAAGTTTTAGCCTCCTTAATTCTTGTTTGTGTCTTTAAGTTGTAGTTTTTATCAGAGCAAATTTGATTGAAAAATGTCTTTTGTTCTAGGTGTACAGAATCTTGTTCATTTACACATATACATATATCTATTGATCTTTGGGTCCTTTTCCATGTCGGTTATTACAGAGTGTTGAGTAGACCACTCTTGGTATTCCATAGGTCTTTGGGGATTATATTTTTTATATGTATTAGTATATGTGTGTTAACCCCAATATCCTAATTTATCCATTCCTCACACCATTTCTTTGGCTTAACCATAAGTTGTCTTCTCATTCTGAGATTGTCTTTCTCTATGGAAATATGTTCATTTTTATGAATTTTCAGATAACATAAGGGATATCATAGGACATTTGTCTTTCGCATTCGGACTTACTTCACGTTGTGTGATTATCTCTAGGCTCATCTGTGGTGCTGCATATGCCATTCTTTTATTTTTTTCGTGACTGATATTCCATTCTGTCCATATACCACTTCTTCTCTGTCCATTCATCTGTTTATGGACCTTCTTTTGGCTTCCATGTCGTGGCTATTTCAATATTGCTGCAGTGCACATTTGCCTGCCTCTGTCTTTCCGATTCTGGTGGTCTTAGGTTATAGGCCCAAAAGGTGCCCTGCCGCATCATATGGTAGCTCAATTTTTACCTTTTAAAGCAGCTGCATTCAGTTTTCGTTAGTGCTGTTACCAATTACATCCCACCAGCAGCTAGAAGGTACACAGTTCTCTAAAACCCCTTCAGCATTTCTAGTTTGTAGACTGTTTGCTGATGGTCATTTGACTGGTGTGAGCTGAAACCTTTTTGGAGGTTGGATTTGTATGTGGCTAATAATTCCTTGTACTGAGCTTTAGGCATGTCCATGTTGTTCTTTTCCTTTTTTTTTTAAAGTGTGAGTACAACTTCCCTCTTCATGTTGACTTCTTGAAAGATTTGTCATGTGTTGGATTTTCTTGCCTATTCCCTACCCCAGGGCATTTTTTGAGGGCAGATGCCATTTACAGCCCTGAGTCCTTGTGACTATTAAGCAACCATTAGCACTGGGTTTAAAGCTGCTGTTGTGGGAAACACCCACTAGGCGGCAGCATCATTACGTTCTCAACTCTTGTTATTAGGGCACCAGAGTCTTCCTGGACGTAGTGTTCCGAGGTTGTAAATTAGAGGGGAATGTGCTGGGACAAGCCCCCAGAAGTTTATGTCTCCTTACTTCTGTTTGTTTTTTAATTTAATTTCTATTTCTTATCGGAGAATATTGGATTAGAGTGTTGTGATTGTCTGGCTGTACAGAATCTGCTCAATGATTCATACATATGTCTGTTCATGTTCGGATTCTGTTACCATGTGTCTTATTACAGAATGTTGAGTAGACCTCGCATGGTATTTGGTAGGTGTTTTGTCATTATATATTTTATATGTATTGGTGATTATATAATTCATAGAGTTTATATGTTATATGTTTCTATACATTTAACATACATTAGTATATGTATGTTAGCCCCATAATCCTAATTTATCCATCCTCCCACCTTTCATTTTGGTTAACCATTAGTTTCTTTTATAAGTCTGTGAGTGTCTTTTTCTGTGGAAATATGTCCATTTGTAGCAATCTTAGGATAACAGGTATAAATGATATCATAGGATATTTGTCATTCCCTTTTGACTTACTTAACCTGATATGATTATTTCTAGGCTCATCTGTAGTCCTGAAAACGGCATTTTTCATTTTTTTTCCCGAGGCTACTATTCCATTTAGTCCGTATACCACTTCTTCTCTGTCCATTCATCTGTTTATGGACCTTTTTTTGGCTTCCACGTCTTGGCTATTTCAGTAATGCTGCAGTGCACATTTGCCTGCCTCTGTCTTTCCGATTCTGGTGGTCTTAGGTTACAGGCCCAAAAGGTGCCCTGCCGCGTCATATGGTAGCTCAATTTTTACCTTTTAAAGCAGCTCCATTCAGTTTTCGTTAGTGCTCTTACCACTTTACATCCCACCAGCAGCTACAAGGTACACAGTTCTCTAAAATCCCTTCAGCATTTACAGTTTGTAGACTGTTTGCTGATGGTCATTTGACTGGTGTGAGCTGAAACCTTTTTGGAGGTTGGATTTGCATGTGACTAATAATTCCTTATACTGAGCTTTAGGCATGTGCTTTTTATTCTTTTCCTTTTTTTTTTTTAAAGAGTGAGTACAACTTCCCTCTTCATATTGACTTCTTCAAAAACTTGTCAAAGACAACTTGAATTTTCTTGCCTATTCCCTACCCCAGGGCATTTTTTGAGGGCAGGTGTCATTTACAGCCCTGCAGTCCTTGTGACTCTTAAGCAACCATTAGCACTGGGTTTAAAGCTGCTGTTGTGGGAAACAGCCACAAGGCGGCAGCATTATTACGTTCTCACCTCTTGTTACTAGGGCAACAGAGTCTTCCTGGAGGTAGTGTTCCGAGGTTGTAAATTAGAGAGGAGTGTGCTGGGATAAGCCCCCAGAAGTTTATGTCTCCTTACTTATGTTTGTTTTTTAAATTTAATTTCTCTTTCTTATCGGAGTAAATTCGATTAGAGTGTTGTGATTGTCTGGCTGTACAGAATGTGCTCAATGATTCATACATATGTCTGTTCATCTTCGGATCCTGTTACCATGTAATTTTTTACAGAATGTTGAGTAGACCTCCCTTGGTATTTGGCCGGTGTTTCGTGATTATATATTTTATATGTATTGGTGATTATATAATTCATAGAGTTTATATGTTATATGTTTCTATACATTTAACATACATTAGTATATGTATGTTATCCCCATAGTCCTAATTTATCCATCCTCCCACCTTTCATTTTGGCGAACCATTCGTTCGTTTTATAAGTCTGTGAGTGTCTTTTTCTGTGGAAATATGTTCATTGGTAGAAATCTTAGGATAACATGTATAAATGATATCATAGGATATTTGTTATTCCCTTTTGAATAACTTAACCTAATATGATTATTTCTAGGCTCATCTGTAGTCCTGAAAACGGCACTGTTCATTTTTTTCTGAGGCTACTATTCCATTCGGTACGTATACCACTTCTTCTTTGTCCATTTATCTGATGATGGACATTTTGTTTGTATCCATGTCTTAGCTATTGTAAATACTGCTGCAATACACGATTTTCCATCCCGTGTCTTTTTGATTCTGGCTTTCACAAGTGACAGGCCCAATAGTGGGCCTTCCGGATCATATGGTGACTCAATTTTTACCTTTAAACGCACTGCCATTCTGTTCCTATTATTGGCTGTTACCAGTTTACATCCCACTTAGACCGAGAGGTTACACTATTCTCCACAACTTCTTCAACATCTATTGTTTGTTGACTTTTTGCTGATGGTCATTGTGACTGGTGTTAGGTGATACCTTTGTGTAGATTGGATTTGCATGCGTCTAATAATTCCTGATGTTTTGCATTTCTCAGTGTCCTTTTCATTTTTTTTAAGATTGAGCTAAACTTACAACTTCAAATTGCCTTCTTGAAAAATTTACCGCGTTTGGATTTTTATGGCCATTCCCTACCCCAGGACATTTTTTGAGGGCATGAGTCATTTACAGCCCTGCCGTCCTTGTGAATATTAGTGACCATGAGCAGTAGATTTAAAGCTGCTCTTTGAGGAAACGGCCTTAGGGTGGCAGCATTTCTAAGTTGCCAACTCTGCTTGCTAGGGAAACAGAACCTTGCTGCAAGTTGTGCTTTGAGGTTGCAGATTAGAGTGGAATGTGCCAGGACAAACCCCGATAAGTTTTAGCCTCCTTAATTCTTGTTTGTGTCTTTAAGTTGTAGTTTTTATCAGAGCAAATTTGATTGAAAAATGTCTTTTGTTCTAGGTGTACAGAATCTTGTTCATTTACACATATACATATATCTATTGATCTTTGGGTCCTTTTCCATGTCGGTTATTACAGAGTGTTGAGTAGACCACTCTTGGTATTCCATAGGTCTTTGGGGATTATATTTTTTATATGTATTAGTATATGTGTGTTAACCCCAATATCCTAATTTATCCATTCCTCACACCATTTCTTTGGCTTAACCATAAGTTGTCTTCTCATTCTGAGATTGTCTTTCTCTATGGAAATATGTTCATTTTTATGAATTTTCAGATAACATAAGGGATATCATAGGACATTTGTCTTTCGCATTCTGACTTACTTCACGTTGTGTGATTATCTCTAGGCTCATCTGTGGTGCTGCATATGCCATTCTTTTATTTTTTTCGTGACTGATATTCCATTCTGTCCATATACCACTTCTTCTCTGTCCATTCACCTGTTTATGGACCTTCTTTTGGCTTCCATGTCGTGGCTATTTCAATATTGCTGCAGTGCACATTTGCCTGCCTCTGTCTTTCCGATTCTGGTGGTCTTAGGTTATAGGCCCAAAAGGTGCCCTGCCGCATCATATGGTAGCTCAATTTTTACCTTTTAAAGCAGCTGCATTCAGTTTTCGTTAGTGCTGTTACCAATTACATCCCACCAGCAGCTAGAAGGTACACAGTTCTCTAAAACCCCTTCAGCATTTCTAGTTTGTAGACTGTTTGCTGATGGTCATTTGACTGGTGTGAGCTGAAACCTTTTTGGAGGTTGGATTTGTATGTGGCTAATAATTCCTTGTACTGAGCTTTAGGCATGTCCATGTTGTTCTTTTCCTTTTTTTTTTAAAGTGTGAGTACAACTTCCCTCTTCATGTTGACTTCTTGAAAGATTTGTCATGTGTTGAATTTTCTTGCCTATTCCCTACCCCAGGGCATTTTTTGAGGGCAGATGCCATTTACAGCCCTGAGTCCTTGTGACTATTAAGCAACCATTAGCACTGGGTTTAAAGCTGCTGTTGTGGGAAACACCCACTAGGCGGCAGCATCATTACGTTCTCAACTCTTGTTATTAGGGCACCAGAGTCTTCCTGGACGTAGTGTTCCGAGGTTGTAAATTAGAGGGGAATGTGCTGGGACAAGCCCCCAGAAGTTTATGTCTCCTTACTTCTGTTTGTTTTTTAATTTAATTTCTATTTCTTATCGGAGAATATTGGATTAGAGTGTTGTGATTGTCTGGCTGTACAGAATCTGCTCAATGATTCATACATATGTCTGTTCATGTTCGGATTCTGTTACCATGTGTCTTATTACAGAATGTTGAGTAGACCTCGCATGGTATTTGGTAGGTGTTTTGTCATTATATATTTTATATGTATTGGTGATTATATAATTCATAGAGTTTATATGTTATATGTTTCTATACATTTAACATACATTAGTATATGTATGTTAGCCCCATAATCCTAATTTATCCATCCTCCCACCTTTCATTTTGGTTAACCATTAGTTTCTTTTATAAGTCTGTGAGTGTCTTTTTCTGTGGAAATATGTCCATTTGTAGCAATCTTAGGATAACAGGTATAAATGATATCATAGGATATTTGTCATTCCCTTTTGACTTACTTAACCTGATATGATTATTTCTAGGCTCATCTGTAGTCCTGAAAACGGCATTTTTCATTTTTTTTCCCGAGGCTACTATTCCATTTAGTCCGTATACCACTTCTTCTCTGTCCATTCATCTGTTTATGGACCTTTTTTTGGCTTCCACGTCTTGGCTATTTCAGTAATGCTGCAGTGCACATTTGCCTGCCTCTGTCTTTCCGATTCTGGTGGTCTTAGGTTACAGGCCCAAAAGGTGCCCTGCCGCGTCATATGGTAGCTCAATTTTTACCTTTTAAAGCAGCTCCATTCAGTTTTCGTTAGTGCTCTTACCACTTTACATCCCACCAGCAGCTACAAGGTACACAGTTCTCTAAAATCCCTTCAGCATTTACAGTTTGTAGACTGTTTGCTGATGGTCATTTGACTGGTGTGAGCTGAAACCTTTTTGGAGGTTGGATTTGCATGTGACTAATAATTCCTTATACTGAGCTTTAGGCATGTGCTTTTTATTCTTTTCCTTTTTTTTTTTTAAAGAGTGAGTACAACTTCCCTCTTCATATTGACTTCTTCAAAAACTTGTCAAAGACAACTTGAATTTTCTTGCCTATTCCCTACCCCAGGGCATTTTTTGAGGGCAGGTGTCATTTACAGCCCTGCAGTCCTTGTGACTCTTAAGCAACCATTAGCACTGGGTTTAAAGCTGCTGTTGTGGGAAACAGCCACAAGGCGGCAGCATTATTACGTTCTCACCTCTTGTTACTAGGGCAACAGAGTCTTCCTGGAGGTAGTGTTCCGAGGTTGTAAATTAGAGAGGAGTGTGCTGGGATAAGCCCCCAGAAGTTTATGTCTCCTTACTTATGTTTGTTTTTTAAATTTAATTTCTCTTTCTTATCGGAGTAAATTCGATTAGAGTGTTGTGATTGTCTGGCTGTACAGAATGTGCTCAATGATTCATACATATGTCTGTTCATCTTCGGATCCTGTTACCATGTAATTTTTTACAGAATGTTGAGTAGACCTCCCTTGGTATTTGGCAGGTGTTTCGTGATTATATATTTTATATGTATTGGTGATTATATAATTCATAGAGTTTATATGTTATATGTTTATATACATTTAACATACATTAGTATATGTATGTTATCCCCATAGTCCTAATTTATCCATCCTCCCACCTTTCATTTTGGCGAACCATTCGTTCGTTTTATAAGTCTGTGAGTGTCTTTTTCTGTGGAAATATGTTCATTGGTAGAAATCTTAGGATAACATGTATAAATGATATCATAGGATATTTGTTATTCCCTTTTGAATAACTTAACCTAATATGATTATTTCTAGGCTCATCTGTAGTCCTGAAAACGGCACTGTTCATTTTTTTCTGAGGCTACTATTCCATTCGGTACGTATACCACTTCTTCTTTGTCCATTTATCTGATGATGGACATTTTGTTTGTATCCATGTCTTAGCTATTGTAAATACTGCTGCAATACACGATTTTCCATCCCGTGTCTTTTTGATTCTGGCTTTCACAAGTGACAGGCCCAATAGTGGGCCTTCCGGATCATATGGTGACTCAATTTTTACCTTTAAACGCACTGCCATTCTGTTCCTATTATTGGCTGTTACCAGTTTACATCCCACTTAGACCGAGAGGTTACACTATTCTCCACAACTTCTTCAACATCTATTGTTTGTTGACTTTTTGCTGATGGTCATTGTGACTGGTGTTAGGTGATACCTTTGTGTAGATTGGATTTGCATGCGTCTAATAATTCCTGATGTTTTGCATTTCTCAGTGTCCTTTTCATTTTTTTTAAGATTGAGCTAAACTTACAACTTCAAATTGCCTTCTTGAAAAATTTACCGCGTTTGGATTTTTATGGCCATTCCCTACCCCAGGACATTTTTTGAGGGCATGAGTCATTTACAGCCCTGCCGTCCTTGTGAATATTAGTGACCATGAGCAGTAGATTTAAAGCTGCTCTTTGAGGAAACGGCCTTAGGGTGGCAGCATTTCTAAGTTGCCAACTCTGCTTGCTAGGGAAACAGAACCTTGCTGCAAGTTGTGCTTTGAGGTTGCAGATTAGAGTGGAATGTGCCAGGACAAACCCCGATAAGTTTTAGCCTCCTTAATTCTTGTTTGTGTCTTTAAGTTGTAGTTTTTATCAGAGCAAATTTGATTGAAAAATGTCTTTTGTTCTAGGTGTACAGAATCTTGTTCATTTACACATATACATATATCTATTGATCTTTGGGTCCTTTTCCATGTCGGTTATTACAGAGTGTTGAGTAGACCACTCTTGGTATTCCATAGGTCTTTGGGGATTATATTTTTTATATGTATTAGTATATGTGTGTTAACCCCAATATCCTAATTTATCCATTCCTCACACCATTTCTTTGGCTTAACCATAAGTTGTCTTCTCATTCTGAGATTGTCTTTTTCTATGGAAATATGTTCATTTTTATGAATTTTCAGATAACATAAGGGATATCATAGGACATTTGTCTTTTGCATTCGGACTTACTTCACGTTGTGTGATTATCTCTAGGCTCATCTGTGGTGCTGCATATGCCATTCTTTTATTTTTTTCGTGACTGATATTCCATTCTGTCCATATACCACTTCTTCTCTGTCCATTCATCTGTTTATGGACCTTCTTTTGGCTTCCATGTCGTGGCTATTTCAATATTGCTGCAGTGCACATTTGCCTGCCTCTGTCTTTCCGATTCTGGTGGTCTTAGGTTATAGGCCCAAAAGGTGCCCTGCCGCATCATATGGTAGCTCAATTTTTACCTTTTAAAGCAGCTGCATTCAGTTTTCGTTAGTGCTGTTACCAATTACATCCCACCAGCAGCTAGAAGGTACACAGTTCTCTAAAACCCCTTCAGCATTTCTAGTTTGTAGACTGTTTGCTGATGGTCATTTGACTGGTGTGAGCTGAAACCTTTTTGGAGGTTGGATTTGTATGTGGCTAATAATTCCTTGTACTGAGCTTTAGGCATGTCCATGTTGTTCTTTTCCTTTTTTTTTTAAAGTGTGAGTACAACTTCCCTCTTCATGTTGACTTCTTGAAAGATTTGTCATGTGTTGGATTTTCTTGCCTATTCCCTACCCCAGGGCATTTTTTGAGGGCAGATGCCATTTACAGCCCTGAGTCCTTGTGACTATTAAGCAACCATTAGCACTGGGTTTAAAGCTGCTGTTGTGGGAAACACCCACTAGGCGGCAGCATCATTACGTTCTCAACTCTTGTTATTAGGGCACCAGAGTCTTCCTGGACGTAGTGTTCCGAGGTTGTAAATTAGAGGGGAATGTGCTGGGACAAGCCCCCAGAAGTTTATGTCTCCTTACTTCTGTTTGTTTTTTAATTTAATTTCTATTTCTTATCGGAGAATATTGGATTAGAGTGTTGTGATTGTCTGGCTGTACAGAATCTGCTCAATGATTCATACATATGTCTGTTCATGTTCGGATTCTGTTACCATGTGTCTTATTACAGAATGTTGAGTAGACCTCGCATGGTATTTGGTAGGTGTTTTGTCATTATATATTTTATATGTATTGGTGATTATATAATTCATAGAGTTTATATGTTATATGTTTCTATACATTTAACATACATTAGTATATGTATGTTAGCCCCATAATCCTAATTTATCCATCCTCCCACCTTTCATTTTGGTTAACCATTAGTTTCTTTTATAAGTCTGTGAGTGTCTTTTTCTGTGGAAATATGTCCATTTGTAGCAATCTTAGGATAACAGGTATAAATGATATCATAGGATATTTGTCATTCCCTTTTGACTTACTTAACCTGATATGATTATTTCTAGGCTCATCTGTAGTCCTGAAAACGGCATTTTTCATTTTTTTTCCCGAGGCTACTATTCCATTTAGTCCGTATACCACTTCTTCTCTGTCCATTCATCTGTTTATGGACCTTTTTTTGGCTTCCACGTCTTGGCTATTTCAGTAATGCTGCAGTGCACATTTGCCTGCCTCTGTCTTTCCGATTCTGGTGGTCTTAGGTTACAGGCCCAAAAGGTGCCCTGCCGCGTCATATGGTAGCTCAATTTTTACCTTTTAAAGCAGCTCCATTCAGTTTTCGTTAGTGCTCTTACCACTTTACATCCCACCAGCAGCTACAAGGTACACAGTTCTCTAAAATCCCTTCAGCATTTACAGTTTGTAGACTGTTTGCTGATGGTCATTTGACTGGTGTGAGCTGAAACCTTTTTGGAGGTTGGATTTGCATGTGACTAATAATTCCTTATACTGAGCTTTAGGCATGTGCTTTTTATTCTTTTCCTTTTTTTTTTTTAAAGAGTGAGTACAACTTCCCTCTTCATATTGACTTCTTCAAAAACTTGTCAAAGACAACTTGAATTTTCTTGCCTATTCCCTACCCCAGGGCATTTTTTGAGGGCAGGTGTCATTTACAGCCCTGCAGTCCTTGTGACTCTTAAGCAACCATTAGCACTGGGTTTAAAGCTGCTGTTGTGGGAAACAGCCACAAGGCGGCAGCATTATTACGTTCTCACCTCTTGTTACTAGGGCAACAGAGTCTTCCTGGAGGTAGTGTTCCGAGGTTGTAAATTAGAGAGGAGTGTGCTGGGATAAGCCCCCAGAAGTTTATGTCTCCTTACTTATGTTTGTTTTTTAAATTTAATTTCTCTTTCTTATCGGAGTAAATTCGATTAGAGTGTTGTGATTGTCTGGCTGTACAGAATGTGCTCAATGATTCATACATATGTCTGTTCATCTTCGGATCCTGTTACCATGTAATTTTTTACAGAATGTTGAGTAGACCTCCCTTGGTATTTGGCCGGTGTTTCGTGATTATATATTTTATATGTATTGGTGATTATATAATTCATAGAGTTTATATGTTATATGTTTATATACATTTAACATACATTAGTATATGTATGTTATCCCCATAGTCCTAATTTATCCATCCTCCCACCTTTCATTTTGGCGAACCATTCGTTCGTTTTATAAGTCTGTGAGTGTCTTTTTCTGTGGAAATATGTTCATTGGTAGAAATCTTAGGATAACATGTATAAATGATATCATAGGATATTTGTTATTCCCTTTTGAATAACTTAACCTAATATGATTATTTCTAGGCTCATCTGTAGTCCTGAAAACGGCACTGTTCATTTTTTTCTGAGGCTACTATTCCATTCGGTACGTATACCACTTCTTCTTTGTCCATTTATCTGATGATGGACATTTTGTTTGTATCCATGTCTTAGCTATTGTAAATACTGCTGCAATACACGATTTTCCATCCCGTGTCTTTTTGATTCTGGCTTTCACAAGTGACAGGCCCAATAGTGGGCCTTCCGGATCATATGGTGACTCAATTTTTACCTTTAAACGCACTGCCATTCTGTTCCTATTATTGGCTGTTACCAGTTTACATCCCACTTAGACCGAGAGGTTACACTATTCTCCACAACTTCTTCAACATCTATTGTTTGTTGACTTTTTGCTGATGGTCATTGTGACTGGTGTTAGGTGATACCTTTGTGTAGATTGGATTTGCATGCGTCTAATAATTCCTGATGTTTTGCATTTCTCAGTGTCCTTTTCATTTTTTTTAAGATTGAGCTAAACTTACAACTTCAAATTGCCTTCTTGAAAAATTTACCGCGTTTGGATTTTTATGGCCATTCCCTACCCCAGGACATTTTTTGAGGGCATGAGTCATTTACAGCCCTGCCGTCCTTGTGAATATTAGTGACCATGAGCAGTAGATTTAAAGCTGCTCTTTGAGGAAACGGCCTTAGGGTGGCAGCATTTCTAAGTTGCCAACTCTGCTTGCTAGGGAAACAGAACCTTGCTGCAAGTTGTGCTTTGAGGTTGCAGATTAGAGTGGAATGTGCCAGGACAAACCCCGATAAGTTTTAGCCTCCTTAATTCTTGTTTGTGTCTTTAAGTTGTAGTTTTTATCAGAGCAAATTTGATTGAAAAATGTCTTTTGTTCTAGGTGTACAGAATCTTGTTCATTTACACATATACATATATCTATTGATCTTTGGGTCCTTTTCCATGTCGGTTATTACAGAGTGTTGAGTAGACCACTCTTGGTATTCCATAGGTCTTTGGGGATTATATTTTTTATATGTATTAGTATATGTGTGTTAACCCCAATATCCTAATTTATCCATTCCTCACACCATTTCTTTGGCTTAACCATAAGTTGTCTTCTCATTCTGAGATTGTCTTTTTCTATGGAAATATGTTCATTTTTATGAATTTTCAGATAACATAAGGGATATCATAGGACATTTGTCTTTTGCATTCGGACTTACTTCACGTTGTGTGATTATCTCTAGGCTCATCTGTGGTGCTGCATATGCCATTCTTTTATTTTTTTCGTGACTGATATTCCATTCTGTCCATATACCACTTCTTCTCTGTCCATTCATCTGTTTATGGACCTTCTTTTGGCTTCCATGTCGTGGCTATTTCAATATTGCTGCAGTGCACATTTGCCTGCCTCTGTCTTTCCGATTCTGGTGGTCTTAGGTTATAGGCCCAAAAGGTGCCCTGCCGCATCATATGGTAGCTCAATTTTTACCTTTTAAAGCAGCTGCATTCAGTTTTCGTTAGTGCTGTTACCAATTACATCCCACCAGCAGCTAGAAGGTACACAGTTCTCTAAAACCCCTTCAGCATTTCTAGTTTGTAGACTGTTTGCTGATGGTCATTTGACTGGTGTGAGCTGAAACCTTTTTGGAGGTTGGATTTGTATGTGGCTAATAATTCCTTGTACTGAGCTTTAGGCATGTCCATGTTGTTCTTTTCCTTTTTTTTTTAAAGTGTGAGTACAACTTCCCTCTTCATGTTGACTTCTTGAAAGATTTGTCATGTGTTGGATTTTCTTGCCTATTCCCTACCCCAGGGCATTTTTTGAGGGCAGATGCCATTTACAGCCCTGAGTCCTTGTGACTATTAAGCAACCATTAGCACTGGGTTTAAAGCTGCTGTTGTGGGAAACACCCACTAGGCGGCAGCATCATTACGTTCTCAACTCTTGTTATTAGGGCACCAGAGTCTTCCTGGACGTAGTGTTCCGAGGTTGTAAATTAGAGGGGAATGTGCTGGGACAAGCCCCCAGAAGTTTATGTCTCCTTACTTCTGTTTGTTTTTTAATTTAATTTCTATTTCTTATCGGAGAATATTGGATTAGAGTGTTGTGATTGTCTGGCTGTACAGAATCTGCTCAATGATTCATACATATGTCTGTTCATGTTCGGATTCTGTTACCATGTGTCTTATTACAGAATGTTGAGTAGACCTCGCATGGTATTTGGTAGGTGTTTTGTCATTATATATTTTATATGTATTGGTGATTATATAATTCATAGAGTTTATATGTTATATGTTTCTATACATTTAACATACATTAGTATATGTATGTTAGCCCCATAATCCTAATTTATCCATCCTCCCACCTTTCATTTTGGTTAACCATTAGTTTCTTTTATAAGTCTGTGAGTGTCTTTTTCTGTGGAAATATGTCCATTTGTAGCAATCTTAGGATAACAGGTATAAATGATATCATAGGATATTTGTCATTCCCTTTTGACTTACTTAACCTGATATGATTATTTCTAGGCTCATCTGTAGTCCTGAAAACGGCATTTTTCATTTTTTTTCCCGAGGCTACTATTCCATTTAGTCCGTATACCACTTCTTCTCTGTCCATTCATCTGTTTATGGACCTTTTTTTGGCTTCCACGTCTTGGCTATTTCAGTAATGCTGCAGTGCACATTTGCCTGCCTCTGTCTTTCCGATTCTGGTGGTCTTAGGTTACAGGCCCAAAAGGTGCCCTGCCGCGTCATATGGTAGCTCAATTTTTACCTTTTAAAGCAGCTCCATTCAGTTTTCGTTAGTGCTCTTACCACTTTACATCCCACCAGCAGCTACAAGGTACACAGTTCTCTAAAATCCCTTCAGCATTTACAGTTTGTAGACTGTTTGCTGATGGTCATTTGACTGGTGTGAGCTGAAACCTTTTTGGAGGTTGGATTTGCATGTGACTAATAATTCCTTATACTGAGCTTTAGGCATGTGCTTTTTATTCTTTTCCTTTTTTTTTTTTAAAGAGTGAGTACAACTTCCCTCTTCATATTGACTTCTTCAAAAACTTGTCAAAGACAACTTGAATTTTCTTGCCTATTCCCTACCCCAGGGCATTTTTTGAGGGCAGGTGTCATTTACAGCCCTGCAGTCCTTGTGACTCTTAAGCAACCATTAGCACTGGGTTTAAAGCTGCTGTTGTGGGAAACAGCCACAAGGCGGCAGCATTATTACGTTCTCACCTCTTGTTACTAGGGCAACAGAGTCTTCCTGGAGGTAGTGTTCCGAGGTTGTAAATTAGAGAGGAGTGTGCTGGGATAAGCCCCCAGAAGTTTATGTCTCCTTACTTATGTTTGTTTTTTAAATTTAATTTCTCTTTCTTATCGGAGTAAATTCGATTAGAGTGTTGTGATTGTCTGGCTGTACAGAATGTGCTCAATGATTCATACATATGTCTGTTCATCTTCGGATCCTGTTACCATGTAATTTTTTACAGAATGTTGAGTAGACCTCCCTTGGTATTTGGCAGGTGTTTCGTGATTATATATTTTATATGTATTGGTGATTATATAATTCATAGAGTTTATATGTTATATGTTTATATACATTTAACATACATTAGTATATGTATGTTATCCCCATAGTCCTAATTTATCCATCCTCCCACCTTTCATTTTGGCGAACCATTCGTTCGTTTTATAAGTCTGTGAGTGTCTTTTTCTGTGGAAATATGTTCATTGGTAGAAATCTTAGGATAACATGTATAAATGATATCATAGGATATTTGTTATTCCCTTTTGAATAACTTAACCTAATATGATTATTTCTAGGCTCATCTGTAGTCCTGAAAACGGCACTGTTCATTTTTTTCTGAGGCTACTATTCCATTCGGTACGTATACCACTTCTTCTTTGTCCATTTATCTGATGATGGACATTTTGTTTGTATCCATGTCTTAGCTATTGTAAATACTGCTGCAATACACGATTTTCCATCCCGTGTCTTTTTGATTCTGGCTTTCACAAGTGACAGGCCCAATAGTGGGCCTTCCGGATCATATGGTGACTCAATTTTTACCTTTAAACGCACTGCCATTCTGTTCCTATTATTGGCTGTTACCAGTTTACATCCCACTTAGACCGAGAGGTTACACTATTCTCCACAACTTCTTCAACATCTATTGTTTGTTGACTTTTTGCTGATGGTCATTGTGACTGGTGTTAGGTGATACCTTTGTGTAGATTGGATTTGCATGCGTCTAATAATTCCTGATGTTTTGCATTTCTCAGTGTCCTTTTCATTTTTTTTAAGATTGAGCTAAACTTACAACTTCAAATTGCCTTCTTGAAAAATTTACCGCGTTTGGATTTTTATGGCCATTCCCTACCCCAGGACATTTTTTGAGGGCATGAGTCATTTACAGCCCTGCCGTCCTTGTGAATATTAGTGACCATGAGCAGTAGATTTAAAGCTGCTCTTTGAGGAAACGGCCTTAGGGTGGCAGCATTTCTAAGTTGCCAACTCTGCTTGCTAGGGAAACAGAACCTTGCTGCAAGTTGTGCTTTGAGGTTGCAGATTAGAGTGGAATGTGCCAGGACAAACCCCGATAAGTTTTAGCCTCCTTAATTCTTGTTTGTGTCTTTAAGTTGTAGTTTTTATCAGAGCAAATTTGATTGAAAAATGTCTTTTGTTCTAGGTGTACAGAATCTTGTTCATTTACACATATACATATATCTATTGATCTTTGGGTCCTTTTCCATGTCGGTTATTACAGAGTGTTGAGTAGACCACTCTTGGTATTCCATAGGTCTTTGGGGATTATATTTTTTATATGTATTAGTATATGTGTGTTAACCCCAATATCCTAATTTATCCATTCCTCACACCATTTCTTTGGCTTAACCATAAGTTGTCTTCTCATTCTGAGATTGTCTTTCTCTATGGAAATATGTTCATTTTTATGAATTTTCAGATAACATAAGGGATATCATAGGACATTTGTCTTTCGCATTCTGACTTACTTCACGTTGTGTGATTATCTCTAGGCTCATCTGTGGTGCTGCATATGCCATTCTTTTATTTTTTTCGTGACTGATATTCCATTCTGTCCATATACCACTTCTTCTCTGTCCATTCACCTGTTTATGGACCTTCTTTTGGCTTCCATGTCGTGGCTATTTCAATATTGCTGCAGTGCACATTTGCCTGCCTCTGTCTTTCCGATTCTGGTGGTCTTAGGTTATAGGCCCAAAAGGTGCCCTGCCGCATCATATGGTAGCTCAATTTTTACCTTTTAAAGCAGCTGCATTCAGTTTTCGTTAGTGCTGTTACCAATTACATCCCACCAGCAGCTAGAAGGTACACAGTTCTCTAAAACCCCTTCAGCATTTCTAGTTTGTAGACTGTTTGCTGATGGTCATTTGACTGGTGTGAGCTGAAACCTTTTTGGAGGTTGGATTTGTATGTGGCTAATAATTCCTTGTACTGAGCTTTAGGCATGTCCATGTTGTTCTTTTCCTTTTTTTTTTAAAGTGTGAGTACAACTTCCCTCTTCATGTTGACTTCTTGAAAGATTTGTCATGTGTTGGATTTTCTTGCCTATTCCCTACCCCAGGGCATTTTTTGAGGGCAGATGCCATTTACAGCCCTGAGTCCTTGTGACTATTAAGCAACCATTAGCACTGGGTTTAAAGCTGCTGTTGTGGGAAACACCCACTAGGCGGCAGCATCATTACGTTCTCAACTCTTGTTATTAGGGCACCAGAGTCTTCCTGGACGTAGTGTTCCGAGGTTGTAAATTAGAGGGGAATGTGCTGGGACAAGCCCCCAGAAGTTTATGTCTCCTTACTTCTGTTTGTTTTTTAATTTAATTTCTATTTCTTATCGGAGAATATTGGATTAGAGTGTTGTGATTGTCTGGCTGTACAGAATCTGCTCAATGATTCATACATATGTCTGTTCATGTTCGGATTCTGTTACCATGTGTCTTATTACAGAATGTTGAGTAGACCTCGCATGGTATTTGGTAGGTGTTTTGTCATTCTATATTTTATATGTATTGGTGATTATATAATTCATAGAGTTTATATGTTATATGTTTCTATACATTTAACATACATTAGTATATGTATGTTAGCCCCATAATCCTAATTTATCCATCCTCCCACCTTTCATTTTGGTTAACCATTAGTTTCTTTTATAAGTCTGTGAGTGTCTTTTTCTGTGGAAATATGTCCATTTGTAGCAATCTTAGGATAACAGGTATAAATGATATCATAGGATATTTGTCATTCCCTTTTGACTTACTTAACCTGATATGATTATTTCTAGGCTCATCTGTAGTCCTGAAAACGGCATTTTTCATTTTTTTTCCCGAGGCTACTATTCCATTTAGTCCGTATACCACTTCTTCTCTGTCCATTCATCTGTTTATGGACCTTTTTTTGGCTTCCACGTCTTGGCTATTTCAGTAATGCTGCAGTGCACATTTGCCTGCCTCTGTCTTTCCGATTCTGGTGGTCTTAGGTTACAGGCCCAAAAGGTGCCCTGCCGCGTCATATGGTAGCTCAATTTTTACCTTTTAAAGCAGCTCCATTCAGTTTTCGTTAGTGCTCTTACCACTTTACATCCCACCAGCAGCTACAAGGTACACAGTTCTCTAAAATCCCTTCAGCATTTACAGTTTGTAGACTGTTTGCTGATGGTCATTTGACTGGTGTGAGCTGAAACCTTTTTGGAGGTTGGATTTGCATGTGACTAATAATTCCTTATACTGAGCTTTAGGCATGTGCTTTTTATTCTTTTCCTTTTTTTTTTTTAAAGAGTGAGTACAACTTCCCTCTTCATATTGACTTCTTCAAAAACTTGTCAAAGACAACTTGAATTTTCTTGCCTATTCCCTACCCCAGGGCATTTTTTGAGGGCAGGTGTCATTTACAGCCCTGCAGTCCTTGTGACTCTTAAGCAACCATTAGCACTGGGTTTAAAGCTGCTGTTGTGGGAAACAGCCACAAGGCGGCAGCATTATTACGTTCTCACCTCTTGTTACTAGGGCAACAGAGTCTTCCTGGAGGTAGTGTTCCGAGGTTGTAAATTAGAGAGGAGTGTGCTGGGATAAGCCCCCAGAAGTTTATGTCTCCTTACTTATGTTTGTTTTTTAAATTTAATTTCTCTTTCTTATCGGAGTAAATTCGATTAGAGTGTTGTGATTGTCTGGCTGTACAGAATGTGCTCAATGATTCATACATATGTCTGTTCATCTTCGGATCCTGTTACCATGTAATTTTTTACAGAATGTTGAGTAGACCTCCCTTGGTATTTGGCAGGTGTTTCGTGATTATATATTTTATATGTATTGGTGATTATATAATTCATAGAGTTTATATGTTATATGTTTATATACATTTAACATACATTAGTATATGTATGTTATCCCCATAGTCCTAATTTATCCATCCTCCCACCTTTCATTTTGGCGAACCATTCGTTCGTTTTATAAGTCTGTGAGTGTCTTTTTCTGTGGAAATATGTTCATTGGTAGAAATCTTAGGATAACATGTATAAATGATATCATAGGATATTTGTTATTCCCTTTTGAATAACTTAACCTAATATGATTATTTCTAGGCTCATCTGTAGTCCTGAAAACGGCACTGTTCATTTTTTTCTGAGGCTACTATTCCATTCGGTACGTATACCACTTCTTCTTTGTCCATTTATCTGATGATGGACATTTTGTTTGTATCCATGTCTTAGCTATTGTAAATACTGCTGCAATACACGATTTTCCATCCCGTGTCTTTTTGATTCTGGCTTTCACAAGTGACAGGCCCAATAGTGGGCCTTCCGGATCATATGGTGACTCAATTTTTACCTTTAAACGCACTGCCATTCTGTTCCTATTATTGGCTGTTACCAGTTTACATCCCACTTAGACCGAGAGGTTACACTATTCTCCACAACTTCTTCAACATCTATTGTTTGTTGACTTTTTGCTGATGGTCATTGTGACTGGTGTTAGGTGATACCTTTGTGTAGATTGGATTTGCATGCGTCTAATAATTCCTGATGTTTTGCATTTCTCAGTGTCCTTTTCATTTTTTTTAAGATTGAGCTAAACTTACAACTTCAAATTGCCTTCTTGAAAAATTTACCGCGTTTGGATTTTTATGGCCATTCCCTACCCCAGGACATTTTTTGAGGGCATGAGTCATTTACAGCCCTGCCGTCCTTGTGAATATTAGTGACCATGAGCAGTAGATTTAAAGCTGCTCTTTGAGGAAACGGCCTTAGGGTGGCAGCATTTCTAAGTTGCCAACTCTGCTTGCTAGGGAAACAGAACCTTGCTGCAAGTTGTGCTTTGAGGTTGCAGATTAGAGTGGAATGTGCCAGGACAAACCCCGATAAGTTTTAGCCTCCTTAATTCTTGTTTGTGTCTTTAAGTTGTAGTTTTTATCAGAGCAAATTTGATTGAAAAATGTCTTTTGTTCTAGGTGTACAGAATCTTGTTCATTTACACATATACATATATCTATTGATCTTTGGGTCCTTTTCCATGTCGGTTATTACAGAGTGTTGAGTAGACCACTCTTGGTATTCCATAGGTCTTTGGGGATTATATTTTTTATATGTATTAGTATATGTGTGTTAACCCCAATATCCTAATTTATCCATTCCTCACACCATTTCTTTGGCTTAACCATAAGTTGTCTTCTCATTCTGAGATTGTCTTTTTCTATGGAAATATGTTCATTTTTATGAATTTTCAGATAACATAAGGGATATCATAGGACATTTGTCTTTTGCATTCGGACTTACTTCACGTTGTGTGATTATCTCTAGGCTCATCTGTGGTGCTGCATATGCCATTCTTTTATTTTTTTCGTGACTGATATTCCATTCTGTCCATATACCACTTCTTCTCTGTCCATTCATCTGTTTATGGACCTTCTTTTGGCTTCCATGTCGTGGCTATTTCAATATTGCTGCAGTGCACATTTGCCTGCCTCTGTCTTTCCGATTCTGGTGGTCTTAGGTTATAGGCCCAAAAGGTGCCCTGCCGCATCATATGGTAGCTCAATTTTTACCTTTTAAAGCAGCTGCATTCAGTTTTCGTTAGTGCTGTTACCAATTACATCCCACCAGCAGCTAGAAGGTACACAGTTCTCTAAAACCCCTTCAGCATTTCTAGTTTGTAGACTGTTTGCTGATGGTCATTTGACTGGTGTGAGCTGAAACCTTTTTGGAGGTTGGATTTGTATGTGGCTAATAATTCCTTGTACTGAGCTTTAGGCATGTCCATGTTGTTCTTTTCCTTTTTTTTTTAAAGTGTGAGTACAACTTCCCTCTTCATGTTGACTTCTTGAAAGATTTGTCATGTGTTGGATTTTCTTGCCTATTCCCTACCCCAGGGCATTTTTTGAGGGCAGATGCCATTTACAGCCCTGAGTCCTTGTGACTATTAAGCAACCATTAGCACTGGGTTTAAAGCTGCTGTTGTGGGAAACACCCACTAGGCGGCAGCATCATTACGTTCTCAACTCTTGTTATTAGGGCACCAGAGTCTTCCTGGACGTAGTGTTCCGAGGTTGTAAATTAGAGGGGAATGTGCTGGGACAAGCCCCCAGAAGTTTATGTCTCCTTACTTCTGTTTGTTTTTTAATTTAATTTCTATTTCTTATCGGAGAATATTGGATTAGAGTGTTGTGATTGTCTGGCTGTACAGAATCTGCTCAATGATTCATACATATGTCTGTTCATGTTCGGATTCTGTTACCATGTGTCTTATTACAGAATGTTGAGTAGACCTCGCATGGTATTTGGTAGGTGTTTTGTCATTCTATATTTTATATGTATTGGTGATTATATAATTCATAGAGTTTATATGTTATATGTTTCTATACATTTAACATACATTAGTATATGTATGTTAGCCCCATAATCCTAATTTATCCATCCTCCCACCTTTCATTTTGGTTAACCATTAGTTTCTTTTATAAGTCTGTGAGTGTCTTTTTCTGTGGAAATATGTCCATTTGTAGCAATCTTAGGATAACAGGTATAAATGATATCATAGGATATTTGTCATTCCCTTTTGACTTACTTAACCTGATATGATTATTTCTAGGCTCATCTGTAGTCCTGAAAACGGCATTTTTCATTTTTTTTCCCGAGGCTACTATTCCATTTAGTCCGTATACCACTTCTTCTCTGTCCATTCATCTGTTTATGGACCTTTTTTTGGCTTCCACGTCTTGGCTATTTCAGTAATGCTGCAGTGCACATTTGCCTGCCTCTGTCTTTCCGATTCTGGTGGTCTTAGGTTACAGGCCCAAAAGGTGCCCTGCCGCGTCATATGGTAGCTCAATTTTTACCTTTTAAAGCAGCTCCATTCAGTTTTCGTTAGTGCTCTTACCACTTTACATCCCACCAGCAGCTACAAGGTACACAGTTCTCTAAAATCCCTTCAGCATTTACAGTTTGTAGACTGTTTGCTGATGGTCATTTGACTGGTGTGAGCTGAAACCTTTTTGGAGGTTGGATTTGCATGTGACTAATAATTCCTTATACTGAGCTTTAGGCATGTGCTTTTTATTCTTTTCCTTTTTTTTTTTTTAAAGTGTGAGTACAACTTCCCTCTTCATATTGACTTCTTCAAAAACTTGTCAAAGACAACTTGAATTTTCTTGCCTATTCCCTACCCCAGGGCATTTTTTGAGGGCAGGTGTCATTTACAGCCCTGCAGTCCTTGTGACTCTTAAGCAACCATTAGCACTGGGTTTAAAGCTGCTGTTGTGGGAAACAGCCACAAGGCGGCAGCATTATTACGTTCTCACCTCTTGTTACTAGGGCAACAGAGTCTTCCTGGAGGTAGTGTTCCGAGGTTGTAAATTAGAGAGGAGTGTGCTGGGATAAGCCCCCAGAAGTTTATGTCTCCTTACTTATGTTTGTTTTTTAAATTTAATTTCTCTTTCTTATCGGAGTAAATTCGATTAGAGTGTTGTGATTGTCTGGCTGTACAGAATGTGCTCAATGATTCATACATATGTCTGTTCATCTTCGGATCCTGTTACCATGTAATTTTTTACAGAATGTTGAGTAGACCTCCCTTGGTATTTGGCAGGTGTTTCGTGATTATATATTTTATATGTATTGGTGATTATATAATTCATAGAGTTTATATGTTATATGTTTATATACATTTAACATACATTAGTATATGTATGTTATCCCCATAGTCCTAATTTATCCATCCTCCCACCTTTCATTTTGGCGAACCATTCGTTCGTTTTATAAGTCTGTGAGTGTCTTTTTCTGTGGAAATATGTTCATTGGTAGAAATCTTAGGATAACATGTATAAATGATATCATAGGATATTTGTTATTCCCTTTTGAATAACTTAACCTAATATGCTTATTTCTAGGCTCATCTGTAGTCCTGAAAACGGCACTGTTCATTTTTTTCTGAGGCTACTATTCCATTCGGTACGTATACCACTTCTTCTTTGTCCATTTATCTGATGATGGACATTTTGTTTGTATCCATGTCTTAGCTATTGTAAATACTGCTGCAATACACGATTTTCCATCCCGTGTCTTTTTGATTCTGGCTTTCACAAGTGACAGGCCCAATAGTGGGCCTTCCGGATCATATGGTGACTCAATTTTTACCTTTAAACGCACTGCCATTCTGTTCCTATTATTGGCTGTTACCAGTTTACATCCCACTTAGACCGAGAGGTTACACTATTCTCCACAACTTCTTCAACATCTATTGTTTGTTGACTTTTTGCTGATGGTCATTGTGACTGGTGTTAGGTGATACCTTTGTGTAGATTGGATTTGCATGCGTCTAATAATTCCTGATGTTTTGCATTTCTCAGTGTCCTTTTCATTTTTTTTAAGATTGAGCTAAACTTACAACTTCAAATTGCCTTCTTGAAAAATTTACCGCGTTTGGATTTTTATGGCCATTCCCTACCCCAGGACATTTTTTGAGGGCATGAGTCATTTACAGCCCTGCCGTCCTTGTGAATATTAGTGACCATGAGCAGTAGATTTAAAGCTGCTCTTTGAGGAAACGGCCTTAGGGTGGCAGCATTTCTAAGTTGCCAACTCTGCTTGCTAGGGAAACAGAACCTTGCTGCAAGTTGTGCTTTGAGGTTGCAGATTAGAGTGGAATGTGCCAGGACAAACCCCGATAAGTTTTAGCCTCCTTAATTCTTGTTTGTGTCTTTAAGTTGTAGTTTTTATCAGAGCAAATTTGATTGAAAAATGTCTTTTGTTCTAGGTGTACAGAATCTTGTTCATTTACACATATACATATATCTATTGATCTTTGGGTCCTTTTCCATGTCGGTTATTACAGAGTGTTGAGTAGACCACTCTTGGTATTCCATAGGTCTTTGGGGATTATATTTTTTATATGTATTAGTATATGTGTGTTAACCCCAATATCCTAATTTATCCATTCCTCACACCATTTCTTTGGCTTAACCATAAGTTGTCTTCTCATTCTGAGATTGTCTTTTTCTATGGAAATATGTTCATTTTTATGAATTTTCAGATAACATAAGGGATATCATAGGACATTTGTCTTTTGCATTCGGACTTACTTCACGTTGTGTGATTATCTCTAGGCTCATCTGTGGTGCTGCATATGCCATTCTTTTATTTTTTTCGTGACTGATATTCCATTCTGTCCATATACCACTTCTTCTCTGTCCATTCATCTGTTTATGGACCTTCTTTTGGCTTCCATGTCGTGGCTATTTCAATATTGCTGCAGTGCACATTTGCCTGCCTCTGTCTTTCCGATTCTGGTGGTCTTAGGTTATAGGCCCAAAAGGTGCCCTGCCGCATCATATGGTAGCTCAATTTTTACCTTTTAAAGCAGCTGCATTCAGTTTTCGTTAGTGCTGTTACCAATTACATCCCACCAGCAGCTAGAAGGTACACAGTTCTCTAAAACCCCTTCAGCATTTCTAGTTTGTAGACTGTTTGCTGATGGTCATTTGACTGGTGTGAGCTGAAACCTTTTTGGAGGTTGGATTTGTATGTGGCTAATAATTCCTTGTACTGAGCTTTAGGCATGTCCATGTTGTTCTTTTCCTTTTTTTTTTAAAGTGTGAGTACAACTTCCCTCTTCATGTTGACTTCTTGAAAGATTTGTCATGTGTTGGATTTTCTTGCCTATTCCCTACCCCAGGGCATTTTTTGAGGGCAGATGCCATTTACAGCCCTGAGTCCTTGTGACTATTAAGCAACCATTAGCACTGGGTTTAAAGCTGCTGTTGTGGGAAACACCCACTAGGCGGCAGCATCATTACGTTCTCAACTCTTGTTATTAGGGCACCAGAGTCTTCCTGGACGTAGTGTTCCGAGGTTGTAAATTAGAGGGGAATGTGCTGGGACAAGCCCCCAGAAGTTTATGTCTCCTTACTTCTGTTTGTTTTTTAATTTAATTTCTATTTCTTATCGGAGAATATTGGATTAGAGTGTTGTGATTGTCTGGCTGTACAGAATCTGCTCAATGATTCATACATATGTCTGTTCATGTTCGGATTCTGTTACCATGTGTCTTATTACAGAATGTTGAGTAGACCTCGCATGGTATTTGGTAGGTGTTTTGTCATTATATATTTTATATGTATTGGTGATTATATAATTCATAGAGTTTATATGTTATATGTTTCTATACATTTAACATACATTAGTATATGTATGTTAGCCCCATAATCCTAATTTATCCATCCTCCCACCTTTCATTTTGGTTAACCATTAGTTTCTTTTATAAGTCTGTGAGTGTCTTTTTCTGTGGAAATATGTCCATTTGTAGCAATCTTAGGATAACAGGTATAAATGATATCATAGGATATTTGTCATTCCCTTTTGACTTACTTAACCTGATATGATTATTTCTAGGCTCATCTGTAGTCCTGAAAACGGCATTTTTCATTTTTTTTCCCGAGGCTACTATTCCATTTAGTCCGTATACCACTTCTTCTCTGTCCATTCATCTGTTTATGGACCTTTTTTTGGCTTCCACGTCTTGGCTATTTCAGTAATGCTGCAGTGCACATTTGCCTGCCTCTGTCTTTCCGATTCTGGTGGTCTTAGGTTACAGGCCCAAAAGGTGCCCTGCCGCGTCATATGGTAGCTCAATTTTTACCTTTTAAAGCAGCTCCATTCAGTTTTCGTTAGTGCTCTTACCACTTTACATCCCACCAGCAGCTACAAGGTACACAGTTCTCTAAAATCCCTTCAGCATTTACAGTTTGTAGACTGTTTGCTGATGGTCATTTGACTGGTGTGAGCTGAAACCTTTTTGGAGGTTGGATTTGCATGTGACTAATAATTCCTTATACTGAGCTTTAGGCATGTGCTTTTTATTCTTTTCCTTTTTTTTTTTTAAAGAGTGAGTACAACTTCCCTCTTCATATTGACTTCTTCAAAAACTTGTCAAAGACAACTTGAATTTTCTTGCCTATTCCCTACCCCAGGGCATTTTTTGAGGGCAGGTGTCATTTACAGCCCTGCAGTCCTTGTGACTCTTAAGCAACCATTAGCACTGGGTTTAAAGCTGCTGTTGTGGGAAACAGCCACAAGGCGGCAGCATTATTACGTTCTCACCTCTTGTTACTAGGGCAACAGAGTCTTCCTGGAGGTAGTGTTCCGAGGTTGTAAATTAGAGAGGAGTGTGCTGGGATAAGCCCCCAGAAGTTTATGTCTCCTTACTTATGTTTGTTTTTTAAATTTAATTTCTCTTTCTTATCGGAGTAAATTCGATTAGAGTGTTGTGATTGTCTGGCTGTACAGAATGTGCTCAATGATTCATACATATGTCTGTTCATCTTCGGATCCTGTTACCATGTAATTTTTTACAGAATGTTGAGTAGACCTCCCTTGGTATTTGGCAGGTGTTTCGTGATTATATATTTTATATGTATTGGTGATTATATAATTCATAGAGTTTATATGTTATATGTTTATATACATTTAACATACATTAGTATATGTATGTTATCCCCATAGTCCTAATTTATCCATCCTCCCACCTTTCATTTTGGCGAACCATTCGTTCGTTTTATAAGTCTGTGAGTGTCTTTTTCTGTGGAAATATGTTCATTGGTAGAAATCTTAGGATAACATGTATAAATGATATCATAGGATATTTGTTATTCCCTTTTGAATAACTTAACCTAATATGATTATTTCTAGGCTCATCTGTAGTCCTGAAAACGGCACTGTTCATTTTTTTCTGAGGCTACTATTCCATTCGGTACGTATACCACTTCTTCTTTGTCCATTTATCTGATGATGGACATTTTGTTTGTATCCATGTCTTAGCTATTGTAAATACTGCTGCAATACACGATTTTCCATCCCGTGTCTTTTTGATTCTGGCTTTCACAAGTGACAGGCCCAATAGTGGGCCTTCCGGATCATATGGTGACTCAATTTTTACCTTTAAACGCACTGCCATTCTGTTCCTATTATTGGCTGTTACCAGTTTACATCCCACTTAGACCGAGAGGTTACACTATTCTCCACAACTTCTTCAACATCTATTGTTTGTTGACTTTTTGCTGATGGTCATTGTGACTGGTGTTAGGTGATACCTTTGTGTAGATTGGATTTGCATGCGTCTAATAATTCCTGATGTTTTGCATTTCTCAGTGTCCTTTTCATTTTTTTTAAGATTGAGCTAAACTTACAACTTCAAATTGCCTTCTTGAAAAATTTACCGCGTTTGGATTTTTATGGCCATTCCCTACCCCAGGACATTTTTTGAGGGCATGAGTCATTTACAGCCCTGCCGTCCTTGTGAATATTAGTGACCATGAGCAGTAGATTTAAAGCTGCTCTTTGAGGAAACGGCCTTAGGGTGGCAGCATTTCTAAGTTGCCAACTCTGCTTGCTAGGGAAACAGAGCCTTGCTGCAAGTTGTGCTTTGAGGTTGCAGATTAGAGTGGAATGTGCCAGGACAAACCCCGATAAGTTTTAGCCTCCTTAATTCTTGTTTGTGTCTTTAAGTTGTAGTTTTTATCAGAGCAAATTTGATTGAAAAATGTCTTTTGTTCTAGGTGTACAGAATCTTGTTCATTTACACATATACATATATCTATTGATCTTTGGGTTCTTTTCCATGTCGGTTATTACAGAGTGTTGAGTAGACCACTCTTGGTATTCCATAGGTCTTTGGGGATTATATTTTTTATATGTATTAGTATATGTGTGTTAACCCCAATATCCTAATTTATCCATTCCTCACACCATTTCTTTGGCTTAACCATAAGTTTGTCTTCTCATTCTGAGATTGTCTTTCTCTATGGAAATATGTTCATTTTTATGAATTTTCAGATAACATAAGGGATATCATAGGACATTTGTCTTTCGCATTCTGACTTACTTCACGTTGTGTGATTATCTCTAGGCTCATCTGTGGTGCTGCATATGCCATTCTTTTATTTTTTTCGTGACTGATATTCCATTCTGTCCATATACCACTTCTTCTCTGTCCATTCATCTGTTTATGGACCTTCTTTTGGCTTCCATGTCGTGGCTATTTCAATATTGCTGCAGTGCACATTTGCCTGCCTCTGTCTTTCCGATTCTGGTGGTCTTAGGTTATAGGCCCAAAAGGTGCCCTGCCGCATCATATGGTAGCTCAATTTTTACCTTTTAAAGCAGCTGCATTCAGTTTTCGTTAGTGCTGTTACCAATTACATCCCACCAGCAGCTAGAAGGTACACAGTTCTCTAAAACCCCTTCAGCATTTCTAGTTTGTAGGCTGTTTGCTGATGGTCATTTGACTGGTGTGAGCTGAAACCTTTTTGGAGGTTGGATTTGTATGTGGCTAATAATTCCTTGTACTGAGCTTTAGGCATGTCCATGTTGTTCTTTTCCTTTTTTTTTTAAAGTGTGAGTACAACTTCCCTCTTCATGTTGACTTCTTGAAAGATTTGTCATGTGTTGGATTTTCTTGCCTATTCCCTACCCCAGGGCATTTTTTGAGGGCAGATGCCATTTACAGCCCTGAGTCCTTGTGACTATTAAGCAACCATTAGCACTGGGTTTAAAGCTGCTGTTGTGGGAAACACCCACTAGGCGGCAGCATCATTACGTTCTCAACTCTTGTTATTAGGGCACCAGAGTCTTCCTGGACGTAGTGTTCCGAGGTTGTAAATTAGAGGGGAATGTGCTGGGACAAGCCCCCAGAAGTTTATGTCTCCTTACTTCTGTTTGTTTTTTAATTTAATTTCTATTTCTTATCGGAGAATATTGGATTAGAGTGTTGTGATTGTCTGGCTGTACAGAATCTGCTCAATGATTCATACATATGTCTGTTCATGTTCGGATTCTGTTACCATGTGTCTTATTACAGAATGTTGAGTAGACCTCGCATGGTATTTGGTAGGTGTTTTGTCATTATATATTTTATATGTATTGGTGATTATATAATTCATAGAGTTTATATGTTATATGTTTCTATACATTTAACATACATTAGTATATGTATGTTAGCCCCATAATCCTAATTTATCCATCCTCCCACCTTTCATTTTGGTTAACCATTAGTTTCTTTTATAAGTCTGTGAGTGTCTTTTTCTGTGGAAATATGTCCATTTGTAGCAATCTTAGGATAACAGGTATAAATGATATCATAGGATATTTGTCATTCCCTTTTGACTTACTTAACCTGATATGATTATTTCTAGGCTCATCTGTAGTCCTGAAAACGGCATTTTTCATTTTTTTTCCCGAGGCTACTATTCCATTTAGTCCGTATACCACTTCTTCTCTGTCCATTCATCTGTTTATGGACCTTTTTTTGGCTTCCACGTCTTGGCTATTTCAGTAATGCTGCAGTGCACATTTGCCTGCCTCTGTCTTTCCGATTCTGGTGGTCTTAGGTTACAGGCCCAAAAGGTGCCCTGCCGCGTCATATGGTAGCTCAATTTTTACCTTTTAAAGCAGCTCCATTCAGTTTTCGTTAGTGCTCTTACCACTTTACATCCCACCAGCAGCTACAAGGTACACAGTTCTCTAAAATCCCTTCAGCATTTACAGTTTGTAGACTGTTTGCTGATGGTCATTTGACTGGTGTGAGCTGAAACCTTTTTGGAGGTTGGATTTGCATGTGACTAATAATTCCTTATACTGAGCTTTAGGCATGTGCTTTTTATTCTTTTCCTTTTTTTTTTTTAAAGAGTGAGTACAACTTCCCTCTTCATATTGACTTCTTCAAAAACTTGTCAAAGACAACTTGAATTTTCTTGCCTATTCCCTACCCCAGGGCATTTTTTGAGGGCAGGTGTCATTTACAGCCCTGCAGTCCTTGTGACTCTTAAGCAACCATTAGCACTGGGTTTAAAGCTGCTGTTGTGGGAAACAGCCACAAGGCGGCAGCATTATTACGTTCTCACCTCTTGTTACTAGGGCAACAGAGTCTTCCTGGAGGTAGTGTTCCGAGGTTGTAAATTAGAGAGGAGTGTGCTGGGATAAGCCCCCAGAAGTTTATGTCTCCTTACTTATGTTTGTTTTTTAAATTTAATTTCTCTTTCTTATCGGAGTAAATTCGATTAGAGTGTTGTGATTGTCTGGCTGTACAGAATGTGCTCAATGATTCATACATATGTCTGTTCATCTTCGGATCCTGTTACCATGTAATTTTTTACAGAATGTTGAGTAGACCTCCCTTGGTATTTGGCAGGTGTTTCGTGATTATATATTTTATATGTATTGGTGATTATATAATTCATAGAGTTTATATGTTATATGTTTATATACATTTAACATACATTAGTATATGTATGTTATCCCCATAGTCCTAATTTATCCATCCTCCCACCTTTCATTTTGGCGAACCATTCGTTCGTTTTATAAGTCTGTGAGTGTCTTTTTCTGTGGAAATATGTTCATTGGTAGAAATCTTAGGATAACATGTATAAATGATATCATAGGATATTTGTTATTCCCTTTTGAATAACTTAACCTAATATGATTATTTCTAGGCTCATCTGTAGTCCTGAAAACGGCACTGTTCATTTTTTTCTGAGGCTACTATTCCATTCGGTACGTATACCACTTCTTCTTTGTCCATTTATCTGATGATGGACATTTTGTTTGTATCCATGTCTTAGCTATTGTAAATACTGCTGCAATACACGATTTTCCATCCCGTGTCTTTTTGATTCTGGCTTTCACAAGTGACAGGCCCAATAGTGGGCCTTCCGGATCATATGGTGACTCAATTTTTACCTTTAAACGCACTGCCATTCTGTTCCTATTATTGGCTGTTACCAGTTTACATCCCACTTAGACCGAGAGGTTACACTATTCTCCACAACTTCTTCAACATCTATTGTTTGTTGACTTTTTGCTGATGGTCATTGTGACTGGTGTTAGGTGATACCTTTGTGTAGATTGGATTTGCATGCGTCTAATAATTCCTGATGTTTTGCATTTCTCAGTGTCCTTTTCATTTTTTTTAAGATTGAGCTAAACTTACAACTTCAAATTGCCTTCTTGAAAAATTTACCGCGTTTGGATTTTTATGGCCATTCCCTACCCCAGGACATTTTTTGAGGGCATGAGTCATTTACAGCCCTGCCGTCCTTGTGAATATTAGTGACCATGAGCAGTAGATTTAAAGCTGCTCTTTGAGGAAACGGCCTTAGGGTGGCAGCATTTCTAAGTTGCCAACTCTGCTTGCTAGGGAAACAGAACCTTGCTGCAAGTTGTGCTTTGAGGTTGCAGATTAGAGTGGAATGTGCCAGGACAAACCCCGATAAGTTTTAGCCTCCTTAATTCTTGTTTGTGTCTTTAAGTTGTAGTTTTTATCAGAGCAAATTTGATTGAAAAATGTCTTTTGTTCTAGGTGTACAGAATCTTGTTCATTTACACATATACATATATCTATTGATCTTTGGGTCCTTTTCCATGTCGGTTATTACAGAGTGTTGAGTAGACCACTCTTGGTATTCCATAGGTCTTTGGGGATTATATTTTTTATATGTATTAGTATATGTGTGTTAACCCCAATATCCTAATTTATCCATTCCTCACACCATTTCTTTGGCTTAACCATAAGTTGTCTTCTCATTCTGAGATTGTCTTTTTCTATGGAAATATGTTCATTTTTATGAATTTTCAGATAACATAAGGGATATCATAGGACATTTGTCTTTTGCATTCGGACTTACTTCACGTTGTGTGATTATCTCTAGGCTCATCTGTGGTGCTGCATATGCCATTCTTTTATTTTTTTCGTGACTGATATTCCATTCTGTCCATATACCACTTCTTCTCTGTCCATTCATCTGTTTATGGACCTTCTTTTGGCTTCCATGTCGTGGCTATTTCAATATTGCTGCAGTGCACATTTGCCTGCCTCTGTCTTTCCGATTCTGGTGGTCTTAGGTTATAGGCCCAAAAGGTGCCCTGCCGCATCATATGGTAGCTCAATTTTTACCTTTTAAAGCAGCTGCATTCAGTTTTCGTTAGTGCTGTTACCAATTACATCCCACCAGCAGCTAGAAGGTACACAGTTCTCTAAAACCCCTTCAGCATTTCTAGTTTGTAGACTGTTTGCTGATGGTCATTTGACTGGTGTGAGCTGAAACCTTTTTGGAGGTTGGATTTGTATGTGGCTAATAATTCCTTGTACTGAGCTTTAGGCATGTCCATGTTGTTCTTTTCCTTTTTTTTTTAAAGTGTGAGTACAACTTCCCTCTTCATGTTGACTTCTTGAAAGATTTGTCATGTGTTGGATTTTCTTGCCTATTCCCTACCCCAGGGCATTTTTTGAGGGCAGATGCCATTTACAGCCCTGAGTCCTTGTGACTATTAAGCAACCATTAGCACTGGGTTTAAAGCTGCTGTTGTGGGAAACACCCACTAGGCGGCAGCATCATTACGTTCTCAACTCTTGTTATTAGGGCACCAGAGTCTTCCTGGACGTAGTGTTCCGAGGTTGTAAATTAGAGGGGAATGTGCTGGGACAAGCCCCCAGAAGTTTATGTCTCCTTACTTCTGTTTGTTTTTTAATTTAATTTCTATTTCTTATCGGAGAATATTGGATTAGAGTGTTGTGATTGTCTGGCTGTACAGAATCTGCTCAATGATTCATACATATGTCTGTTCATGTTCGGATTCTGTTACCATGTGTCTTATTACAGAATGTTGAGTAGACCTCGCATGGTATTTGGTAGGTGTTTTGTCATTATATATTTTATATGTATTGGTGATTATATAATTCATAGAGTTTATATGTTATATGTTTCTATACATTTAACATACATTAGTATATGTATGTTAGCCCCATAATCCTAATTTATCCATCCTCCCACCTTTCATTTTGGTTAACCATTAGTTTCTTTTATAAGTCTGTGAGTGTCTTTTTCTGTGGAAATATGTCCATTTGTAGCAATCTTAGGATAACAGGTATAAATGATATCATAGGATATTTGTCATTCCCTTTTGACTTACTTAACCTGATATGATTATTTCTAGGCTCATCTGTAGTCCTGAAAACGGCATTTTTCATTTTTTTTCCCGAGGCTACTATTCCATTTAGTCCGTATACCACTTCTTCTCTGTCCATTCATCTGTTTATGGACCTTTTTTTGGCTTCCACGTCTTGGCTATTTCAGTAATGCTGCAGTGCACATTTGCCTGCCTCTGTCTTTCCGATTCTGGTGGTCTTAGGTTACAGGCCCAAAAGGTGCCCTGCCGCGTCATATGGTAGCTCAATTTTTACCTTTTAAAGCAGCTCCATTCAGTTTTCGTTAGTGCTCTTACCACTTTACATCCCACCAGCAGCTACAAGGTACACAGTTCTCTAAAATCCCTTCAGCATTTACAGTTTGTAGACTGTTTGCTGATGGTCATTTGACTGGTGTGAGCTGAAACCTTTTTGGAGGTTGGATTTGCATGTGACTAATAATTCCTTATACTGAGCTTTAGGCATGTGCTTTTTATTCTTTTCCTTTTTTTTTTTTAAAGAGTGAGTACAACTTCCCTCTTCATATTGACTTCTTCAAAAACTTGTCAAAGACAACTTGAATTTTCTTGCCTATTCCCTACCCCAGGGCATTTTTTGAGGGCAGGTGTCATTTACAGCCCTGCAGTCCTTGTGACTCTTAAGCAACCATTAGCACTGGGTTTAAAGCTGCTGTTGTGGGAAACAGCCACAAGGCGGCAGCATTATTACGTTCTCACCTCTTGTTACTAGGGCAACAGAGTCTTCCTGGAGGTAGTGTTCCGAGGTTGTAAATTAGAGAGGAGTGTGCTGGGATAAGCCCCCAGAAGTTTATGTCTCCTTACTTATGTTTGTTTTTTAAATTTAATTTCTCTTTCTTATCGGAGTAAATTCGATTAGAGTGTTGTGATTGTCTGGCTGTACAGAATGTGCTCAATGATTCATACATATGTCTGTTCATCTTCGGATCCTGTTACCATGTAATTTTTTACAGAATGTTGAGTAGACCTCCCTTGGTATTTGGCAGGTGTTTCGTGATTATATATTTTATATGTATTGGTGATTATATAATTCATAGAGTTTATATGTTATATGTTTATATACATTTAACATACATTAGTATATGTATGTTATCCCCATAGTCCTAATTTATCCATCCTCCCACCTTTCATTTTGGCGAACCATTCGTTCGTTTTATAAGTCTGTGAGTGTCTTTTTCTGTGGAAATATGTTCATTGGTAGAAATCTTAGGATAACATGTATAAATGATATCATAGGATATTTGTTATTCCCTTTTGAATAACTTAACCTAATATGATTATTTCTAGGCTCATCTGTAGTCCTGAAAACGGCACTGTTCATTTTTTTCTGAGGCTACTATTCCATTCGGTACGTATACCACTTCTTCTTTGTCCATTTATCTGATGATGGACATTTTGTTTGTATCCATGTCTTAGCTATTGTAAATACTGCTGCAATACACGATTTTCCATCCCGTGTCTTTTTGATTCTGGCTTTCACAAGTGACAGGCCCAATAGTGGGCCTTCCGGATCATATGGTGACTCAATTTTTACCTTTAAACGCACTGCCATTCTGTTCCTATTATTGGCTGTTACCAGTTTACATCCCACTTAGACCGAGAGGTTACACTATTCTCCACAACTTCTTCAACATCTATTGTTTGTTGACTTTTTGCTGATGGTCATTGTGACTGGTGTTAGGTGATACCTTTGTGTAGATTGGATTTGCATGCGTCTAATAATTCCTGATGTTTTGCATTTCTCAGTGTCCTTTTCATTTTTTTTAAGATTGAGCTAAACTTACAACTTCAAATTGCCTTCTTGAAAAATTTACCGCGTTTGGATTTTTATGGCCATTCCCTACCCCAGGACATTTTTTGAGGGCATGAGTCATTTACAGCCCTGCCGTCCTTGTGAATATTAGTGACCATGAGCAGTAGATTTAAAGCTGCTCTTTGAGGAAACGGCCTTAGGGTGGCAGCATTTCTAAGTTGCCAACTCTGCTTGCTAGGGAAACAGAACCTTGCTGCAAGTTGTGCTTTGAGGTTGCAGATTAGAGTGGAATGTGCCAGGACAAACCCCGATAAGTTTTAGCCTCCTTAATTCTTGTTTGTGTCTTTAAGTTGTAGTTTTTATCAGAGCAAATTTGATTGAAAAATGTCTTTTGTTCTAGGTGTACAGAATCTTGTTCATTTACACATATACATATATCTATTGATCTTTGGGTCCTTTTCCATGTCGGTTATTACAGAGTGTTGAGTAGACCACTCTTGGTATTCCATAGGTCTTTGGGGATTATATTTTTTATATGTATTAGTATATGTGTGTTAACCCCAATATCCTAATTTATCCATTCCTCACACCATTTCTTTGGCTTAACCATAAGTTGTCTTCTCATTCTGAGATTGTCTTTCTCTATGGAAATATGTTCATTTTTATGAATTTTCAGATAACATAAGGGATATCATAGGACATTTGTCTTTCGCATTCTGACTTACTTCACGTTGTGTGATTATCTCTAGGCTCATCTGTGGTGCTGCATATGCCATTCTTTTATTTTTTTCGTGACTGATATTCCATTCTGTCCATATACCACTTCTTCTCTGTCCATTCACCTGTTTATGGACCTTCTTTTGGCTTCCATGTCGTGGCTATTTCAATATTGCTGCAGTGCACATTTGCCTGCCTCTGTCTTTCCGATTCTGGTGGTCTTAGGTTATAGGCCCAAAAGGTGCCCTGCCGCATCATATGGTAGCTCAATTTTTACCTTTTAAAGCAGCTGCATTCAGTTTTCGTTAGTGCTGTTACCAATTACATCCCACCAGCAGCTAGAAGGTACACAGTTCTCTAAAACCCCTTCAGCATTTCTAGTTTGTAGACTGTTTGCTGATGGTCATTTGACTGGTGTGAGCTGAAACCTTTTTGGAGGTTGGATTTGTATGTGGCTAATAATTCCTTGTACTGAGCTTTAGGCATGTCCATGTTGTTCTTTTCCTTTTTTTTTTAAAGTGTGAGTACAACTTCCCTCTTCATGTTGACTTCTTGAAAGATTTGTCATGTGTTGGATTTTCTTGCCTATTCCCTACCCCAGGGCATTTTTTGAGGGCAGATGCCATTTACAGCCCTGAGTCCTTGTGACTATTAAGCAACCATTAGCACTGGGTTTAAAGCTGCTGTTGTGGGAAACACCCACTAGGCGGCAGCATCATTACGTTCTCAACTCTTGTTATTAGGGCACCAGAGTCTTCCTGGACGTAGTGTTCCGAGGTTGTAAATTAGAGGGGAATGTGCTGGGACAAGCCCCCAGAAGTTTATGTCTCCTTACTTCTGTTTGTTTTTTAATTTAATTTCTATTTCTTATCGGAGAATATTGGATTAGAGTGTTGTGATTGTCTGGCTGTACAGAATCTGCTCAATGATTCATACATATGTCTGTTCATGTTCGGATTCTGTTACCATGTGTCTTATTACAGAATGTTGAGTAGACCTCGCATGGTATTTGGTAGGTGTTTTGTCATTATATATTTTATATGTATTGGTGATTATATAATTCATAGAGTTTATATGTTATATGTTTCTATACATTTAACATACATTAGTATATGTATGTTAGCCCCATAATCCTAATTTATCCATCCTCCCACCTTTCATTTTGGTTAACCATTAGTTTCTTTTATAAGTCTGTGAGTGTCTTTTTCTGTGGAAATATGTCCATTTGTAGCAATCTTAGGATAACAGGTATAAATGATATCATAGGATATTTGTCATTCCCTTTTGACTTACTTAACCTGATATGATTATTTCTAGGCTCATCTGTAGTCCTGAAAACGGCATTTTTCATTTTTTTTCCCGAGGCTACTATTCCATTTAGTCCGTATACCACTTCTTCTCTGTCCATTCATCTGTTTATGGACCTTTTTTTGGCTTCCACGTCTTGGCTATTTCAGTAATGCTGCAGTGCACATTTGCCTGCCTCTGTCTTTCCGATTCTGGTGGTCTTAGGTTACAGGCCCAAAAGGTGCCCTGCCGCGTCATATGGTAGCTCAATTTTTACCTTTTAAAGCAGCTCCATTCAGTTTTCGTTAGTGCTCTTACCACTTTACATCCCACCAGCAGCTACAAGGTACACAGTTCTCTAAAATCCCTTCAGCATTTACAGTTTGTAGACTGTTTGCTGATGGTCATTTGACTGGTGTGAGCTGAAACCTTTTTGGAGGTTGGATTTGCATGTGACTAATAATTCCTTATACTGAGCTTTAGGCATGTGCTTTGTATTCTTTTCCTTTTTTTTTTTTAAAGAGTGAGTACAACTTCCCTCTTCATATTGACTTCTTCAAAAACTTGTCAAAGAAAACTTGAATTTTCTTGCCTATTCCCTACCCCAGGGCATTTTTTGAGGGCAGGTGTCATTTACAGCCCTGCAGTCCTTGTGACTCTTAAGCAACCATTAGCACTGGGTTTAAAGCTGCTGTTGTGGGAAACAGCCACAAGGCGGCAGCATTATTACGTTCTCACCTCTTGTTACTAGGGCAACAGAGTCTTCCTGGAGGTAGTGTTCCGAGGTTGTAAATTAGAGAGGAGTGTGCTGGGATAAGCCCCCAGAAGTTTATGTCTCCTTACTTATGTTTGTTTTTTAAATTTAATTTCTCTTTCTTATCGGAGTAAATTCGATTAGAGTGTTGTGATTGTCTGGCTGTACAGAATGTGCTCAATGATTCATACATATGTCTGTTCATCTTCGGATCCTGTTACCATGTAATTTTTTACAGAATGTTGAGTAGACCTCCCTTGGTATTTGGCAGGTGTTTCGTGATTATATATTTTATATGTATTGGTGATTATATAATTCATAGAGTTTATATGTTATATGTTTATATACATTTAACATACATTAGTATATGTATGTTATCCCCATAGTCCTAATTTATCCATCCTCCCACCTTTCATTTTGGCGAACCATTCGTTCGTTTTATAAGTCTGTGAGTGTCTTTTTCTGTGGAAATATGTTCATTGGTAGAAATCTTAGGATAACATGTATAAATGATATCATAGGATATTTGTTATTCCCTTTTGAATAACTTAACCTAATATGATTATTTCTAGGCTCATCTGTAGTCCTGAAAACGGCACTGTTCATTTTTTTCTGAGGCTACTATTCCATTCGGTACGTATACCACTTCTTCTTTGTCCATTTATCTGATGATGGACATTTTGTTTGTATCCATGTCTTAGCTATTGTAAATACTGCTGCAATACACGATTTTCCATCCCGTGTCTTTTTGATTCTGGCTTTCACAAGTGACAGGCCCAATAGTGGGCCTTCCGGATCATATGGTGACTCAATTTTTACCTTTAAACGCACTGCCATTCTGTTCCTATTATTGGCTGTTACCAGTTTACATCCCACTTAGACCGAGAGGTTACACTATTCTCCACAACTTCTTCAACATCTATTGTTTGTTGACTTTTTGCTGATGGTCATTGTGACTGGTGTTAGGTGATACCTTTGTGTAGATTGGATTTGCATGCGTCTAATAATTCCTGATGTTTTGCATTTCTCAGTGTCCTTTTCATTTTTTTTAAGATTGAGCTAAACTTACAACTTCAAATTGCCTTCTTGAAAAATTTACCGCGTTTGGATTTTTATGGCCATTCCCTACCCCAGGACATTTTTTGAGGGCATGAGTCATTTACAGCCCTGCCGTCCTTGTGAATATTAGTGACCATGAGCAGTAGATTTAAAGCTGCTCTTTGAGGAAACGGCCTTAGGGTGGCAGCATTTCTAAGTTGCCAACTCTGCTTGCTAGGGAAACAGAACCTTGCTGCAAGTTGTGCTTTGAGGTTGCAGATTAGAGTGGAATGTGCCAGGACAAACCCCGATAAGTTTTAGCCTCCTTAATTCTTGTTTGTGTCTTTAAGTTGTAGTTTTTATCAGAGCAAATTTGATTGAAAAATGTCTTTTGTTCTAGGTGTACAGAATCTTGTTCATTTACACATATACATATATCTATTGATCTTTGGGTCCTTTTCCATGTCGGTTATTACAGAGTGTTGAGTAGACCACTCTTGGTATTCCATAGGTCTTTGGGGATTATATTTTTTATATGTATTAGTATATGTGTGTTAACCCCAATATCCTAATTTATCCATTCCTCACACCATTTCTTTGGCTTAACCATAAGTTGTCTTCTCATTCTGAGATTGTCTTTTTCTATGGAAATATGTTCATTTTTATGAATTTTCAGATAACATAAGGGATATCATAGGACATTTGTCTTTTGCATTCGGACTTACTTCACGTTGTGTGATTATCTCTAGGCTCATCTGTGGTGCTGCATATGCCATTCTTTTATTTTTTTCGTGACTGATATTCCATTCTGTCCATATACCACTTCTTCTCTGTCCATTCATCTGTTTATGGACCTTCTTTTGGCTTCCATGTCGTGGCTATTTCAATATTGCTGCAGTGCACATTTGCCTGCCTCTGTCTTTCCGATTCTGGTGGTCTTAGGTTATAGGCCCAAAAGGTGCCCTGCCGCATCATATGGTAGCTCAATTTTTACCTTTTAAAGCAGCTGCATTCAGTTTTCGTTAGTGCTGTTACCAATTACATCCCACCAGCAGCTAGAAGGTACACAGTTCTCTAAAACCCCTTCAGCATTTCTAGTTTGTAGACTGTTTGCTGATGGTCATTTGACTGGTGTGAGCTGAAACCTTTTTGGAGGTTGGATTTGTATGTGGCTAATAATTCCTTGTACTGAGCTTTAGGCATGTCCATGTTGTTCTTTTCCTTTTTTTTTTAAAGTGTGAGTACAACTTCCCTCTTCATGTTGACTTCTTGAAAGATTTGTCATGTGTTGGATTTTCTTGCCTATTCCCTACCCCAGGGCATTTTTTGAGGGCAGATGCCATTTACAGCCCTGAGTCCTTGTGACTATTAAGCAACCATTAGCACTGGGTTTAAAGCTGCTGTTGTGGGAAACACCCACTAGGCGGCAGCATCATTACGTTCTCAACTCTTGTTATTAGGGCACCAGAGTCTTCCTGGACGTAGTGTTCCGAGGTTGTAAATTAGAGGGGAATGTGCTGGGACAAGCCCCCAGAAGTTTATGTCTCCTTACTTCTGTTTGTTTTTTAATTTAATTTCTATTTCTTATCGGAGAATATTGGATTAGAGTGTTGTGATTGTCTGGCTGTACAGAATCTGCTCAATGATTCATACATATGTCTGTTCATGTTCGGATTCTGTTACCATGTGTCTTATTACAGAATGTTGAGTAGACCTCGCATGGTATTTGGTAGGTGTTTTGTCATTATATATTTTATATGTATTGGTGATTATATAATTCATAGAGTTTATATGTTATATGTTTCTATACATTTAACATACATTAGTATATGTATGTTAGCCCCATAATCCTAATTTATCCATCCTCCCACCTTTCATTTTGGTTAACCATTAGTTTCTTTTATAAGTCTGTGAGTGTCTTTTTCTGTGGAAATATGTCCATTTGTAGCAATCTTAGGATAACAGGTATAAATGATATCATAGGATATTTGTCATTCCCTTTTGACTTACTTAACCTGATATGATTATTTCTAGGCTCATCTGTAGTCCTGAAAACGGCATTTTTCATTTTTTTTCCCGAGGCTACTATTCCATTTAGTCCGTATACCACTTCTTCTCTGTCCATTCATCTGTTTATGGACCTTTTTTTGGCTTCCACGTCTTGGCTATTTCAGTAATGCTGCAGTGCACATTTGCCTGCCTCTGTCTTTCCGATTCTGGTGGTCTTAGGTTACAGGCCCAAAAGGTGCCCTGCCGCGTCATATGGTAGCTCAATTTTTACCTTTTAAAGCAGCTCCATTCAGTTTTCGTTAGTGCTCTTACCACTTTACATCCCACCAGCAGCTACAAGGTACACAGTTCTCTAAAATCCCTTCAGCATTTACAGTTTGTAGACTGTTTGCTGATGGTCATTTGACTGGTGTGAGCTGAAACCTTTTTGGAGGTTGGATTTGCATGTGACTAATAATTCCTTATACTGAGCTTTAGGCATGTGCTTTGTATTCTTTTCCTTTTTTTTTTTTAAAGAGTGAGTACAACTTCCCTCTTCATATTGACTTCTTCAAAAACTTGTCAAAGAAAACTTGAATTTTCTTGCCTATTCCCTACCCCAGGGCATTTTTTGAGGGCAGGTGTCATTTACAGCCCTGCAGTCCTTGTGACTCTTAAGCAACCATTAGCACTGGGTTTAAAGCTGCTGTTGTGGGAAACAGCCACAAGGCGGCAGCATTATTACGTTCTCACCTCTTGTTACTAGGGCAACAGAGTCTTCCTGGAGGTAGTGTTCCGAGGTTGTAAATTAGAGAGGAGTGTGCTGGGATAAGCCCCCAGAAGTTTATGTCTCCTTACTTATGTTTGTTTTTTAAATTTAATTTCTCTTTCTTATCGGAGTAAATTCGATTAGAGTGTTGTGATTGTCTGGCTGTACAGAATGTGCTCAATGATTCATACATATGTCTGTTCATCTTCGGATCCTGTTACCATGTAATTTTTTACAGAATGTTGAGTAGACCTCCCTTGGTATTTGGCAGGTGTTTCGTGATTATATATTTTATATGTATTGGTGATTATATAATTCATAGAGTTTATATGTTATATGTTTATATACATTTAACATACATTAGTATATGTATGTTATCCCCATAGTCCTAATTTATCCATCCTCCCACCTTTCATTTTGGCGAACCATTCGTTCGTTTTATAAGTCTGTGAGTGTCTTTTTCTGTGGAAATATGTTCATTGGTAGAAATCTTAGGATAACATGTATAAATGATATCATAGGATATTTGTTATTCCCTTTTGAATAACTTAACCTAATATGATTATTTCTAGGCTCATCTGTAGTCCTGAAAACGGCACTGTTCATTTTTTTCTGAGGCTACTATTCCATTCGGTACGTATACCACTTCTTCTTTGTCCATTTATCTGATGATGGACATTTTGTTTGTATCCATGTCTTAGCTATTGTAAATACTGCTGCAATACACGATTTTCCATCCCGTGTCTTTTTGATTCTGGCTTTCACAAGTGACAGGCCCAATAGTGGGCCTTCCGGATCATATGGTGACTCAATTTTTACCTTTAAACGCACTGCCATTCTGTTCCTATTATTGGCTGTTACCAGTTTACATCCCACTTAGACCGAGAGGTTACACTATTCTCCACAACTTCTTCAACATCTATTGTTTGTTGACTTTTTGCTGATGGTCATTGTGACTGGTGTTAGGTGATACCTTTGTGTAGATTGGATTTGCATGCGTCTAATAATTCCTGATGTTTTGCATTTCTCAGTGTCCTTTTCATTTTTTTTAAGATTGAGCTAAACTTACAACTTCAAATTGCCTTCTTGAAAAATTTACCGCGTTTGGATTTTTATGGCCATTCCCTACCCCAGGACATTTTTTGAGGGCATGAGTCATTTACAGCCCTGCCGTCCTTGTGAATATTAGTGACCATGAGCAGTAGATTTAAAGCTGCTCTTTGAGGAAACGGCCTTAGGGTGGCAGCATTTCTAAGTTGCCAACTCTGCTTGCTAGGGAAACAGAGCCTTGCTGCAAGTTGTGCTTTGAGGTTGCAGATTAGAGTGGAATGTGCCAGGACAAACCCCGATAAGTTTTAGCCTCCTTAATTCTTGTTTGTGTCTTTAAGTTGTAGTTTTTATCAGAGCAAATTTGATTGAAAAATGTCTTTTGTTCTAGGTGTACAGAATCTTGTTCATTTACACATATACATATATCTATTGATCTTTGGGTCCTTTTCCATGTCGGTTATTACAGAGTGTTGAGTAGACCACTCTTGGTATTCCATAGGTCTTTGGGGATTATATTTTTTATATGTATTAGTATATGTGTGTTAACCCCAATATCCTAATTTATCCATTCCTCACACCATTTCTTTGGCTTAACCATAAGTTGTCTTCTCATTCTGAGATTGTCTTTTTCTATGGAAATATGTTCATTTTTATGAATTTTCAGATAACATAAGGGATATCATAGGACATTTGTCTTTTGCATTCTGACTTACTTCACGTTGTGTGATTATCTCTAGGCTCATCTGTGGTGCTGCATATGCCATTCTTTTATTTTTTTCGTGACTGATATTCCATTCTGTCCATATACCACTTCTTCTCTGTCCATTCATCTGTTTATGGACCTTCTTTTGGCTTCCATGTCGTGGCTATTTCAATATTGCTGCAGTGCACATTTGCCTGCCTCTGTCTTTCCGATTCTGGTGGTCTTAGGTTATAGGCCCAAAAGGTGCCCTGCCGCATCATATGGTAGCTCAATTTTTACCTTTTAAAGCAGCTGCATTCAGTTTTCGTTAGTGCTGTTACCAATTACATCCCACCAGCAGCTAGAAGGTACACAGTTCTCTAAAACCCCTTCAGCATTTCTAGTTTGTAGACTGTTTGCTGATGGTCATTTGACTGGTGTGAGCTGAAACCTTTTTGGAGGTTGGATTTGTATGTGGCTAATAATTCCTTGTACTGAGCTTTAGGCATGTCCATGTTGTTCTTTTCCTTTTTTTTTTAAAGTGTGAGTACAACTTCCCTCTTCATGTTGACTTCTTGAAAGATTTGTCATGTGTTGGATTTTCTTGCCTATTCCCTACCCCAGGGCATTTTTTGAGGGCAGATGCCATTTACAGCCCTGAGTCCTTGTGACTATTAAGCAACCATTAGCACTGGGTTTAAAGCTGCTGTTGTGGGAAACACCCACTAGGCGGCAGCATCATTACGTTCTCAACTCTTGTTATTAGGGCACCAGAGTCTTCCTGGACGTAGTGTTCCGAGGTTGTAAATTAGAGGGGAATGTGCTGGGACAAGCCCCCAGAAGTTTATGTCTCCTTACTTCTGTTTGTTTTTTAATTTAATTTCTATTTCTTATCGGAGAATATTGGATTAGAGTGTTGTGATTGTCTGGCTGTACAGAATCTGCTCAATGATTCATACATATGTCTGTTCATGTTCGGATTCTGTTACCATGTGTCTTATTACAGAATGTTGAGTAGACCTCGCATGGTATTTGGTAGGTGTTTTGTCATTCTATATTTTATATGTATTGGTGATTATATAATTCATAGAGTTTATATGTTATATGTTTCTATACATTTAACATACATTAGTATATGTATGTTAGCCCCATAATCCTAATTTATCCATCCTCCCACCTTTCATTTTGGTTAACCATTAGTTTCTTTTATAAGTCTGTGAGTGTCTTTTTCTGTGGAAATATGTCCATTTGTAGCAATCTTAGGATAACAGGTATAAATGATATCATAGGATATTTGTCATTCCCTTTTGACTTACTTAACCTGATATGATTATTTCTAGGCTCATCTGTAGTCCTGAAAACGGCATTTTTCATTTTTTTTCCCGAGGCTACTATTCCATTTAGTCCGTATACCACTTCTTCTTTGTCCATTCATCTGTTTATGGACCTTTTTTTGGCTTCCACGTCTTGGCTATTTCAGTAATGCTGCAGTGCACATTTGCCTGCCTCTGTCTTTCCGATTCTGGTGGTCTTAGGTTACAGGCCCAAAAGGTGCCCTGCCGCGTCATATGGTAGCTCAATTTTTACCTTTTAAAGCAGCTCCATTCAGTTTTCGTTAGTGCTCTTACCACTTTACATCCCACCAGCAGCTACAAGGTACACAGTTCTCTAAAATCCCTTCAGCATTTACAGTTTGTAGACTGTTTGCTGATGGTCATTTGACTGGTGTGAGCTGAAACCTTTTTGGAGGTTGGATTTGCATGTGACTAATAATTCCTTATACTGAGCTTTAGGCATGTGCTTTTTATTCTTTTCCTTTTTTTTTTTAAAGAGTGAGTACAACTTCCCTCTTCATATTGACTTCTTCAAAAACTTGTCAAAGACAACTTGAATTTTCTTGCCTATTCCCTACCCCAGGGCATTTTTTGAGGGCAGGTGTCATTTACAGCCCTGCAGTCCTTGTGACTCTTAAGCAACCATTAGCACTGGGTTTAAAGCTGCTGTTGTGGGAAACAGCCACAAGGCGGCAGCATTATTACGTTCTCACCTCTTGTTACTAGGGCAACAGAGTCTTCCTGGAGGTAGTGTTCCGAGGTTGTAAATTAGAGAGGAGTGTGCTGGGATAAGCCCCCAGAAGTTTATGTCTCCTTACTTATGTTTGTTTTTTAAATTTAATTTCTCTTTCTTATCGGAGTAAATTCGATTAGAGTGTTGTGATTGTCTGGCTGTACAGAATGTGCTCAATGATTCATACATATGTCTGTTCATCTTCGGATCCTGTTACCATGTAATTTTTTACAGAATGTTGAGTAGACCTCCCTTGGTATTTGGCAGGTGTTTCGTGATTATATATTTTATATGTATTGGTGATTATATAATTCATAGAGTTTATATGTTATATGTTTATATACATTTAACATACATTAGTATATGTATGTTATCCCCATAGTCCTAATTTATCCATCCTCCCACCTTTCATTTTGGCGAACCATTCGTTCGTTTTATAAGTCTGTGAGTGTCTTTTTCTGTGGAAATATGTTCATTGGTAGAAATCTTAGGATAACATGTATAAATGATATCATAGGATATTTGTTATTCCCTTTTGAATAACTTAACCTAATATGATTATTTCTAGGCTCATCTGTAGTCCTGAAAACGGCACTGTTCATTTTTTTCTGAGGCTACTATTCCATTCGGTACGTATACCACTTCTTCTTTGTCCATTTATCTGATGATGGACATTTTGTTTGTATCCATGTCTTAGCTATTGTAAATACTGCTGCAATACACGATTTTCCATCCCGTGTCTTTTTGATTCTGGCTTTCACAAGTGACAGGCCCAATAGTGGGCCTTCCGGATCATATGGTGACTCAATTTTTACCTTTAAACGCACTGCCATTCTGTTCCTATTATTGGCTGTTACCAGTTTACATCCCACTTAGACCGAGAGGTTACACTATTCTCCACAACTTCTTCAACATCTATTGTTTGTTGACTTTTTGCTGATGGTCATTGTGACTGGTGTTAGGTGATACCTTTGTGTAGATTGGATTTGCATGCGTCTAATAATTCCTGATGTTTTGCATTTCTCAGTGTCCTTTTCATTTTTTTTAAGATTGAGCTAAACTTACAACTTCAAATTGCCTTCTTGAAAAATTTACCGCGTTTGGATTTTTATGGCCATTCCCTACCCCAGGACATTTTTTGAGGGCATGAGTCATTTACAGCCCTGCCGTCCTTGTGAATATTAGTGACCATGAGCAGTAGATTTAAAGCTGCTCTTTGAGGAAACGGCCTTAGGGTGGCAGCATTTCTAAGTTGCCAACTCTGCTTGCTAGGGAAACAGAACCTTGCTGCAAGTTGTGCTTTGAGGTTGCAGATTAGAGTGGAATGTGCCAGGACAAACCCCGATAAGTTTTAGCCTCCTTAATTCTTGTTTGTGTCTTTAAGTTGTAGTTTTTATCAGAGCAAATTTGATTGAAAAATGTCTTTTGTTCTAGGTGTACAGAATCTTGTTCATTTACACATATACATATATCTATTGATCTTTGGGTCCTTTTCCATGTCGGTTATTACAGAGTGTTGAGTAGACCACTCTTGGTATTCCATAGGTCTTTGGGGATTATATTTTTTATATGTATTAGTATATGTGTGTTAACCCCAATATCCTAATTTATCCATTCCTCACACCATTTCTTTGGCTTAACCATAAGTTGTCTTCTCATTCTGAGATTGTCTTTTTCTATGGAAATATGTTCATTTTTATGAATTTTCAGATAACATAAGGGATATCATAGGACATTTGTCTTTTGCATTCGGACTTACTTCACGTTGTGTGATTATCTCTAGGCTCATCTGTGGTGCTGCATATGCCATTCTTTTATTTTTTTCGTGACTGATATTCCATTCTGTCCATATACCACTTCTTCTCTGTCCATTCATCTGTTTATGGACCTTCTTTTGGCTTCCATGTCGTGGCTATTTCAATATTGCTGCAGTGCACATTTGCCTGCCTCTGTCTTTCCGATTCTGGTGGTCTTAGGTTATAGGCCCAAAAGGTGCCCTGCCGCATCATATGGTAGCTCAATTTTTACCTTTTAAAGCAGCTGCATTCAGTTTTCGTTAGTGCTGTTACCAATTACATCCCACCAGCAGCTAGAAGGTACACAGTTCTCTAAAACCCCTTCAGCATTTCTAGTTTGTAGACTGTTTGCTGATGGTCATTTGACTGGTGTGAGCTGAAACCTTTTTGGAGGTTGGATTTGTATGTGGCTAATAATTCCTTGTACTGAGCTTTAGGCATGTCCATGTTGTTCTTTTCCTTTTTTTTTTAAAGTGTGAGTACAACTTCCCTCTTCATGTTGACTTCTTGAAAGATTTGTCATGTGTTGGATTTTCTTGCCTATTCCCTACCCCAGGGCATTTTTTGAGGGCAGATGCCATTTACAGCCCTGAGTCCTTGTGACTATTAAGCAACCATTAGCACTGGGTTTAAAGCTGCTGTTGTGGGAAACACCCACTAGGCGGCAGCATCATTACGTTCTCAACTCTTGTTATTAGGGCACCAGAGTCTTCCTGGACGTAGTGTTCCGAGGTTGTAAATTAGAGGGGAATGTGCTGGGACAAGCCCCCAGAAGTTTATGTCTCCTTACTTCTGTTTGTTTTTTAATTTAATTTCTATTTCTTATCGGAGAATATTGGATTAGAGTGTTGTGATTGTCTGGCTGTACAGAATCTGCTCAATGATTCATACATATGTCTGTTCATGTTCGGATTCTGTTACCATGTGTCTTATTACAGAATGTTGAGTAGACCTCGCATGGTATTTGGTAGGTGTTTTGTCATTCTATATTTTATATGTATTGGTGATTATATAATTCATAGAGTTTATATGTTATATGTTTCTATACATTTAACATACATTAGTATATGTATGTTAGCCCCATAATCCTAATTTATCCATCCTCCCACCTTTCATTTTGGTTAACCATTAGTTTCTTTTATAAGTCTGTGAGTGTCTTTTTCTGTGGAAATATGTCCATTTGTAGCAATCTTAGGATAACAGGTATAAATGATATCATAGGATATTTGTCATTCCCTTTTGACTTACTTAACCTGATATGATTATTTCTAGGCTCATCTGTAGTCCTGAAAACGGCATTTTTCATTTTTTTTCCCGAGGCTACTATTCCATTTAGTCCGTATACCACTTCTTCTCTGTCCATTCATCTGTTTATGGACCTTTTTTTGGCTTCCACGTCTTGGCTATTTCAGTAATGCTGCAGTGCACATTTGCCTGCCTCTGTCTTTCCGATTCTGGTGGTCTTAGGTTACAGGCCCAAAAGGTGCCCTGCCGCGTCATATGGTAGCTCAATTTTTACCTTTTAAAGCAGCTCCATTCAGTTTTCGTTAGTGCTCTTACCACTTTACATCCCACCAGCAGCTACAAGGTACACAGTTCTCTAAAATCCCTTCAGCATTTACAGTTTGTAGACTGTTTGCTGATGGTCATTTGACTGGTGTGAGCTGAAACCTTTTTGGAGGTTGGATTTGCATGTGACTAATAATTCCTTATACTGAGCTTTAGGCATGTGCTTTTTATTCTTTTCCTTTTTTTTTTTTAAAGAGTGAGTACAACTTCCCTCTTCATATTGACTTCTTCAAAAACTTGTCAAAGACAACTTGAATTTTCTTGCCTATTCCCTACCCCAGGGCATTTTTTGAGGGCAGGTGTCATTTACAGCCCTGCAGTCCTTGTGACTCTTAAGCAACCATTAGCACTGGGTTTAAAGCTGCTGTTGTGGGAAACAGCCACAAGGCGGCAGCATTATTACGTTCTCACCTCTTGTTACTAGGGCAACAGAGTCTTCCTGGAGGTAGTGTTCCGAGGTTGTAAATTAGAGAGGAGTGTGCTGGGATAAGCCCCCAGAAGTTTATGTCTCCTTACTTATGTTTGTTTTTTAAATTTAATTTCTCTTTCTTATCGGAGTAAATTCGATTAGAGTGTTGTGATTGTCTGGCTGTACAGAATGTGCTCAATGATTCATACATATGTCTGTTCATCTTCGGATCCTGTTACCATGTAATTTTTTACAGAATGTTGAGTAGACCTCCCTTGGTATTTGGCAGGTGTTTCGTGATTATATATTTTATATGTATTGGTGATTATATAATTCATAGAGTTTATATGTTATATGTTTATATACATTTAACATACATTAGTATATGTATGTTATCCCCATAGTCCTAATTTATCCATCCTCCCACCTTTCATTTTGGCGAACCATTCGTTCGTTTTATAAGTCTGTGAGTGTCTTTTTCTGTGGAAATATGTTCATTGGTAGAAATCTTAGGATAACATGTATAAATGATATCATAGGATATTTGTTATTCCCTTTTGAATAACTTAACCTAATATGATTATTTCTAGGCTCATCTGTAGTCCTGAAAACGGCACTGTTCATTTTTTTCTGAGGCTACTATTCCATTCGGTACGTATACCACTTCTTCTTTGTCCATTTATCTGATGATGGACATTTTGTTTGTATCCATGTCTTAGCTATTGTAAATACTGCTGCAATACACGATTTTCCATCCCGTGTCTTTTTGATTCTGGCTTTCACAAGTGACAGGCCCAATAGTGGGCCTTCCGGATCATATGGTGACTCAATTTTTACCTTTAAACGCACTGCCATTCTGTTCCTATTATTGGCTGTTACCAGTTTACATCCCACTTAGACCGAGAGGTTACACTATTCTCCACAACTTCTTCAACATCTATTGTTTGTTGACTTTTTGCTGATGGTCATTGTGACTGGTGTTAGGTGATACCTTTGTGTAGATTGGATTTGCATGCGTCTAATAATTCCTGATGTTTTGCATTTCTCAGTGTCCTTTTCATTTTTTTTAAGATTGAGCTAAACTTACAACTTCAAATTGCCTTCTTGAAAAATTTACCGCGTTTGGATTTTTATGGCCATTCCCTACCCCAGGACATTTTTTGAGGGCATGAGTCATTTACAGCCCTGCCGTCCTTGTGAATATTAGTGACCATGAGCAGTAGATTTAAAGCTGCTCTTTGAGGAAACGGCCTTAGGGTGGCAGCATTTCTAAGTTGCCAACTCTGCTTGCTAGGGAAACAGAACCTTGCTGCAAGTTGTGCTTTGAGGTTGCAGATTAGAGTGGAATGTGCCAGGACAAACCCCGATAAGTTTTAGCCTCCTTAATTCTTGTTTGTGTCTTTAAGTTGTAGTTTTTATCAGAGCAAATTTGATTGAAAAATGTCTTTTGTTCTAGGTGTACAGAATCTTGTTCATTTACACATATACATATATCTATTGATCTTTGGGTCCTTTTCCATGTCGGTTATTACAGAGTGTTGAGTAGACCACTCTTGGTATTCCATAGGTCTTTGGGGATTATATTTTTTATATGTATTAGTATATGTGTGTTAACCCCAATATCCTAATTTATCCATTCCTCACACCATTTCTTTGGCTTAACCATAAGTTGTCTTCTCATTCTGAGATTGTCTTTTTCTATGGAAATATGTTCATGTTTATGAATTTTCAGATAACATAAGGGATATCATAGGACATTTGTCTTTTGCATTCGGACTTACTTCACGTTGTGTGATTATCTCTAGGCTCATCTGTGGTGCTGCATATGCCATTCTTTTATTTTTTTCGTGACTGATATTCCATTCTGTCCATATACCACTTCTTCTCTGTCCATTCATCTGTTTATGGACCTTCTTTTGGCTTCCATGTCGTGGCTATTTCAATATTGCTGCAGTGCACATTTGCCTGCCTCTGTCTTTCCGATTCTGGTGGTCTTAGGTTATAGGCCCAAAAGGTGCCCTGCCGCATCATATGGTAGCTCAATTTTTACCTTTTAAAGCAGCTGCATTCAGTTTTCGTTAGTGCTGTTACCAATTACATCCCACCAGCAGCTAGAAGGTACACAGTTCTCTAAAACCCCTTCAGCATTTCTAGTTTGTAGACTGTTTGCTGATGGTCATTTGACTGGTGTGAGCTGAAACCTTTTTGGAGGTTGGATTTGTATGTGGCTAATAATTCCTTGTACTGAGCTTTAGGCATGTCCATGTTGTTCTTTTCCTTTTTTTTTTAAAGTGTGAGTACAACTTCCCTCTTCATGTTGACTTCTTGAAAGATTTGTCATGTGTTGGATTTTCTTGCCTATTCCCTACCCCAGGGCATTTTTTGAGGGCAGATGCCATTTACAGCCCTGAGTCCTTGTGACTATTAAGCAACCATTAGCACTGGGTTTAAAGCTGCTGTTGTGGGAAACACCCACTAGGCGGCAGCATCATTACGTTCTCAACTCTTGTTATTAGGGCACCAGAGTCTTCCTGGACGTAGTGTTCCGAGGTTGTAAATTAGAGGGGAATGTGCTGGGACAAGCCCCCAGAAGTTTATGTCTCCTTACTTCTGTTTGTTTTTTAATTTAATTTCTATTTCTTATCGGAGAATATTGGATTAGAGTGTTGTGATTGTCTGGCTGTACAGAATCTGCTCAATGATTCATACATATGTCTGTTCATGTTCGGATTCTGTTACCATGTGTCTTATTACAGAATGTTGAGTAGACCTCGCATGGTATTTGGTAGGTGTTTTGTCATTATATATTTTATATGTATTGGTGATTATATAATTCATAGAGTTTATATGTTATATGTTTCTATACATTTAACATACATTAGTATATGTATGTTAGCCCCATAATCCTAATTTATCCATCCTCCCACCTTTCATTTTGGTTAACCATTAGTTTCTTTTATAAGTCTGTGAGTGTCTTTTTCTGTGGAAATATGTCCATTTGTAGCAATCTTAGGATAACAGGTATAAATGATATCATAGGATATTTGTCATTCCCTTTTGACTTACTTAACCTGATATGATTATTTCTAGGCTCATCTGTAGTCCTGAAAACGGCATTTTTCATTTTTTTTCCCGAGGCTACTATTCCATTTAGTCCGTATACCACTTCTTCTCTGTCCATTCATCTGTTTATGGACCTTTTTTTGGCTTCCACGTCTTGGCTATTTCAGTAATGCTGCAGTGCACATTTGCCTGCCTCTGTCTTTCCGATTCTGGTGGTCTTAGGTTACAGGCCCAAAAGGTGCCCTGCCGCGTCATATGGTAGCTCAATTTTTACCTTTTAAAGCAGCTCCATTCAGTTTTCGTTAGTGCTCTTACCACTTTACATCCCACCAGCAGCTACAAGGTACACAGTTCTCTAAAATCCCTTCAGCATTTACAGTTTGTAGACTGTTTGCTGATGGTCATTTGACTGGTGTGAGCTGAAACCTTTTTGGAGGTTGGATTTGCATGTGACTAATAATTCCTTATACTGAGCTTTAGGCATGTGCTTTTTATTCTTTTCCTTTTTTTTTTTTAAAGAGTGAGTACAACTTCCCTCTTCATATTGACTTCTTCAAAAACTTGTCAAAGACAACTTGAATTTTCTTGCCTATTCCCTACCCCAGGGCATTTTTTGAGGGCAGGTGTCATTTACAGCCCTGCAGTCCTTGTGACTCTTAAGCAACCATTAGCACTGGGTTTAAAGCTGCTGTTGTGGGAAACAGCCACAAGGCGGCAGCATTATTACGTTCTCACCTCTTGTTACTAGGGCAACAGAGTCTTCCTGGAGGTAGTGTTCCGAGGTTGTAAATTAGAGAGGAGTGTGCTGGGATAAGCCCCCAGAAGTTTATGTCTCCTTACTTATGTTTGTTTTTTAAATTTAATTTCTCTTTCTTATCGGAGTAAATTCGATTAGAGTGTTGTGATTGTCTGGCTGTACAGAATGTGCTCAATGATTCATACATATGTCTGTTCATCTTCGGATCCTGTTACCATGTAATTTTTTACAGAATGTTGAGTAGACCTCCCTTGGTATTTGGCAGGTGTTTCGTGATTATATATTTTATATGTATTGGTGATTATATAATTCATAGAGTTTATATGTTATATGTTTATATACATTTAACATACATTAGTATATGTATGTTATCCCCATAGTCCTAATTTATCCATCCTCCCACCTTTCATTTTGGCGAACCATTCGTTCGTTTTATAAGTCTGTGAGTGTCTTTTTCTGTGGAAATATGTTCATTGGTAGAAATCTTAGGATAACATGTATAAATGATATCATAGGATATTTGTTATTCCCTTTTGAATAACTTAACCTAATATGATTATTTCTAGGCTCATCTGTAGTCCTGAAAACGGCACTGTTCATTTTTTTCTGAGGCTACTATTCCATTCGGTACGTATACCACTTCTTCTTTGTCCATTTATCTGATGATGGACATTTTGTTTGTATCCATGTCTTAGCTATTGTAAATACTGCTGCAATACACGATTTTCCATCCCGTGTCTTTTTGATTCTGGCTTTCACAAGTGACAGGCCCAATAGTGGGCCTTCCGGATCATATGGTGACTCAATTTTTACCTTTAAACGCACTGCCATTCTGTTCCTATTATTGGCTGTTACCAGTTTACATCCCACTTAGACCGAGAGGTTACACTATTCTCCACAACTTCTTCAACATCTATTGTTTGTTGACTTTTTGCTGATGGTCATTGTGACTGGTGTTAGGTGATACCTTTGTGTAGATTGGATTTGCATGCGTCTAATAATTCCTGATGTTTTGCATTTCTCAGTGTCCTTTTCATTTTTTTTAAGATTGAGCTAAACTTACAACTTCAAATTGCCTTCTTGAAAAATTTACCGCGTTTGGATTTTTATGGCCATTCCCTACCCCAGGACATTTTTTGAGGGCATGAGTCATTTACAGCCCTGCCGTCCTTGTGAATATTAGTGACCATGAGCAGTAGATTTAAAGCTGCTCTTTGAGGAAACGGCCTTAGGGTGGCAGCATTTCTAAGTTGCCAACTCTGCTTGCTAGGGAAACAGAGCCTTGCTGCAAGTTGTGCTTTGAGGTTGCAGATTAGAGTGGAATGTGCCAGGACAAACCCCGATAAGTTTTAGCCTCCTTAATTCTTGTTTGTGTCTTTAAGTTGTAGTTTTTATCAGAGCAAATTTGATTGAAAAATGTCTTTTGTTCTAGGTGTACAGAATCTTGTTCATTTACACATATACATATATCTATTGATCTTTGGGTTCTTTTCCATGTCGGTTATTACAGAGTGTTGAGTAGACCACTCTTGGTATTCCATAGGTCTTTGGGGATTATATTTTTTATATGTATTAGTATATGTGTGTTAACCCCAATATCCTAATTTATCCATTCCTCACACCATTTCTTTGGCTTAACCATAAGTTTGTCTTCTCATTCTGAGATTGTCTTTCTCTATGGAAATATGTTCATTTTTATGAATTTTCAGATAACATAAGGGATATCATAGGACATTTGTCTTTCGCATTCTGACTTACTTCACGTTGTGTGATTATCTCTAGGCTCATCTGTGGTGCTGCATATGCCATTCTTTTATTTTTTTCGTGACTGATATTCCATTCTGTCCATATACCACTTCTTCTCTGTCCATTCATCTGTTTATGGACCTTCTTTTGGCTTCCATGTCGTGGCTATTTCAATATTGCTGCAGTGCACATTTGCCTGCCTCTGTCTTTCCGATTCTGGTGGTCTTAGGTTATAGGCCCAAAAGGTGCCCTGCCGCATCATATGGTAGCTCAATTTTTACCTTTTAAAGCAGCTGCATTCAGTTTTCGTTAGTGCTGTTACCAATTACATCCCACCAGCAGCTAGAAGGTACACAGTTCTCTAAAACCCCTTCAGCATTTCTAGTTTGTAGGCTGTTTGCTGATGGTCATTTGACTGGTGTGAGCTGAAACCTTTTTGGAGGTTGGATTTGTATGTGGCTAATAATTCCTTGTACTGAGCTTTAGGCATGTCCATGTTGTTCTTTTCCTTTTTTTTTTAAAGTGTGAGTACAACTTCCCTCTTCATGTTGACTTCTTGAAAGATTTGTCATGTGTTGGATTTTCTTGCCTATTCCCTACCCCAGGGCATTTTTTGAGGGCAGATGCCATTTACAGCCCTGAGTCCTTGTGACTATTAAGCAACCATTAGCACTGGGTTTAAAGCTGCTGTTGTGGGAAACACCCACTAGGCGGCAGCATCATTACGTTCTCAACTCTTGTTATTAGGGCACCAGAGTCTTCCTGGACGTAGTGTTCCGAGGTTGTAAATTAGAGGGGAATGTGCTGGGACAAGCCCCCAGAAGTTTATGTCTCCTTACTTCTGTTTGTTTTTTAATTTAATTTCTATTTCTTATCGGAGAATATTGGATTAGAGTGTTGTGATTGTCTGGCTGTACAGAATCTGCTCAATGATTCATACATATGTCTGTTCATGTTCGGATTCTGTTACCATGTGTCTTATTACAGAATGTTGAGTAGACCTCGCATGGTATTTGGTAGGTGTTTTGTCATTATATATTTTATATGTATTGGTGATTATATAATTCATAGAGTTTATATGTTATATGTTTCTATACATTTAACATACATTAGTATATGTATGTTAGCCCCATAATCCTAATTTATCCATCCTCCCACCTTTCATTTTGGTTAACCATTAGTTTCTTTTATAAGTCTGTGAGTGTCTTTTTCTGTGGAAATATGTCCATTTGTAGCAATCTTAGGATAACAGGTATAAATGATATCATAGGATATTTGTCATTCCCTTTTGACTTACTTAACCTGATATGATTATTTCTAGGCTCATCTGTAGTCCTGAAAACGGCATTTTTCATTTTTTTTCCCGAGGCTACTATTCCATTTAGTCCGTATACCACTTCTTCTCTGTCCATTCATCTGTTTATGGACCTTTTTTTGGCTTCCACGTCTTGGCTATTTCAGTAATGCTGCAGTGCACATTTGCCTGCCTCTGTCTTTCCGATTCTGGTGGTCTTAGGTTACAGGCCCAAAAGGTGCCCTGCCGCGTCATATGGTAGCTCAATTTTTACCTTTTAAAGCAGCTCCATTCAGTTTTCGTTAGTGCTCTTACCACTTTACATCCCACCAGCAGCTACAAGGTACACAGTTCTCTAAAATCCCTTCAGCATTTACAGTTTGTAGACTGTTTGCTGATGGTCATTTGACTGGTGTGAGCTGAAACCTTTTTGGAGGTTGGATTTGCATGTGACTAATAATTCCTTATACTGAGCTTTAGGCATGTGCTTTTTATTCTTTTCCTTTTTTTTTTTTAAAGAGTGAGTACAACTTCCCTCTTCATATTGACTTCTTCAAAAACTTGTCAAAGACAACTTGAATTTTCTTGCCTATTCCCTACCCCAGGGCATTTTTTGAGGGCAGGTGTCATTTACAGCCCTGCAGTCCTTGTGACTCTTAAGCAACCATTAGCACTGGGTTTAAAGCTGCTGTTGTGGGAAACAGCCACAAGGCGGCAGCATTATTACGTTCTCACCTCTTGTTACTAGGGCAACAGAGTCTTCCTGGAGGTAGTGTTCCGAGGTTGTAAATTAGAGAGGAGTGTGCTGGGATAAGCCCCCAGAAGTTTATGTCTCCTTACTTATGTTTGTTTTTTAAATTTAATTTCTCTTTCTTATCGGAGTAAATTCGATTAGAGTGTTGTGATTGTCTGGCTGTACAGAATGTGCTCAATGATTCATACATATGTCTGTTCATCTTCGGATCCTGTTACCATGTAATTTTTTACAGAATGTTGAGTAGACCTCCCTTGGTATTTGGCAGGTGTTTCGTGATTATATATTTTATATGTATTGGTGATTATATAATTCATAGAGTTTATATGTTATATGTTTATATACATTTAACATACATTAGTATATGTATGTTATCCCCATAGTCCTAATTTATCCATCCTCCCACCTTTCATTTTGGCGAACCATTCGTTCGTTTTATAAGTCTGTGAGTGTCTTTTTCTGTGGAAATATGTTCATTGGTAGAAATCTTAGGATAACATGTATAAATGATATCATAGGATATTTGTTATTCCCTTTTGAATAACTTAACCTAATATGATTATTTCTAGGCTCATCTGTAGTCCTGAAAACGGCACTGTTCATTTTTTTCTGAGGCTACTATTCCATTCGGTACGTATACCACTTCTTCTTTGTCCATTTATCTGATGATGGACATTTTGTTTGTATCCATGTCTTAGCTATTGTAAATACTGCTGCAATACACGATTTTCCATCCCGTGTCTTTTTGATTCTGGCTTTCACAAGTGACAGGCCCAATAGTGGGCCTTCCGGATCATATGGTGACTCAATTTTTACCTTTAAACGCACTGCCATTCTGTTCCTATTATTGGCTGTTACCAGTTTACATCCCACTTAGACCGAGAGGTTACACTATTCTCCACAACTTCTTCAACATCTATTGTTTGTTGACTTTTTGCTGATGGTCATTGTGACTGGTGTTAGGTGATACCTTTGTGTAGATTGGATTTGCATGCGTCTAATAATTCCTGATGTTTTGCATTTCTCAGTGTCCTTTTCATTTTTTTTAAGATTGAGCTAAACTTACAACTTCAAATTGCCTTCTTGAAAAATTTACCGCGTTTGGATTTTTATGGCCATTCCCTACCCCAGGACATTTTTTGAGGGCATGAGTCATTTACAGCCCTGCCGTCCTTGTGAATATTAGTGACCATGAGCAGTAGATTTAAAGCTGCTCTTTGAGGAAACGGCCTTAGGGTGGCAGCATTTCTAAGTTGCCAACTCTGCTTGCTAGGGAAACAGAACCTTGCTGCAAGTTGTGCTTTGAGGTTGCAGATTAGAGTGGAATGTGCCAGGACAAACCCCGATAAGTTTTAGCCTCCTTAATTCTTGTTTGTGTCTTTAAGTTGTAGTTTTTATCAGAGCAAATTTGATTGAAAAATGTCTTTTGTTCTAGGTGTACAGAATCTTGTTCATTTACACATATACATATATCTATTGATCTTTGGGTCCTTTTCCATGTCGGTTATTACAGAGTGTTGAGTAGACCACTCTTGGTATTCCATAGGTCTTTGGGGATTATATTTTTTATATGTATTAGTATATGTGTGTTAACCCCAATATCCTAATTTATCCATTCCTCACACCATTTCTTTGGCTTAACCATAAGTTGTCTTCTCATTCTGAGATTGTCTTTTTCTATGGAAATATGTTCATTTTTATGAATTTTCAGATAACATAAGGGATATCATAGGACATTTGTCTTTTGCATTCGGACTTACTTCACGTTGTGTGATTATCTCTAGGCTCATCTGTGGTGCTGCATATGCCATTCTTTTATTTTTTTCGTGACTGATATTCCATTCTGTCCATATACCACTTCTTCTCTGTCCATTCATCTGTTTATGGACCTTCTTTTGGCTTCCATGTCGTGGCTATTTCAATATTGCTGCAGTGCACATTTGCCTGCCTCTGTCTTTCCGATTCTGGTGGTCTTAGGTTATAGGCCCAAAAGGTGCCCTGCCGCATCATATGGTAGCTCAATTTTTACCTTTTAAAGCAGCTGCATTCAGTTTTCGTTAGTGCTGTTACCAATTACATCCCACCAGCAGCTAGAAGGTACACAGTTCTCTAAAACCCCTTCAGCATTTCTAGTTTGTAGACTGTTTGCTGATGGTCATTTGACTGGTGTGAGCTGAAACCTTTTTGGAGGTTGGATTTGTATGTGGCTAATAATTCCTTGTACTGAGCTTTAGGCATGTCCATGTTGTTCTTTTCCTTTTTTTTTTAAAGTGTGAGTACAACTTCCCTCTTCATGTTGACTTCTTGAAAGATTTGTCATGTGTTGGATTTTCTTGCCTATTCCCTACCCCAGGGCATTTTTTGAGGGCAGATGCCATTTACAGCCCTGAGTCCTTGTGACTATTAAGCAACCATTAGCACTGGGTTTAAAGCTGCTGTTGTGGGAAACACCCACTAGGCGGCAGCATCATTACGTTCTCAACTCTTGTTATTAGGGCACCAGAGTCTTCCTGGACGTAGTGTTCCGAGGTTGTAAATTAGAGGGGAATGTGCTGGGACAAGCCCCCAGAAGTTTATGTCTCCTTACTTCTGTTTGTTTTTTAATTTAATTTCTATTTCTTATCGGAGAATATTGGATTAGAGTGTTGTGATTGTCTGGCTGTACAGAATCTGCTCAATGATTCATACATATGTCTGTTCATGTTCGGATTCTGTTACCATGTGTCTTATTACAGAATGTTGAGTAGACCTCGCATGGTATTTGGTAGGTGTTTTGTCATTATATATTTTATATGTATTGGTGATTATATAATTCATAGAGTTTATATGTTATATGTTTCTATACATTTAACATACATTAGTATATGTATGTTAGCCCCATAATCCTAATTTATCCATCCTCCCACCTTTCATTTTGGTTAACCATTAGTTTCTTTTATAAGTCTGTGAGTGTCTTTTTCTGTGGAAATATGTCCATTTGTAGCAATCTTAGGATAACAGGTATAAATGATATCATAGGATATTTGTCATTCCCTTTTGACTTACTTAACCTGATATGATTATTTCTAGGCTCATCTGTAGTCCTGAAAACGGCATTTTTCATTTTTTTTCCCGAGGCTACTATTCCATTTAGTCCGTATACCACTTCTTCTCTGTCCATTCATCTGTTTATGGACCTTTTTTTGGCTTCCACGTCTTGGCTATTTCAGTAATGCTGCAGTGCACATTTGCCTGCCTCTGTCTTTCCGATTCTGGTGGTCTTAGGTTACAGGCCCAAAAGGTGCCCTGCCGCGTCATATGGTAGCTCAATTTTTACCTTTTAAAGCAGCTCCATTCAGTTTTCGTTAGTGCTCTTACCACTTTACATCCCACCAGCAGCTACAAGGTACACAGTTCTCTAAAATCCCTTCAGCATTTACAGTTTGTAGACTGTTTGCTGATGGTCATTTGACTGGTGTGAGCTGAAACCTTTTTGGAGGTTGGATTTGCATGTGACTAATAATTCCTTATACTGAGCTTTAGGCATGTGCTTTTTATTCTTTTCCTTTTTTTTTTTTAAAGAGTGAGTACAACTTCCCTCTTCATATTGACTTCTTCAAAAACTTGTCAAAGACAACTTGAATTTTCTTGCCTATTCCCTACCCCAGGGCATTTTTTGAGGGCAGGTGTCATTTACAGCCCTGCAGTCCTTGTGACTCTTAAGCAACCATTAGCACTGGGTTTAAAGCTGCTGTTGTGGGAAACAGCCACAAGGCGGCAGCATTATTACGTTCTCACCTCTTGTTACTAGGGCAACAGAGTCTTCCTGGAGGTAGTGTTCCGAGGTTGTAAATTAGAGAGGAGTGTGCTGGGATAAGCCCCCAGAAGTTTATGTCTCCTTACTTATGTTTGTTTTTTAAATTTAATTTCTCTTTCTTATCGGAGTAAATTCGATTAGAGTGTTGTGATTGTCTGGCTGTACAGAATGTGCTCAATGATTCATACATATGTCTGTTCATCTTCGGATCCTGTTACCATGTAATTTTTTACAGAATGTTGAGTAGACCTCCCTTGGTATTTGGCAGGTGTTTCGTGATTATATATTTTATATGTATTGGTGATTATATAATTCATAGAGTTTATATGTTATATGTTTATATACATTTAACATACATTAGTATATGTATGTTATCCCCATAGTCCTAATTTATCCATCCTCCCACCTTTCATTTTGGCGAACCATTCGTTCGTTTTATAAGTCTGTGAGTGTCTTTTTCTGTGGAAATATGTTCATTGGTAGAAATCTTAGGATAACATGTATAAATGATATCATAGGATATTTGTTATTCCCTTTTGAATAACTTAACCTAATATGATTATTTCTAGGCTCATCTGTAGTCCTGAAAACGGCACTGTTCATTTTTTTCTGAGGCTACTATTCCATTCGGTACGTATACCACTTCTTCTTTGTCCATTTATCTGATGATGGACATTTTGTTTGTATCCATGTCTTAGCTATTGTAAATACTGCTGCAATACACGATTTTCCATCCCGTGTCTTTTTGATTCTGGCTTTCACAAGTGACAGGCCCAATAGTGGGCCTTCCGGATCATATGGTGACTCAATTTTTACCTTTAAACGCACTGCCATTCTGTTCCTATTATTGGCTGTTACCAGTTTACATCCCACTTAGACCGAGAGGTTACACTATTCTCCACAACTTCTTCAACATCTATTGTTTGTTGACTTTTTGCTGATGGTCATTGTGACTGGTGTTAGGTGATACCTTTGTGTAGATTGGATTTGCATGCGTCTAATAATTCCTGATGTTTTGCATTTCTCAGTGTCCTTTTCATTTTTTTTAAGATTGAGCTAAACTTACAACTTCAAATTGCCTTCTTGAAAAATTTACCGCGTTTGGATTTTTATGGCCATTCCCTACCCCAGGACATTTTTTGAGGGCATGAGTCATTTACAGCCCTGCCGTCCTTGTGAATATTAGTGACCATGAGCAGTAGATTTAAAGCTGCTCTTTGAGGAAACGGCCTTAGGGTGGCAGCATTTCTAAGTTGCCAACTCTGCTTGCTAGGGAAACAGAACCTTGCTGCAAGTTGTGCTTTGAGGTTGCAGATTAGAGTGGAATGTGCCAGGACAAACCCCGATAAGTTTTAGCCTCCTTAATTCTTGTTTGTGTCTTTAAGTTGTAGTTTTTATCAGAGCAAATTTGATTGAAAAATGTCTTTTGTTCTAGGTGTACAGAATCTTGTTCATTTACACATATACATATATCTATTGATCTTTGGGTCCTTTTCCATGTCGGTTATTACAGAGTGTTGAGTAGACCACTCTTGGTATTCCATAGGTCTTTGGGGATTATATTTTTTATATGTATTAGTATATGTGTGTTAACCCCAATATCCTAATTTATCCATTCCTCACACCATTTCTTTGGCTTAACCATAAGTTGTCTTCTCATTCTGAGATTGTCTTTCTCTATGGAAATATGTTCATTTTTATGAATTTTCAGATAACATAAGGGATATCATAGGACATTTGTCTTTCGCATTCTGACTTACTTCACGTTGTGTGATTATCTCTAGGCTCATCTGTGGTGCTGCATATGCCATTCTTTTATTTTTTTCGTGACTGATATTCCATTCTGTCCATATACCACTTCTTCTCTGTCCATTCACCTGTTTATGGACCTTCTTTTGGCTTCCATGTCGTGGCTATTTCAATATTGCTGCAGTGCACATTTGCCTGCCTCTGTCTTTCCGATTCTGGTGGTCTTAGGTTATAGGCCCAAAAGGTGCCCTGCCGCATCATATGGTAGCTCAATTTTTACCTTTTAAAGCAGCTGCATTCAGTTTTCGTTAGTGCTGTTACCAATTACATCCCACCAGCAGCTAGAAGGTACACAGTTCTCTAAAACCCCTTCAGCATTTCTAGTTTGTAGACTGTTTGCTGATGGTCATTTGACTGGTGTGAGCTGAAACCTTTTTGGAGGTTGGATTTGTATGTGGCTAATAATTCCTTGTACTGAGCTTTAGGCATGTCCATGTTGTTCTTTTCCTTTTTTTTTTAAAGTGTGAGTACAACTTCCCTCTTCATGTTGACTTCTTGAAAGATTTGTCATGTGTTGGATTTTCTTGCCTATTCCCTACCCCAGGGCATTTTTTGAGGGCAGATGCCATTTACAGCCCTGAGTCCTTGTGACTATTAAGCAACCATTAGCACTGGGTTTAAAGCTGCTGTTGTGGGAAACACCCACTAGGCGGCAGCATCATTACGTTCTCAACTCTTGTTATTAGGGCACCAGAGTCTTCCTGGACGTAGTGTTCCGAGGTTGTAAATTAGAGGGGAATGTGCTGGGACAAGCCCCCAGAAGTTTATGTCTCCTTACTTCTGTTTGTTTTTTAATTTAATTTCTATTTCTTATCGGAGAATATTGGATTAGAGTGTTGTGATTGTCTGGCTGTACAGAATCTGCTCAATGATTCATACATATGTCTGTTCATGTTCGGATTCTGTTACCATGTGTCTTATTACAGAATGTTGAGTAGACCTCGCATGGTATTTGGTAGGTGTTTTGTCATTATATATTTTATATGTATTGGTGATTATATAATTCATAGAGTTTATATGTTATATGTTTCTATACATTTAACATACATTAGTATATGTATGTTAGCCCCATAATCCTAATTTATCCATCCTCCCACCTTTCATTTTGGTTAACCATTAGTTTCTTTTATAAGTCTGTGAGTGTCTTTTTCTGTGGAAATATGTCCATTTGTAGCAATCTTAGGATAACAGGTATAAATGATATCATAGGATATTTGTCATTCCCTTTTGACTTACTTAACCTGATATGATTATTTCTAGGCTCATCTGTAGTCCTGAAAACGGCATTTTTCATTTTTTTTCCCGAGGCTACTATTCCATTTAGTCCGTATACCACTTCTTCTCTGTCCATTCATCTGTTTATGGACCTTTTTTTGGCTTCCACGTCTTGGCTATTTCAGTAATGCTGCAGTGCACATTTGCCTGCCTCTGTCTTTCCGATTCTGGTGGTCTTAGGTTACAGGCCCAAAAGGTGCCCTGCCGCGTCATATGGTAGCTCAATTTTTACCTTTTAAAGCAGCTCCATTCAGTTTTCGTTAGTGCTCTTACCACTTTACATCCCACCAGCAGCTACAAGGTACACAGTTCTCTAAAATCCCTTCAGCATTTACAGTTTGTAGACTGTTTGCTGATGGTCATTTGACTGGTGTGAGCTGAAACCTTTTTGGAGGTTGGATTTGCATGTGACTAATAATTCCTTATACTGAGCTTTAGGCATGTGCTTTTTATTCTTTTCCTTTTTTTTTTTTAAAGAGTGAGTACAACTTCCCTCTTCATATTGACTTCTTCAAAAACTTGTCAAAGACAACTTGAATTTTCTTGCCTATTCCCTACCCCAGGGCATTTTTTGAGGGCAGGTGTCATTTACAGCCCTGCAGTCCTTGTGACTCTTAAGCAACCATTAGCACTGGGTTTAAAGCTGCTGTTGTGGGAAACAGCCACAAGGCGGCAGCATTATTACGTTCTCACCTCTTGTTACTAGGGCAACAGAGTCTTCCTGGAGGTAGTGTTCCGAGGTTGTAAATTAGAGAGGAGTGTGCTGGGATAAGCCCCCAGAAGTTTATGTCTCCTTACTTATGTTTGTTTTTTAAATTTAATTTCTCTTTCTTATCGGAGTAAATTCGATTAGAGTGTTGTGATTGTCTGGCTGTACAGAATGTGCTCAATGATTCATACATATGTCTGTTCATCTTCGGATCCTGTTACCATGTAATTTTTTACAGAATGTTGAGTAGACCTCCCTTGGTATTTGGCAGGTGTTTCGTGATTATATATTTTATATGTATTGGTGATTATATAATTCATAGAGTTTATATGTTATATGTTTATATACATTTAACATACATTAGTATATGTATGTTATCCCCATAGTCCTAATTTATCCATCCTCCCACCTTTCATTTTGGCGAACCATTCGTTCGTTTTATAAGTCTGTGAGTGTCTTTTTCTGTGGAAATATGTTCATTGGTAGAAATCTTAGGATAACATGTATAAATGATATCATAGGATATTTGTTATTCCCTTTTGAATAACTTAACCTAATATGATTATTTCTAGGCTCATCTGTAGTCCTGAAAACGGCACTGTTCATTTTTTTCTGAGGCTACTATTCCATTCGGTACGTATACCACTTCTTCTTTGTCCATTTATCTGATGATGGACATTTTGTTTGTATCCATGTCTTAGCTATTGTAAATACTGCTGCAATACACGATTTTCCATCCCGTGTCTTTTTGATTCTGGCTTTCACAAGTGACAGGCCCAATAGTGGGCCTTCCGGATCATATGGTGACTCAATTTTTACCTTTAAACGCACTGCCATTCTGTTCCTATTATTGGCTGTTACCAGTTTACATCCCACTTAGACCGAGAGGTTACACTATTCTCCACAACTTCTTCAACATCTATTGTTTGTTGACTTTTTGCTGATGGTCATTGTGACTGGTGTTAGGTGATACCTTTGTGTAGATTGGATTTGCATGCGTCTAATAATTCCTGATGTTTTGCATTTCTCAGTGTCCTTTTCATTTTTTTTAAGATTGAGCTAAACTTACAACTTCAAATTGCCTTCTTGAAAAATTTACCGCGTTTGGATTTTTATGGCCATTCCCTACCCCAGGACATTTTTTGAGGGCATGAGTCATTTACAGCCCTGCCGTCCTTGTGAATATTAGTGACCATGAGCAGTAGATTTAAAGCTGCTCTTTGAGGAAACGGCCTTAGGGTGGCAGCATTTCTAAGTTGCCAACTCTGCTTGCTAGGGAAACAGAGCCTTGCTGCAAGTTGTGCTTTGAGGTTGCAGATTAGAGTGGAATGTGCCAGGACAAACCCCGATAAGTTTTAGCCTCCTTAATTCTTGTTTGTGTCTTTAAGTTGTAGTTTTTATCAGAGCAAATTTGATTGAAAAATGTCTTTTGTTCTAGGTGTACAGAATCTTGTTCATTTACACATATACATATATCTATTGATCTTTGGGTCCTTTTCCATGTCGGTTATTACAGAGTGTTGAGTAGACCACTCTTGGTATTCCATAGGTCTTTGGGGATTATATTTTTTATATGTATTAGTATATGTGTGTTAACCCCAATATCCTAATTTATCCATTCCTCACACCATTTCTTTGGCTTAACCATAAGTTGTCTTCTCATTCTGAGATTGTCTTTTTCTATGGAAATATGTTCATTTTTATGAATTTTCAGATAACATAAGGGATATCATAGGACATTTGTCTTTTGCATTCGGACTTACTTCACGTTGTGTGATTATCTCTAGGCTCATCTGTGGTGCTGCATATGCCATTCTTTTATTTTTTTCGTGACTGATATTCCATTCTGTCCATATACCACTTCTTCTCTGTCCATTCATCTGTTTATGGACCTTCTTTTGGCTTCCATGTCGTGGCTATTTCAATATTGCTGCAGTGCACATTTGCCTGCCTCTGTCTTTCCGATTCTGGTGGTCTTAGGTTATAGGCCCAAAAGGTGCCCTGCCGCATCATATGGTAGCTCAATTTTTACCTTTTAAAGCAGCTGCATTCAGTTTTCGTTAGTGCTGTTACCAATTACATCCCACCAGCAGCTAGAAGGTACACAGTTCTCTAAAACCCCTTCAGCATTTCTAGTTTGTAGACTGTTTGCTGATGGTCATTTGACTGGTGTGAGCTGAAACCTTTTTGGAGGTTGGATTTGTATGTGGCTAATAATTCCTTGTACTGAGCTTTAGGCATGTCCATGTTGTTCTTTTCCTTTTTTTTTTAAAGTGTGAGTACAACTTCCCTCTTCATGTTGACTTCTTGAAAGATTTGTCATGTGTTGGATTTTCTTGCCTATTCCCTACCCCAGGGCATTTTTTGAGGGCAGATGCCATTTACAGCCCTGAGTCCTTGTGACTATTAAGCAACCATTAGCACTGGGTTTAAAGCTGCTGTTGTGGGAAACACCCACTAGGCGGCAGCATCATTACGTTCTCAACTCTTGTTATTAGGGCACCAGAGTCTTCCTGGACGTAGTGTTCCGAGGTTGTAAATTAGAGGGGAATGTGCTGGGACAAGCCCCCAGAAGTTTATGTCTCCTTACTTCTGTTTGTTTTTTAATTTAATTTCTATTTCTTATCGGAGAATATTGGATTAGAGTGTTGTGATTGTCTGGCTGTACAGAATCTGCTCAATGATTCATACATATGTCTGTTCATGTTCGGATTCTGTTACCATGTGTCTTATTACAGAATGTTGAGTAGACCTCGCATGGTATTTGGTAGGTGTTTTGTCATTATATATTTTATATGTATTGGTGATTATATAATTCATAGAGTTTATATGTTATATGTTTCTATACATTTAACATACATTAGTATATGTATGTTAGCCCCATAATCCTAATTTATCCATCCTCCCACCTTTCATTTTGGTTAACCATTAGTTTCTTTTATAAGTCTGTGAGTGTCTTTTTCTGTGGAAATATGTCCATTTGTAGCAATCTTAGGATAACAGGTATAAATGATATCATAGGATATTTGTCATTCCCTTTTGACTTACTTAACCTGATATGATTATTTCTAGGCTCATCTGTAGTCCTGAAAACGGCATTTTTCATTTTTTTTCCCGAGGCTACTATTCCATTTAGTCCGTATACCACTTCTTCTTTGTCCATTCATCTGTTTATGGACCTTTTTTTGGCTTCCACGTCTTGGCTATTTCAGTAATGCTGCAGTGCACATTTGCCTGCCTCTGTCTTTCCGATTCTGGTGGTCTTAGGTTACAGGCCCAAAAGGTGCCCTGCCGCGTCATATGGTAGCTCAATTTTTACCTTTTAAAGCAGCTCCATTCAGTTTTCGTTAGTGCTCTTACCACTTTACATCCCACCAGCAGCTACAAGGTACACAGTTCTCTAAAATCCCTTCAGCATTTACAGTTTGTAGACTGTTTGCTGATGGTCATTTGACTGGTGTGAGCTGAAACCTTTTTGGAGGTTGGATTTGCATGTGACTAATAATTCCTTATACTGAGCTTTAGGCATGTGCTTTTTATTCTTTTCCTTTTTTTTTTTAAAGAGTGAGTACAACTTCCCTCTTCATATTGACTTCTTCAAAAACTTGTCAAAGACAACTTGAATTTTCTTGCCTATTCCCTACCCCAGGGCATTTTTTGAGGGCAGGTGTCATTTACAGCCCTGCAGTCCTTGTGACTCTTAAGCAACCATTAGCACTGGGTTTAAAGCTGCTGTTGTGGGAAACAGCCACAAGGCGGCAGCATTATTACGTTCTCACCTCTTGTTACTAGGGCAACAGAGTCTTCCTGGAGGTAGTGTTCCGAGGTTGTAAATTAGAGAGGAGTGTGCTGGGATAAGCCCCCAGAAGTTTATGTCTCCTTACTTATGTTTGTTTTTTAAATTTAATTTCTCTTTCTTATCGGAGTAAATTCGATTAGAGTGTTGTGATTGTCTGGCTGTACAGAATGTGCTCAATGATTCATACATATGTCTGTTCATCTTCGGATCCTGTTACCATGTAATTTTTTACAGAATGTTGAGTAGACCTCCCTTGGTATTTGGCAGGTGTTTCGTGATTATATATTTTATATGTATTGGTGATTATATAATTCATAGAGTTTATATGTTATATGTTTATATACATTTAACATACATTAGTATATGTATGTTATCCCCATAGTCCTAATTTATCCATCCTCCCACCTTTCATTTTGGCGAACCATTCGTTCGTTTTATAAGTCTGTGAGTGTCTTTTTCTGTGGAAATATGTTCATTGGTAGAAATCTTAGGATAACATGTATAAATGATATCATAGGATATTTGTTATTCCCTTTTGAATAACTTAACCTAATATGATTATTTCTAGGCTCATCTGTAGTCCTGAAAACGGCACTGTTCATTTTTTTCTGAGGCTACTATTCCATTCGGTACGTATACCACTTCTTCTTTGTCCATTTATCTGATGATGGACATTTTGTTTGTATCCATGTCTTAGCTATTGTAAATACTGCTGCAATACACGATTTTCCATCCCGTGTCTTTTTGATTCTGGCTTTCACAAGTGACAGGCCCAATAGTGGGCCTTCCGGATCATATGGTGACTCAATTTTTACCTTTAAACGCACTGCCATTCTGTTCCTATTATTGGCTGTTACCAGTTTACATCCCACTTAGACCGAGAGGTTACACTATTCTCCACAACTTCTTCAACATCTATTGTTTGTTGACTTTTTGCTGATGGTCATTGTGACTGGTGTTAGGTGATACCTTTGTGTAGATTGGATTTGCATGCGTCTAATAATTCCTGATGTTTTGCATTTCTCAGTGTCCTTTTCATTTTTTTTAAGATTGAGCTAAACTTACAACTTCAAATTGCCTTCTTGAAAAATTTACCGCGTTTGGATTTTTATGGCCATTCCCTACCCCAGGACATTTTTTGAGGGCATGAGTCATTTACAGCCCTGCCGTCCTTGTGAATATTAGTGACCATGAGCAGTAGATTTAAAGCTGCTCTTTGAGGAAACGGCCTTAGGGTGGCAGCATTTCTAAGTTGCCAACTCTGCTTGCTAGGGAAACAGAACCTTGCTGCAAGTTGTGCTTTGAGGTTGCAGATTAGAGTGGAATGTGCCAGGACAAACCCCGATAAGTTTTAGCCTCCTTAATTCTTGTTTGTGTCTTTAAGTTGTAGTTTTTATCAGAGCAAATTTGATTGAAAAATGTCTTTTGTTCTAGGTGTACAGAATCTTGTTCATTTACACATATACATATATCTATTGATCTTTGGGTCCTTTTCCATGTCGGTTATTACAGAGTGTTGAGTAGACCACTCTTGGTATTCCATAGGTCTTTGGGGATTATATTTTTTATATGTATTAGTATATGTGTGTTAACCCCAATATCCTAATTTATCCATTCCTCACACCATTTCTTTGGCTTAACCATAAGTTGTCTTCTCATTCTGAGATTGTCTTTTTCTATGGAAATATGTTCATTTTTATGAATTTTCAGATAACATAAGGGATATCATAGGACATTTGTCTTTCGCATTCTGACTTACTTCACGTTGTGTGATTATCTCTAGGCTCATCTGTGGTGCTGCATATGCCATTCTTTTATTTTTTTCGTGACTGATATTCCATTCTGTCCATATACCACTTCTTCTCTGTCCATTCATCTGTTTATGGACCTTCTTTTGGCTTCCATGTCGTGGCTATTTCAATATTGCTGCAGTGCACATTTGCCTGCCTCTGTCTTTCCGATTCTGGTGGTCTTAGGTTATAGGCCCAAAAGGTGCCCTGCCGCATCATATGGTAGCTCAATTTTTACCTTTTAAAGCAGCTGCATTCAGTTTTCGTTAGTGCTGTTACCAATTACATCCCACCAGCAGCTAGAAGGTACAGAGTTCTCTAAAACCCCTTCAGCATTTCTAGTTTGTAGACTGTTTGCTGATGGTCATTTGACTGGTGTGAGCTGAAACCTTTTTGGAGGTTGGATTTGTATGTGGCTAATAATTCCTTGTACTGAGCTTTAGGCATGTCCATGTTGTTCTTTTCCTTTTTTTTTTAAAGTGTGAGTACAACTTCCCTCTTCATGTTGACTTCTTGAAAGATTTGTCATGTGTTGGATTTTCTTGCCTATTCCCTACCCCAGGGCATTTTTTGAGGGCAGATGCCATTTACAGCCCTGAGTCCTTGTGACTATTAAGCAACCATTAGCACTGGGTTTAAAGCTGCTGTTGTGGGAAACACCCACTAGGCGGCAGCATCATTACGTTCTCAACTCTTGTTATTAGGGCACCAGAGTCTTCCTGGACGTAGTGTTCCGAGGTTGTAAATTAGAGGGGGATGTGCTGGGACAAGCCCCCAGAAGTTTATGTCTCCTTACTTCTGTTTGTTTTTTAATTTAATTTCTATTTCTTATCGGAGAATATTGGATTAGAGTGTTGTGATTGTCTGGCTGTACAGAATCTGCTCAATGATTCATACATATGTCTGTTCATGTTCGGATTCTGTTACCATGTGTCTTATTACAGAATGTTGAGTAGACCTCGCATGGTATTTGGTAGGTGTTTTGTCATTCTATATTTTATATGTATTGGTGATTATATAATTCATAGAGTTTATATGTTATATGTTTCTATACATTTAACATACATTAGTATATGTATGTTAGCCCCATAATCCTAATTTATCCATCCTCCCACCTTTCATTTTGGTTAACCATTAGTTTCTTTTATAAGTCTGTGAGTGTCTTTTTCTGTGGAAATATGTCCATTTGTAGCAATCTTAGGATAACAGGTATAAATGATATCATAGGATATTTGTCATTCCCTTTTGACTTACTTAACCTGATATGATTATTTCTAGGCTCATCTGTAGTCCTGAAAACGGCATTTTTCATTTTTTTTCCCGAGGCTACTATTCCATTTAGTCCGTATACCACTTCTTCTCTGTCCATTCATCTGTTTATGGACCTTTTTTTGGCTTCCACGTCTTGGCTATTTCAGTAATGCTGCAGTGCACATTTGCCTGCCTCTGTCTTTCCGATTCTGGTGGTCTTAGGTTACAGGCCCAAAAGGTGCCCTGCCGCGTCATATGGTAGCTCAATTTTTACCTTTTAAAGCAGCTCCATTCAGTTTTCGTTAGTGCTCTTACCACTTTACATCCCACCAGCAGCTACAAGGTACACAGTTCTCTAAAATCCCTTCAGCATTTACAGTTTGTAGACTGTTTGCTGATGGTCATTTGACTGGTGTGAGCTGAAACCTTTTTGGAGGTTGGATTTGCATGTGACTAATAATTCCTTATACTGAGCTTTAGGCATGTGCTTTTTATTCTTTTCCTTTTTTTTTTTAAAGAGTGAGTACAACTTCCCTCTTCATATTGACTTCTTCAAAAACTTGTCAAAGACAACTTGAATTTTCTTGCCTATTCCCTACCCCAGGGCATTTTTTGAGGGCAGGTGTCATTTACAGCCCTGCAGTCCTTGTGACTCTTAAGCAACCATTAGCACTGGGTTTAAAGCTGCTGTTGTGGGAAACAGCCACAAGGCGGCAGCATTATTACGTTCTCACCTCTTGTTACTAGGGCAACAGAGTCTTCCTGGAGGTAGTGTTCCGAGGTTGTAAATTAGAGAGGAGTGTGCTGGGATAAGCCCCCAGAAGTTTATGTCTCCTTACTTATGTTTGTTTTTTAAATTTAATTTCTCTTTCTTATCGGAGTAAATTCGATTAGAGTGTTGTGATTGTCTGGCTGTACAGAATGTGCTCAATGATTCATACATATGTCTGTTCATCTTCGGATCCTGTTACCATGTAATTTTTTACAGAATGTTGAGTAGACCTCCCTTGGTATTTGGCAGGTGTTTCGTGATTATATATTTTATATGTATTGGTGATTATATAATTCATAGACTTTATATGTTATATGTTTATATACATTTAACATACATTAATATATGTATGTTATCCCCATAGTCCTAATTTATCCATCCTCCCACCTTTCATTTTGGCGAACCATTCGTTCGTTTTATAAGTCTGTGAGTGTCTTTTTCTGTGGAAATATGTTCATTGGTAGAAATCTTAGGATAACATGTATAAATGATATCATAGGATATTTGTTATTCCCTTTTGAATAACTTAACCTAATATGATTATTTCTAGGCTCATCTGTAGTCCTGAAAACGGCACTGTTCATTTTTTTCTGAGGCTACTATTCCATTCGGTACGTATACCACTTCTTCTTTGTCCATTTATCTGATGATGGACATTTTGTTTGTATCCATGTCTTAGCTATTGTAAATACTGCTGCAATACACGATTTTCCATCCCGTGTCTTTTTGATTCTGGCTTTCACAAGTGACAGGCCCAATAGTGGGCCTTCCGGATCATATGGTGACTCAATTTTTACCTTTAAACGCACTGCCATTCTGTTCCTATTATTGGCTGTTACCAGTTTACATCCCACTTAGACCGAGAGGTTACACTATTCTCCACAACTTCTTCAACATCTATTGTTTGTTGACTTTTTGCTGATGGTCATTGTGACTGGTGTTAGGTGATACCTTTGTGTAGATTGGATTTGCATGCGTCTAATAATTCCTGATGTTTTGCATTTCTCAGTGTCCTTTTCATTTTTTTTAAGATTGAGCTAAACTTACAACTTCAAATTGCCTTCTTGAAAAATTTACCGCGTTTGGATTTTTATGGCCATTCCCTACCCCAGGACATTTTTTGAGGGCATGAGTCATTTACAGCCCTGCCGTCCTTGTGAATATTAGTGACCATGAGCAGTAGATTTAAAGCTGCTCTTTGAGGAAACGGCCTTAGGGTGGCAGCATTTCTAAGTTGCCAACTCTGCTTGCTAGGGAAACAGAACCTTGCTGCAAGTTGTGCTTTGAGGTTGCAGATTAGAGTGGAATGTGCCAGGACAAACCCCGATAAGTTTTAGCCTCCTTAATTCTTGTTTGTGTCTTTAAGTTGTAGTTTTTATCAGAGCAAATTTGATTGAAAAATGTCTTTTGTTCTAGGTGTACAGAATCTTGTTCATTTACACATATACATATATCTATTGATCTTTGGGTCCTTTTCCATGTCGGTTATTACAGAGTGTTGAGTAGACCACTCTTGGTATTCCATAGGTCTTTGGGGATTATATTTTTTATATGTATTAGTATATGTGTGTTAACCCCAATATCCTAATTTATCCATTCCTCACACCATTTCTTTGGCTTAACCATAAGTTGTCTTCTCATTCTGAGATTGTCTTTCTCTATGGAAATATGTTCATTTTTATGAATTTTCAGATAACATAAGGGATATCATAGGACATTTGTCTTTCGCATTCTGACTTACTTCACGTTGTGTGATTATCTCTAGGCTCATCTGTGGTGCTGCATATGCCATTCTTTTATTTTTTTCGTGACTGATATTCCATTCTGTCCATATACCACTTCTTCTCTGTCCATTCACCTGTTTATGGACCTTCTTTTGGCTTCCATGTCGTGGCTATTTCAATATTGCTGCAGTGCACATTTGCCTGCCTCTGTCTTTCCGATTCTGGTGGTCTTAGGTTATAGGCCCAAAAGGTGCCCTGCCGCATCATATGGTAGCTCAATTTTTACCTTTTAAAGCAGCTGCATTCAGTTTTCGTTAGTGCTGTTACCAATTACATCCCACTAGCAGCTAGAAGGTACAGAGTTCTCTAAAACCCCTTCAGCATTTCTAGTTTGTAGACTGTTTGCTGATGGTCATTTGACTGGTGTGAGCTGAAACCTTTTTGGAGGTTGGATTTGTATGTGGCTAATAATTCCTTGTACTGAGCTTTAGGCATGTCCATGTTGTTCTTTTCCTTTTTTTTTTAAAGTGTGAGTACAACTTCCCTCTTCATGTTGACTTCTTGAAAGATTTGTCATGTGTTGGATTTTCTTGCCTATTCCCTACCCCAGGGCATTTTTTGAGGGCAGATGCCATTTACAGCCCTGAGTCCTTGTGACTCTTAAGCAACCATTAGCACTGGGTTTAAAGCTGCTGTTGTGGGAAACACCCACTAGGCGGCAGCATCATTACGTTCTCAACTCTTGTTATTAGGGCACCAGAGTCTTCCTGGACGTAGTGTTCCGAGGTTGTAAATTAGAGGGGGATGTGCTGGGACAAGCCCCCAGAAGTTTATGTCTCCTTACTTCTGTTTGTTTTTTAATTTAATTTCTATTTCTTATCGGAGAATATTGGATTAGAGTGTTGTGATTGTCTGGCTGTACAGAATCTGCTCAATGATTCATACATATGTCTGTTCATGTTCGGATTCTGTTACCATGTGTCTTATTACAGAATGTTGAGTAGACCTCGCATGGTATTTGGTAGGTGTTTTGTCATTATATATTTTATATGTATTGGTGATTATATAATTCATAGAGTTTATATGTTATATGTTTCTATACATTTAACATACATTAGTATATGTATGTTAGCCCCATAATCCTAATTTATCCATCCTCCCACCTTTCATTTTGGTTAACCATTAGTTTCTTTTATAAGTCTGTGAGTGTCTTTTTCTGTGGAAATATGTCCATTTGTAGCAATCTTAGGATAACAGGTATAAATGATATCATAGGATATTTGTCATTCCCTTTTGACTTACTTAACCTGATATGATTATTTCTAGGCTCATCTGTAGTCCTGAAAACGGCATTTTTCATTTTTTTTCCCGAGGCTACTATTCCATTTAGTCCGTATACCACTTCTTCTCTGTCCATTCATCTGTTTATGGACCTTTTTTTGGCTTCCACGTCTTGGCTATTTCAGTAATGCTGCAGTGCACATTTGCCTGCCTCTGTCTTTCCGATTCTGGTGGTCTTAGGTTACAGGCCCAAAAGGTGCCCTGCCGCGTCATATGGTAGCTCAATTTTTACCTTTTAAAGCAGCTCCATTCAGTTTTCGTTAGTGCTCTTACCACTTTACATCCCACCAGCAGCTACAAGGTACACAGTTCTCTAAAATCCCTTCAGCATTTACAGTTTGTAGACTGTTTGCTGATGGTCATTTGACTGGTGTGAGCTGAAACCTTTTTGGAGGTTGGATTTGCATGTGACTAATAATTCCTTATACTGAGCTTTAGGCATGTGCTTTTTATTCTTTTCCTTTTTTTTTTTAAAGAGTGAGTACAACTTCCCTCTTCATATTGACTTCTTCAAAAACTTGTCAAAGACAACTTGAATTTTCTTGCCTATTCCCTACCCCAGGGCATTTTTTGAGGGCAGGTGTCATTTACAGCCCTGCAGTCCTTGTGACTCTTAAGCAACCATTAGCACTGGGTTTAAAGCTGCTGTTGTGGGAAACAGCCACAAGGCGGCAGCATTATTACGTTCTCACCTCTTGTTACTAGGGCAACAGAGTCTTCCTGGAGGTAGTGTTCCGAGGTTGTAAATTAGAGAGGAGTGTGCTGGGATAAGCCCCCAGAAGTTTATGTCTCCTTACTTATGTTTGTTTTTTAAATTTAATTTCTCTTTCTTATCGGAGTAAATTCGATTAGAGTGTTGTGATTGTCTGGCTGTACAGAATGTGCTCAATGATTCATACATATGTCTGTTCATCTTCGGATCCTGTTACCATGTAATTTTTTACAGAATGTTGAGTAGACCTCCCTTGGTATTTGGCAGGTGTTTCGTGATTATATATTTTATATGTATTGGTGATTATATAATTCATAGAGTTTATATGTTATATGTTTATATACATTTAACATACATTAGTATATGTATGTTATCCCCATAGTCCTAATTTATCCATCCTCCCACCTTTCATTTTGGCGAACCATTCGTTCGTTTTATAAGTCTGTGAGTGTCTTTTTCTGTGGAAATATGTTCATTGGTAGAAATCTTAGGATAACATGTATAAATGATATCATAGGATATTTGTTATTCCCTTTTGAATAACTTAACCTAATATGATTATTTCTAGGCTCATCTGTAGTCCTGAAAACGGCACTGTTCATTTTTTTCTGAGGCTACTATTCCATTCGGTACGTATACCACTTCTTCTTTGTCCATTTATCTGATGATGGACATTTTGTTTGTATCCATGTCTTAGCTATTGTAAATACTGCTGCAATACACGATTTTCCATCCCGTGTCTTTTTGATTCTGGCTTTCACAAGTGACAGGCCCAATAGTGGGCCTTCCGGATCATATGGTGACTCAATTTTTACCTTTAAACGCACTGCCATTCTGTTCCTATTATTGGCTGTTACCAGTTTACATCCCACTTAGACCGAGAGGTTACACTATTCTCCACAACTTCTTCAACATCTATTGTTTGTTGACTTTTTGTTGATGGTCATTGTGACTGGTGTTAGGTGATACCTTTGTGTAGATTGGATTTGCATGCGTCTAATAATTCCTGATGTTTTGCATTTCTCAGTGTCCTTTTCATTTTTTTTAAGATTGAGCTAAACTTACAACTTCAAATTGCCTTCTTGAAAAATTTACCGCGTTTGGATTTTTATGGCCATTCCCTACCCCAGGACATTTTTTGAGGGCATGAGTCATTTACAGCCCTGCCGTCCTTGTGAATATTAGTGACCATGAGCAGTAGATTTAAAGCTGCTCTTTGAGGAAACGGCCTTAGGGTGGCAGCATTTCTAAGTTGCCAACTCTGCTTGCTAGGGAAACAGAACCTTGCTGCAAGTTGTGCTTTGAGGTTGCAGATTAGAGTGGAATGTGCCAGGACAAACCCCGATAAGTTTTAGCCTCCTTAATTCTTGTTTGTGTCTTTAAGTTGTAGTTTTTATCAGAGCAAATTTGATTGAAAAATGTCTTTTGTTCTAGGTGTACAGAATCTTGTTCATTTACACATATACATATATCTATTGATCTTTGGGTCCTTTTCCATGTCGGTTATTACAGAGTGTTGAGTAGACCACTCTTGGTATTCCATAGGTCTTTGGGGATTATATTTTTTATATGTATTAGTATATGTGTGTTAACCCCAATATCCTAATTTATCCATTCCTCACACCATTTCTTTGGCTTAACCATAAGTTGTCTTCTCATTCTGAGATTGTCTTTCTCTATGGAAATATGTTCATTTTTATGAATTTTCAGATAACATAAGGGATATCATAGGACATTTGTCTTTCGCATTCTGACTTACTTCACGTTGTGTGATTATCTCTAGGCTCATCTGTGGTGCTGCATATGCCATTCTTTTATTTTTTTCGTGACTGATATTCCATTCTGTCCATATACCACTTCTTCTCTGTCCATTCACCTGTTTATGGACCTTCTTTTGGCTTCCATGTCGTGGCTATTTCAATATTGCTGCAGTGCACATTTGCCTGCCTCTGTCTTTCCGATTCTGGTGGTCTTAGGTTATAGGCCCAAAAGGTGCCCTGCCGCATCATATGGTAGCTCAATTTTTACCTTTTAAAGCAGCTGCATTCAGTTTTCGTTAGTGCTGTTACCAATTACATCCCACTAGCAGCTAGAAGGTACAGAGTTCTCTAAAACCCCTTCAGCATTTCTAGTTTGTAGACTGTTTGCTGATGGTCATTTGGCTGGTGTGAGCTGAAACCTTTTTGGAGGTTGGATTTGTATGTGGCTAATAATTCCTTGTACTGAGCTTTAGGCATGTCCATGTTGTTCTTTTCCTTTTTTTTTTAAAGTGTGAGTACAACTTCCCTCTTCATGTTGACTTCTTGAAAGATTTGTCATGTGTTGGATTTTCTTGCCTATTCCCTACCCCAGGGCATTTTTTGAGGGCAGATGCCATTTACAGCCCTGAGTCCTTGTGACTCTTAAGCAACCATTAGCACTGGGTTTAAAGCTGCTGTTGTGGGAAACACCCACTAGGCGGCAGCATCATTACGTTCTCAACTCTTGTTATTAGGGCACCAGAGTCTTCCTGGACGTAGTGTTCCGAGGTTGTAAATTAGAGGGGGATGTGCTGGGACAAGCCCCCAGAAGTTTATGTCTCCTTACTTCTGTTTGTTTTTTAATTTAATTTCTATTTCTTATCGGAGAATATTGGATTAGAGTGTTGTGATTGTCTGGCTGTACAGAATCTGCTCAATGATTCATACATATGTCTGTTCATGTTCGGATTCTGTTACCATGTGTCTTATTACAGAATGTTGAGTAGACCTCGCATGGTATTTGGTAGGTGTTTTGTCATTATATATTTTATATGTATTGGTGATTATATAATTCATAGAGTTTATATGTTATATGTTTCTATACATTTAACATACATTAGTATATGTATGTTAGCCCCATAATCCTAATTTATCCATCCTCCCACCTTTCATTTTGGTTAACCATTAGTTTCTTTTATAAGTCTGTGAGTGTCTTTTTCTGTGGAAATATGTCCATTTGTAGCAATCTTAGGATAACAGGTATAAATGATATCATAGGATATTTGTCATTCCCTTTTGACTTACTTAACCTGATATGATTATTTCTAGGCTCATCTGTAGTCCTGAAAACGGCATTTTTCATTTTTTTTCCCGAGGCTACTATTCCATTTAGTCCGTATACCACTTCTTCTCTGTCCATTCATCTGTTTATGGACCTTTTTTTGGCTTCCACGTCTTGGCTATTTCAGTAATGCTGCAGTGCACATTTGCCTGCCTCTGTCTTTCCGATTCTGGTGGTCTTAGGTTACAGGCCCAAAAGGTGCCCTGCCGCGTCATATGGTAGCTCAATTTTTACCTTTTAAAGCAGCTCCATTCAGTTTTCGTTAGTGCTCTTACCACTTTACATCCCACCAGCAGCTACAAGGTACACAGTTCTCTAAAATCCCTTCAGCATTTACAGTTTGTAGACTGTTTGCTGATGGTCATTTGACTGGTGTGAGCTGAAACCTTTTTGGAGGTTGGATTTGCATGTGACTAATAATTCCTTATACTGAGCTTTAGGCATGTGCTTTTTATTCTTTTCCTTTTTTTTTTTAAAGAGTGAGTACAACTTCCCTCTTCATATTGACTTCTTCAAAAACTTGTCAAAGACAACTTGAATTTTCTTGCCTATTCCCTACCCCAGGGCATTTTTTGAGGGCAGGTGTCATTTACAGCCCTGCAGTCCTTGTGACTCTTAAGCAACCATTAGCACTGGGTTTAAAGCTGCTGTTGTGGGAAACAGCCACAAGGCGGCAGCATTATTACGTTCTCACCTCTTGTTACTAGGGCAACAGAGTCTTCCTGGAGGTAGTGTTCCGAGGTTGTAAATTAGAGAGGAGTGTGCTGGGATAAGCCCCCAGAAGTTTATGTCTCCTTACTTATGTTTGTTTTTTAAATTTAATTTCTCTTTCTTATCGGAGTAAATTCGATTAGAGTGTTGTGATTGTCTGGCTGTACAGAATGTGCTCAATGATTCATACATATGTCTGTTCATCTTCGGATCCTGTTACCATGTAATTTTTTACAGAATGTTGAGTAGACCTCCCTTGGTATTTGGCAGGTGTTTCGTGATTATATATTTTATATGTATTGGTGATTATATAATTCATAGAGTTTATATGTTATATGTTTATATACATTTAACATACATTAGTATATGTATGTTATCCCCATAGTCCTAATTTATCCATCCTCCCACCTTTCATTTTGGCGAACCATTCGTTCGTTTTATAAGTCTGTGAGTGTCTTTTTCTGTGGAAATATGTTCATTGGTAGAAATCTTAGGATAACATGTATAAATGATATCATAGGATATTTGTTATTCCCTTTTGAATAACTTAACCTAATATGATTATTTCTAGGCTCATCTGTAGTCCTGAAAACGGCACTGTTCATTTTTTTCTGAGGCTACTATTCCATTCGGTACGTATACCACTTCTTCTTTGTCCATTTATCTGATGATGGACATTTTGTTTGTATCCATGTCTTAGCTATTGTAAATACTGCTGCAATACACGATTTTCCATCCCGTGTCTTTTTGATTCTGGCTTTCACAAGTGACAGGCCCAATAGTGGGCCTTCCGGATCATATGGTGACTCAATTTTTACCTTTAAACGCACTGCCATTCTGTTCCTATTATTGGCTGTTACCAGTTTACATCCCACTTAGACCGAGAGGTTACACTATTCTCCACAACTTCTTCAACATCTATTGTTTGTTGACTTTTTGCTGATGGTCATTGTGACTGGTGTTAGGTGATACCTTTGTGTAGATTGGATTTGCATGCGTCTAATAATTCCTGATGTTTTGCATTTCTCAGTGTCCTTTTCATTTTTTTTAAGATTGAGCTAAACTTACAACTTCAAATTGCCTTCTTGAAAAATTTACCGCGTTTGGATTTTTATGGCCATTCCCTACCCCAGGACATTTTTTGAGGGCATGAGTCATTTACAGCCCTGCCGTCCTTGTGAATATTAGTGACCATGAGCAGTAGATTTAAAGCTGCTCTTTGAGGAAACGGCCTTAGGGTGGCAGCATTTCTAAGTTGCCAACTCTGCTTGCTAGGGAAACAGAACCTTGCTGCAAGTTGTGCTTTGAGGTTGCAGATTAGAGTGGAATGTGCCAGGACAAACCCCGATAAGTTTTAGCCTCCTTAATTCTTGTTTGTGTCTTTAAGTTGTAGTTTTTATCAGAGCAAATTTGATTGAAAAATGTCTTTTGTTCTAGGTGTACAGAATCTTGTTCATTTACACATATACATATATCTATTGATCTTTGGGTCCTTTTCCATGTCGGTTATTACAGAGTGTTGAGTAGACCACTCTTGGTATTCCATAGGTCTTTGGGGATTATATTTTTTATATGTATTAGTATATGTGTGTTAACCCCAATATCCTAATTTATCCATTCCTCACACCATTTCTTTGGCTTAACCATAAGTTGTCTTCTCATTCTGAGATTGTCTTTCTCTATGGAAATATGTTCATTTTTATGAATTTTCAGATAACATAAGGGATATCATAGGACATTTGTCTTTCGCATTCTGACTTACTTCACGTTGTGTGATTATCTCTAGGCTCATCTGTGGTGCTGCATATGCCATTCTTTTATTTTTTTCGTGACTGATATTCCATTCTGTCCATATACCACTTCTTCTCTGTCCATTCACCTGTTTATGGACCTTCTTTTGGCTTCCATGTCGTGGCTATTTCAATATTGCTGCAGTGCACATTTGCCTGCCTCTGTCTTTCCGATTCTGGTGGTCTTAGGTTATAGGCCCAAAAGGTGCCCTGCCGCATCATATGGTAGCTCAATTTTTACCTTTTAAAGCAGCTGCATTCAGTTTTCGTTAGTGCTGTTACCAATTACATCCCACTAGCAGCTAGAAGGTACAGAGTTCTCTAAAACCCCTTCAGCATTTCTAGTTTGTAGACTGTTTGCTGATGGTCATTTGGCTGGTGTGAGCTGAAACCTTTTTGGAGGTTGGATTTGTATGTGGCTAATAATTCCTTGTACTGAGCTTTAGGCATGTCCATGTTGTTCTTTTCCTTTTTTTTTTAAAGTGTGAGTACAACTTCCCTCTTCATGTTGACTTCTTGAAAGATTTGTCATGTGTTGGATTTTCTTGCCTATTCCCTACCCCAGGGCATTTTTTGAGGGCAGATGCCATTTACAGCCCTGAGTCCTTGTGACTCTTAAGCAACCATTAGCACTGGGTTTAAAGCTGCTGTTGTGGGAAACACCCACTAGGCGGCAGCATCATTACGTTCTCAACTCTTGTTATTAGGGCACCAGAGTCTTCCTGGACGTAGTGTTCCGAGGTTGTAAATTAGAGGGGGATGTGCTGGGACAAGCCCCCAGAAGTTTATGTCTCCTTACTTCTGTTTGTTTTTTAATTTAATTTCTATTTCTTATCGGAGAATATTGGATTAGAGTGTTGTGATTGTCTGGCTGTACAGAATCTGCTCAATGATTCATACATATGTCTGTTCATGTTCGGATTCTGTTACCATGTGTCTTATTACAGAATGTTGAGTAGACCTCGCATGGTATTTGGTAGGTGTTTTGTCATTCTATATTTTATATGTATTGGTGATTATATAATTCATAGAGTTTATATGTTATATGTTTCTATACATTTAACATACATTAGTATATGTATGTTAGCCCCATAATCCTAATTTATCCATCCTCCCACCTTTCATTTTGGTTAACCATTAGTTTCTTTTATAAGTCTGTGAGTGTCTTTTTCTGTGGAAATATGTCCATTTGTAGCAATCTTAGGATAACAGGTATAAATGATATCATAGGATATTTGTCATTCCCTTTTGACTTACTTAACCTGATATGATTATTTCTAGGCTCATCTGTAGTCCTGAAAACGGCATTTTTCATTTTTTTTCCCGAGGCTACTATTCCATTTAGTCCGTATACCACTTCTTCTCTGTCCATTCATCTGTTTATGGACCTTTTTTTGGCTTCCACGTCTTGGCTATTTCAGTAATGCTGCAGTGCACATTTGCCTGCCTCTGTCTTTCCGATTCTGGTGGTCTTAGGTTACAGGCCCAAAAGGTGCCCTGCCGCGTCATATGGTAGCTCAATTTTTACCTTTTAAAGCAGCTCCATTCAGTTTTCGTTAGTGCTCTTACCACTTTACATCCCACCAGCAGCTACAAGGTACACAGTTCTCTAAAATCCCTTCAGCATTTACAGTTTGTAGACTGTTTGCTGATGGTCATTTGACTGGTGTGAGCTGAAACCTTTTTGGAGGTTGGATTTGCATGTGACTAATAATTCCTTATACTGAGCTTTAGGCATGTGCTTTTTATTCTTTTCCTTTTTTTTTTTTAAAGAGTGAGTACAACTTCCCTCTTCATATTGACTTCTTCAAAAACTTGTCAAAGAAAACTTGAATTTTCTTGCCTATTCCCTACCCCAGGGCATTTTTTGAGGGCAGGTGTCATTTACAGCCCTGCAGTCCTTGTGACTCTTAAGCAACCATTAGCACTGGGTTTAAAGCTGCTGTTGTGGGAAACAGCCACAAGGCGGCAGCATTATTACGTTCTCACCTCTTGTTACTAGGGCAACAGAGTCTTCCTGGAGGTAGTGTTCCGAGGTTGTAAATTAGAGAGGAGTGTGCTGGGATAAGCCCCCAGAAGTTTATGTCTCCTTACTTATGTTTGTTTTTTAAATTTAATTTCTCTTTCTTATCGGAGTAAATTCGATTAGAGTGTTGTGATTGTCTGGCTGTACAGAATGTGCTCAATGATTCATACATATGTCTGTTCATCTTCGGATCCTGTTACCATGTAATTTTTTACAGAATGTTGAGTAGACCTCCCTTGGTATTTGGCAGGTGTTTCGTGATTATATATTTTATATGTATTGGTGATTATATAATTCATAGAGTTTATATGTTATATGTTTATATACATTTAACATACATTAGTATATGTATGTTATCCCCATAGTCCTAATTTATCCATCCTCCCACCTTTCATTTTGGCGAACCATTCGTTCGTTTTGTAAGTCTGTGAGTGTCTTTTTCTGTGGAAATATGTTCATTGGTAGAAATCTTAGGATAACATGTATAAATGATATCATAGGATATTTGTTATTCCCTTTTGAATAACTTAACCTAATATGATTATTTCTAGGCTCATCTGTAGTCCTGAAAACGGCACTGTTCATTTTTTTCTGAGGCTACTATTCCATTCGGTACGTATACCACTTCTTCTTTGTCCATTTATCTGATGATGGACATTTTGTTTGTATCCATGTCTTAGCTATTGTAAATACTGCTGCAATACACGATTTTCCATCCCGTGTCTTTTTGATTCTGGCTTTCACAAGTGACAGGCCCAATAGTGGGCCTTCCGGATCATATGGTGACTCAATTTTTACCTTTAAACGCACTGCCATTCTGTTCCTATTATTGGCTGTTACCAGTTTACATCCCACTTAGACCGAGAGGTTACACTATTCTCCACAACTTCTTCAACATCTATTGTTTGTTGACTTTTTGCTGATGGTCATTGTGACTGGTGTTAGGTGATACCTTTGTGTAGATTGGATTTGCATGCGTCTAATAATTCCTGATGTTTTGCATTTCTCAGTGTCCTTTTCATTTTTTTTAAGATTGAGCTAAACTTACAACTTCAAATTGCCTTCTTGAAAAATTTACCGCGTTTGGATTTTTATGGCCATTCCCTACCCCAGGACATTTTTTGAGGGCATGAGTCATTTACAGCCCTGCCGTCCTTGTGAATATTAGTGACCATGAGCAGTAGATTTAAAGCTGCTCTTTGAGGAAACGGCCTTAGGGTGGCAGCATTTCTAAGTTGCCAACTCTGCTTGCTAGGGAAACAGAACCTTGCTGCAAGTTGTGCTTTGAGGTTGCAGATTAGAGTGGAATGTGCCAGGACAAACCCCGATAAGTTTTAGCCTCCTTAATTCTTGTTTGTGTCTTTAAGTTGTAGTTTTTATCAGAGCAAATTTGATTGAAAAATGTCTTTTGTTCTAGGTGTACAGAATCTTGTTCATTTACACATATACATATATCTATTGATCTTTGGGTCCTTTTCCATGTCGGTTATTACAGAGTGTTGAGTAGACCACTCTTGGTATTCCATAGGTCTTTGGGGATTATATTTTTTATATGTATTAGTATATGTGTGTTAACCCCAATATCCTAATTTATCCATTCCTCACACCATTTCTTTGGCTTAACCATAAGTTGTCTTCTCATTCTGAGATTGTCTTTCTCTATGGAAATATGTTCATTTTTATGAATTTTCAGATAACATAAGGGATATCATAGGACATTTGTCTTTCGCATTCTGACTTACTTCACGTTGTGTGATTATCTCTAGGCTCATCTGTGGTGCTGCATATGCCATTCTTTTATTTTTTTCGTGACTGATATTCCATTCTGTCCATATACCACTTCTTCTCTGTCCATTCACCTGTTTATGGACCTTCTTTTGGCTTCCATGTCGTGGCTATTTCAATATTGCTGCAGTGCACATTTGCCTGCCTCTGTCTTTCCGATTCTGGTGGTCTTAGGTTATAGGCCCAAAAGGTGCCCTGCCGCATCATATGGTAGCTCAATTTTTACCTTTTAAAGCAGCTGCATTCAGTTTTCGTTAGTGCTGTTACCAATTACATCCCACTAGCAGCTAGAAGGTACAGAGTTCTCTAAAACCCCTTCAGCATTTCTAGTTTGTAGACTGTTTGCTGATGGTCATTTGACTGGTGTGAGCTGAAACCTTTTTGGAGGTTGGATTTGTATGTGGCTAATAATTCCTTGTACTGAGCTTTAGGCATGTCCATGTTGTTCTTTTCCTTTTTTTTTTAAAGTGTGAGTACAACTTCCCTCTTCATGTTGACTTCTTGAAAGATTTGTCATGTGTTGAATTTTCTTGCCTATTCCCTACCCCAGGGCAATTTTTGAGGGCAGATGCCATTTACAGCCCTGAGTCCTTGTGACTATTAAGCAACCATTAGCACTGGGTTTAAAGCTGCTGTTGTGGGAAACACCCACTAGGCGGCAGCATCATTACGTTCTCAAATCTTGTTATTAGGGCACCAGAGTCTTCCTGGACGTAGTGTTCCGAGGTTGTAAATTAGAGGGGAATGTGCTGGGACAAGCCCCCAGAAGTTTATGTCTCCTTACTTCTGTTTGTTTTTTAATTTAATTTCTATTTCTTATCGGAGAATATTGGATTAGAGTGTTGTGATTGTCTGGCTGTACAGAATCTGCTCAATGATTCATACATATGTCTGTTCATGTTCGGATTCTGTTACCATGTGTCTTATTACAGAATGTTGAGTAGACCTCGCATGGTATTTGGTAGGTGTTTTGTCATTATATATTTTATATGTATTGGTGATTATATAATTCATAGAGTTTATATGTTATATGTTTCTATACATTTAACATACATTAGTATATGTATGTTAGCCCCATAATCCTAATTTATCCATCCTCCCACCTTTCATTTTGGTTAACCATTAGTTTCTTTTATAAGTCTGTGAGTGTCTTTTTCTGTGGAAATATGTCCATTTGTAGCAATCTTAGGATAACAGGTATAAATGATATCATAGGATATTTGTCATTCCCTTTTGACTTACTTAACCTGATATGATTATTTCTAGGCTCATCTGTAGTCCTGAAAACGGCATTTTTCATTTTTTTTCCCGAGGCTACTATTCCATTTAGTCCGTATACCACTTCTTCTCTGTCCATTCATCTGTTTATGGACCTTTTTTTGGCTTCCACGTCTTGGCTATTTCAGTAATGCTGCAGTGCACATTTGCCTGCCTCTGTCTTTCCGATTCTGGTGGTCTTAGGTTACAGGCCCAAAAGGTGCCCTGCCGCGTCATATGGTAGCTCAATTTTTACCTTTTAAAGCAGCTCCATTCAGTTTTCGTTAGTGCTCTTACCACTTTACATCCCACCAGCAGCTACAAGGTACACAGTTCTCTAAAATCCCTTCAGCATTTACAGTTTGTAGACTGTTTGCTGATGGTCATTTGACTGGTGTGAGCTGAAACCTTTTTGGAGGTTGGATTTGCATGTGACTAATAATTCCTTATACTGAGCTTTAGGCATGTGCTTTTTATTCTTTTCCTTTTTTTTTTTTAAAGAGTGAGTACAACTTCCCTCTTCATATTGACTTCTTCAAAAACTTGTCAAAGACAACTTGAATTTTCTTGCCTATTCCCTACCCCAGGGCATTTTTTGAGGGCAGGTGTCATTTACAGCCCTGCAGTCCTTGTGACTCTTAAGCAACCATTAGCACTGGGTTTAAAGCTGCTGTTGTGGGAAACAGCCACAAGGCGGCAGCATTATTACGTTCTCACCTCTTGTTACTAGGGCAACAGAGTCTTCCTGGAGGTAGTGTTCCGAGGTTGTAAATTAGAGAGGAGTGTGCTGGGATAAGCCCCCAGAAGTTTATGTCTCCTTACTTATGTTTGTTTTTTAAATTTAATTTCTCTTTCTTATCGGAGTAAATTCGATTAGAGTGTTGTGATTGTCTGGCTGTACAGAATGTGCTCAATGATTCATACATATGTCTGTTCATCTTCGGATCCTGTTACCATGTAATTTTTTACAGAATGTTGAGTAGACCTCCCTTGGTATTTGGCAGGTGTTTCGTGATTATATATTTTATATGTATTGGTGATTATATAATTCATAGAGTTTATATGTTATATGTTTATATACATTTAACATACATTAGTATATGTATGTTATCCCCATAGTCCTAATTTATCCATCCTCCCACCTTTCATTTTGGCGAACCATTCGTTCGTTTTATAAGTCTGTGAGTGTCTTTTTCTGTGGAAATATGTTCATTGGTAGAAATCTTAGGATAACATGTATAAATGATATCATAGGATATTTGTTATTCCCTTTTGAATAACTTAACCTAATATGATTATTTCTAGGCTCATCTGTAGTCCTGAAAACGGCACTGTTCATTTTTTTCTGAGGCTACTATTCCATTCGGTACGTATACCACTTCTTCTTTGTCCATTTATCTGATGATGGACATTTTGTTTGTATCCATGTCTTAGCTATTGTAAATACTGCTGCAATACACGATTTTCCATCCCGTGTCTTTTTGATTCTGGCTTTCACAAGTGACAGGCCCAATAGTGGGCCTTCCGGATCATATGGTGACTCAATTTTTACCTTTAAACGCACTGCCATTCTGTTCCTATTATTGGCTGTTACCAGTTTACATCCCACTTAGACCGAGAGGTTACACTATTCTCCACAACTTCTTCAACATCTATTGTTTGTTGACTTTTTGCTGATGGTCATTGTGACTGGTGTTAGGTGATACCTTTGTGTAGATTGGATTTGCATGCGTCTAATAATTCCTGATGTTTTGCATTTCTCAGTGTCCTTTTCATTTTTTTTAAGATTGAGCTAAACTTACAACTTCAAATTGCCTTCTTGAAAAATTTACCGCGTTTGGATTTTTATGGCCATTCCCTACCCCAGGACATTTTTTGAGGGCATGAGTCATTTACAGCCCTGCCGTCCTTGTGAATATTAGTGACCATGAGCAGTAGATTTAAAGCTGCTCTTTGAGGAAACGGCCTTAGGGTGGCAGCATTTCTAAGTTGCCAACTCTGCTTGCTAGGGAAACAGAACCTTGCTGCAAGTTGTGCTTTGAGGTTGCAGATTAGAGTGGAATGTGCCAGGACAAACCCCGATAAGTTTTAGCCTCCTTAATTCTTGTTTGTGTCTTTAAGTTGTAGTTTTTATCAGAGCAAATTTGATTGAAAAATGTCTTTTGTTCTAGGTGTACAGAATCTTGTTCATTTACACATATACATATATCTATTGATCTTTGGGTCCTTTTCCATGTCGGTTATTACAGAGTGTTGAGTAGACCACTCTTGGTATTCCATAGGTCTTTGGGGATTATATTTTTTATATGTATTAGTATATGTGTGTTAACCCCAATATCCTAATTTATCCATTCCTCACACCATTTCTTTGGCTTAACCATAAGTTGTCTTCTCATTCTGAGATTGTCTTTCTCTATGGAAATATGTTCATTTTTATGAATTTTCAGATAACATAAGGGATATCATAGGACATTTGTCTTTCGCATTCTGACTTACTTCACGTTGTGTGATTATCTCTAGGCTCATCTGTGGTGCTGCATATGCCATTCTTTTATTTTTTTCGTGACTGATATTCCATTCTGTCCATATACCACTTCTTCTCTGTCCATTCATCTGTTTATGGACCTTCTTTTGGCTTCCATGTCGTGGCTATTTCAATATTGCTGCAGTGCACATTTGCCTGCCTCTGTCTTTCCGATTCTGGTGGTCTTAGGTTATAGGCCCAAAAGGTGCCCTGCCGCATCATATGGTAGCTCAATTTTTACCTTTTAAAGCAGCTGCATTCAGTTTTCGTTAGTGCTGTTACCAATTACATCCCACCAGCAGCTAGAAGGTACACAGTTCTCTAAAACCCCTTCAGCATTTCTAGTTTGTAGACTGTTTGCTGATGGTCATTTGACTGGTGTGAGCTGAAACCTTTTTGGAGGTTGGATTTGTATGTGGCTAATAATTCCTTGTACTGAGCTTTAGGCATGTCCATGTTGTTCTTTTCCTTTTTTTTTTAAAGTGTGAGTACAACTTCCCTCTTCATGTTGACTTCTTGAAAGATTTGTCATGTGTTGAATTTTCTTGCCTATTCCCTACCCCAGGGCATTTTTTGAGGGCAGATGCCATTTACAGCCCTGAGTCCTTGTGACTATTAAGCAACCATTAGCACTGGGTTTAAAGCTGCTGTTGTGGGAAACACCCACTAGGCGGCAGCATCATTACGTTCTCAACTCTTGTTATTAGGGCACCAGAGTCTTCCTGGACGTAGTGTTCCGAGGTTGTAAATTAGAGGGGAATGTGCTGGGACAAGCCCCCAGAAGTTTATGTCTCCTTACTTCTGTTTGTTTTTTAATTTAATTTCTATTTCTTATCGGAGAATATTGGATTAGAGTGTTGTGATTGTCTGGCTGTACAGAATCTGCTCAATGATTCATACATATGTCTGTTCATGTTCGGATTCTGTTACCATGTGTCTTATTACAGAATGTTGAGTAGACCTCGCATGGTATTTGGTAGGTGTTTTGTCATTATATATTTTATATGTATTGGTGATTATATAATTCATAGAGTTTATATGTTATATGTTTCTATACATTTAACATACATTAGTATATGTATGTTAGCCCCATAATCCTAATTTATCCATCCTCCCACCTTTCATTTTGGTTAACCATTAGTTTCTTTTATAAGTCTGTGAGTGTCTTTTTCTGTGGAAATATGTCCATTTGTAGCAATCTTAGGATAACAGGTATAAATGATATCATAGGATATTTGTCATTCCCTTTTGACTTACTTAACCTGATATGATTATTTCTAGGCTCATCTGTAGTCCTGAAAACGGCATTTTTCATTTTTTTTCCCGAGGCTACTATTCCATTTAGTCCGTATACCACTTCTTCTCTGTCCATTCATCTGTTTATGGACCTTTTTTTGGCTTCCACGTCTTGGCTATTTCAGTAATGCTGCAGTGCACATTTGCCTGCCTCTGTCTTTCCGATTCTGGTGGTCTTAGGTTACAGGCCCAAAAGGTGCCCTGCCGCGTCATATGGTAGCTCAATTTTTACCTTTTAAAGCAGCTCCATTCAGTTTTCGTTAGTGCTCTTACCACTTTACATCCCACCAGCAGCTACAAGGTACACAGTTCTCTAAAATCCCTTCAGCATTTACAGTTTGTAGACTGTTTGCTGATGGTCATTTGACTGGTGTGAGCTGAAACCTTTTTGGAGGTTGGATTTGCATGTGACTAATAATTCCTTATACTGAGCTTTAGGCATGTGCTTTTTATTCTTTTCCTTTTTTTTTTTTAAAGAGTGAGTACAACTTCCCTCTTCATATTGACTTCTTCAAAAACTTGTCAAAGACAACTTGAATTTTCTTGCCTATTCCCTACCCCAGGGCATTTTTTGAGGGCAGGTGTCATTTACAGCCCTGCAGTCCTTGTGACTCTTAAGCAACCATTAGCACTGGGTTTAAAGCTGCTGTTGTGGGAAACAGCCACAAGGCGGCAGCATTATTACGTTCTCACCTCTTGTTACTAGGGCAACAGAGTCTTCCTGGAGGTAGTGTTCCGAGGTTGTAAATTAGAGAGGAGTGTGCTGGGATAAGCCCCCAGAAGTTTATGTCTCCTTACTTATGTTTGTTTTTTAAATTTAATTTCTCTTTCTTATCGGAGTAAATTCGATTAGAGTGTTGTGATTGTCTGGCTGTACAGAATGTGCTCAATGATTCATACATATGTCTGTTCATCTTCGGATCCTGTTACCATGTAATTTTTTACAGAATGTTGAGTAGACCTCCCTTGGTATTTGGCAGGTGTTTCGTGATTATATATTTTATATGTATTGGTGATTATATAATTCATAGAGTTTATATGTTATATGTTTATATACATTTAACATACATTAGTATATGTATGTTATCCCCATAGTCCTAATTTATCCATCCTCCCACCTTTCATTTTGGCGAACCATTCGTTCGTTTTATAAGTCTGTGAGTGTCTTTTTCTGTGGAAATATGTTCATTGGTAGAAATCTTAGGATAACATGTATAAATGATATCATAGGATATTTGTTATTCCCTTTTGAATAACTTAACCTAATATGATTATTTCTAGGCTCATCTGTAGTCCTGAAAACGGCACTGTTCATTTTTTTCTGAGGCTACTATTCCATTCGGTACGTATACCACTTCTTCTTTGTCCATTTATCTGATGATGGACATTTTGTTTGTATCCATGTCTTAGCTATTGTAAATACTGCTGCAATACACGATTTTCCATCCCGTGTCTTTTTGATTCTGGCTTTCACAAGTGACAGGCCCAATAGTGGGCCTTCCGGATCATATGGTGACTCAATTTTTACCTTTAAACGCACTGCCATTCTGTTCCTATTATTGGCTGTTACCAGTTTACATCCCACTTAGACCGAGAGGTTACACTATTCTCCACAACTTCTTCAACATCTATTGTTTGTTGACTTTTTGCTGATGGTCATTGTGACTGGTGTTAGGTGATACCTTTGTGTAGATTGGATTTGCATGCGTCTAATAATTCCTGATGTTTTGCATTTCTCAGTGTCCTTTTCATTTTTTTTAAGATTGAGCTAAACTTACAACTTCAAATTGCCTTCTTGAAAAATTTACCGCGTTTGGATTTTTATGGCCATTCCCTACCCCAGGACATTTTTTGAGGGCATGAGTCATTTACAGCCCTGCCGTCCTTGTGAATATTAGTGACCATGAGCAGTAGATTTAAAGCTGCTCTTTGAGGAAACGGCCTTAGGGTGGCAGCATTTCTAAGTTGCCAACTCTGCTTGCTAGGGAAACAGAACCTTGCTGCAAGTTGTGCTTTGAGGTTGCAGATTAGAGTGGAATGTGCCAGGACAAACCCCGATAAGTTTTAGCCTCCTTAATTCTTGTTTGTGTCTTTAAGTTGTAGTTTCTATCAAGCAAATTTGATTGAAAAATGTCTTTTGTTCTAGGTGTACAGAATCTTGTTCATTTACACATATACATATATCTATTGATCTTTGGGTCCTTTTCCATGTCGGTTATTACAGAGTGTTGAGTAGACCACTCTTGGTATTCCATAGGTCTTTGGGGATTATATTTTTTATATGTATTAGTATATGTGTGTTAACCCCAATATCCTAATTTATCCATTCCTCACACCATTTCTTTGGCTTAACCATAAGTTGTCTTCTCATTCTGAGATTGTCTTTCTCTATGGAAATATGTTCATTTTTATGAATTTTCAGATAACATAAGGGATATCATAGGACATTTGTCTTTCGCATTCTGACTTACTTCACGTTGTGTGATTATCTCTAGGCTCATCTGTGGTGCTGCATATGCCATTCTTTTATTTTTTTCGTGACTGATATTCCATTCTGTCCATATACCACTTCTTCTCTGTCCATTCACCTGTTTATGGACCTTCTTTTGGCTTCCATGTCGTGGCTATTTCAATATTGCTGCAGTGCACATTTGCCTGCCTCTGTCTTTCCGATTCTGGTGGTCTTAGGTTATAGGCCCAAAAGGTGCCCTGCCGCATCATATGGTAGCTCAATTTTTACCTTTTAAAGCAGCTGCATTCAGTTTTCGTTAGTGCTGTTACCAATTACATCCCACCAGCAGCTAGAAGGTACACAGTTCTCTAAAACCCCTTCAGCATTTCTAGTTTGTAGACTGTTTGCTGATGGTCATTTGACTGGTGTGAGCTGAAACCTTTTTGGAGGTTGGATTTGTATGTGGCTAATAATTCCTTGTACTGAGCTTTAGGCATGTCCATGTTGTTCTTTTCCTTTTTTTTTTAAAGTGTGAGTACAACTTCCCTCTTCATGTTGACTTCTTGAAAGATTTGTCATGTGTTGAATTTTCTTGCCTATTCCCTACCCCAGGGCATTTTTTGAGGGCAGATGCCATTTACAGCCCTGAGTCCTTGTGACTCTTAAGCAACCATTAGCACTGGGTTTAAAGCTGCTGTTGTGGGAAACACCCACTAGGCGGCAGCATCATTACGTTCTCAACTCTTGTTATTAGGGCACCAGAGTCTTCCTGGACGTAGTGTTCCGAGGTTGTAAATTAGAGGGGAATGTGCTGGGACAAGCCCCCAGAAGTTTATGTCTCCTTACTTCTGTTTGTTTTTTAATTTAATTTCTATTTCTTATCGGAGAATATTGGATTAGAGTGTTGTGATTGTCTGGCTGTACAGAATCTGCTCAATGATTCATACATATGTCTGTTCATGTTCGGATTCTGTTACCATGTGTCTTATTACAGAATGTTGAGTAGACCTCGCATGGTATTTGGTAGGTGTTTTGTCATTATATATTTTATATGTATTGGTGATTATATAATTCATAGAGTTTATATGTTATATGTTTCTATACATTTAACATACATTAGTATATGTATGTTAGCCCCATAATCCTAATTTATCCATCCTCCCACCTTTCATTTTGGTTAACCATTAGTTTCTTTTATAAGTCTGTGAGTGTCTTTTTCTGTGGAAATATGTCCATTTGTAGCAATCTTAGGATAACAGGTATAAATGATATCATAGGATATTTGTCATTCCCTTTTGACTTACTTAACCTGATATGATTATTTCTAGGCTCATCTGTAGTCCTGAAAACGGCATTTTTCATTTTTTTTCCCGAGGCTACTATTCCATTTAGTCCGTATACCACTTCTTCTTTGTCCATTCATCTGTTTATGGACCTTTTTTTGGCTTCCACGTCTTGGCTATTTCAGTAATGCTGCAGTGCACATTTGCCTGCCTCTGTCTTTCCGATTCTGGTGGTCTTAGGTTACAGGCCCAAAAGGTGCCCTGCCGCGTCATATGGTAACTCAATTTTTACCTTTTAAAGCAGCTCCATTCAGTTTTCGTTAGTGCTCTTACCACTTTACATCCCAACAGCAGCTACAAGGTACACAGTTCTCTAAAATCCCTTCAGCATTTACAGTTTGTAGACTGTTTGCTGATGGTCATTTGACTGGTGTGAGCTGAAACCTTTTTGGAGGTTGGATTTGCATGTGACTAATAATTCCTTATACTGAGCTTTAGGCATGTGCTTTTTATTCTTTTCCTTTTTTTTTTTTAAAGAGTGAGTACAACTTCCCTCTTCATATTGACTTCTTCAAAAACTTGTCAAAGAAAACTTGAATTTTCTTGCCTATTCCCTACCCCAGGGCATTTTTTGAGGGCAGGTGTCATTTACAGCCCTGCAGTCCTTGTGACTCTTAAGCAACCATTAGCACTGGGTTTAAAGCTGCTGTTGTGGGAAACAGCCACAAGGCGGCAGCATTATTACGTTCTCACCTCTTGTTACTAGGGCAACAGAGTCTTCCTGGAGGTAGTGTTCCGAGGTTGTAAATTAGAGAGGAGTGTGCTGGGATAAGCCCCCAGAAGTTTATGTCTCCTTACTTATGTTTGTTTTTTAAATTTAATTTCTCTTTCTTATCGGAGTAAATTCGATTAGAGTGTTGTGATTGTCTGGCTGTACAGAATGTGCTCAATGATTCATACATATGTCTGTTCATCTTCGGATCCTGTTACCATGTAATTTTTTACAGAATGTTGAGTAGACCTCCCTTGGTATTTGGCAGGTGTTTCGTGATTATATATTTTATATGTATTGGTGATTATATAATTCATAGAGTTTATATGTTATATGTTTATATACATTTAACATACATTAGTATATGTATGTTATCCCCATAGTCCTAATTTATCCATCCTCCCACCTTTCATTTTGGCGAACCATTCGTTCGTTTTATAAGTCTGTGAGTGTCTTTTTCTGTGGAAATATGTTCATTGGTAGAAATCTTAGGATAACATGTATAAATGATATCATAGGATATTTGTTATTCCCTTTTGAATAACTTAACCTAATATGATTATTTCTAGGCTCATCTGTAGTCCTGAAAACGGCACTGTTCATTTTTTTCTGAGGCTACTATTCCATTCGGTACGTATACCACTTCTTCTTTGTCCATTTATCTGATGATGGACATTTTGTTTGTATCCATGTCTTAGCTATTGTAAATACTGCTGCAATACACGATTTTCCATCCCGTGTCTTTTTGATTCTGGCTTTCACAAGTGACAGGCCCAATAGTGGGCCTTCCGGATCATATGGTGACTCAATTTTTACCTTTTAAAGCAGCTGCATTCAGTTTTCGTTAGTGCTGTTACCAATTACATCCCACCAGCAGCTAGAAGGTACACAGTTCTCTAAAACCCCTTCAGCATTTCTAGTTTGTAGACTGTTTGCTGATGGTCATTTGACTGGTGTGAGCTGAAACCTTTTTGGAGGTTGGATTTGTATGTGGCTAATAATTCCTTGTACTGAGCTTTAGGCATGTCCATGTTGTTCTTTTCCTTTTTTTTTTAAAGTGTGAGTACAACTTCCCTCTTCATGTTGACTTCTTGAAAGATTTGTCATGTGTTGAATTTTCTTGCCTATTCCCTACCCCAGGGCATTTTTTGAGGGCAGATGCCATTTACAGCCCTGAGTCCTTGTGACTATTAAGCAACCATTAGCACTGGGTTTAAAGCTGCTGTTGTGGGAAACACCCACTAGGCGGCAGCATCATTACGTTCTCAACTCTTGTTATTAGGGCACCAGAGTCTTCCTGGACGTAGTGTTCCGAGGTTGTAAATTAGAGGGGAATGTGCTGGGACAAGCCCCCAGAAGTTTATGTCTCCTTACTTCTGTTTGTTTTTTAATTTAATTTCTATTTCTTATCGGAGAATATTGGATTAGAGTGTTGTGATTGTCTGGCTGTACAGAATCTGCTCAATGATTCATACATATGTCTGTTCATGTTCGGATTCTGTTACCATGTGTCTTATTACAGAATGTTGAGTAGACCTCGCATGGTATTTGGTAGGTGTTTTGTCATTATATATTTTATATGTATTGGTGATTATATAATTCATAGAGTTTATATGTTATATGTTTCTATACATTTAACATACATTAGTATATGTATGTTAGCCCCATAATCCTAATTTATCCATCCTCCCACCTTTCATTTTGGTTAACCATTAGTTTCTTTTATAAGTCTGTGAGTGTCTTTTTCTGTGGAAATATGTCCATTTGTAGCAATCTTAGGATAACAGGTATAAATGATATCATAGGATATTTGTCATTCCCTTTTGACTTACTTAACCTGATATGATTATTTCTAGGCTCATCTGTAGTCCTGAAAACGGCATTTTTCATTTTTTTTCCCGAGGCTACTATTCCATTTAGTCCGTATACCACTTCTTCTTTGTCCATTCATCTGTTTATGGACCTTTTTTTGGCTTCCACGTCTTGGCTATTTCAGTAATGCTGCAGTGCACATTTGCCTGCCTCTGTCTTTCCGATTCTGGTGGTCTTAGGTTACAGGCCCAAAAGGTGCCCTGCCGCGTCATATGGTAACTCAATTTTTACCTTTTAAAGCAGCTCCATTCAGTTTTCGTTAGTGCTCTTACCACTTTACATCCCACCAGCAGCTACAAGGTACACAGTTCTCTAAAATCCCTTCAGCATTTACAGTTTGTAGACTGTTTGCTGATGGTCATTTGACTGGTGTGAGCTGAAACCTTTTTGGAGGTTGGATTTGCATGTGACTAATAATTCCTTATACTGAGCTTTAGGCATGTGCTTTTTATTCTTTTCCTTTTTTTTTTTTAAAGAGTGAGTACAACTTCCCTCTTCATATTGACTTCTTCAAAAACTTGTCAAAGAAAACTTGAATTTTCTTGCCTATTCCCTACCCCAGGGCATTTTTTGAGGGCAGGTGTCATTTACAGCCCTGCAGTCCTTGTGACTCTTAAGCAACCATTAGCACTGGGTTTAAAGCTGCTGTTGTGGGAAACAGCCACAAGGCGGCAGCATTATTACGTTCTCACCTCTTGTTACTAGGGCAACAGAGTCTTCCTGGAGGTAGTGTTCCGAGGTTGTAAATTAGAGAGGAGTGTGCTGGGATAAGCCCCCAGAAGTTTATGTCTCCTTACTTATGTTTGTTTTTTAAATTTAATTTCTCTTTCTTATCGGAGTAAATTCGATTAGAGTGTTGTGATTGTCTGGCTGTACAGAATGTGCTCAATGATTCATACATATGTCTGTTCATCTTCGGATCCTGTTACCATGTAATTTTTTACAGAATGTTGAGTAGACCTCCCTTGGTATTTGGCAGGTGTTTCGTGATTATATATTTTATATGTATTGGTGATTATATAATTCATAGAGTTTATATGTTATATGTTTATATACATTTAACATACATTAGTATATGTATGTTATCCCCATAGTCCTAATTTATCCATCCTCCCACCTTTCATTTTGGCGAACCATTCGTTCGTTTTGTAAGTCTGTGAGTGTCTTTTTCTGTGGAAATATGTTCATTGGTAGAAATCTTAGGATAACATGTATAAATGATATCATAGGATATTTGTTATTCCCTTTTGAATAACTTAACCTAATATGATTATTTCTAGGCTCATCTGTAGTCCTGAAAACGGCACTGTTCATTTTTTTCTGAGGCTACTATTCCATTCGGTACGTATACCACTTCTTCTTTGTCCATTTATCTGATGATGGACATTTTGTTTGTATCCATGTCTTAGCTATTGTAAATACTGCTGCAATACACGATTTTCCATCCCGTGTCTTTTTGATTCTGGCTTTCACAAGTGACAGGCCCAATAGTGGGCCTTCCGGATCATATGGTGACTCAATTTTTACCTTTAAACGCACTGCCATTCTGTTCCTATTATTGGCTGTTACCAGTTTACATCCCACTTAGACCGAGAGGTTACACTATTCTCCACAACTTCTTCAACATCTATTGTTTGTTGACTTTTTGCTGATGGTCATTGTGACTGGTGTTAGGTGATACCTTTGTGTAGATTGGATTTGCATGCGTCTAATAATTCCTGATGTTTTGCATTTCTCAGTGTCCTTTTCATTTTTTTTAAGATTGAGCTAAACTTACAACTTCAAATTGCCTTCTTGAAAAATTTACCGCGTTTGGATTTTTATGGCCATTCCCTACCCCAGGACATTTTTTGAGGGCATGAGTCATTTACAGCCCTGCCGTCCTTGTGAATATTAGTGACCATGAGCAGTAGATTTAAAGCTGCTCTTTGAGGAAACGGCCTTAGGGTGGCAGCATTTCTAAGTTGCCAACTCTGCTTGCTAGGGAAACAGAACCTTGCTGCAAGTTGTGCTTTGAGGTTGCAGATTAGAGTGGAATGTGCCAGGACAAACCCCGATAAGTTTTAGCCTCCTTAATTCTTGTTTGTGTCTTTAAGTTGTAGTTTTTATCAGAGCAAATTTGATTGAAAAATGTCTTTTGTTCTAGGTGTACAGAATCTTGTTCATTTACACATATACATATATCTATTGATCTTTGGGTCCTTTTCCATGTCGGTTATTACAGAGTGTTGAGTAGACCACTCTTGGTATTCCATAGGTCTTTGGGGATTATATTTTTTATATGTATTAGTATATGTGTGTTAACCCCAATATCCTAATTTATCCATTCCTCACACCATTTCTTTGGCTTAACCATAAGTTGTCTTCTCATTCTGAGATTGTCTTTCTCTATGGAAATATGTTCATTTTTATGAATTTTCAGATAACATAAGGGATATCATAGGACATTTGTCTTTCGCATTCTGACTTACTTCACGTTGTGTGATTATCTCTAGGCTCATCTGTGGTGCTGCATATGCCATTCTTTTATTTTTTTCGTGACTGATATTCCATTCTGTCCATATACCACTTCTTCTCTGTCCATTCACCTGTTTATGGACCTTCTTTTGGCTTCCATGTCGTGGCTATTTCAATATTGCTGCAGTGCACATTTGCCTGCCTCTGTCTTTCCGATTCTGGTGGTCTTAGGTTATAGGCCCAAAAGGTGCCCTGCCGCATCATATGGTAGCTCAATTTTTACCTTTTAAAGCAGCTGCATTCAGTTTTCGTTAGTGCTGTTACCAATTACATCCCACTAGCAGCTAGAAGGTACAGAGTTCTCTAAAACCCCTTCAGCATTTCTAGTTTGTAGACTGTTTGCTGATGGTCATTTGACTGGTGTGAGCTGAAACCTTTTTGGAGGTTGGATTTGTATGTGGCTAATAATTCCTTGTACTGAGCTTTAGGCATGTCCATGTTGTTCTTTTCCTTTTTTTTTTAAAGTGTGAGTACAACTTCCCTCTTCATGTTGACTTCTTGAAAGATTTGTCATGTGTTGAATTTTCTTGCCTATTCCCTACCCCAGGGCAATTTTTGAGGGCAGATGCCATTTACAGCCCTGAGTCCTTGTGACTATTAAGCAACCATTAGCACTGGGTTTAAAGCTGCTGTTGTGGGAAACACCCACTAGGCGGCAGCATCATTACGTTCTCAAATCTTGTTATTAGGGCACCAGAGTCTTCCTGGACGTAGTGTTCCGAGGTTGTAAATTAGAGGGGAATGTGCTGGGACAAGCCCCCAGAAGTTTATGTCTCCTTACTTCTGTTTGTTTTTTAATTTAATTTCTATTTCTTATCGGAGAATATTGGATTAGAGTGTTGTGATTGTCTGGCTGTACAGAATCTGCTCAATGATTCATACATATGTCTGTTCATGTTCGGATTCTGTTACCATGTGTCTTATTACAGAATGTTGAGTAGACCTCGCATGGTATTTGGTAGGTGTTTTGTCATTATATATTTTATATGTATTGGTGATTATATAATTCATAGAGTTTATATGTTATATGTTTCTATACATTTAACATACATTAGTATATGTATGTTAGCCCCATAATCCTAATTTATCCATCCTCCCACCTTTCATTTTGGTTAACCATTAGTTTCTTTTATAAGTCTGTGAGTGTCTTTTTCTGTGGAAATATGTCCATTTGTAGCAATCTTAGGATAACAGGTATAAATGATATCATAGGATATTTGTCATTCCCTTTTGACTTACTTAACCTGATATGATTATTTCTAGGCTCATCTGTAGTCCTGAAAACGGCATTTTTCATTTTTTTTCCCGAGGCTACTATTCCATTTAGTCCGTATACCACTTCTTCTCTGTCCATTCATCTGTTTATGGACCTTTTTTTGGCTTCCACGTCTTGGCTATTTCAGTAATGCTGCAGTGCACATTTGCCTGCCTCTGTCTTTCCGATTCTGGTGGTCTTAGGTTACAGGCCCAAAAGGTGCCCTGCCGCGTCATATGGTAGCTCAATTTTTACCTTTTAAAGCAGCTCCATTCAGTTTTCGTTAGTGCTCTTACCACTTTACATCCCACCAGCAGCTACAAGGTACACAGTTCTCTAAAATCCCTTCAGCATTTACAGTTTGTAGACTGTTTGCTGATGGTCATTTGACTGGTGTGAGCTGAAACCTTTTTGGAGGTTGGATTTGCATGTGACTAATAATTCCTTATACTGAGCTTTAGGCATGTGCTTTTTATTCTTTTCCTTTTTTTTTTTTAAAGAGTGAGTACAACTTCCCTCTTCATATTGACTTCTTCAAAAACTTGTCAAAGACAACTTGAATTTTCTTGCCTATTCCCTACCCCAGGGCATTTTTTGAGGGCAGGTGTCATTTACAGCCCTGCAGTCCTTGTGACTCTTAAGCAACCATTAGCACTGGGTTTAAAGCTGCTGTTGTGGGAAACAGCCACAAGGCGGCAGCATTATTACGTTCTCACCTCTTGTTACTAGGGCAACAGAGTCTTCCTGGAGGTAGTGTTCCGAGGTTGTAAATTAGAGAGGAGTGTGCTGGGATAAGCCCCCAGAAGTTTATGTCTCCTTACTTATGTTTGTTTTTTAAATTTAATTTCTCTTTCTTATCGGAGTAAATTCGATTAGAGTGTTGTGATTGTCTGGCTGTACAGAATGTGCTCAATGATTCATACATATGTCTGTTCATCTTCGGATCCTGTTACCATGTAATTTTTTACAGAATGTTGAGTAGACCTCCCTTGGTATTTGGCAGGTGTTTCGTGATTATATATTTTATATGTATTGGTGATTATATAATTCATAGAGTTTATATGTTATATGTTTATATACATTTAACATACATTAGTATATGTATGTTATCCCCATAGTCCTAATTTATCCATCCTCCCACCTTTCATTTTGGCGAACCATTCGTTCGTTTTATAAGTCTGTGAGTGTCTTTTTCTGTGGAAATATGTTCATTGGTAGAAATCTTAGGATAACATGTATAAATGATATCATAGGATATTTGTTATTCCCTTTTGAATAACTTAACCTAATATGATTATTTCTAGGCTCATCTGTAGTCCTGAAAACGGCACTGTTCATTTTTTTCTGAGGCTACTATTCCATTCGGTACGTATACCACTTCTTCTTTGTCCATTTATCTGATGATGGACATTTTGTTTGTATCCATGTCTTAGCTATTGTAAATACTGCTGCAATACACGATTTTCCATCCCGTGTCTTTTTGATTCTGGCTTTCACAAGTGACAGGCCCAATAGTGGGCCTTCCGGATCATATGGTGACTCAATTTTTACCTTTAAACGCACTGCCATTCTGTTCCTATTATTGGCTGTTACCAGTTTACATCCCACTTAGACCGAGAGGTTACACTATTCTCCACAACTTCTTCAACATCTATTGTTTGTTGACTTTTTGCTGATGGTCATTGTGACTGGTGTTAGGTGATACCTTTGTGTAGATTGGATTTGCATGCGTCTAATAATTCCTGATGTTTTGCATTTCTCAGTGTCCTTTTCATTTTTTTTAAGATTGAGCTAAACTTACAACTTCAAATTGCCTTCTTGAAAAATTTACCGCGTTTGGATTTTTATGGCCATTCCCTACCCCAGGACATTTTTTGAGGGCATGAGTCATTTACAGCCCTGCCGTCCTTGTGAATATTAGTGACCATGAGCAGTAGATTTAAAGCTGCTCTTTGAGGAAACGGCCTTAGGGTGGCAGCATTTCTAAGTTGCCAACTCTGCTTGCTAGGGAAACAGAACCTTGCTGCAAGTTGTGCTTTGAGGTTGCAGATTAGAGTGGAATGTGCCAGGACAAACCCCGATAAGTTTTAGCCTCCTTAATTCTTGTTTGTGTCTTTAAGTTGTAGTTTTTATCAGAGCAAATTTGATTGAAAAATGTCTTTTGTTCTAGGTGTACAGAATCTTGTTCATTTACACATATACATATATCTATTGATCTTTGGGTCCTTTTCCATGTCGGTTATTACAGAGTGTTGAGTAGACCACTCTTGGTATTCCATAGGTCTTTGGGGATTATATTTTTTATATGTATTAGTATATGTGTGTTAACCCCAATATCCTAATTTATCCATTCCTCACACCATTTCTTTGGCTTAACCATAAGTTGTCTTCTCATTCTGAGATTGTCTTTCTCTATGGAAATATGTTCATTTTTATGAATTTTCAGATAACATAAGGGATATCATAGGACATTTGTCTTTCGCATTCTGACTTACTTCACGTTGTGTGATTATCTCTAGGCTCATCTGTGGTGCTGCATATGCCATTCTTTTATTTTTTTCGTGACTGATATTCCATTCTGTCCATATACCACTTCTTCTCTGTCCATTCATCTGTTTATGGACCTTCTTTTGGCTTCCATGTCGTGGCTATTTCAATATTGCTGCAGTGCACATTTGCCTGCCTCTGTCTTTCCGATTCTGGTGGTCTTAGGTTATAGGCCCAAAAGGTGCCCTGCCGCATCATATGGTAGCTCAATTTTTACCTTTTAAAGCAGCTGCATTCAGTTTTCGTTAGTGCTGTTACCAATTACATCCCACCAGCAGCTAGAAGGTACACAGTTCTCTAAAACCCCTTCAGCATTTCTAGTTTGTAGACTGTTTGCTGATGGTCATTTGACTGGTGTGAGCTGAAACCTTTTTGGAGGTTGGATTTGTATGTGGCTAATAATTCCTTGTACTGAGCTTTAGGCATGTCCATGTTGTTCTTTTCCTTTTTTTTTTAAAGTGTGAGTACAACTTCCCTCTTCATGTTGACTTCTTGAAAGATTTGTCATGTGTTGAATTTTCTTGCCTATTCCCTACCCCAGGGCATTTTTTGAGGGCAGATGCCATTTACAGCCCTGAGTCCTTGTGACTATTAAGCAACCATTAGCACTGGGTTTAAAGCTGCTGTTGTGGGAAACACCCACTAGGCGGCAGCATCATTACGTTCTCAACTCTTGTTATTAGGGCACCAGAGTCTTCCTGGACGTAGTGTTCCGAGGTTGTAAATTAGAGGGGAATGTGCTGGGACAAGCCCCCAGAAGTTTATGTCTCCTTACTTCTGTTTGTTTTTTAATTTAATTTCTATTTCTTATCGGAGAATATTGGATTAGAGTGTTGTGATTGTCTGGCTGTACAGAATCTGCTCAATGATTCATACATATGTCTGTTCATGTTCGGATTCTGTTACCATGTGTCTTATTACAGAATGTTGAGTAGACCTCGCATGGTATTTGGTAGGTGTTTTGTCATTATATATTTTATATGTATTGGTGATTATATAATTCATAGAGTTTATATGTTATATGTTTCTATACATTTAACATACATTAGTATATGTATGTTAGCCCCATAATCCTAATTTATCCATCCTCCCACCTTTCATTTTGGTTAACCATTAGTTTCTTTTATAAGTCTGTGAGTGTCTTTTTCTGTGGAAATATGTCCATTTGTAGCAATCTTAGGATAACAGGTATAAATGATATCATAGGATATTTGTCATTCCCTTTTGACTTACTTAACCTGATATGATTATTTCTAGGCTCATCTGTAGTCCTGAAAACGGCATTTTTCATTTTTTTTCCCGAGGCTACTATTCCATTTAGTCCGTATACCACTTCTTCTCTGTCCATTCATCTGTTTATGGACCTTTTTTTGGCTTCCACGTCTTGGCTATTTCAGTAATGCTGCAGTGCACATTTGCCTGCCTCTGTCTTTCCGATTCTGGTGGTCTTAGGTTACAGGCCCAAAAGGTGCCCTGCCGCGTCATATGGTAGCTCAATTTTTACCTTTTAAAGCAGCTCCATTCAGTTTTCGTTAGTGCTCTTACCACTTTACATCCCACCAGCAGCTACAAGGTACACAGTTCTCTAAAATCCCTTCAGCATTTACAGTTTGTAGACTGTTTGCTGATGGTCATTTGACTGGTGTGAGCTGAAACCTTTTTGGAGGTTGGATTTGCATGTGACTAATAATTCCTTATACTGAGCTTTAGGCATGTGCTTTTTATTCTTTTCCTTTTTTTTTTTTAAAGAGTGAGTACAACTTCCCTCTTCATATTGACTTCTTCAAAAACTTGTCAAAGAAAACTTGAATTTTCTTGCCTATTCCCTACCCCAGGGCATTTTTTGAGGGCAGGTGTCATTTACAGCCCTGCAGTCCTTGTGACTCTTAAGCAACCATTAGCACTGGGTTTAAAGCTGCTGTTGTGGGAAACAGCCACAAGGCGGCAGCATTATTACGTTCTCACCTCTTGTTACTAGGGCAACAGAGTCTTCCTGGAGGTAGTGTTCCGAGGTTGTAAATTAGAGAGGAGTGTGCTGGGATAAGCCCCCAGAAGTTTATGTCTCCTTACTTATGTTTGTTTTTTAAATTTAATTTCTCTTTCTTATCGGAGTAAATTCGATTAGAGTGTTGTGATTGTCTGGCTGTACAGAATGTGCTCAATGATTCATACATATGTCTGTTCATCTTCGGATCCTGTTACCATGTAATTTTTTACAGAATGTTGAGTAGACCTCCCTTGGTATTTGGCAGGTGTTTCGTGATTATATATTTTATATGTATTGGTGATTATATAATTCATAGAGTTTATATGTTATATGTTTATATACATTTAACATACATTAGTATATGTATGTTATCCCCATAGTCCTAATTTATCCATCCTCCCACCTTTCATTTTGGCGAACCATTCGTTCGTTTTATAAGTCTGTGAGTGTCTTTTTCTGTGGAAATATGTTCATTGGTAGAAATCTTAGGATAACATGTATAAATGATATCATAGGATATTTGTTATTCCCTTTTGAATAACTTAACCTAATATGATTATTTCTAGGCTCATCTGTAGTCCTGAAAACGGCACTGTTCATTTTTTTCTGAGGCTACTATTCCATTCGGTACGTATACCACTTCTTCTTTGTCCATTTATCTGATGATGGACATTTTGTTTGTATCCATGTCTTAGCTATTGTAAATACTGCTGCAATACACGATTTTCCATCCCGTGTCTTTTTGATTCTGGCTTTCACAAGTGACAGGCCCAATAGTGGGCCTTCCGGATCATATGGTGACTCAATTTTTACCTTTAAACGCACTGCCATTCTGTTCCTATTATTGGCTGTTACCAGTTTACATCCCACTTAGACCGAGAGGTTACACTATTCTCCACAACTTCTTCAACATCTATTGTTTGTTGACTTTTTGCTGATGGTCATTGTGACTGGTGTTAGGTGATACCTTTGTGTAGATTGGATTTGCATGCGTCTAATAATTCCTGATGTTTTGCATTTCTCAGTGTCCTTTTCATTTTTTTTAAGATTGAGCTAAACTTACAACTTCAAATTGCCTTCTTGAAAAATTTACCGCGTTTGGATTTTTATGGCCATTCCCTACCCCAGGACATTTTTTGAGGGCATGAGTCATTTACAGCCCTGCCGTCCTTGTGAATATTAGTGACCATGAGCAGTAGATTTAAAGCTGCTCTTTGAGGAAACGGCCTTAGGGTGGCAGCATTTCTAAGTTGCCAACTCTGCTTGCTAGGGAAACAGAACCTTGCTGCAAGTTGTGCTTTGAGGTTGCAGATTAGAGTGGAATGTGCCAGGACAAACCCCGATAAGTTTTAGCCTCCTTAATTCTTGTTTGTGTCTTTAAGTTGTAGTTTTTATCAGAGCAAATTTGATTGAAAAATGTCTTTTGTTCTAGGTGTACAGAATCTTGTTCATTTACACATATACATATATCTATTGATCTTTGGGTCCTTTTCCATGTCGGTTATTACAGAGTGTTGAGTAGACCACTCTTGGTATTCCATAGGTCTTTGGGGATTATATTTTTTATATGTATTAGTATATGTGTGTTAACCCCAATATCCTAATTTATCCATTCCTCACACCATTTCTTTGGCTTAACCATAAGTTGTCTTCTCATTCTGAGATTGTCTTTCTCTATGGAAATATGTTCATTTTTATGAATTTTCAGATAACATAAGGGATATCATAGGACATTTGTCTTTCGCATTCTGACTTACTTCACGTTGTGTGATTATCTCTAGGCTCATCTGTGGTGCTGCATATGCCATTCTTTTATTTTTTTCGTGACTGATATTCCATTCTGTCCATATACCACTTCTTCTCTGTCCATTCATCTGTTTATGGACCTTCTTTTGGCTTCCATGTCGTGGCTATTTCAATATTGCTGCAGTGCACATTTGCCTGCCTCTGTCTTTCCGATTCTGGTGGTCTTAGGTTATAGGCCCAAAAGGTGCCCTGCCGCATCATATGGTAGCTCAATTTTTACCTTTTAAAGCAGCTGCATTCAGTTTTCGTTAGTGCTGTTACCAATTACATCCCACCAGCAGCTAGAAGGTACACAGTTCTCTAAAACCCCTTCAGCATTTCTAGTTTGTAGACTGTTTGCTGATGGTCATTTGACTGGTGTGAGCTGAAACCTTTTTGGAGGTTGGATTTGTATGTGGCTAATAATTCCTTGTACTGAGCTTTAGGCATGTCCATGTTGTTCTTTTCCTTTTTTTTTTAAAGTGTGAGTACAACTTCCCTCTTCATGTTGACTTCTTGAAAGATTTGTCATGTGTTGAATTTTCTTGCCTATTCCCTACCCCAGGGCATTTTTTGAGGGCAGATGCCATTTACAGCCCTGAGTCCTTGTGACTATTAAGCAACCATTAGCACTGGGTTTAAAGCTGCTGTTGTGGGAAACACCCACTAGGCGGCAGCATCATTACGTTCTCAACTCTTGTTATTAGGGCACCAGAGTCTTCCTGGACGTAGTGTTCCGAGGTTGTAAATTAGAGGGGAATGTGCTGGGACAAGCCCCCAGAAGTTTATGTCTCCTTACTTCTGTTTGTTTTTTAATTTAATTTCTATTTCTTATCGGAGAATATTGGATTAGAGTGTTGTGATTGTCTGGCTGTACAGAATCTGCTCAATGATTCATACATATGTCTGTTCATGTTCGGATTCTGTTACCATGTGTCTTATTACAGAATGTTGAGTAGACCTCGCATGGTATTTGGTAGGTGTTTTGTCATTATATATTTTATATGTATTGGTGATTATATAATTCATAGAGTTTATATGTTATATGTTTCTATACATTTAACATACATTAGTATATGTATGTTAGCCCCATAATCCTAATTTATCCATCCTCCCACCTTTCATTTTGGTTAACCATTAGTTTCTTTTATAAGTCTGTGAGTGTCTTTTTCTGTGGAAATATGTCCATTTGTAGCAATCTTAGGATAACAGGTATAAATGATATCATAGGATATTTGTCATTCCCTTTTGACTTACTTAACCTGATATGATTATTTCTAGGCTCATCTGTAGTCCTGAAAACGGCATTTTTCATTTTTTTTCCCGAGGCTACTATTCCATTTAGTCCGTATACCACTTCTTCTTTGTCCATTCATCTGTTTATGGACCTTTTTTTGGCTTCCACGTCTTGGCTATTTCAGTAATGCTGCAGTGCACATTTGCCTGCCTCTGTCTTTCCGATTCTGGTGGTCTTAGGTTACAGGCCCAAAAGGTGCCCTGCCGCGTCATATGGTAACTCAATTTTTACCTTTTAAAGCAGCTCCATTCAGTTTTCGTTAGTGCTCTTACCACTTTACATCCCACCAGCAGCTACAAGGTACACAGTTCTCTAAAATCCCTTCAGCATTTACAGTTTGTAGACTGTTTGCTGATGGTCATTTGACTGGTGTGAGCTGAAACCTTTTTGGAGGTTGGATTTGCATGTGACTAATAATTCCTTATACTGAGCTTTAGGCATGTGCTTTTTATTCTTTTCCTTTTTTTTTTTTAAAGAGTGAGTACAACTTCCCTCTTCATATTGACTTCTTCAAAAACTTGTCAAAGAAAACTTGAATTTTCTTGCCTATTCCCTACCCCAGGGCATTTTTTGAGGGCAGGTGTCATTTACAGCCCTGCAGTCCTTGTGACTCTTAAGCAACCATTAGCACTGGGTTTAAAGCTGCTGTTGTGGGAAACAGCCACAAGGCGGCAGCATTATTACGTTCTCACCTCTTGTTACTAGGGCAACAGAGTCTTCCTGGAGGTAGTGTTCCGAGGTTGTAAATTAGAGAGGAGTGTGCTGGGATAAGCCCCCAGAAGTTTATGTCTCCTTACTTATGTTTGTTTTTTAAATTTAATTTCTCTTTCTTATCGGAGTAAATTCGATTAGAGTGTTGTGATTGTCTGGCTGTACAGAATGTGCTCAATGATTCATACATATGTCTGTTCATCTTCGGATCCTGTTACCATGTAATTTTTTACAGAATGTTGAGTAGACCTCCCTTGGTATTTGGCAGGTGTTTCGTGATTATATATTTTATATGTATTGGTGATTATATAATTCATAGAGTTTATATGTTATATGTTTATATACATTTAACATACATTAGTATATGTATGTTATCCCCATAGTCCTAATTTATCCATCCTCCCACCTTTCATTTTGGCGAACCATTCGTTCGTTTTATAAGTCTGTGAGTGTCTTTTTCTGTGGAAATATGTTCATTGGTAGAAATCTTAGGATAACATGTATAAATGATATCATAGGATATTTGTTATTCCCTTTTGAATAACTTAACCTAATATGATTATTTCTAGGCTCATCTGTAGTCCTGAAAACGGCACTGTTCATTTTTTTCTGAGGCTACTATTCCATTCGGTACGTATACCACTTCTTCTTTGTCCATTTATCTGATGATGGACATTTTGTTTGTATCCATGTCTTAGCTATTGTAAATACTGCTGCAATACACGATTTTCCATCCCGTGTCTTTTTGATTCTGGCTTTCACAAGTGACAGGCCCAATAGTGGGCCTTCCGGATCATATGGTGACTCAATTTTTACCTTTAAACGCACTGCCATTCTGTTCCTATTATTGGCTGTTACCAGTTTACATCCCACTTAGACCGAGAGGTTACACTATTCTCCACAACTTCTTCAACATCTATTGTTTGTTGACTTTTTGCTGATGGTCATTGTGACTGGTGTTAGGTGATACCTTTGTGTAGATTGGATTTGCATGCGTCTAATAATTCCTGATGTTTTGCATTTCTCAGTGTCCTTTTCATTTTTTTTAAGATTGAGCTAAACTTACAACTTCAAATTGCCTTCTTGAAAAATTTACCGCGTTTGGATTTTTATGGCCATTCCCTACCCCAGGACATTTTTTGAGGGCATGAGTCATTTACAGCCCTGCCGTCCTTGTGAATATTAGTGACCATGAGCAGTAGATTTAAAGCTGCTCTTTGAGGAAACGGCCTTAGGGTGGCAGCATTTCTAAGTTGCCAACTCTGCTTGCTAGGGAAACAGAACCTTGCTGCAAGTTGTGCTTTGAGGTTGCAGATTAGAGTGGAATGTGCCAGGACAAACCCCGATAAGTTTTAGCCTCCTTAATTCTTGTTTGTGTCTTTAAGTTGTAGTTTCTATCAAGCAAATTTGATTGAAAAATGTCTTTTGTTCTAGGTGTACAGAATCTTGTTCATTTACACATATACATATATCTATTGATCTTTGGGTCCTTTTCCATGTCGGTTATTACAGAGTGTTGAGTAGACCACTCTTGGTATTCCATAGGTCTTTGGGGATTATATTTTTTATATGTATTAGTATATGTGTGTTAACCCCAATATCCTAATTTATCCATTCCTCACACCATTTCTTTGGCTTAACCATAAGTTGTCTTCTCATTCTGAGATTGTCTTTCTCTATGGAAATATGTTCATTTTTATGAATTTTCAGATAACATAAGGGATATCATAGGACATTTGTCTTTCGCATTCTGACTTACTTCACGTTGTGTGATTATCTCTAGGCTCATCTGTGGTGCTGCATATGCCATTCTTTTATTTTTTTCGTGACTGATATTCCATTCTGTCCATATACCACTTCTTCTCTGTCCATTCACCTGTTTATGGACCTTCTTTTGGCTTCCATGTCGTGGCTATTTCAATATTGCTGCAGTGCACATTTGCCTGCCTCTGTCTTTCCGATTCTGGTGGTCTTAGGTTATAGGCCCAAAAGGTGCCCTGCCGCATCATATGGTAGCTCAATTTTTACCTTTTAAAGCAGCTGCATTCAGTTTTCGTTAGTGCTGTTACCAATTACATCCCACCAGCAGCTAGAAGGTACACAGTTCTCTAAAACCCCTTCAGCATTTCTAGTTTGTAGACTGTTTGCTGATGGTCATTTGACTGGTGTGAGCTGAAACCTTTTTGGAGGTTGGATTTGTATGTGGCTAATAATTCCTTGTACTGAGCTTTAGGCATGTCCATGTTGTTCTTTTCCTTTTTTTTTTAAAGTGTGAGTACAACTTCCCTCTTCATGTTGACTTCTTGAAAGATTTGTCATGTGTTGAATTTTCTTGCCTATTCCCTACCCCAGGGCATTTTTTGAGGGCAGATGCCATTTACAGCCCTGAGTCCTTGTGACTCTTAAGCAACCATTAGCACTGGGTTTAAAGCTGCTGTTGTGGGAAACACCCACTAGGCGGCAGCATCATTACGTTCTCAACTCTTGTTATTAGGGCACCAGAGTCTTCCTGGACGTAGTGTTCCGAGGTTGTAAATTAGAGGGGAATGTGCTGGGACAAGCCCCCAGAAGTTTATGTCTCCTTACTTCTGTTTGTTTTTTAATTTAATTTCTATTTCTTATCGGAGAATATTGGATTAGAGTGTTGTGATTGTCTGGCTGTACAGAATCTGCTCAATGATTCATACATATGTCTGTTCATGTTCGGATTCTGTTACCATGTGTCTTATTACAGAATGTTGAGTAGACCTCGCATGGTATTTGGTAGGTGTTTTGTCATTATATATTTTATATGTATTGGTGATTATATAATTCATAGAGTTTATATGTTATATGTTTCTATACATTTAACATACATTAGTATATGTATGTTAGCCCCATAATCCTAATTTATCCATCCTCCCACCTTTCATTTTGGTTAACCATTAGTTTCTTTTATAAGTCTGTGAGTGTCTTTTTCTGTGGAAATATGTCCATTTGTAGCAATCTTAGGATAACAGGTATAAATGATATCATAGGATATTTGTCATTCCCTTTTGACTTACTTAACCTGATATGATTATTTCTAGGCTCATCTGTAGTCCTGAAAACGGCATTTTTCATTTTTTTTCCCGAGGCTACTATTCCATTTAGTCCGTATACCACTTCTTCTTTGTCCATTCATCTGTTTATGGACCTTTTTTTGGCTTCCACGTCTTGGCTATTTCAGTAATGCTGCAGTGCACATTTGCCTGCCTCTGTCTTTCCGATTCTGGTGGTCTTAGGTTACAGGCCCAAAAGGTGCCCTGCCGCGTCATATGGTAACTCAATTTTTACCTTTTAAAGCAGCTCCATTCAGTTTTCGTTAGTGCTCTTACCACTTTACATCCCAACAGCAGCTACAAGGTACACAGTTCTCTAAAATCCCTTCAGCATTTACAGTTTGTAGACTGTTTGCTGATGGTCATTTGACTGGTGTGAGCTGAAACCTTTTTGGAGGTTGGATTTGCATGTGACTAATAATTCCTTATACTGAGCTTTAGGCATGTGCTTTTTATTCTTTTCCTTTTTTTTTTTTAAAGAGTGAGTACAACTTCCCTCTTCATATTGACTTCTTCAAAAACTTGTCAAAGAAAACTTGAATTTTCTTGCCTATTCCCTACCCCAGGGCATTTTTTGAGGGCAGGTGTCATTTACAGCCCTGCAGTCCTTGTGACTCTTAAGCAACCATTAGCACTGGGTTTAAAGCTGCTGTTGTGGGAAACAGCCACAAGGCGGCAGCATTATTACGTTCTCACCTCTTGTTACTAGGGCAACAGAGTCTTCCTGGAGGTAGTGTTCCGAGGTTGTAAATTAGAGAGGAGTGTGCTGGGATAAGCCCCCAGAAGTTTATGTCTCCTTACTTATGTTTGTTTTTTAAATTTAATTTCTCTTTCTTATCGGAGTAAATTCGATTAGAGTGTTGTGATTGTCTGGCTGTACAGAATGTGCTCAATGATTCATACATATGTCTGTTCATCTTCGGATCCTGTTACCATGTAATTTTTTACAGAATGTTGAGTAGACCTCCCTTGGTATTTGGCAGGTGTTTCGTGATTATATATTTTATATGTATTGGTGATTATATAATTCATAGAGTTTATATGTTATATGTTTATATACATTTAACATACATTAGTATATGTATGTTATCCCCATAGTCCTAATTTATCCATCCTCCCACCTTTCATTTTGGCGAACCATTCGTTCGTTTTATAAGTCTGTGAGTGTCTTTTTCTGTGGAAATATGTTCATTGGTAGAAATCTTAGGATAACATGTATAAATGATATCATAGGATATTTGTTATTCCCTTTTGAATAACTTAACCTAATATGATTATTTCTAGGCTCATCTGTAGTCCTGAAAACGGCACTGTTCATTTTTTTCTGAGGCTACTATTCCATTCGGTACGTATACCACTTCTTCTTTGTCCATTTATCTGATGATGGACATTTTGTTTGTATCCATGTCTTAGCTATTGTAAATACTGCTGCAATACACGATTTTCCATCCCGTGTCTTTTTGATTCTGGCTTTCACAAGTGACAGGCCCAATAGTGGGCCTTCCGGATCATATGGTGACTCAATTTTTACCTTTAAACGCACTGCCATTCTGTTCCTATTATTGGCTGTTACCAGTTTACATCCCACTTAGACCGAGAGGTTACACTATTCTCCACAACTTCTTCAACATCTATTGTTTGTTGACTTTTTGCTGATGGTCATTGTGACTGGTGTTAGGTGATACCTTTGTGTAGATTGGATTTGCATGCGTCTAATAATTCCTGATGTTTTGCATTTCTCAGTGTCCTTTTCATTTTTTTTAAGATTGAGCTAAACTTACAACTTCAAATTGCCTTCTTGAAAAATTTACCGCGTTTGGATTTTTATGGCCATTCCCTACCCCAGGACATTTTTTGAGGGCATGAGTCATTTACAGCCCTGCCGTCCTTGTGAATATTAGTGACCATGAGCAGTAGATTTAAAGCTGCTCTTTGAGGAAACGGCCTTAGGGTGGCAGCATTTCTAAGTTGCCAACTCTGCTTGCTAGGGAAACAGAGCCTTGCTGCAAGTTGTGCTTTGAGGTTGCAGATTAGAGTGGAATGTGCCAGGACAAACCCCGATAAGTTTTAGCCTCCTTAATTCTTGTTTGTGTCTTTAAGTTGTAGTTTTTATCAGAGCAAATTTGATTGAAAAATGTCTTTTGTTCTAGGTGTACAGAATCTTGTTCATTTACACATATACATATATCTATTGATCTTTGGGTCCTTTTCCATGTCGGTTATTACAGAGTGTTGAGTAGACCACTCTTGGTATTCCATAGGTCTTTGGGGATTATATTTTTTATATGTATTAGTATATGTGTGTTAACCCCAATATCCTAATTTATCCATTCCTCACACCATTTCTTTGGCTTAACCATAAGTTGTCTTCTCATTCTGAGATTGTCTTTCTCTATGGAAATATGTTCATTTTTATGAATTTTCAGATAACATAAGGGATATCATAGGACATTTGTCTTTCGCATTCTGACTTACTTCACGTTGTGTGATTATCTCTAGGCTCATCTGTGGTGCTGCATATGCCATTCTTTTATTTTTTTCGTGACTGATATTCCATTCTGTCCATATACCACTTCTTCTCTGTCCATTCACCTGTTTATGGACCTTCTTTTGGCTTCCATGTCGTGGCTATTTCAATATTGCTGCAGTGCACATTTGCCTGCCTCTGTCTTTCCGATTCTGGTGGTCTTAGGTTATAGGCCCAAAAGGTGCCCTGCCGCATCATATGGTAGCTCAATTTTTACCTTTTAAAGCAGCTGCATTCAGTTTTCGTTAGTGCTGTTACCAATTACATCCCACCAGCAGCTAGAAGGTACACAGTTCTCTAAAACCCCTTCAGCATTTCTAGTTTGTAGACTGTTTGCTGATGGTCATTTGACTGGTGTGAGCTGAAACCTTTTTGGAGGTTGGATTTGTATGTGGCTAATAATTCCTTGTACTGAGCTTTAGGCATGTCCATGTTGTTCTTTTCCTTTTTTTTTTAAAGTGTGAGTACAACTTCCCTCTTCATGTTGACTTCTTGAAAGATTTGTCATGTGTTGAATTTTCTTGCCTATTCCCTACCCCAGGGCATTTTTTGAGGGCAGATGCCATTTACAGCCCTGAGTCCTTGTGACTATTAAGCAACCATTAGCACTGGGTTTAAAGCTGCTGTTGTGGGAAACACCCACTAGGCGGCAGCATCATTACGTTCTCAACTCTTGTTATTAGGGCACCAGAGTCTTCCTGGACGTAGTGTTCCGAGGTTGTAAATTAGAGGGGAATGTGCTGGGACAAGCCCCCAGAAGTTTATGTCTCCTTACTTCTGTTTGTTTTTTAATTTAATTTCTATTTCTTATCGGAGAATATTGGATTAGAGTGTTGTGATTGTCTGGCTGTACAGAATCTGCTCAATGATTCATACATATGTCTGTTCATGTTCGGATTCTGTTACCATGTGTCTTATTACAGAATGTTGAGTAGACCTCGCATGGTATTTGGTAGGTGTTTTGTCATTATATATTTTATATGTATTGGTGATTATATAATTCATAGAGTTTATATGTTATATGTTTCTATACATTTAACATACATTAGTATATGTATGTTAGCCCCATAATCCTAATTTATCCATCCTCCCACCTTTCATTTTGGTTAACCATTAGTTTCTTTTATAAGTCTGTGAGTGTCTTTTTCTGTGGAAATATGTCCATTTGTAGCAATCTTAGGATAACAGGTATAAATGATATCATAGGATATTTGTCATTCCCTTTTGACTTACTTAACCTGATATGATTATTTCTAGGCTCATCTGTAGTCCTGAAAACGGCATTTTTCATTTTTTTTCCCGAGGCTACTATTCCATTTAGTCCGTATACCACTTCTTCTTTGTCCATTCATCTGTTTATGGACCTTTTTTTGGCTTCCACGTCTTGGCTATTTCAGTAATGCTGCAGTGCACATTTGCCTGCCTCTGTCTTTCCGATTCTGGTGGTCTTAGGTTACAGGCCCAAAAGGTGCCCTGCCGCGTCATATGGTAACTCAATTTTTACCTTTTAAAGCAGCTCCATTCAGTTTTCGTTAGTGCTCTTACCACTTTACATCCCACCAGCAGCTACAAGGTACACAGTTCTCTAAAATCCCTTCAGCATTTACAGTTTGTAGACTGTTTGCTGATGGTCATTTGACTGGTGTGAGCTGAAACCTTTTTGGAGGTTGGATTTGCATGTGACTAATAATTCCTTATACTGAGCTTTAGGCATGTGCTTTTTATTCTTTTCCTTTTTTTTTTTTAAAGAGTGAGTACAACTTCCCTCTTCATATTGACTTCTTCAAAAACTTGTCAAAGAAAACTTGAATTTTCTTGCCTATTCCCTACCCCAGGGCATTTTTTGAGGGCAGGTGTCATTTACAGCCCTGCAGTCCTTGTGACTCTTAAGCAACCATTAGCACTGGGTTTAAAGCTGCTGTTGTGGGAAACAGCCACAAGGCGGCAGCATTATTACGTTCTCACCTCTTGTTACTAGGGCAACAGAGTCTTCCTGGAGGTAGTGTTCCGAGGTTGTAAATTAGAGAGGAGTGTGCTGGGATAAGCCCCCAGAAGTTTATGTCTCCTTACTTATGTTTGTTTTTTAAATTTAATTTCTCTTTCTTATCGGAGTAAATTCGATTAGAGTGTTGTGATTGTCTGGCTGTACAGAATGTGCTCAATGATTCATACATATGTCTGTTCATCTTCGGATCCTGTTACCATGTAATTTTTTACAGAATGTTGAGTAGACCTCCCTTGGTATTTGGCAGGTGTTTCGTGATTATATATTTTATATGTATTGGTGATTATATAATTCATAGAGTTTATATGTTATATGTTTATATACATTTAACATACATTAGTATATGTATGTTATCCCCATAGTCCTAATTTATCCATCCTCCCACCTTTCATTTTGGCGAACCATTCGTTCGTTTTATAAGTCTGTGAGTGTCTTTTTCTGTGGAAATATGTTCATTGGTAGAAATCTTAGGATAACATGTATAAATGATATCATAGGATATTTGTTATTCCCTTTTGAATAACTTAACCTAATATGATTATTTCTAGGCTCATCTGTAGTCCTGAAAACGGCACTGTTCATTTTTTTCTGAGGCTACTATTCCATTCGGTACGTATACCACTTCTTCTTTGTCCATTTATCTGATGATGGACATTTTGTTTGTATCCATGTCTTAGCTATTGTAAATACTGCTGCAATACACGATTTTCCATCCCGTGTCTTTTTGATTCTGGCTTTCACAAGTGACAGGCCCAATAGTGGGCCTTCCGGATCATATGGTGACTCAATTTTTACCTTTAAACGCACTGCCATTCTGTTCCTATTATTGGCTGTTACCAGTTTACATCCCACTTAGACCGAGAGGTTACACTATTCTCCACAACTTCTTCAACATCTATTGTTTGTTGACTTTTTGCTGATGGTCATTGTGACTGGTGTTAGGTGATACCTTTGTGTAGATTGGATTTGCATGCGTCTAATAATTCCTGATGTTTTGCATTTCTCAGTGTCCTTTTCATTTTTTTTAAGATTGAGCTAAACTTACAACTTCAAATTGCCTTCTTGAAAAATTTACCGCGTTTGGATTTTTATGGCCATTCCCTACCCCAGGACATTTTTTGAGGGCATGAGTCATTTACAGCCCTGCCGTCCTTGTGAATATTAGTGACCATGAGCAGTAGATTTAAAGCTGCTCTTTGAGGAAACGGCCTTAGGGTGGCAGCATTTCTAAGTTGCCAACTCTGCTTGCTAGGGAAACAGAGCCTTGCTGCAAGTTGTGCTTTGAGGTTGCAGATTAGAGTGGAATGTGCCAGGACAAACCCCGATAAGTTTTAGCCTCCTTAATTCTTGTTTGTGTCTTTAAGTTGTAGTTTTTATCAGAGCAAATTTGATTGAAAAATGTCTTTTGTTCTAGGTGTACAGAATCTTGTTCATTTACACATATACATATATCTATTGATCTTTGGGTCCTTTTCCATGTCGGTTATTACAGAGTGTTGAGTAGACCACTCTTGGTATTCCATAGGTCTTTGGGGATTATATTTTTTATATGTATTAGTATATGTGTGTTAACCCCAATATCCTAATTTATCCATTCCTCACACCATTTCTTTGGCTTAACCATAAGTTGTCTTCTCATTCTGAGATTGTCTTTCTCTATGGAAATATGTTCATTTTTATGAATTTTCAGATAACATAAGGGATATCATAGGACATTTGTCTTTCGCATTCTGACTTACTTCACGTTGTGTGATTATCTCTAGGCTCATCTGTGGTGCTGCATATGCCATTCTTTTATTTTTTTCGTGACTGATATTCCATTCTGTCCATATACCACTTCTTCTCTGTCCATTCATCTGTTTATGGACCTTCTTTTGGCTTCCATGTCGTGGCTATTTCAATATTGCTGCAGTGCACATTTGCCTGCCTCTGTCTTTCCGATTCTGGTGGTCTTAGGTTATAGGCCCAAAAGGTGCCCTGCCGCATCATATGGTAGCTCAATTTTTACCTTTTAAAGCAGCTGCATTCAGTTTTCGTTAGTGCTGTTACCAATTACATCCCACCAGCAGCTAGAAGGTACACAGTTCTCTAAAACCCCTTCAGCATTTCTAGTTTGTAGACTGTTTGCTGATGGTCATTTGACTGGTGTGAGCTGAAACCTTTTTGGAGGTTGGATTTGTATGTGGCTAATAATTCCTTGTACTGAGCTTTAGGCATGTCCATGTTGTTCTTTTCCTTTTTTTTTTAAAGTGTGAGTACAACTTCCCTCTTCATGTTGACTTCTTGAAAGATTTGTCATGTGTTGAATTTTCTTGCCTATTCCCTACCCCAGGGCATTTTTTGAGGGCAGATGCCATTTACAGCCCTGAGTCCTTGTGACTATTAAGCAACCATTAGCACTGGGTTTAAAGCTGCTGTTGTGGGAAACACCCACTAGGCGGCAGCATCATTACGTTCTCAACTCTTGTTATTAGGGCACCAGAGTCTTCCTGGACGTAGTGTTCCGAGGTTGTAAATTAGAGGGGAATGTGCTGGGACAAGCCCCCAGAAGTTTATGTCTCCTTACTTCTGTTTGTTTTTTAATTTAATTTCTATTTCTTATCGGAGAATATTGGATTAGAGTGTTGTGATTGTCTGGCTGTACAGAATCTGCTCAATGATTCATACATATGTCTGTTCATGTTCGGATTCTGTTACCATGTGTCTTATTACAGAATGTTGAGTAGACCTCGCATGGTATTTGGTAGGTGTTTTGTCATTATATATTTTATATGTATTGGTGATTATATAATTCATAGAGTTTATATGTTATATGTTTCTATACATTTAACATACATTAGTATATGTATGTTAGCCCCATAATCCTAATTTATCCATCCTCCCACCTTTCATTTTGGTTAACCATTAGTTTCTTTTATAAGTCTGTGAGTGTCTTTTTCTGTGGAAATATGTCCATTTGTAGCAATCTTAGGATAACAGGTATAAATGATATCATAGGATATTTGTCATTCCCTTTTGACTTACTTAACCTGATATGATTATTTCTAGGCTCATCTGTAGTCCTGAAAACGGCATTTTTCATTTTTTTTCCCGAGGCTACTATTCCATTTAGTCCGTATACCACTTCTTCTTTGTCCATTCATCTGTTTATGGACCTTTTTTTGGCTTCCACGTCTTGGCTATTTCAGTAATGCTGCAGTGCACATTTGCCTGCCTCTGTCTTTCCGATTCTGGTGGTCTTAGGTTACAGGCCCAAAAGGTGCCCTGCCGCGTCATATGGTAACTCAATTTTTACCTTTTAAAGCAGCTCCATTCAGTTTTCGTTAGTGCTCTTACCACTTTACATCCCACCAGCAGCTACAAGGTACACAGTTCTCTAAAATCCCTTCAGCATTTACAGTTTGTAGACTGTTTGCTGATGGTCATTTGACTGGTGTGAGCTGAAACCTTTTTGGAGGTTGGATTTGCATGTGACTAATAATTCCTTATACTGAGCTTTAGGCATGTGCTTTTTATTCTTTTCCTTTTTTTTTTTTAAAGAGTGAGTACAACTTCCCTCTTCATATTGACTTCTTCAAAAACTTGTCAAAGAAAACTTGAATTTTCTTGCCTATTCCCTACCCCAGGGCATTTTTTGAGGGCAGGTGTCATTTACAGCCCTGCAGTCCTTGTGACTCTTAAGCAACCATTAGCACTGGGTTTAAAGCTGCTGTTGTGGGAAACAGCCACAAGGCGGCAGCATTATTACGTTCTCACCTCTTGTTACTAGGGCAACAGAGTCTTCCTGGAGGTAGTGTTCCGAGGTTGTAAATTAGAGAGGAGTGTGCTGGGATAAGCCCCCAGAAGTTTATGTCTCCTTACTTATGTTTGTTTTTTAAATTTAATTTCTCTTTCTTATCGGAGTAAATTCGATTAGAGTGTTGTGATTGTCTGGCTGTACAGAATGTGCTCAATGATTCATACATATGTCTGTTCATCTTCGGATCCTGTTACCATGTAATTTTTTACAGAATGTTGAGTAGACCTCCCTTGGTATTTGGCAGGTGTTTCGTGATTATATATTTTATATGTATTGGTGATTATATAATTCATAGAGTTTATATGTTATATGTTTATATACATTTAACATACATTAGTATATGTATGTTATCCCCATAGTCCTAATTTATCCATCCTCCCACCTTTCATTTTGGCGAACCATTCGTTCGTTTTATAAGTCTGTGAGTGTCTTTTTCTGTGGAAATATGTTCATTGGTAGAAATCTTAGGATAACATGTATAAATGATATCATAGGATATTTGTTATTCCCTTTTGAATAACTTAACCTAATATGATTATTTCTAGGCTCATCTGTAGTCCTGAAAACGGCACTGTTCATTTTTTTCTGAGGCTACTATTCCATTCGGTACGTATACCACTTCTTCTTTGTCCATTTATCTGATGATGGACATTTTGTTTGTATCCATGTCTTAGCTATTGTAAATACTGCTGCAATACACGATTTTCCATCCCGTGTCTTTTTGATTCTGGCTTTCACAAGTGACAGGCCCAATAGTGGGCCTTCCGGATCATATGGTGACTCAATTTTTACCTTTAAACGCACTGCCATTCTGTTCCTATTATTGGCTGTTACCAGTTTACATCCCACTTAGACCGAGAGGTTACACTATTCTCCACAACTTCTTCAACATCTATTGTTTGTTGACTTTTTGCTGATGGTCATTGTGACTGGTGTTAGGTGATACCTTTGTGTAGATTGGATTTGCATGCGTCTAATAATTCCTGATGTTTTGCATTTCTCAGTGTCCTTTTCATTTTTTTTAAGATTGAGCTAAACTTACAACTTCAAATTGCCTTCTTGAAAAATTTACCGCGTTTGGATTTTTATGGCCATTCCCTACCCCAGGACATTTTTTGAGGGCATGAGTCATTTACAGCCCTGCCGTCCTTGTGAATATTAGTGACCATGAGCAGTAGATTTAAAGCTGCTCTTTGAGGAAACGGCCTTAGGGTGGCAGCATTTCTAAGTTGCCAACTCTGCTTGCTAGGGAAACAGAACCTTGCTGCAAGTTGTGCTTTGAGGTTGCAGATTAGAGTGGAATGTGCCAGGACAAACCCCGATAAGTTTTAGCCTCCTTAATTCTTGTTTGTGTCTTTAAGTTGTAGTTTCTATCAAGCAAATTTGATTGAAAAATGTCTTTTGTTCTAGGTGTACAGAATCTTGTTCATTTACACATATACATATATCTATTGATCTTTGGGTCCTTTTCCATGTCGGTTATTACAGAGTGTTGAGTAGACCACTCTTGGTATTCCATAGGTCTTTGGGGATTATATTTTTTATATGTATTAGTATATGTGTGTTAACCCCAATATCCTAATTTATCCATTCCTCACACCATTTCTTTGGCTTAACCATAAGTTGTCTTCTCATTCTGAGATTGTCTTTCTCTATGGAAATATGTTCATTTTTATGAATTTTCAGATAACATAAGGGATATCATAGGACATTTGTCTTTCGCATTCTGACTTACTTCACGTTGTGTGATTATCTCTAGGCTCATCTGTGGTGCTGCATATGCCATTCTTTTATTTTTTTCGTGACTGATATTCCATTCTGTCCATATACCACTTCTTCTCTGTCCATTCACCTGTTTATGGACCTTCTTTTGGCTTCCATGTCGTGGCTATTTCAATATTGCTGCAGTGCACATTTGCCTGCCTCTGTCTTTCCGATTCTGGTGGTCTTAGGTTATAGGCCCAAAAGGTGCCCTGCCGCATCATATGGTAGCTCAATTTTTACCTTTTAAAGCAGCTGCATTCAGTTTTCGTTAGTGCTGTTACCAATTACATCCCACCAGCAGCTAGAAGGTACACAGTTCTCTAAAACCCCTTCAGCATTTCTAGTTTGTAGACTGTTTGCTGATGGTCATTTGACTGGTGTGAGCTGAAACCTTTTTGGAGGTTGGATTTGTATGTGGCTAATAATTCCTTGTACTGAGCTTTAGGCATGTCCATGTTGTTCTTTTCCTTTTTTTTTTAAAGTGTGAGTACAACTTCCCTCTTCATGTTGACTTCTTGAAAGATTTGTCATGTGTTGAATTTTCTTGCCTATTCCCTACCCCAGGGCATTTTTTGAGGGCAGATGCCATTTACAGCCCTGAGTCCTTGTGACTCTTAAGCAACCATTAGCACTGGGTTTAAAGCTGCTGTTGTGGGAAACACCCACTAGGCGGCAGCATCATTACGTTCTCAACTCTTGTTATTAGGGCACCAGAGTCTTCCTGGACGTAGTGTTCCGAGGTTGTAAATTAGAGGGGAATGTGCTGGGACAAGCCCCCAGAAGTTTATGTCTCCTTACTTCTGTTTGTTTTTTAATTTAATTTCTATTTCTTATCGGAGAATATTGGATTAGAGTGTTGTGATTGTCTGGCTGTACAGAATCTGCTCAATGATTCATACATATGTCTGTTCATGTTCGGATTCTGTTACCATGTGTCTTATTACAGAATGTTGAGTAGACCTCGCATGGTATTTGGTAGGTGTTTTGTCATTATATATTTTATATGTATTGGTGATTATATAATTCATAGAGTTTATATGTTATATGTTTCTATACATTTAACATACATTAGTATATGTATGTTAGCCCCATAATCCTAATTTATCCATCCTCCCACCTTTCATTTTGGTTAACCATTAGTTTCTTTTATAAGTCTGTGAGTGTCTTTTTCTGTGGAAATATGTCCATTTGTAGCAATCTTAGGATAACAGGTATAAATGATATCATAGGATATTTGTCATTCCCTTTTGACTTACTTAACCTGATATGATTATTTCTAGGCTCATCTGTAGTCCTGAAAACGGCATTTTTCATTTTTTTTCCCGAGGCTACTATTCCATTTAGTCCGTATACCACTTCTTCTTTGTCCATTCATCTGTTTATGGACCTTTTTTTGGCTTCCACGTCTTGGCTATTTCAGTAATGCTGCAGTGCACATTTGCCTGCCTCTGTCTTTCCGATTCTGGTGGTCTTAGGTTACAGGCCCAAAAGGTGCCCTGCCGCGTCATATGGTAACTCAATTTTTACCTTTTAAAGCAGCTCCATTCAGTTTTCGTTAGTGCTCTTACCACTTTACATCCCAACAGCAGCTACAAGGTACACAGTTCTCTAAAATCCCTTCAGCATTTACAGTTTGTAGACTGTTTGCTGATGGTCATTTGACTGGTGTGAGCTGAAACCTTTTTGGAGGTTGGATTTGCATGTGACTAATAATTCCTTATACTGAGCTTTAGGCATGTGCTTTTTATTCTTTTCCTTTTTTTTTTTTAAAGAGTGAGTACAACTTCCCTCTTCATATTGACTTCTTCAAAAACTTGTCAAAGAAAACTTGAATTTTCTTGCCTATTCCCTACCCCAGGGCATTTTTTGAGGGCAGGTGTCATTTACAGCCCTGCAGTCCTTGTGACTCTTAAGCAACCATTAGCACTGGGTTTAAAGCTGCTGTTGTGGGAAACAGCCACAAGGCGGCAGCATTATTACGTTCTCACCTCTTGTTACTAGGGCAACAGAGTCTTCCTGGAGGTAGTGTTCCGAGGTTGTAAATTAGAGAGGAGTGTGCTGGGATAAGCCCCCAGAAGTTTATGTCTCCTTACTTATGTTTGTTTTTTAAATTTAATTTCTCTTTCTTATCGGAGTAAATTCGATTAGAGTGTTGTGATTGTCTGGCTGTACAGAATGTGCTCAATGATTCATACATATGTCTGTTCATCTTCGGATCCTGTTACCATGTAATTTTTTACAGAATGTTGAGTAGACCTCCCTTGGTATTTGGCAGGTGTTTCGTGATTATATATTTTATATGTATTGGTGATTATATAATTCATAGAGTTTATATGTTATATGTTTATATACATTTAACATACATTAGTATATGTATGTTATCCCCATAGTCCTAATTTATCCATCCTCCCACCTTTCATTTTGGCGAACCATTCGTTCGTTTTATAAGTCTGTGAGTGTCTTTTTCTGTGGAAATATGTTCATTGGTAGAAATCTTAGGATAACATGTATAAATGATATCATAGGATATTTGTTATTCCCTTTTGAATAACTTAACCTAATATGATTATTTCTAGGCTCATCTGTAGTCCTGAAAACGGCACTGTTCATTTTTTTCTGAGGCTACTATTCCATTCGGTACGTATACCACTTCTTCTTTGTCCATTTATCTGATGATGGACATTTTGTTTGTATCCATGTCTTAGCTATTGTAAATACTGCTGCAATACACGATTTTCCATCCCGTGTCTTTTTGATTCTGGCTTTCACAAGTGACAGGCCCAATAGTGGGCCTTCCGGATCATATGGTGACTCAATTTTTACCTTTAAACGCACTGCCATTCTGTTCCTATTATTGGCTGTTACCAGTTTACATCCCACTTAGACCGAGAGGTTACACTATTCTCCACAACTTCTTCAACATCTATTGTTTGTTGACTTTTTGCTGATGGTCATTGTGACTGGTGTTAGGTGATACCTTTGTGTAGATTGGATTTGCATGCGTCTAATAATTCCTGATGTTTTGCATTTCTCAGTGTCCTTTTCATTTTTTTTAAGATTGAGCTAAACTTACAACTTCAAATTGCCTTCTTGAAAAATTTACCGCGTTTGGATTTTTATGGCCATTCCCTACCCCAGGACATTTTTTGAGGGCATGAGTCATTTACAGCCCTGCCGTCCTTGTGAATATTAGTGACCATGAGCAGTAGATTTAAAGCTGCTCTTTGAGGAAACGGCCTTAGGGTGGCAGCATTTCTAAGTTGCCAACTCTGCTTGCTAGGGAAACAGAGCCTTGCTGCAAGTTGTGCTTTGAGGTTGCAGATTAGAGTGGAATGTGCCAGGACAAACCCCGATAAGTTTTAGCCTCCTTAATTCTTGTTTGTGTCTTTAAGTTGTAGTTTTTATCAGAGCAAATTTGATTGAAAAATGTCTTTTGTTCTAGGTGTACAGAATCTTGTTCATTTACACATATACATATATCTATTGATCTTTGGGTCCTTTTCCATGTCGGTTATTACAGAGTGTTGAGTAGACCACTCTTGGTATTCCATAGGTCTTTGGGGATTATATTTTTTATATGTATTAGTATATGTGTGTTAACCCCAATATCCTAATTTATCCATTCCTCACACCATTTCTTTGGCTTAACCATAAGTTGTCTTCTCATTCTGAGATTGTCTTTCTCTATGGAAATATGTTCATTTTTATGAATTTTCAGATAACATAAGGGATATCATAGGACATTTGTCTTTCGCATTCTGACTTACTTCACGTTGTGTGATTATCTCTAGGCTCATCTGTGGTGCTGCATATGCCATTCTTTTATTTTTTTCGTGACTGATATTCCATTCTGTCCATATACCACTTCTTCTCTGTCCATTCACCTGTTTATGGACCTTCTTTTGGCTTCCATGTCGTGGCTATTTCAATATTGCTGCAGTGCACATTTGCCTGCCTCTGTCTTTCCGATTCTGGTGGTCTTAGGTTATAGGCCCAAAAGGTGCCCTGCCGCATCATATGGTAGCTCAATTTTTACCTTTTAAAGCAGCTGCATTCAGTTTTCGTTAGTGCTGTTACCAATTACATCCCACCAGCAGCTAGAAGGTACACAGTTCTCTAAAACCCCTTCAGCATTTCTAGTTTGTAGACTGTTTGCTGATGGTCATTTGACTGGTGTGAGCTGAAACCTTTTTGGAGGTTGGATTTGTATGTGGCTAATAATTCCTTGTACTGAGCTTTAGGCATGTCCATGTTGTTCTTTTCCTTTTTTTTTTAAAGTGTGAGTACAACTTCCCTCTTCATGTTGACTTCTTGAAAGATTTGTCATGTGTTGAATTTTCTTGCCTATTCCCTACCCCAGGGCATTTTTTGAGGGCAGATGCCATTTACAGCCCTGAGTCCTTGTGACTATTAAGCAACCATTAGCACTGGGTTTAAAGCTGCTGTTGTGGGAAACACCCACTAGGCGGCAGCATCATTACGTTCTCAACTCTTGTTATTAGGGCACCAGAGTCTTCCTGGACGTAGTGTTCCGAGGTTGTAAATTAGAGGGGAATGTGCTGGGACAAGCCCCCAGAAGTTTATGTCTCCTTACTTCTGTTTGTTTTTTAATTTAATTTCTATTTCTTATCGGAGAATATTGGATTAGAGTGTTGTGATTGTCTGGCTGTACAGAATCTGCTCAATGATTCATACATATGTCTGTTCATGTTCGGATTCTGTTACCATGTGTCTTATTACAGAATGTTGAGTAGACCTCGCATGGTATTTGGTAGGTGTTTTGTCATTATATATTTTATATGTATTGGTGATTATATAATTCATAGAGTTTATATGTTATATGTTTCTATACATTTAACATACATTAGTATATGTATGTTAGCCCCATAATCCTAATTTATCCATCCTCCCACCTTTCATTTTGGTTAACCATTAGTTTCTTTTATAAGTCTGTGAGTGTCTTTTTCTGTGGAAATATGTCCATTTGTAGCAATCTTAGGATAACAGGTATAAATGATATCATAGGATATTTGTCATTCCCTTTTGACTTACTTAACCTGATATGATTATTTCTAGGCTCATCTGTAGTCCTGAAAACGGCATTTTTCATTTTTTTTCCCGAGGCTACTATTCCATTTAGTCCGTATACCACTTCTTCTTTGTCCATTCATCTGTTTATGGACCTTTTTTTGGCTTCCACGTCTTGGCTATTTCAGTAATGCTGCAGTGCACATTTGCCTGCCTCTGTCTTTCCGATTCTGGTGGTCTTAGGTTACAGGCCCAAAAGGTGCCCTGCCGCGTCATATGGTAACTCAATTTTTACCTTTTAAAGCAGCTCCATTCAGTTTTCGTTAGTGCTCTTACCACTTTACATCCCACCAGCAGCTACAAGGTACACAGTTCTCTAAAATCCCTTCAGCATTTACAGTTTGTAGACTGTTTGCTGATGGTCATTTGACTGGTGTGAGCTGAAACCTTTTTGGAGGTTGGATTTGCATGTGACTAATAATTCCTTATACTGAGCTTTAGGCATGTGCTTTTTATTCTTTTCCTTTTTTTTTTTTAAAGAGTGAGTACAACTTCCCTCTTCATATTGACTTCTTCAAAAACTTGTCAAAGAAAACTTGAATTTTCTTGCCTATTCCCTACCCCAGGGCATTTTTTGAGGGCAGGTGTCATTTACAGCCCTGCAGTCCTTGTGACTCTTAAGCAACCATTAGCACTGGGTTTAAAGCTGCTGTTGTGGGAAACAGCCACAAGGCGGCAGCATTATTACGTTCTCACCTCTTGTTACTAGGGCAACAGAGTCTTCCTGGAGGTAGTGTTCCGAGGTTGTAAATTAGAGAGGAGTGTGCTGGGATAAGCCCCCAGAAGTTTATGTCTCCTTACTTATGTTTGTTTTTTAAATTTAATTTCTCTTTCTTATCGGAGTAAATTCGATTAGAGTGTTGTGATTGTCTGGCTGTACAGAATGTGCTCAATGATTCATACATATGTCTGTTCATCTTCGGATCCTGTTACCATGTAATTTTTTACAGAATGTTGAGTAGACCTCCCTTGGTATTTGGCAGGTGTTTCGTGATTATATATTTTATATGTATTGGTGATTATATAATTCATAGAGTTTATATGTTATATGTTTATATACATTTAACATACATTAGTATATGTATGTTATCCCCATAGTCCTAATTTATCCATCCTCCCACCTTTCATTTTGGCGAACCATTCGTTCGTTTTATAAGTCTGTGAGTGTCTTTTTCTGTGGAAATATGTTCATTGGTAGAAATCTTAGGATAACATGTATAAATGATATCATAGGATATTTGTTATTCCCTTTTGAATAACTTAACCTAATATGATTATTTCTAGGCTCATCTGTAGTCCTGAAAACGGCACTGTTCATTTTTTTCTGAGGCTACTATTCCATTCGGTACGTATACCACTTCTTCTTTGTCCATTTATCTGATGATGGACATTTTGTTTGTATCCATGTCTTAGCTATTGTAAATACTGCTGCAATACACGATTTTCCATCCCGTGTCTTTTTGATTCTGGCTTTCACAAGTGACAGGCCCAATAGTGGGCCTTCCGGATCATATGGTGACTCAATTTTTACCTTTAAACGCACTGCCATTCTGTTCCTATTATTGGCTGTTACCAGTTTACATCCCACTTAGACCGAGAGGTTACACTATTCTCCACAACTTCTTCAACATCTATTGTTTGTTGACTTTTTGCTGATGGTCATTGTGACTGGTGTTAGGTGATACCTTTGTGTAGATTGGATTTGCATGCGTCTAATAATTCCTGATGTTTTGCATTTCTCAGTGTCCTTTTCATTTTTTTTAAGATTGAGCTAAACTTACAACTTCAAATTGCCTTCTTGAAAAATTTACCGCGTTTGGATTTTTATGGCCATTCCCTACCCCAGGACATTTTTTGAGGGCATGAGTCATTTACAGCCCTGCCGTCCTTGTGAATATTAGTGACCATGAGCAGTAGATTTAAAGCTGCTCTTTGAGGAAACGGCCTTAGGGTGGCAGCATTTCTAAGTTGCCAACTCTGCTTGCTAGGGAAACAGAACCTTGCTGCAAGTTGTGCTTTGAGGTTGCAGATTAGAGTGGAATGTGCCAGGACAAACCCCGATAAGTTTTAGCCTCCTTAATTCTTGTTTGTGTCTTTAAGTTGTAGTTTTTATCAGAGCAAATTTGATTGAAAAATGTCTTTTGTTCTAGGTGTACAGAATCTTGTTCATTTACACATATACATATATCTATGGATCTTTGGGTCCTTTTCCATGTCGGTTATTACAGAGTGTTGAGTAGACCACTCTTGGTATTCCATAGGTCTTTGGGGATTATATTTTTTATATGTATTAGTATATGTGTGTTAACCCCAATATCCTAATTTATCCATTCCTCACACCATTTCTTTGGCTTAACCATAAGTTGTCTTCTCATTCTGAGATTGTCTTTTTCTATGGAAATATGTTCATTTTTATGAATTTTCAGATAACATAAGGGATATCATAGGACATTTGTCTTTCGCATTCTGACTTACTTCACGTTGTGTGATTATCTCTAGGCTCATCTGTGGTGCTGCATATGCCATTCTTTTATTTTTTTCGTGACTGATATTCCATTCTGTCCATATACCACTTCTTCTCTGTCCATTCATCTGTTTATGGACCTTCTTTTGGCTTCCATGTCGTGGCTATTTCAATATTGCTGCAGTGCACATTTGCCTGCCTCTGTCTTTCCGATTCTGGTGGTCTTAGGTTATAGGCCCAAAAGGTGCCCTGCCGCATCATATGGTAGCTCAATTTTTACCTTTTAAAGCAGCTGCATTCAGTTTTCGTTAGTGCTGTTACCAATTACATCCCACCAGCAGCTAGAAGGTACAGAGTTCTCTAAAACCCCTTCAGCATTTCTAGTTTGTAGACTGTTTGCTGATGGTCATTTGACTGGTGTGAGCTGAAACCTTTTTGGAGGTTGGATTTGTATGTGGCTAATAATTCCTTGTACTGAGCTTTAGGCATGTCCATGTTGTTCTTTTCCTTTTTTTTTTAAAGTGTGAGTACAACTTCCCTCTTCATGTTGACTTCTTGAAAGATTTGTCATGTGTTGGATTTTCTTGCCTATTCCCTACCCCAGGGCATTTTTTGAGGGCAGATGCCATTTACAGCCCTGAGTCCTTGTGACTATTAAGCAACCATTAGCACTGGGTTTAAAGCTGCTGTTGTGGGAAACACCCACTAGGCGGCAGCATCATTACGTTCTCAACTCTTGTTATTAGGGCACCAGAGTCTTCCTGGACGTAGTGTTCCGAGGTTGTAAATTAGAGGGGGATGTGCTGGGACAAGCCCCCAGAAGTTTATGTCTCCTTACTTCTGTTTGTTTTTTAATTTAATTTCTATTTCTTATCGGAGAATATTGGATTAGAGTGTTGTGATTGTCTGGCTGTACAGAATCTGCTCAATGATTCATACATATGTCTGTTCATGTTCGGATTCTGTTACCATGTGTCTTATTACAGAATGTTGAGTAGACCTCGCATGGTATTTGGTAGGTGTTTTGTCATTATATATTTTATATGTATTGGTGATTATATAATTCATAGAGTTTATATGTTATATGTTTCTATACATTTAACATACATTAGTATATGTATGTTAGCCCCATAATCCTAATTTATCCATCCTCCCACCTTTCATTTTGGTTAACCATTAGTTTCTTTTATAAGTCTGTGAGTGTCTTTTTCTGTGGAAATATGTCCATTTGTAGCAATCTTAGGATAACAGGTATAAATGATATCATAGGATATTTGTCATTCCCTTTTGACTTACTTAACCTGATATGATTATTTCTAGGCTCATCTGTAGTCCTGAAAACGGCATTTTTCATTTTTTTTCCCGAGGCTACTATTCCATTTAGTCCGTATACCACTTCTTCTCTGTCCATTCATCTGTTTATGGACCTTTTTTTGGCTTCCACGTCTTGGCTATTTCAGTAATGCTGCAGTGCACATTTGCCTGCCTCTGTCTTTCCGATTCTGGTGGTCTTAGGTTACAGGCCCAAAAGGTGCCCTGCCGCGTCATATGGTAGCTCAATTTTTACCTTTTAAAGCAGCTCCATTCAGTTTTCGTTAGTGCTCTTACCACTTTACATCCCACCAGCAGCTACAAGGTACACAGTTCTCTAAAATCCCTTCAGCATTTACAGTTTGTAGACTGTTTGCTGATGGTCATTTGACTGGTGTGAGCTGAAACCTTTTTGGAGGTTGGATTTGCATGTGACTAATAATTCCTTATACTGAGCTTTAGGCATGTGCTTTTTATTCTTTTCCTTTTTTTTTTTAAAGAGTGAGTACAACTTCCCTCTTCATATTGACTTCTTCAAAAACTTGTCAAAGACAACTTGAATTTTCTTGCCTATTCCCTACCCCAGGGCATTTTTTGAGGGCAGGTGTCATTTACAGCCCTGCAGTCCTTGTGACTCTTAAGCAACCATTAGCACTGGGTTTAAAGCTGCTGTTGTGGGAAACAGCCACAAGGCGGCAGCATTATTACGTTCTCACCTCTTGTTACTAGGGCAACAGAGTCTTCCTGGAGGTAGTGTTCCGAGGTTGTAAATTAGAGAGGAGTGTGCTGGGATAAGCCCCCAGAAGTTTATGTCTCCTTACTTATGTTTGTTTTTTAAATTTAATTTCTCTTTCTTATCGGAGTAAATTCGATTAGAGTGTTGTGATTGTCTGGCTGTACAGAATGTGCTCAATGATTCATACATATGTCTGTTCATCTTCGGATCCTGTTACCATGTAATTTTTTACAGAATGTTGAGTAGACCTCCCTTGGTATTTGGCAGGTGTTTCGTGATTATATATTTTATATGTATTGGTGATTATATAATTCATAGAGTTTATATGTTATATGTTTATATACATTTAACATACATTAATATATGTATGTTATCCCCATAGTCCTAATTTATCCATCCTCCCACCTTTCATTTTGGCGAACCATTCGTTCGTTTTATAAGTCTGTGAGTGTCTTTTTCTGTGGAAATATGTTCATTGGTAGAAATCTTAGGATAACATGTATAAATGATATCATAGGATATTTGTTATTCCCTTTTGAATAACTTAACCTAATATGATTATTTCTAGGCTCATCTGTAGTCCTGAAAACGGCACTGTTCATTTTTTTCTGAGGCTACTATTCCATTCGGTACGTATACCACTTCTTCTTTGTCCATTTATCTGATGATGGACATTTTGTTTGTATCCATGTCTTAGCTATTGTAAATACTGCTGCAATACACGATTTTCCATCCCGTGTCTTTTTGATTCTGGCTTTCACAAGTGACAGGCCCAATAGTGGGCCTTCCGGATCATATGGTGACTCAATTTTTACCTTTAAACGCACTGCCATTCTGTTCCTATTATTGGCTGTTACCAGTTTACATCCCACTTAGACCGAGAGGTTACACTATTCTCCACAACTTCTTCAACATCTATTGTTTGTTGACTTTTTGCTGATGGTCATTGTGACTAGTGTTAGGTGATACCTTTGTGTAGATTGGATTTGCATGCGTCTAATAATTCCTGATGTTTTGCATTTCTCAGTGTCCTTTTCATTTTTTTTAAGATTGAGCTAAACTTACAACTTCAAATTGCCTTCTTGAAAAATTTACCGCGTTTGGATTTTTATGGCCATTCCCTACCCCAGGACATTTTTTGAGGGCATGAGTCATTTACAGCCCTGCCGTCCTTGTGAATATTAGTGACCATGAGCAGTAGATTTAAAGCTGCTCTTTGAGGAAACGGCCTTAGGGTGGCAGCATTTCTAAGTTGCCAACTCTGCTTGCTAGGGAAACAGAACCTTGCTGCAAGTTGTGCTTTGAGGTTGCAGATTAGAGTGGAATGTGCCAGGACAAACCCCGATAAGTTTTAGCCTCCTTAATTCTTGTTTGTGTCTTTAAGTTGTAGTTTTTATCAGAGCAAATTTGATTGAAAAATGTCTTTTGTTCTAGGTGTACAGAATCTTGTTCATTTACACATATACATATATCTATTGATCTTTGGGTCCTTTTCCATGTCGGTTATTACAGAGTGTTGAGTAGACCACTCTTGGTATTCCATAGGTCTTTGGGGATTATATTTTTTATATGTATTAGTATATGTGTGTTAACCCCAATATCCTAATTTATCCATTCCTCACACCATTTCTTTGGCTTAACCATAAGTTGTCTTCTCATTCTGAGATTGTCTTTCTCTATGGAAATATGTTCATTTTTATGAATTTTCAGATAACATAAGGGATATCATAGGACATTTGTCTTTCGCATTCTGACTTACTTCACGTTGTGTGATTATCTCTAGGCTCATCTGTGGTGCTGCATATGCCATTCTTTTATTTTTTTCGTGACTGATATTCCATTCTGTCCATATACCACTTCTTCTCTGTCCATTCACCTGTTTATGGACCTTCTTTTGGCTTCCATGTCGTGGCTATTTCAATATTGCTGCAGTGCACATTTGCCTGCCTCTGTCTTTCCGATTCTGGTGGTCTTAGGTTATAGGCCCAAAAGGTGCCCTGCCGCATCATATGGTAGCTCAATTTTTACCTTTTAAAGCAGCTGCATTCAGTTTTCGTTAGTGCTGTTACCAATTACATCCCACTAGCAGCTAGAAGGTACAGAGTTCTCTAAAACCCCTTCAGCATTTCTAGTTTGTAGACTGTTTGCTGATGGTCATTTGACTGGTGTGAGCTGAAACCTTTTTGGAGGTTGGATTTGTATGTGGCTAATAATTCCTTGTACTGAGCTTTAGGCATGTCCATGTTGTTCTTTTCCTTTTTTTTTTAAAGTGTGAGTACAACTTCCCTCTTCATGTTGACTTCTTGAAAGATTTGTCATGTGTTGGATTTTCTTGCCTATTCCCTACCCCAGGGCATTTTTTGAGGGCAGATGCCATTTACAGCCCTGAGTCCTTGTGACTCTTAAGCAACCATTAGCACTGGGTTTAAAGCTGCTGTTGTGGGAAACACCCACTAGGCGGCAGCATCATTACGTTCTCAACTCTTGTTATTAGGGCACCAGAGTCTTCCTGGACGTAGTGTTCCGAGGTTGTAAATTAGAGGGGGATGTGCTGGGACAAGCCCCCAGAAGTTTATGTCTCCTTACTTCTGTTTGTTTTTTAATTTAATTTCTATTTCTTATCGGAGAATATTGGATTAGAGTGTTGTGATTGTCTGGCTGTACAGAATCTGCTCAATGATTCATACATATGTCTGTTCATGTTCGGATTCTGTTACCATGTGTCTTATTACAGAATGTTGAGTAGACCTCGCATGGTATTTGGTAGGTGTTTTGTCATTATATATTTTATATGTATTGGTGATTATATAATTCATAGAGTTTATATGTTATATGTTTCTATACATTTAACATACATTAGTATATGTATGTTAGCCCCATAATCCTAATTTATCCATCCTCCCACCTTTCATTTTGGTTAACCATTAGTTTCTTTTATAAGTCTGTGAGTGTCTTTTTCTGTGGAAATATGTCCATTTGTAGCAATCTTAGGATAACAGGTATAAATGATATCATAGGATATTTGTCATTCCCTTTTGACTTACTTAACCTGATATGATTATTTCTAGGCTCATCTGTAGTCCTGAAAACGGCATTTTTCATTTTTTTTCCCGAGGCTACTATTCCATTTAGTCCGTATACCACTTCTTCTCTGTCCATTCATCTGTTTATGGACCTTTTTTTGGCTTCCACGTCTTGGCTATTTCAGTAATGCTGCAGTGCACATTTGCCTGCCTCTGTCTTTCCGATTCTGGTGGTCTTAGGTTACAGGCCCAAAAGGTGCCCTGCCGCGTCATATGGTAGCTCAATTTTTACCTTTTAAAGCAGCTCCATTCAGTTTTCGTTAGTGCTCTTACCACTTTACATCCCACCAGCAGCTACAAGGTACACAGTTCTCTAAAATCCCTTCAGCATTTACAGTTTGTAGACTGTTTGCTGATGGTCATTTGACTGGTGTGAGCTGAAACCTTTTTGGAGGTTGGATTTGCATGTGACTAATAATTCCTTATACTGAGCTTTAGGCATGTGCTTTTTATTCTTTTCCTTTTTTTTTTTAAAGAGTGAGTACAACTTCCCTCTTCATATTGACTTCTTCAAAAACTTGTCAAAGACAACTTGAATTTTCTTGCCTATTCCCTACCCCAGGGCATTTTTTGAGGGCAGGTGTCATTTACAGCCCTGCAGTCCTTGTGACTCTTAAGCAACCATTAGCACTGGGTTTAAAGCTGCTGTTGTGGGAAACAGCCACAAGGCGGCAGCATTATTACGTTCTCACCTCTTGTTACTAGGGCAACAGAGTCTTCCTGGAGGTAGTGTTCCGAGGTTGTAAATTAGAGAGGAGTGTGCTGGGATAAGCCCCCAGAAGTTTATGTCTCCTTACTTATGTTTGTTTTTTAAATTTAATTTCTCTTTCTTATCGGAGTAAATTCGATTAGAGTGTTGTGATTGTCTGGCTGTACAGAATGTGCTCAATGATTCATACATATGTCTGTTCATCTTCGGATCCTGTTACCATGTAATTTTTTACAGAATGTTGAGTAGACCTCCCTTGGTATTTGGCAGGTGTTTCGTGATTATATATTTTATATGTATTGGTGATTATATAATTCATAGAGTTTATATGTTATATGTTTATATACATTTAACATACATTAGTATATGTATGTTATCCCCATAGTCCTAATTTATCCATCCTCCCACCTTTCATTTTGGCGAACCATTCGTTCGTTTTATAAGTCTGTGAGTGTCTTTTTCTGTGGAAATATGTTCATTGGTAGAAATCTTAGGATAACATGTATAAATGATATCATAGGATATTTGTTATTCCCTTTTGAATAACTTAACCTAATATGATTATTTCTAGGCTCATCTGTAGTCCTGAAAACGGCACTGTTCATTTTTTTCTGAGGCTACTATTCCATTCGGTACGTATACCACTTCTTCTTTGTCCATTTATCTGATGATGGACATTTTGTTTGTATCCATGTCTTAGCTATTGTAAATACTGCTGCAATACACGATTTTCCATCCCGTGTCTTTTTGATTCTGGCTTTCACAAGTGACAGGCCCAATAGTGGGCCTTCCGGATCATATGGTGACTCAATTTTTACCTTTAAACGCACTGCCATTCTGTTCCTATTATTGGCTGTTACCAGTTTACATCCCACTTAGACCGAGAGGTTACACTATTCTCCACAACTTCTTCAACATCTATTGTTTGTTGACTTTTTGCTGATGGTCATTGTGACTGGTGTTAGGTGATACCTTTGTGTAGATTGGATTTGCATGCGTCTAATAATTCCTGATGTTTTGCATTTCTCAGTGTCCTTTTCATTTTTTTTAAGATTGAGCTAAACTTACAACTTCAAATTGCCTTCTTGAAAAATTTACCGCGTTTGGATTTTTATGGCCATTCCCTACCCCAGGACATTTTTTGAGGGCATGAGTCATTTACAGCCCTGCCGTCCTTGTGAATATTAGTGACCATGAGCAGTAGATTTAAAGCTGCTCTTTGAGGAAACGGCCTTAGGGTGGCAGCATTTCTAAGTTGCCAACTCTGCTTGCTAGGGAAACAGAACCTTGCTGCAAGTTGTGCTTTGAGGTTGCAGATTAGAGTGGAATGTGCCAGGACAAACCCCGATAAGTTTTAGCCTCCTTAATTCTTGTTTGTGTCTTTAAGTTGTAGTTTTTATCAGAGCAAATTTGATTGAAAAATGTCTTTTGTTCTAGGTGTACAGAATCTTGTTCATTTACACATATACATATATCTATTGATCTTTGGGTCCTTTTCCATGTCGGTTATTACAGAGTGTTGAGTAGACCACTCTTGGTATTCCATAGGTCTTTGGGGATTATATTTTTTATATGTATTAGTATATGTGTGTTAACCCCAATATCCTAATTTATCCATTCCTCACACCATTTCTTTGGCTTAACCATAAGTTGTCTTCTCATTCTGAGATTGTCTTTCTCTATGGAAATATGTTCATTTTTATGAATTTTCAGATAACATAAGGGATATCATAGGACATTTGTCTTTCGCATTCTGACTTACTTCACGTTGTGTGATTATCTCTAGGCTCATCTGTGGTGCTGCATATGCCATTCTTTTATTTTTTTCGTGACTGATATTCCATTCTGTCCATATACCACTTCTTCTCTGTCCATTCACCTGTTTATGGACCTTCTTTTGGCTTCCATGTCGTGGCTATTTCAATATTGCTGCAGTGCACATTTGCCTGCCTCTGTCTTTCCGATTCTGGTGGTCTTAGGTTATAGGCCCAAAAGGTGCCCTGCCGCATCATATGGTAGCTCAATTTTTACCTTTTAAAGCAGCTGCATTCAGTTTTCGTTAGTGCTGTTACCAATTACATCCCACTAGCAGCTAGAAGGTACAGAGTTCTCTAAAACCCCTTCAGCATTTCTAGTTTGTAGACTGTTTGCTGATGGTCATTTGACTGGTGTGAGCTGAAACCTTTTTGGAGGTTGGATTTGTATGTGGCTAATAATTCCTTGTACTGAGCTTTAGGCATGTCCATGTTGTTCTTTTCCTTTTTTTTTTAAAGTGTGAGTACAACTTCCCTCTTCATGTTGACTTCTTGAAAGATTTGTCATGTGTTGAATTTTCTTGCCTATTCCCTACCCCAGGGCATTTTTTGAGGGCAGATGCCATTTACAGCCCTGAGTCCTTGTGACTATTAAGCAACCATTAGCACTGGGTTTAAAGCTGCTGTTGTGGGAAACACCCACTAGGCGGCAGCATCATTACGTTCTCAAATCTTGTTATTAGGGCACCAGAGTCTTCCTGGACGTAGTGTTCCGAGGTTGTAAATTAGAGGGGAATGTGCTGGGACAAGCCCCCAGAAGTTTATGTCTCCTTACTTCTGTTTGTTTTTTAATTTAATTTCTATTTCTTATCGGAGAATATTGGATTAGAGTGTTGTGATTGTCTGGCTGTACAGAATCTGCTCAATGATTCATACATATGTCTGTTCATGTTCGGATTCTGTTACCATGTGTCTTATTACAGAATGTTGAGTAGACCTCGCATGGTATTTGGTAGGTGTTTTGTCATTATATATTTTATATGTATTGGTGATTATATAATTCATAGAGTTTATATGTTATATGTTTCTATACATTTAACATACATTAGTATATGTATGTTAGCCCCATAATCCTAATTTATCCATCCTCCCACCTTTCATTTTGGTTAACCATTAGTTTCTTTTATAAGTCTGTGAGTGTCTTTTTCTGTGGAAATATGTCCATTTGTAGCAATCTTAGGATAACAGGTATAAATGATATCATAGGATATTTGTCATTCCCTTTTGACTTACTTAACCTGATATGATTATTTCTAGGCTCATCTGTAGTCCTGAAAACGGCATTTTTCATTTTTTTTCCCGAGGCTACTATTCCATTTAGTCCGTATACCACTTCTTCTCTGTCCATTCATCTGTTTATGGACCTTTTTTTGGCTTCCACGTCTTGGCTATTTCAGTAATGCTGCAGTGCACATTTGCCTGCCTCTGTCTTTCCGATTCTGGTGGTCTTAGGTTACAGGCCCAAAAGGTGCCCTGCCGCGTCATATGGTAGCTCAATTTTTACCTTTTAAAGCAGCTCCATTCAGTTTTCGTTAGTGCTCTTACCACTTTACATCCCACCAGCAGCTACAAGGTACACAGTTCTCTAAAATCCCTTCAGCATTTACAGTTTGTAGACTGTTTGCTGATGGTCATTTGACTGGTGTGAGCTGAAACCTTTTTGGAGGTTGGATTTGCATGTGACTAATAATTCCTTATACTGAGCTTTAGGCATGTGCTTTTTATTCTTTTCCTTTTTTTTTTTTAAAGAGTGAGTACAACTTCCCTCTTCATATTGACTTCTTCAAAAACTTGTCAAAGACAACTTGAATTTTCTTGCCTATTCCCTACCCCAGGGCATTTTTTGAGGGCAGGTGTCATTTACAGCCCTGCAGTCCTTGTGACTCTTAAGCAACCATTAGCACTGGGTTTAAAGCTGCTGTTGTGGGAAACAGCCACAAGGCGGCAGCATTATTACGTTCTCACCTCTTGTTACTAGGGCAACAGAGTCTTCCTGGAGGTAGTGTTCCGAGGTTGTAAATTAGAGAGGAGTGTGCTGGGATAAGCCCCCAGAAGTTTATGTCTCCTTACTTATGTTTGTTTTTTAAATTTAATTTCTCTTTCTTATCGGAGTAAATTCGATTAGAGTGTTGTGATTGTCTGGCTGTACAGAATGTGCTCAATGATTCATACATATGTCTGTTCATCTTCGGATCCTGTTACCATGTAATTTTTTACAGAATGTTGAGTAGACCTCCCTTGGTATTTGGCAGGTGTTTCGTGATTATATATTTTATATGTATTGGTGATTATATAATTCATAGAGTTTATATGTTATATGTTTATATACATTTAACATACATTAGTATATGTATGTTATCCCCATAGTCCTAATTTATCCATCCTCCCACCTTTCATTTTGGCGAACCATTCGTTCATTTTATAAGTCTGTGAGTGTCTTTTTCTGTGGAAATATGTTCATTGGTAGAAATCTTAGGATAACATGTATAAATGATATCATAGGATATTTGTTATTCCCTTTTGAATAACTTAACCTAATATGATTATTTCTAGGCTCATCTGTAGTCCTGAAAACGGCACTGTTCATTTTTTTCTGAGGCTACTATTCCATTCGGTACGTATACCACTTCTTCTTTGTCCATTTATCTGATGATGGACATTTTGTTTGTATCCATGTCTTAGCTATTGTAAATACTGCTGCAATACACGATTTTCCATCCCGTGTCTTTTTGATTCTGGCTTTCACAAGTGACAGGCCCAATAGTGGGCCTTCCGGATCATATGGTGACTCAATTTTTACCTTTAAACGCACTGCCATTCTGTTCCTATTATTGGCTGTTACCAGTTTACATCCCACTTAGACCGAGAGGTTACACTATTCTCCACAACTTCTTCAACATCTATTGTTTGTTGACTTTTTGCTGATGGTCATTGTGACTGGTGTTAGGTGATACCTTTGTGTAGATTGGATTTGCATGCGTCTAATAATTCCTGATGTTTTGCATTTCTCAGTGTCCTTTTCATTTTTTTTAAGATTGAGCTAAACTTACAACTTCAAATTGCCTTCTTGAAAAATTTACCGCGTTTGGATTTTTATGGCCATTCCCTACCCCAGGACATTTTTTGAGGGCATGAGTCATTTACAGCCCTGCCGTCCTTGTGAATATTAGTGACCATGAGCAGTAGATTTAAAGCTGCTCTTTGAGGAAACGGCCTTAGGGTGGCAGCATTTCTAAGTTGCCAACTCTGCTTGCTAGGGAAACAGAACCTTGCTGCAAGTTGTGCTTTGAGGTTGCAGATTAGAGTGGAATGTGCCAGGACAAACCCCGATAAGTTTTAGCCTCCTTAATTCTTGTTTGTGTCTTTAAGTTGTAGTTTCTATCAAGCAAATTTGATTGAAAAATGTCTTTTGTTCTAGGTGTACAGAATCTTGTTCATTTACACATATACATATATCTATTGATCTTTGGGTCCTTTTCCATGTCGGTTATTACAGAGTGTTGAGTAGACCACTCTTGGTATTCCATAGGTCTTTGGGGATTATATTTTTTATATGTATTAGTATATGTGTGTTAACCCCAATATCCTAATTTATCCATTCCTCACACCATTTCTTTGGCTTAACCATAAGTTGTCTTCTCATTCTGAGATTGTCTTTCTCTATGGAAATATGTTCATTTTTATGAATTTTCAGATAACATAAGGGATATCATAGGACATTTGTCTTTCGCATTCTGACTTACTTCACGTTGTGTGATTATCTCTAGGCTCATCTGTGGTGCTGCATATGCCATTCTTTTATTTTTTTCGTGACTGATATTCCATTCTGTCCATATACCACTTCTTCTCTGTCCATTCACCTGTTTATGGACCTTCTTTTGGCTTCCATGTCGTGGCTATTTCAATATTGCTGCAGTGCACATTTGCCTGCCTCTGTCTTTCCGATTCTGGTGGTCTTAGGTTATAGGCCCAAAAGGTGCCCTGCCGCATCATATGGTAGCTCAATTTTTACCTTTTAAAGCAGCTGCATTCAGTTTTCGTTAGTGCTGTTACCAATTACATCCCACCAGCAGCTAGAAGGTACACAGTTCTCTAAAACCCCTTCAGCATTTCTAGTTTGTAGACTGTTTGCTGATGGTCATTTGACTGGTGTGAGCTGAAACCTTTTTGGAGGTTGGATTTGTATGTGGCTAATAATTCCTTGTACTGAGCTTTAGGCATGTCCATGTTGTTCTTTTCCTTTTTTTTTTAAAGTGTGAGTACAACTTCCCTCTTCATGTTGACTTCTTGAAAGATTTGTCATGTGTTGAATTTTCTTGCCTATTCCCTACCCCAGGGCATTTTTTGAGGGCAGATGCCATTTACAGCCCTGAGTCCTTGTGACTCTTAAGCAACCATTAGCACTGGGTTTAAAGCTGCTGTTGTGGGAAACACCCACTAGGCGGCAGCATCATTACGTTCTCAACTCTTGTTATTAGGGCACCAGAGTCTTCCTGGACGTAGTGTTCCGAGGTTGTAAATTAGAGGGGAATGTGCTGGGACAAGCCCCCAGAAGTTTATGTCTCCTTACTTCTGTTTGTTTTTTAATTTAATTTCTATTTCTTATCGGAGAATATTGGATTAGAGTGTTGTGATTGTCTGGCTGTACAGAATCTGCTCAATGATTCATACATATGTCTGTTCATGTTCGGATTCTGTTACCATGTGTCTTATTACAGAATGTTGAGTAGACCTCGCATGGTATTTGGTAGGTGTTTTGTCATTATATATTTTATATGTATTGGTGATTATATAATTCATAGAGTTTATATGTTATATGTTTCTATACATTTAACATACATTAGTATATGTATGTTAGCCCCATAATCCTAATTTATCCATCCTCCCACCTTTCATTTTGGTTAACCATTAGTTTCTTTTATAAGTCTGTGAGTGTCTTTTTCTGTGGAAATATGTCCATTTGTAGCAATCTTAGGATAACAGGTATAAATGATATCATAGGATATTTGTCATTCCCTTTTGACTTACTTAACCTGATATGATTATTTCTAGGCTCATCTGTAGTCCTGAAAACGGCATTTTTCATTTTTTTTCCCGAGGCTACTATTCCATTTAGTCCGTATACCACTTCTTCTTTGTCCATTCATCTGTTTATGGACCTTTTTTTGGCTTCCACGTCTTGGCTATTTCAGTAATGCTGCAGTGCACATTTGCCTGCCTCTGTCTTTCCGATTCTGGTGGTCTTAGGTTACAGGCCCAAAAGGTGCCCTGCCGCGTCATATGGTAACTCAATTTTTACCTTTTAAAGCAGCTCCATTCAGTTTTCGTTAGTGCTCTTACCACTTTACATCCCAACAGCAGCTACAAGGTACACAGTTCTCTAAAATCCCTTCAGCATTTACAGTTTGTAGACTGTTTGCTGATGGTCATTTGACTGGTGTGAGCTGAAACCTTTTTGGAGGTTGGATTTGCATGTGACTAATAATTCCTTATACTGAGCTTTAGGCATGTGCTTTTTATTCTTTTCCTTTTTTTTTTTTAAAGAGTGAGTACAACTTCCCTCTTCATATTGACTTCTTCAAAAACTTGTCAAAGAAAACTTGAATTTTCTTGCCTATTCCCTACCCCAGGGCATTTTTTGAGGGCAGGTGTCATTTACAGCCCTGCAGTCCTTGTGACTCTTAAGCAACCATTAGCACTGGGTTTAAAGCTGCTGTTGTGGGAAACAGCCACAAGGCGGCAGCATTATTACGTTCTCACCTCTTGTTACTAGGGCAACAGAGTCTTCCTGGAGGTAGTGTTCCGAGGTTGTAAATTAGAGAGGAGTGTGCTGGGATAAGCCCCCAGAAGTTTATGTCTCCTTACTTATGTTTGTTTTTTAAATTTAATTTCTCTTTCTTATCGGAGTAAATTCGATTAGAGTGTTGTGATTGTCTGGCTGTACAGAATGTGCTCAATGATTCATACATATGTCTGTTCATCTTCGGATCCTGTTACCATGTAATTTTTTACAGAATGTTGAGTAGACCTCCCTTGGTATTTGGCAGGTGTTTCGTGATTATATATTTTATATGTATTGGTGATTATATAATTCATAGAGTTTATATGTTATATGTTTATATACATTTAACATACATTAGTATATGTATGTTATCCCCATAGTCCTAATTTATCCATCCTCCCACCTTTCATTTTGGCGAACCATTCGTTCGTTTTATAAGTCTGTGAGTGTCTTTTTCTGTGGAAATATGTTCATTGGTAGAAATCTTAGGATAACATGTATAAATGATATCATAGGATATTTGTTATTCCCTTTTGAATAACTTAACCTAATATGATTATTTCTAGGCTCATCTGTAGTCCTGAAAACGGCACTGTTCATTTTTTTCTGAGGCTACTATTCCATTCGGTACGTATACCACTTCTTCTTTGTCCATTTATCTGATGATGGACATTTTGTTTGTATCCATGTCTTAGCTATTGTAAATACTGCTGCAATACACGATTTTCCATCCCGTGTCTTTTTGATTCTGGCTTTCACAAGTGACAGGCCCAATAGTGGGCCTTCCGGATCATATGGTGACTCAATTTTTACCTTTAAACGCACTGCCATTCTGTTCCTATTATTGGCTGTTACCAGTTTACATCCCACTTAGACCGAGAGGTTACACTATTCTCCACAACTTCTTCAACATCTATTGTTTGTTGACTTTTTGCTGATGGTCATTGTGACTGGTGTTAGGTGATACCTTTGTGTAGATTGGATTTGCATGCGTCTAATAATTCCTGATGTTTTGCATTTCTCAGTGTCCTTTTCATTTTTTTTAAGATTGAGCTAAACTTACAACTTCAAATTGCCTTCTTGAAAAATTTACCGCGTTTGGATTTTTATGGCCATTCCCTACCCCAGGACATTTTTTGAGGGCATGAGTCATTTACAGCCCTGCCGTCCTTGTGAATATTAGTGACCATGAGCAGTAGATTTAAAGCTGCTCTTTGAGGAAACGGCCTTAGGGTGGCAGCATTTCTAAGTTGCCAACTCTGCTTGCTAGGGAAACAGAACCTTGCTGCAAGTTGTGCTTTGAGGTTGCAGATTAGAGTGGAATGTGCCAGGACAAACCCCGATAAGTTTTAGCCTCCTTAATTCTTGTTTGTGTCTTTAAGTTGTAGTTTTTATCAGAGCAAATTTGATTGAAAAATGTCTTTTGTTCTAGGTGTACAGAATCTTGTTCATTTACACATATACATATATCTATTGATCTTTGGGTCCTTTTCCATGTCGGTTATTACAGAGTGTTGAGTAGACCACTCTTGGTATTCCATAGGTCTTTGGGGATTATATTTTTTATATGTATTAGTATATGTGTGTTAACCCCAATATCCTAATTTATCCATTCCTCACACCATTTCTTTGGCTTAACCATAAGTTGTCTTCTCATTCTGAGATTGTCTTTCTCTATGGAAATATGTTCATTTTTATGAATTTTCAGATAACATAAGGGATATCATAGGACATTTGTCTTTCGCATTCTGACTTACTTCACGTTGTGTGATTATCTCTAGGCTCATCTGTGGTGCTGCATATGCCATTCTTTTATTTTTTTCGTGACTGATATTCCATTCTGTCCATATACCACTTCTTCTCTGTCCATTCACCTGTTTATGGACCTTCTTTTGGCTTCCATGTCGTGGCTATTTCAATATTGCTGCAGTGCACATTTGCCTGCCTCTGTCTTTCCGATTCTGGTGGTCTTAGGTTATAGGCCCAAAAGGTGCCCTGCCGCATCATATGGTAGCTCAATTTTTACCTTTTAAAGCAGCTGCATTCAGTTTTCGTTAGTGCTGTTACCAATTACATCCCACTAGCAGCTAGAAGGTACAGAGTTCTCTAAAACCCCTTCAGCATTTCTAGTTTGTAGACTGTTTGCTGATGGTCATTTGACTGGTGTGAGCTGAAACCTTTTTGGAGGTTGGATTTGTATGTGGCTAATAATTCCTTGTACTGAGCTTTAGGCATGTCCATGTTGTTCTTTTCCTTTTTTTTTTAAAGTGTGAGTACAACTTCCCTCTTCATGTTGACTTCTTGAAAGATTTGTCATGTGTTGAATTTTCTTGCCTATTCCCTACCCCAGGGCATTTTTTGAGGGCAGATGCCATTTACAGCCCTGAGTCCTTGTGACTATTAAGCAACCATTAGCACTGGGTTTAAAGCTGCTGTTGTGGGAAACACCCACTAGGCGGCAGCATCATTACGTTCTCAAATCTTGTTATTAGGGCACCAGAGTCTTCCTGGACGTAGTGTTCCGAGGTTGTAAATTAGAGGGGAATGTGCTGGGACAAGCCCCCAGAAGTTTATGTCTCCTTACTTCTGTTTGTTTTTTAATTTAATTTCTATTTCTTATCGGAGAATATTGGATTAGAGTGTTGTGATTGTCTGGCTGTACAGAATCTGCTCAATGATTCATACATATGTCTGTTCATGTTCGGATTCTGTTACCATGTGTCTTATTACAGAATGTTGAGTAGACCTCGCATGGTATTTGGTAGGTGTTTTGTCATTATATATTTTATATGTATTGGTGATTATATAATTCATAGAGTTTATATGTTATATGTTTCTATACATTTAACATACATTAGTATATGTATGTTAGCCCCATAATCCTAATTTATCCATCCTCCCACCTTTCATTTTGGTTAACCATTAGTTTCTTTTATAAGTCTGTGAGTGTCTTTTTCTGTGGAAATATGTCCATTTGTAGCAATCTTAGGATAACAGGTATAAATGATATCATAGGATATTTGTCATTCCCTTTTGACTTACTTAACCTGATATGATTATTTCTAGGCTCATCTGTAGTCCTGAAAACGGCATTTTTCATTTTTTTTCCCGAGGCTACTATTCCATTTAGTCCGTATACCACTTCTTCTCTGTCCATTCATCTGTTTATGGACCTTTTTTTGGCTTCCACGTCTTGGCTATTTCAGTAATGCTGCAGTGCACATTTGCCTGCCTCTGTCTTTCCGATTCTGGTGGTCTTAGGTTACAGGCCCAAAAGGTGCCCTGCCGCGTCATATGGTAGCTCAATTTTTACCTTTTAAAGCAGCTCCATTCAGTTTTCGTTAGTGCTCTTACCACTTTACATCCCACCAGCAGCTACAAGGTACACAGTTCTCTAAAATCCCTTCAGCATTTACAGTTTGTAGACTGTTTGCTGATGGTCATTTGACTGGTGTGAGCTGAAACCTTTTTGGAGGTTGGATTTGCATGTGACTAATAATTCCTTATACTGAGCTTTAGGCATGTGCTTTTTATTCTTTTCCTTTTTTTTTTTTAAAGAGTGAGTACAACTTCCCTCTTCATATTGACTTCTTCAAAAACTTGTCAAAGACAACTTGAATTTTCTTGCCTATTCCCTACCCCAGGGCATTTTTTGAGGGCAGGTGTCATTTACAGCCCTGCAGTCCTTGTGACTCTTAAGCAACCATTAGCACTGGGTTTAAAGCTGCTGTTGTGGGAAACAGCCACAAGGCGGCAGCATTATTACGTTCTCACCTCTTGTTACTAGGGCAACAGAGTCTTCCTGGAGGTAGTGTTCCGAGGTTGTAAATTAGAGAGGAGTGTGCTGGGATAAGCCCCCAGAAGTTTATGTCTCCTTACTTATGTTTGTTTTTTAAATTTAATTTCTCTTTCTTATCGGAGTAAATTCGATTAGAGTGTTGTGATTGTCTGGCTGTACAGAATGTGCTCAATGATTCATACATATGTCTGTTCATCTTCGGATCCTGTTACCATGTAATTTTTTACAGAATGTTGAGTAGACCTCCCTTGGTATTTGGCAGGTGTTTCGTGATTATATATTTTATATGTATTGGTGATTATATAATTCATAGAGTTTATATGTTATATGTTTATATACATTTAACATACATTAGTATATGTATGTTATCCCCATAGTCCTAATTTATCCATCCTCCCACCTTTCATTTTGGCGAACCATTCGTTCATTTTATAAGTCTGTGAGTGTCTTTTTCTGTGGAAATATGTTCATTGGTAGAAATCTTAGGATAACATGTATAAATGATATCATAGGATATTTGTTATTCCCTTTTGAATAACTTAACCTAATATGATTATTTCTAGGCTCATCTGTAGTCCTGAAAACGGCACTGTTCATTTTTTTCTGAGGCTACTATTCCATTCGGTACGTATACCACTTCTTCTTTGTCCATTTATCTGATGATGGACATTTTGTTTGTATCCATGTCTTAGCTATTGTAAATACTGCTGCAATACACGATTTTCCATCCCGTGTCTTTTTGATTCTGGCTTTCACAAGTGACAGGCCCAATAGTGGGCCTTCCGGATCATATGGTGACTCAATTTTTACCTTTAAACGCACTGCCATTCTGTTCCTATTATTGGCTGTTACCAGTTTACATCCCACTTAGACCGAGAGGTTACACTATTCTCCACAACTTCTTCAACATCTATTGTTTGTTGACTTTTTGTTGATGGTCATTGTGACTGGTGTTAGGTGATACCTTTGTGTAGATTGGATTTGCATGCGTCTAATAATTCCTGATGTTTTGCATTTCTCAGTGTCCTTTTCATTTTTTTTAAGATTGAGCTAAACTTACAACTTCAAATTGCCTTCTTGAAAAATTTACCGCGTTTGGATTTTTATGGCCATTCCCTACCCCAGGACATTTTTTGAGGGCATGAGTCATTTACAGCCCTGCCGTCCTTGTGAATATTAGTGACCATGAGCAGTAGATTTAAAGCTGCTCTTTGAGGAAACGGCCTTAGGGTGGCAGCATTTCTAAGTTGCCAACTCTGCTTGCTAGGGAAACAGAACCTTGCTGCAAGTTGTGCTTTGAGGTTGCAGATTAGAGTGGAATGTGCCAGGACAAACCCCGATAAGTTTTAGCCTCCTTAATTCTTGTTTGTGTCTTTAAGTTGTAGTTTTTATCAGAGCAAATTTGATTGAAAAATGTCTTTTGTTCTAGGTGTACAGAATCTTGTTCATTTACACATATACATATATCTATTGATCTTTGGGTCCTTTTCCATGTCGGTTATTACAGAGTGTTGAGTAGACCACTCTTGGTATTCCATAGGTCTTTGGGGATTATATTTTTTATATGTATTAGTATATGTGTGTTAACCCCAATATCCTAATTTATCCATTCCTCACACCATTTCTTTGGCTTAACCATAAGTTGTCTTCTCATTCTGAGATTGTCTTTCTCTATGGAAATATGTTCATTTTTATGAATTTTCAGATAACATAAGGGATATCATAGGACATTTGTCTTTCGCATTCTGACTTACTTCACGTTGTGTGATTATCTCTAGGCTCATCTGTGGTGCTGCATATGCCATTCTTTTATTTTTTTCGTGACTGATATTCCATTCTGTCCATATACCACTTCTTCTCTGTCCATTCACCTGTTTATGGACCTTCTTTTGGCTTCCATGTCGTGGCTATTTCAATATTGCTGCAGTGCACATTTGCCTGCCTCTGTCTTTCCGATTCTGGTGGTCTTAGGTTATAGGCCCAAAAGGTGCCCTGCCGCATCATATGGTAGCTCAATTTTTACCTTTTAAAGCAGCTGCATTCAGTTTTCGTTAGTGCTGTTACCAATTACATCCCACTAGCAGCTAGAAGGTACAGAGTTCTCTAAAACCCCTTCAGCATTTCTAGTTTGTAGACTGTTTGCTGATGGTCATTTGGCTGGTGTGAGCTGAAACCTTTTTGGAGGTTGGATTTGTATGTGGCTAATAATTCCTTGTACTGAGCTTTAGGCATGTCCATGTTGTTCTTTTCCTTTTTTTTTTAAAGTGTGAGTACAACTTCCCTCTTCATGTTGACTTCTTGAAAGATTTGTCATGTGTTGGATTTTCTTGCCTATTCCCTACCCCAGGGCATTTTTTGAGGGCAGATGCCATTTACAGCCCTGAGTCCTTGTGACTCTTAAGCAACCATTAGCACTGGGTTTAAAGCTGCTGTTGTGGGAAACACCCACTAGGCGGCAGCATCATTACGTTCTCAACTCTTGTTATTAGGGCACCAGAGTCTTCCTGGACGTAGTGTTCCGAGGTTGTAAATTAGAGGGGGATGTGCTGGGACAAGCCCCCAGAAGTTTATGTCTCCTTACTTCTGTTTGTTTTTTAATTTAATTTCTATTTCTTATCAGAGAATATTGGATTAGAGTGTTGTGATTGTCTGGCTGTACAGAATCTGCTCAATGATTCATACATATGTCTGTTCATGTTCGGATTCTGTTACCATGTGTCTTATTACAGAATGTTGAGTAGACCTCGCATGGTATTTGGTAGGTGTTTTGTCATTATATATTTTATATGTATTGGTGATTATATAATTCATAGAGTTTATATGTTATATGTTTCTATACATTTAACATACATTAGTATATGTATGTTAGCCCCATAATCCTAATTTATCCATCCTCCCACCTTTCATTTTGGTTAACCATTAGTTTCTTTTATAAGTCTGTGAGTGTCTTTTTCTGTGGAAATATGTCCATTTGTAGCAATCTTAGGATAACAGGTATAAATGATATCATAGGATATTTGTCATTCCCTTTTGACTTACTTAACCTGATATGATTATTTCTAGGCTCATCTGTAGTCCTGAAAACGGCATTTTTCATTTTTTTTCCCGAGGCTACTATTCCATTTAGTCCGTATACCACTTCTTCTCTGTCCATTCATCTGTTTATGGACCTTTTTTTGGCTTCCACGTCTTGGCTATTTCAGTAATGCTGCAGTGCACATTTGCCTGCCTCTGTCTTTCCGATTCTGGTGGTCTTAGGTTACAGGCCCAAAAGGTGCCCTGCCGCGTCATATGGTAGCTCAATTTTTACCTTTTAAAGCAGCTCCATTCAGTTTTCGTTAGTGCTCTTACCACTTTACATCCCACCAGCAGCTACAAGGTACACAGTTCTCTAAAATCCCTTCAGCATTTACAGTTTGTAGACTGTTTGCTGATGGTCATTTGACTGGTGTGAGCTGAAACCTTTTTGGAGGTTGGATTTGCATGTGACTAATAATTCCTTATACTGAGCTTTAGGCATGTGCTTTTTATTCTTTTCCTTTTTTTTTTTAAAGAGTGAGTACAACTTCCCTCTTCATATTGACTTCTTCAAAAACTTGTCAAAGAAAACTTGAATTTTCTTGCCTATTCCCTACCCCAGGGCATTTTTTGAGGGCAGGTGTCATTTACAGCCCTGCAGTCCTTGTGACTCTTAAGCAACCATTAGCACTGGGTTTAAAGCTGCTGTTGTGGGAAACAGCCACAAGGCGGCAGCATTATTACGTTCTCACCTCTTGTTACTAGGGCAACAGAGTCTTCCTGGAGGTAGTGTTCCGAGGTTGTAAATTAGAGAGGAGTGTGCTGGGATAAGCCCCCAGAAGTTTATGTCTCCTTACTTATGTTTGTTTTTTAAATTTAATTTCTCTTTCTTATCGGAGTAAATTCGATTAGAGTGTTGTGATTGTCTGGCTGTACAGAATGTGCTCAATGATTCATACATATGTCTGTTCATCTTCGGATCCTGTTACCATGTAATTTTTTACAGAATGTTGAGTAGACCTCCCTTGGTATTTGGCAGGTGTTTCGTGATTATATATTTTATATGTATTGGTGATTATATAATTCATAGAGTTTATATGTTATATGTTTATATACATTTAACATACATTAGTATATGTATGTTATCCCCATAGTCCTAATTTATCCATCCTCCCACCTTTCATTTTGGCGAACCATTCGTTCGTTTTATAAGTCTGTGAGTGTCTTTTTCTGTGGAAATATGTTCATTGGTAGAAATCTTAGGATAACATGTATAAATGATATCATAGGATATTTGTTATTCCCTTTTGAATAACTTAACCTAATATGATTATTTCTAGGCTCATCTGTAGTCCTGAAAACGGCACTGTTCATTTTTTTCTGAGGCTACTATTCCATTCGGTACGTATACCACTTCTTCTTTGTCCATTTATCTGATGATGGACATTTTGTTTGTATCCATGTCTTAGCTATTGTAAATACTGCTGCAATACACGATTTTCCATCCCGTGTCTTTTTGATTCTGGCTTTCACAAGTGACAGGCCCAATAGTGGGCCTTCCGGATCATATGGTGACTCAATTTTTACCTTTAAACGCACTGCCATTCTGTTCCTATTATTGGCTGTTACCAGTTTACATCCCACTTAGACCGAGAGGTTACACTATTCTCCACAACTTCTTCAACATCTATTGTTTGTTGACTTTTTGCTGATGGTCATTGTGACTGGTGTTAGGTGATACCTTTGTGTAGATTGGATTTGCATGCGTCTAATAATTCCTGATGTTTTGCATTTCTCAGTGTCCTTTTCATTTTTTTTAAGATTGAGCTAAACTTACAACTTCAAATTGCCTTCTTGAAAAATTTACCGCGTTTGGATTTTTATGGCCATTCCCTACCCCAGGACATTTTTTGAGGGCATGAGTCATTTACAGCCCTGCCGTCCTTGTGAATATTAGTGACCATGAGCAGTAGATTTAAAGCTGCTCTTTGAGGAAACGGCCTTAGGGTGGCAGCATTTCTAAGTTGCCAACTCTGCTTGCTAGGGAAACAGAACCTTGCTGCAAGTTGTGCTTTGAGGTTGCAGATTAGAGTGGAATGTGCCAGGACAAACCCCGATAAGTTTTAGCCTCCTTAATTCTTGTTTGTGTCTTTAAGTTGTAGTTTTTATCAGAGCAAATTTGATTGAAAAATGTCTTTTGTTCTAGGTGTACAGAATCTTGTTCATTTACACATGTACATATATCTATTGATCTTTGGGTCCTTTTCCATGTCGGTTATTACAGAGTGTTGAGTAGACCACTCTTGGTATTCCATAGGTCTTTGGGGATTATATTTTTTATATGTATTAGTATATGTGTGTTAACCCCAATATCCTAATTTATCCATTCCTCACACCATTTCTTTGGCTTAACCATAAGTTGTCTTCTCATTCTGAGATTGTCTTTCTCTATGGAAATATGTTCATTTTTATGAATTTTCAGATAACATAAGGGATATCATAGGACATTTGTCTTTCGCATTCTGACTTACTTCACGTTGTGTGATTATCTCTAGGCTCATCTGTGGTGCTGCATATGCCATTCTTTTATTTTTTTCGTGACTGATATTCCATTCTGTCCATATACCACTTCTTCTCTGTCCATTCACCTGTTTATGGACCTTCTTTTGGCTTCCATGTCGTGGCTATTTCAATATTGCTGCAGTGCACATTTGCCTGCCTCTGTCTTTCCGATTCTGGTGGTCTTAGGTTATAGGCCCAAAAGGTGCCCTGCCGCATCATATGGTAGCTCAATTTTTACCTTTTAAAGCAGCTGCATTCAGTTTTCGTTAGTGCTGTTACCAATTACATCCCACTAGCAGCTAGAAGGTACAGAGTTCTCTAAAACCCCTTCAGCATTTCTAGTTTGTAGACTGTTTGCTGATGGTCATTTGACTGGTGTGAGCTGAAACCTTTTTGGAGGTTGGATTTGTATGTGGCTAATAATTCCTTGTACTGAGCTTTAGGCATGTCCATGTTGTTCTTTTCCTTTTTTTTTTAAAGTGTGAGTACAACTTCCCTCTTCATGTTGACTTCTTGAAAGATTTGTCATGTGTTGAATTTTCTTGCCTATTCCCTACCCCAGGGCATTTTTTGAGGGCAGATGCCATTTACAGCCCTGAGTCCTTGTGACTATTAAGCAACCATTAGCACTGGGTTTAAAGCTGCTGTTGTGGGAAACACCCACTAGGCGGCAGCATCATTACGTTCTCAAATCTTGTTATTAGGGCACCAGAGTCTTCCTGGACGTAGTGTTCCGAGGTTGTAAATTAGAGGGGAATGTGCTGGGACAAGCCCCCAGAAGTTTATGTCTCCTTACTTCTGTTTGTTTTTTAATTTAATTTCTATTTCTTATCGGAGAATATTGGATTAGAGTGTTGTGATTGTCTGGCTGTACAGAATCTGCTCAATGATTCATACATATGTCTGTTCATGTTCGGATTCTGTTACCATGTGTCTTATTACAGAATGTTGAGTAGACCTCGCATGGTATTTGGTAGGTGTTTTGTCATTATATATTTTATATGTATTGGTGATTATATAATTCATAGAGTTTATATGTTATATGTTTCTATACATTTAACATACATTAGTATATGTATGTTAGCCCCATAATCCTAATTTATCCATCCTCCCACCTTTCATTTTGGTTAACCATTAGTTTCTTTTATAAGTCTGTGAGTGTCTTTTTCTGTGGAAATATGTCCATTTGTAGCAATCTTAGGATAACAGGTATAAATGATATCATAGGATATTTGTCATTCCCTTTTGACTTACTTAACCTGATATGATTATTTCTAGGCTCATCTGTAGTCCTGAAAACGGCATTTTTCATTTTTTTTCCCGAGGCTACTATTCCATTTAGTCCGTATACCACTTCTTCTCTGTCCATTCATCTGTTTATGGACCTTTTTTTGGCTTCCACGTCTTGGCTATTTCAGTAATGCTGCAGTGCACATTTGCCTGCCTCTGTCTTTCCGATTCTGGTGGTCTTAGGTTACAGGCCCAAAAGGTGCCCTGCCGCGTCATATGGTAGCTCAATTTTTACCTTTTAAAGCAGCTCCATTCAGTTTTCGTTAGTGCTCTTACCACTTTACATCCCACCAGCAGCTACAAGGTACACAGTTCTCTAAAATCCCTTCAGCATTTACAGTTTGTAGACTGTTTGCTGATGGTCATTTGACTGGTGTGAGCTGAAACCTTTTTGGAGGTTGGATTTGCATGTGACTAATAATTCCTTATACTGAGCTTTAGGCATGTGCTTTTTATTCTTTTCCTTTTTTTTTTTTAAAGAGTGAGTACAACTTCCCTCTTCATATTGACTTCTTCAAAAACTTGTCAAAGACAACTTGAATTTTCTTGCCTATTCCCTACCCCAGGGCATTTTTTGAGGGCAGGTGTCATTTACAGCCCTGCAGTCCTTGTGACTCTTAAGCAACCATTAGCACTGGGTTTAAAGCTGCTGTTGTGGGAAACAGCCACAAGGCGGCAGCATTATTACGTTCTCACCTCTTGTTACTAGGGCAACAGAGTCTTCCTGGAGGTAGTGTTCCGAGGTTGTAAATTAGAGAGGAGTGTGCTGGGATAAGCCCCCAGAAGTTTATGTCTCCTTACTTATGTTTGTTTTTTAAATTTAATTTCTCTTTCTTATCGGAGTAAATTCGATTAGAGTGTTGTGATTGTCTGGCTGTACAGAATGTGCTCAATGATTCATACATATGTCTGTTCATCTTCGGATCCTGTTACCATGTAATTTTTTACAGAATGTTGAGTAGACCTCCCTTGGTATTTGGCAGGTGTTTCGTGATTATATATTTTATATGTATTGGTGATTATATAATTCATAGAGTTTATATGTTATATGTTTATATACATTTAACATACATTAGTATATGTATGTTATCCCCATAGTCCTAATTTATCCATCCTCCCACCTTTCATTTTGGCGAACCATTCGTTCATTTTATAAGTCTGTGAGTGTCTTTTTCTGTGGAAATATGTTCATTGGTAGAAATCTTAGGATAACATGTATAAATGATATCATAGGATATTTGTTATTCCCTTTTGAATAACTTAACCTAATATGATTATTTCTAGGCTCATCTGTAGTCCTGAAAACGGCACTGTTCATTTTTTTCTGAGGCTACTATTCCATTCGGTACGTATACCACTTCTTCTTTGTCCATTTATCTGATGATGGACATTTTGTTTGTATCCATGTCTTAGCTATTGTAAATACTGCTGCAATACACGATTTTCCATCCCGTGTCTTTTTGATTCTGGCTTTCACAAGTGACAGGCCCAATAGTGGGCCTTCCGGATCATATGGTGACTCAATTTTTACCTTTAAACGCACTGCCATTCTGTTCCTATTATTGGCTGTTACCAGTTTACATCCCACTTAGACCGAGAGGTTACACTATTCTCCACAACTTCTTCAACATCTATTGTTTGTTGACTTTTTGCTGATGGTCATTGTGACTGGTGTTAGGTGATACCTTTGTGTAGATTGGATTTGCATGCGTCTAATAATTCCTGATGTTTTGCATTTCTCAGTGTCCTTTTCATTTTTTTTAAGATTGAGCTAAACTTACAACTTCAAATTGCCTTCTTGAAAAATTTACCGCGTTTGGATTTTTATGGCCATTCCCTACCCCAGGACATTTTTTGAGGGCATGAGTCATTTACAGCCCTGCCGTCCTTGTGAATATTAGTGACCATGAGCAGTAGATTTAAAGCTGCTCTTTGAGGAAACGGCCTTAGGGTGGCAGCATTTCTAAGTTGCCAACTCTGCTTGCTAGGGAAACAGAACCTTGCTGCAAGTTGTGCTTTGAGGTTGCAGATTAGAGTGGAATGTGCCAGGACAAACCCCGATAAGTTTTAGCCTCCTTAATTCTTGTTTGTGTCTTTAAGTTGTAGTTTCTATCAAGCAAATTTGATTGAAAAATGTCTTTTGTTCTAGGTGTACAGAATCTTGTTCATTTACACATATACATATATCTATTGATCTTTGGGTCCTTTTCCATGTCGGTTATTACAGAGTGTTGAGTAGACCACTCTTGGTATTCCATAGGTCTTTGGGGATTATATTTTTTATATGTATTAGTATATGTGTGTTAACCCCAATATCCTAATTTATCCATTCCTCACACCATTTCTTTGGCTTAACCATAAGTTGTCTTCTCATTCTGAGATTGTCTTTCTCTATGGAAATATGTTCATTTTTATGAATTTTCAGATAACATAAGGGATATCATAGGACATTTGTCTTTCGCATTCTGACTTACTTCACGTTGTGTGATTATCTCTAGGCTCATCTGTGGTGCTGCATATGCCATTCTTTTATTTTTTTCGTGACTGATATTCCATTCTGTCCATATACCACTTCTTCTCTGTCCATTCACCTGTTTATGGACCTTCTTTTGGCTTCCATGTCGTGGCTATTTCAATATTGCTGCAGTGCACATTTGCCTGCCTCTGTCTTTCCGATTCTGGTGGTCTTAGGTTATAGGCCCAAAAGGTGCCCTGCCGCATCATATGGTAGCTCAATTTTTACCTTTTAAAGCAGCTGCATTCAGTTTTCGTTAGTGCTGTTACCAATTACATCCCACCAGCAGCTAGAAGGTACACAGTTCTCTAAAACCCCTTCAGCATTTCTAGTTTGTAGACTGTTTGCTGATGGTCATTTGACTGGTGTGAGCTGAAACCTTTTTGGAGGTTGGATTTGTATGTGGCTAATAATTCCTTGTACTGAGCTTTAGGCATGTCCATGTTGTTCTTTTCCTTTTTTTTTTAAAGTGTGAGTACAACTTCCCTCTTCATGTTGACTTCTTGAAAGATTTGTCATGTGTTGAATTTTCTTGCCTATTCCCTACCCCAGGGCATTTTTTGAGGGCAGATGCCATTTACAGCCCTGAGTCCTTGTGACTCTTAAGCAACCATTAGCACTGGGTTTAAAGCTGCTGTTGTGGGAAACACCCACTAGGCGGCAGCATCATTACGTTCTCAACTCTTGTTATTAGGGCACCAGAGTCTTCCTGGACGTAGTGTTCCGAGGTTGTAAATTAGAGGGGAATGTGCTGGGACAAGCCCCCAGAAGTTTATGTCTCCTTACTTCTGTTTGTTTTTTAATTTAATTTCTATTTCTTATCGGAGAATATTGGATTAGAGTGTTGTGATTGTCTGGCTGTACAGAATCTGCTCAATGATTCATACATATGTCTGTTCATGTTCGGATTCTGTTACCATGTGTCTTATTACAGAATGTTGAGTAGACCTCGCATGGTATTTGGTAGGTGTTTTGTCATTATATATTTTATATGTATTGGTGATTATATAATTCATAGAGTTTATATGTTATATGTTTCTATACATTTAACATACATTAGTATATGTATGTTAGCCCCATAATCCTAATTTATCCATCCTCCCACCTTTCATTTTGGTTAACCATTAGTTTCTTTTATAAGTCTGTGAGTGTCTTTTTCTGTGGAAATATGTCCATTTGTAGCAATCTTAGGATAACAGGTATAAATGATATCATAGGATATTTGTCATTCCCTTTTGACTTACTTAACCTGATATGATTATTTCTAGGCTCATCTGTAGTCCTGAAAACGGCATTTTTCATTTTTTTTCCCGAGGCTACTATTCCATTTAGTCCGTATACCACTTCTTCTTTGTCCATTCATCTGTTTATGGACCTTTTTTTGGCTTCCACGTCTTGGCTATTTCAGTAATGCTGCAGTGCACATTTGCCTGCCTCTGTCTTTCCGATTCTGGTGGTCTTAGGTTACAGGCCCAAAAGGTGCCCTGCCGCGTCATATGGTAACTCAATTTTTACCTTTTAAAGCAGCTCCATTCAGTTTTCGTTAGTGCTCTTACCACTTTACATCCCACCAGCAGCTACAAGGTACACAGTTCTCTAAAATCCCTTCAGCATTTACAGTTTGTAGACTGTTTGCTGATGGTCATTTGACTGGTGTGAGCTGAAACCTTTTTGGAGGTTGGATTTGCATGTGACTAATAATTCCTTATACTGAGCTTTAGGCATGTGCTTTTTATTCTTTTCCTTTTTTTTTTTTAAAGAGTGAGTACAACTTCCCTCTTCATATTGACTTCTTCAAAAACTTGTCAAAGAAAACTTGAATTTTCTTGCCTATTCCCTACCCCAGGGCATTTTTTGAGGGCAGGTGTCATTTACAGCCCTGCAGTCCTTGTGACTCTTAAGCAACCATTAGCACTGGGTTTAAAGCTGCTGTTGTGGGAAACAGCCACAAGGCGGCAGCATTATTACGTTCTCACCTCTTGTTACTAGGGCAACAGAGTCTTCCTGGAGGTAGTGTTCCGAGGTTGTAAATTAGAGAGGAGTGTGCTGGGATAAGCCCCCAGAAGTTTATGTCTCCTTACTTATGTTTGTTTTTTAAATTTAATTTCTCTTTCTTATCGGAGTAAATTCGATTAGAGTGTTGTGATTGTCTGGCTGTACAGAATGTGCTCAATGATTCATACATATGTCTGTTCATCTTCGGATCCTGTTACCATGTAATTTTTTACAGAATGTTGAGTAGACCTCCCTTGGTATTTGGCAGGTGTTTCGTGATTATATATTTTATATGTATTGGTGATTATATAATTCATAGAGTTTATATGTTATATGTTTATATACATTTAACATACATTAGTATATGTATGTTATCCCCATAGTCCTAATTTATCCATCCTCCCACCTTTCATTTTGGCGAACCATTCGTTCGTTTTATAAGTCTGTGAGTGTCTTTTTCTGTGGAAATATGTTCATTGGTAGAAATCTTAGGATAACATGTATAAATGATATCATAGGATATTTGTTATTCCCTTTTGAATAACTTAACCTAATATGATTATTTCTAGGCTCATCTGTAGTCCTGAAAACGGCACTGTTCATTTTTTTCTGAGGCTACTATTCCATTCGGTACGTATACCACTTCTTCTTTGTCCATTTATCTGATGATGGACATTTTGTTTGTATCCATGTCTTAGCTATTGTAAATACTGCTGCAATACACGATTTTCCATCCCGTGTCTTTTTGATTCTGGCTTTCACAAGTGACAGGCCCAATAGTGGGCCTTCCGGATCATATGGTGACTCAATTTTTACCTTTAAACGCACTGCCATTCTGTTCCTATTATTGGCTGTTACCAGTTTACATCCCACTTAGACCGAGAGGTTACACTATTCTCCACAACTTCTTCAACATCTATTGTTTGTTGACTTTTTGCTGATGGTCATTGTGACTGGTGTTAGGTGATACCTTTGTGTAGATTGGATTTGCATGCGTCTAATAATTCCTGATGTTTTGCATTTCTCAGTGTCCTTTTCATTTTTTTTAAGATTGAGCTAAACTTACAACTTCAAATTGCCTTCTTGAAAAATTTACCGCGTTTGGATTTTTATGGCCATTCCCTACCCCAGGACATTTTTTGAGGGCATGAGTCATTTACAGCCCTGCCGTCCTTGTGAATATTAGTGACCATGAGCAGTAGATTTAAAGCTGCTCTTTGAGGAAACGGCCTTAGGGTGGCAGCATTTCTAAGTTGCCAACTCTGCTTGCTAGGGAAACAGAGCCTTGCTGCAAGTTGTGCTTTGAGGTTGCAGATTAGAGTGGAATGTGCCAGGACAAACCCCGATAAGTTTTAGCCTCCTTAATTCTTGTTTGTGTCTTTAAGTTGTAGTTTTTATCAGAGCAAATTTGATTGAAAAATGTCTTTTGTTCTAGGTGTACAGAATCTTGTTCATTTACACATATACATATATCTATTGATCTTTGGGTCCTTTTCCATGTCGGTTATTACAGAGTGTTGAGTAGACCACTCTTGGTATTCCATAGGTCTTTGGGGATTATATTTTTTATATGTATTAGTATATGTGTGTTAACCCCAATATCCTAATTTATCCATTCCTCACACCATTTCTTTGGCTTAACCATAAGTTGTCTTCTCATTCTGAGATTGTCTTTCTCTATGGAAATATGTTCATTTTTATGAATTTTCAGATAACATAAGGGATATCATAGGACATTTGTCTTTCGCATTCTGACTTACTTCACGTTGTGTGATTATCTCTAGGCTCATCTGTGGTGCTGCATATGCCATTCTTTTATTTTTTTCGTGACTGATATTCCATTCTGTCCATATACCACTTCTTCTCTGTCCATTCACCTGTTTATGGACCTTCTTTTGGCTTCCATGTCGTGGCTATTTCAATATTGCTGCAGTGCACATTTGCCTGCCTCTGTCTTTCCGATTCTGGTGGTCTTAGGTTATAGGCCCAAAAGGTGCCCTGCCGCATCATATGGTAGCTCAATTTTTACCTTTTAAAGCAGCTGCATTCAGTTTTCGTTAGTGCTGTTACCAATTACATCCCACCAGCAGCTAGAAGGTACACAGTTCTCTAAAACCCCTTCAGCATTTCTAGTTTGTAGACTGTTTGCTGATGGTCATTTGACTGGTGTGAGCTGAAACCTTTTTGGAGGTTGGATTTGTATGTGGCTAATAATTCCTTGTACTGAGCTTTAGGCATGTCCATGTTGTTCTTTTCCTTTTTTTTTTAAAGTGTGAGTACAACTTCCCTCTTCATGTTGACTTCTTGAAAGATTTGTCATGTGTTGAATTTTCTTGCCTATTCCCTACCCCAGGGCATTTTTTGAGGGCAGATGCCATTTACAGCCCTGAGTCCTTGTGACTATTAAGCAACCATTAGCACTGGGTTTAAAGCTGCTGTTGTGGGAAACACCCACTAGGCGGCAGCATCATTACGTTCTCAACTCTTGTTATTAGGGCACCAGAGTCTTCCTGGACGTAGTGTTCCGAGGTTGTAAATTAGAGGGGAATGTGCTGGGACAAGCCCCCAGAAGTTTATGTCTCCTTACTTCTGTTTGTTTTTTAATTTAATTTCTATTTCTTATCGGAGAATATTGGATTAGAGTGTTGTGATTGTCTGGCTGTACAGAATCTGCTCAATGATTCATACATATGTCTGTTCATGTTCGGATTCTGTTACCATGTGTCTTATTACAGAATGTTGAGTAGACCTCGCATGGTATTTGGTAGGTGTTTTGTCATTATATATTTTATATGTATTGGTGATTATATAATTCATAGAGTTTATATGTTATATGTTTCTATACATTTAACATACATTAGTATATGTATGTTAGCCCCATAATCCTAATTTATCCATCCTCCCACCTTTCATTTTGGTTAACCATTAGTTTCTTTTATAAGTCTGTGAGTGTCTTTTTCTGTGGAAATATGTCCATTTGTAGCAATCTTAGGATAACAGGTATAAATGATATCATAGGATATTTGTCATTCCCTTTTGACTTACTTAACCTGATATGATTATTTCTAGGCTCATCTGTAGTCCTGAAAACGGCATTTTTCATTTTTTTTCCCGAGGCTACTATTCCATTTAGTCCGTATACCACTTCTTCTTTGTCCATTCATCTGTTTATGGACCTTTTTTTGGCTTCCACGTCTTGGCTATTTCAGTAATGCTGCAGTGCACATTTGCCTGCCTCTGTCTTTCCGATTCTGGTGGTCTTAGGTTACAGGCCCAAAAGGTGCCCTGCCGCGTCATATGGTAACTCAATTTTTACCTTTTAAAGCAGCTCCATTCAGTTTTCGTTAGTGCTCTTACCACTTTACATCCCACCAGCAGCTACAAGGTACACAGTTCTCTAAAATCCCTTCAGCATTTACAGTTTGTAGACTGTTTGCTGATGGTCATTTGACTGGTGTGAGCTGAAACCTTTTTGGAGGTTGGATTTGCATGTGACTAATAATTCCTTATACTGAGCTTTAGGCATGTGCTTTTTATTCTTTTCCTTTTTTTTTTTTAAAGAGTGAGTACAACTTCCCTCTTCATATTGACTTCTTCAAAAACTTGTCAAAGAAAACTTGAATTTTCTTGCCTATTCCCTACCCCAGGGCATTTTTTGAGGGCAGGTGTCATTTACAGCCCTGCAGTCCTTGTGACTCTTAAGCAACCATTAGCACTGGGTTTAAAGCTGCTGTTGTGGGAAACAGCCACAAGGCGGCAGCATTATTACGTTCTCACCTCTTGTTACTAGGGCAACAGAGTCTTCCTGGAGGTAGTGTTCCGAGGTTGTAAATTAGAGAGGAGTGTGCTGGGATAAGCCCCCAGAAGTTTATGTCTCCTTACTTATGTTTGTTTTTTAAATTTAATTTCTCTTTCTTATCGGAGTAAATTCGATTAGAGTGTTGTGATTGTCTGGCTGTACAGAATGTGCTCAATGATTCATACATATGTCTGTTCATCTTCGGATCCTGTTACCATGTAATTTTTTACAGAATGTTGAGTAGACCTCCCTTGGTATTTGGCAGGTGTTTCGTGATTATATATTTTATATGTATTGGTGATTATATAATTCATAGAGTTTATATGTTATATGTTTATATACATTTAACATACATTAGTATATGTATGTTATCCCCATAGTCCTAATTTATCCATCCTCCCACCTTTCATTTTGGCGAACCATTCGTTCGTTTTATAAGTCTGTGAGTGTCTTTTTCTGTGGAAATATGTTCATTGGTAGAAATCTTAGGATAACATGTATAAATGATATCATAGGATATTTGTTATTCCCTTTTGAATAACTTAACCTAATATGATTATTTCTAGGCTCATCTGTAGTCCTGAAAACGGCACTGTTCATTTTTTTCTGAGGCTACTATTCCATTCGGTACGTATACCACTTCTTCTTTGTCCATTTATCTGATGATGGACATTTTGTTTGTATCCATGTCTTAGCTATTGTAAATACTGCTGCAATACACGATTTTCCATCCCGTGTCTTTTTGATTCTGGCTTTCACAAGTGACAGGCCCAATAGTGGGCCTTCCGGATCATATGGTGACTCAATTTTTACCTTTAAACGCACTGCCATTCTGTTCCTATTATTGGCTGTTACCAGTTTACATCCCACTTAGACCGAGAGGTTACACTATTCTCCACAACTTCTTCAACATCTATTGTTTGTTGACTTTTTGCTGATGGTCATTGTGACTGGTGTTAGGTGATACCTTTGTGTAGATTGGATTTGCATGCGTCTAATAATTCCTGATGTTTTGCATTTCTCAGTGTCCTTTTCATTTTTTTTAAGATTGAGCTAAACTTACAACTTCAAATTGCCTTCTTGAAAAATTTACCGCGTTTGGATTTTTATGGCCATTCCCTACCCCAGGACATTTTTTGAGGGCATGAGTCATTTACAGCCCTGCCGTCCTTGTGAATATTAGTGACCATGAGCAGTAGATTTAAAGCTGCTCTTTGAGGAAACGGCCTTAGGGTGGCAGCATTTCTAAGTTGCCAACTCTGCTTGCTAGGGAAACAGAACCTTGCTGCAAGTTGTGCTTTGAGGTTGCAGATTAGAGTGGAATGTGCCAGGACAAACCCCGATAAGTTTTAGCCTCCTTAATTCTTGTTTGTGTCTTTAAGTTGTAGTTTTTATCAGAGCAAATTTGATTGAAAAATGTCTTTTGTTCTAGGTGTACAGAATCTTGTTCATTTACACATATACATATATCTATGGATCTTTGGGTCCTTTTCCATGTCGGTTATTACAGAGTGTTGAGTAGACCACTCTTGGTATTCCATAGGTCTTTGGGGATTATATTTTTTATATGTATTAGTATATGTGTGTTAACCCCAATATCCTAATTTATCCATTCCTCACACCATTTCTTTGGCTTAACCATAAGTTGTCTTCTCATTCTGAGATTGTCTTTCTCTATGGAAATATGTTCATTTTTATGAATTTTCAGATAACATAAGGGATATCATAGGACATTTGTCTTTCGCATTCTGACTTACTTCACGTTGTGTGATTATCTCTAGGCTCATCTGTGGTGCTGCATATGCCATTCTTTTATTTTTTTCGTGACTGATATTCCATTCTGTCCATATGCCACTTCTTCTCTGTCCATTCATCTGTTTATGGACCTTCTTTTGGCTTCCATGTCGTGGCTATTTCAATATTGCTGCAGTGCACATTTGCCTGCCTCTGTCTTTCCGATTCTGGTGGTCTTAGGTTATAGGCCCAAAAGGTGCCCTGCCGCATCATATGGTAGCTCAATTTTTACCTTTTAAAGCAGCTGCATTCAGTTTTCGTTAGTGCTGTTACCAATTACATCCCACCAGCAGCTAGAAGGTACACAGTTCTCTAAAACCCCTTCAGCATTTCTAGTTTGTAGACTGTTTGCTGATGGTCATTTGACTGGTGTGAGCTGAAACCTTTTTGGAGGTTGGATTTGTATGTGGCTAATAATTCCTTGTACTGAGCTTTAGGCATGTCCATGTTGTTCTTTTCCTTTTTTTTTTAAAGTGTGAGTACAACTTCCCTCTTCATGTTGACTTCTTGAAAGATTTGTCATGTGTTGAATTTTCTTGCCTATTCCCTACCCCAGGGCATTTTTTGAGGGCAGATGCCATTTACAGCCCTGAGTCCTTGTGACTATTAAGCAACCATTAGCACTGGGTTTAAAGCTGCTGTTGTGGGAAACACCCACTAGGCGGCAGCATCATTACGTTCTCAACTCTTGTTATTAGGGCACCAGAGTCTTCCTGGACGTAGTGTTCCGAGGTTGTAAATTAGAGGGGAATGTGCTGGGACAAGCCCCCAGAAGTTTATGTCTCCTTACTTCTGTTTGTTTTTTAATTTAATTTCTATTTCTTATCGGAGAATATTGGATTAGAGTGTTGTGATTGTCTGGCTGTACAGAATCTGCTCAATGATTCATACATATGTCTGTTCATGTTCGGATTCTGTTACCATGTGTCTTATTACAGAATGTTGAGTAGACCTCGCATGGTATTTGGTAGGTGTTTTGTCATTATATATTTTATATGTATTGGTGATTATATAATTCATAGAGTTTATATGTTATATGTTTCTATACATTTAACATACATTAGTATATGTATGTTAGCCCCATAATCCTAATTTATCCATCCTCCCACCTTTCATTTTGGTTAACCATTAGTTTCTTTTATAAGTCTGTGAGTGTCTTTTTCTGTGGAAATATGTCCATTTGTAGCAATCTTAGGATAACAGGTATAAATGATATCATAGGATATTTGTCATTCCCTTTTGACTTACTTAACCTGATATGATTATTTCTAGGCTCATCTGTAGTCCTGAAAACGGCATTTTTCATTTTTTTTCCCGAGGCTACTATTCCATTTAGTCCGTATACCACTTCTTCTTTGTCCATTCATCTGTTTATGGACCTTTTTTTGGCTTCCACGTCTTGGCTATTTCAGTAATGCTGCAGTGCACATTTGCCTGCCTCTGTCTTTCCGATTCTGGTGGTCTTAGGTTACAGGCCCAAAAGGTGCCCTGCCGCGTCATATGGTAGCTCAATTTTTACCTTTTAAAGCAGCTCCATTCAGTTTTCGTTAGTGCTCTTACCACTTTACATCCCACCAGCAGCTACAAGGTACACAGTTCTCTAAAATCCCTTCAGCATTTACAGTTTGTAGACTGTTTGCTGATGGTCATTTGACTGGTGTGAGCTGAAACCTTTTTGGAGGTTGGATTTGCATGTGACTAATAATTCCTTATACTGAGCTTTAGGCATGTGCTTTTTATTCTTTTCCTTTTTTTTTTTTTAAAGAGTGAGTACAACTTCCCTCTTCATATTGACTTCTTCAAAAACTTGTCAAAGAAAACTTGAATTTTCTTGCCTATTCCCTACCCCAGGGCATTTTTTGAGGGCAGGTGTCATTTACAGCCCTGCAGTCCTTGTGACTCTTAAGCAACCATTAGCACTGGGTTTAAAGCTGCTGTTGTGGGAAACAGCCACAAGGCGGCAGCATTATTACGTTCTCACCTCTTGTTACTAGGGCAACAGAGTCTTCCTGGAGGTAGTGTTCCGAGGTTGTAAATTAGAGAGGAGTGTGCTGGGATAAGCCCCCAGAAGTTTATGTCTCCTTACTTATGTTTGTTTTTTAAATTTAATTTCTCTTTCTTATCGGAGTAAATTCGATTAGAGTGTTGTGATTGTCTGGCTGTACAGAATGTGCTCAATGATTCATACATATGTCTGTTCATCTTCGGATCCTGTTACCATGTAATTTTTTACAGAATGTTGAGTAGACCTCCCTTGGTATTTGGCAGGTGTTTCGTGATTATATATTTTATATGTATTGGTGATTATATAATTCATAGAGTTTATATGTTATATGTTTATATACATTTAACATACATTAGTATATGTATGTTATCCCCATAGTCCTAATTTATCCATCCTCCCACCTTTCATTTTGGCGAACCATTCGTTCGTTTTGTAAGTCTGTGAGTGTCTTTTTCTGTGGAAATATGTTCATTGGTAGAAATCTTAGGATAACATGTATAAATGATATCATAGGATATTTGTTATTCCCTTTTGAATAACTTAACCTAATATGATTATTTCTAGGCTCATCTGTAGTCCTGAAAACGGCACTGTTCATTTTTTTCTGAGGCTACTATTCCATTCGGTACGTATACCACTTCTTCTTTGTCCATTTATCTGATGATGGACATTTTGTTTGTATCCATGTCTTAGCTATTGTAAATACTGCTGCAATACACGATTTTCCATCCCGTGTCTTTTTGATTCTGGCTTTCACAAGTGACAGGCCCAATAGTGGGCCTTCCGGATCATATGGTGACTCAATTTTTACCTTTAAACGCACTGCCATTCTGTTCCTATTATTGGCTGTTACCAGTTTACATCCCACTTAGACCGAGAGGTTACACTATTCTCCACAACTTCTTCAACATCTATTGTTTGTTGACTTTTTGCTGATGGTCATTGTGACTGGTGTTAGGTGATACCTTTGTGTAGATTGGATTTGCATGCGTCTAATAATTCCTGATGTTTTGCATTTCTCAGTGTCCTTTTCATTTTTTTTAAGATTGAGCTAAACTTACAACTTCAAATTGCCTTCTTGAAAAATTTACCGCGTTTGGATTTTTATGGCCATTCCCTACCCCAGGACATTTTTTGAGGGCATGAGTCATTTACAGCCCTGCCGTCCTTGTGAATATTAGTGACCATGAGCAGTAGATTTAAAGCTGCTCTTTGAGGAAACGGCCTTAGGGTGGCAGCATTTCTAAGTTGCCAACTCTGCTTGCTAGGGAAACAGAACCTTGCTGCAAGTTGTGCTTTGAGGTTGCAGATTAGAGTGGAATGTGCCAGGACAAACCCCGATAAGTTTTAGCCTCCTTAATTCTTGTTTGTGTCTTTAAGTTGTAGTTTTTATCAGAGCAAATTTGATTGAAAAATGTCTTTTGTTCTAGGTGTACAGAATCTTGTTCATTTACACATATACATATATCTATTGATCTTTGGGTCCTTTTCCATGTCGGTTATTACAGAGTGTTGAGTAGACCACTCTTGGTATTCCATAGGTCTTTGGGGATTATATTTTTTATATGTATTAGTATATGTGTGTTAACCCCAATATCCTAATTTATCCATTCCTCACACCATTTCTTTGGCTTAACCATAAGTTGTCTTCTCATTCTGAGATTGTCTTTTTCTATGGAAATATGTTCATTTTTATGAATTTTCAGATAACATAAGGGATATCATAGGACATTTGTCTTTCGCATTCTGACTTACTTCACGTTGTGTGATTATCTCTAGGCTCATCTGTGGTGCTGCATATGCCATTCTTTTATTTTTTTCGTGACTGATATTCCATTCTGTCCATATACCACTTCTTCTCTGTCCATTCATCTGTTTATGGACCTTCTTTTGGCTTCCATGTCGTGGCTATTTCAATATTGCTGCAGTGCACATTTGCCTGCCTCTGTCTTTCCGATTCTGGTGGTCTTAGGTTATAGGCCCAAAAGGTGCCCTGCCGCATCATATGGTAGCTCAATTTTTACCTTTTAAAGCAGCTGCATTCAGTTTTCGTTAGTGCTGTTACCAATTACATCCCACCAGCAGCTAGAAGGTACACAGTTCTCTAAAACCCCTTCAGCATTTCTAGTTTGTAGACTGTTTGCTGATGGTCATTTGACTGGTGTGAGCTGAAACCTTTTTGGAGGTTGGATTTGTATGTGGCTAATAATTCCTTGTACTGAGCTTTAGGCATGTCCATGTTGTTCTTTTCCTTTTTTTTTTAAAGTGTGAGTACAACTTCCCTCTTCATGTTGACTTCTTGAAAGATTTGTCATGTGTTGAATTTTCTTGCCTATTCCCTACCCCAGGGCATTTTTTGAGGGCAGATGCCATTTACAGCCCTGAGTCCTTGTGACTATTAAGCAACCATTAGCACTGGGTTTAAAGCTGCTGTTGTGGGAAACACCCACTAGGCGGCAGCATCATTACGTTCTCAACTCTTGTTATTAGGGCACCAGAGTCTTCCTGGACGTAGTGTTCCGAGGTTGTAAATTAGAGGGGAATGTGCTGGGACAAGCCCCCAGAAGTTTATGTCTCCTTACTTCTGTTTGTTTTTTAATTTAATTTCTATTTCTTATCGGAGAATATTGGATTAGAGTGTTGTGATTGTCTGGCTGTACAGAATCTGCTCAATGATTCATACATATGTCTGTTCATGTTCGGATTCTGTTACCATGTGTCTTATTACAGAATGTTGAGTAGACCTCGCATGGTATTTGGTAGGTGTTTTGTCATTATATATTTTATATGTATTGGTGATTATATAATTCATAGAGTTTATATGTTATATGTTTCTATACATTTAACATACATTAGTATATGTATGTTAGCCCCATAATCCTAATTTATCCATCCTCCCACCTTTCATTTTGGTTAACCATTAGTTTCTTTTATAAGTCTGTGAGTGTCTTTTTCTGTGGAAATATGTCCATTTGTAGCAATCTTAGGATAACAGGTATAAATGATATCATAGGATATTTGTCATTCCCTTTTGACTTACTTAACCTGATATGATTATTTCTAGGCTCATCTGTAGTCCTGAAAACGGCATTTTTCATTTTTTTTCCCGAGGCTACTATTCCATTTAGTCCGTATACCACTTCTTCTTTGTCCATTCATCTGTTTATGGACCTTTTTTTGGCTTCCACGTCTTGGCTATTTCAGTAATGCTGCAGTGCACATTTGCCTGCCTCTGTCTTTCCGATTCTGGTGGTCTTAGGTTACAGGCCCAAAAGGTGCCCTGCCGCGTCATATGGTAACTCAATTTTTACCTTTTAAAGCAGCTCCATTCAGTTTTCGTTAGTGCTCTTACCACTTTACATCCCACCAGCAGCTACAAGGTACACAGTTCTCTAAAATCCCTTCAGCATTTACAGTTTGTAGACTGTTTGCTGATGGTCATTTGACTGGTGTGAGCTGAAACCTTTTTGGAGGTTGGATTTGCATGTGACTAATAATTCCTTATACTGAGCTTTAGGCATGTGCTTTTTATTCTTTTCCTTTTTTTTTTTTAAAGAGTGAGTACAACTTCCCTCTTCATATTGACTTCTTCAAAAACTTGTCAAAGAAAACTTGAATTTTCTTGCCTATTCCCTACCCCAGGGCATTTTTTGAGGGCAGGTGTCATTTACAGCCCTGCAGTCCTTGTGACTCTTAAGCAACCATTAGCACTGGGTTTAAAGCTGCTGTTGTGGGAAACAGCCACAAGGCGGCAGCATTATTACGTTCTCACCTCTTGTTACTAGGGCAACAGAGTCTTCCTGGAGGTAGTGTTCCGAGGTTGTAAATTAGAGAGGAGTGTGCTGGGATAAGCCCCCAGAAGTTTATGTCTCCTTACTTATGTTTGTTTTTTAAATTTAATTTCTCTTTCTTATCGGAGTAAATTCGATTAGAGTGTTGTGATTGTCTGGCTGTACAGAATGTGCTCAATGATTCATACATATGTCTGTTCATCTTCGGATCCTGTTACCATGTAATTTTTTACAGAATGTTGAGTAGACCTCCCTTGGTATTTGGCAGGTGTTTCGTGATTATATATTTTATATGTATTGGTGATTATATAATTCATAGAGTTTATATGTTATATGTTTATATACATTTAACATACATTAGTATATGTATGTTATCCCCATAGTCCTAATTTATCCATCCTCCCACCTTTCATTTTGGCGAACCATTCGTTCGTTTTATAAGTCTGTGAGTGTCTTTTTCTGTGGAAATATGTTCATTGGTAGAAATCTTAGGATAACATGTATAAATGATATCATAGGATATTTGTTATTCCCTTTTGAATAACTTAACCTAATATGATTATTTCTAGGCTCATCTGTAGTCCTGAAAACGGCACTGTTCATTTTTTTCTGAGGCTACTATTCCATTCGGTACGTATACCACTTCTTCTTTGTCCATTTATCTGATGATGGACATTTTGTTTGTATCCATGTCTTAGCTATTGTAAATACTGCTGCAATACACGATTTTCCATCCCGTGTCTTTTTGATTCTGGCTTTCACAAGTGACAGGCCCAATAGTGGGCCTTCCGGATCATATGGTGACTCAATTTTTACCTTTAAACGCACTGCCATTCTGTTCCTATTATTGGCTGTTACCAGTTTACATCCCACTTAGACCGAGAGGTTACACTATTCTCCACAACTTCTTCAACATCTATTGTTTGTTGACTTTTTGCTGATGGTCATTGTGACTGGTGTTAGGTGATACCTTTGTGTAGATTGGATTTGCATGCGTCTAATAATTCCTGATGTTTTGCATTTCTCAGTGTCCTTTTCATTTTTTTTAAGATTGAGCTAAACTTACAACTTCAAATTGCCTTCTTGAAAAATTTACCGCGTTTGGATTTTTATGGCCATTCCCTACCCCAGGACATTTTTTGAGGGCATGAGTCATTTACAGCCCTGCCGTCCTTGTGAATATTAGTGACCATGAGCAGTAGATTTAAAGCTGCTCTTTGAGGAAACGGCCTTAGGGTGGCAGCATTTCTAAGTTGCCAACTCTGCTTGCTAGGGAAACAGAACCTTGCTGCAAGTTGTGCTTTGAGGTTGCAGATTAGAGTGGAATGTGCCAGGACAAACCCCGATAAGTTTTAGCCTCCTTAATTCTTGTTTGTGTCTTTAAGTTGTAGTTTCTATCAAGCAAATTTGATTGAAAAATGTCTTTTGTTCTAGGTGTACAGAATCTTGTTCATTTACACATATACATATATCTATTGATCTTTGGGTCCTTTTCCATGTCGGTTATTACAGAGTGTTGAGTAGACCACTCTTGGTATTCCATAGGTCTTTGGGGATTATATTTTTTATATGTATTAGTATATGTGTGTTAACCCCAATATCCTAATTTATCCATTCCTCACACCATTTCTTTGGCTTAACCATAAGTTGTCTTCTCATTCTGAGATTGTCTTTCTCTATGGAAATATGTTCATTTTTATGAATTTTCAGATAACATAAGGGATATCATAGGACATTTGTCTTTCGCATTCTGACTTACTTCACGTTGTGTGATTATCTCTAGGCTCATCTGTGGTGCTGCATATGCCATTCTTTTATTTTTTTCGTGACTGATATTCCATTCTGTCCATATACCACTTCTTCTCTGTCCATTCACCTGTTTATGGACCTTCTTTTGGCTTCCATGTCGTGGCTATTTCAATATTGCTGCAGTGCACATTTGCCTGCCTCTGTCTTTCCGATTCTGGTGGTCTTAGGTTATAGGCCCAAAAGGTGCCCTGCCGCATCATATGGTAGCTCAATTTTTACCTTTTAAAGCAGCTGCATTCAGTTTTCGTTAGTGCTGTTACCAATTACATCCCACCAGCAGCTAGAAGGTACACAGTTCTCTAAAACCCCTTCAGCATTTCTAGTTTGTAGACTGTTTGCTGATGGTCATTTGACTGGTGTGAGCTGAAACCTTTTTGGAGGTTGGATTTGTATGTGGCTAATAATTCCTTGTACTGAGCTTTAGGCATGTCCATGTTGTTCTTTTCCTTTTTTTTTTAAAGTGTGAGTACAACTTCCCTCTTCATGTTGACTTCTTGAAAGATTTGTCATGTGTTGAATTTTCTTGCCTATTCCCTACCCCAGGGCATTTTTTGAGGGCAGATGCCATTTACAGCCCTGAGTCCTTGTGACTCTTAAGCAACCATTAGCACTGGGTTTAAAGCTGCTGTTGTGGGAAACACCCACTAGGCGGCAGCATCATTACGTTCTCAACTCTTGTTATTAGGGCACCAGAGTCTTCCTGGACGTAGTGTTCCGAGGTTGTAAATTAGAGGGGAATGTGCTGGGACAAGCCCCCAGAAGTTTATGTCTCCTTACTTCTGTTTGTTTTTTAATTTAATTTCTATTTCTTATCGGAGAATATTGGATTAGAGTGTTGTGATTGTCTGGCTGTACAGAATCTGCTCAATGATTCATACATATGTCTGTTCATGTTCGGATTCTGTTACCATGTGTCTTATTACAGAATGTTGAGTAGACCTCGCATGGTATTTGGTAGGTGTTTTGTCATTATATATTTTATATGTATTGGTGATTATATAATTCATAGAGTTTATATGTTATATGTTTCTATACATTTAACATACATTAGTATATGTATGTTAGCCCCATAATCCTAATTTATCCATCCTCCCACCTTTCATTTTGGTTAACCATTAGTTTCTTTTATAAGTCTGTGAGTGTCTTTTTCTGTGGAAATATGTCCATTTGTAGCAATCTTAGGATAACAGGTATAAATGATATCATAGGATATTTGTCATTCCCTTTTGACTTACTTAACCTGATATGATTATTTCTAGGCTCATCTGTAGTCCTGAAAACGGCATTTTTCATTTTTTTTCCCGAGGCTACTATTCCATTTAGTCCGTATACCACTTCTTCTTTGTCCATTCATCTGTTTATGGACCTTTTTTTGGCTTCCACGTCTTGGCTATTTCAGTAATGCTGCAGTGCACATTTGCCTGCCTCTGTCTTTCCGATTCTGGTGGTCTTAGGTTACAGGCCCAAAAGGTGCCCTGCCGCGTCATATGGTAACTCAATTTTTACCTTTTAAAGCAGCTCCATTCAGTTTTCGTTAGTGCTCTTACCACTTTACATCCCACCAGCAGCTACAAGGTACACAGTTCTCTAAAATCCCTTCAGCATTTACAGTTTGTAGACTGTTTGCTGATGGTCATTTGACTGGTGTGAGCTGAAACCTTTTTGGAGGTTGGATTTGCATGTGACTAATAATTCCTTATACTGAGCTTTAGGCATGTGCTTTTTATTCTTTTCCTTTTTTTTTTTTAAAGAGTGAGTACAACTTCCCTCTTCATATTGACTTCTTCAAAAACTTGTCAAAGAAAACTTGAATTTTCTTGCCTATTCCCTACCCCAGGGCATTTTTTGAGGGCAGGTGTCATTTACAGCCCTGCAGTCCTTGTGACTCTTAAGCAACCATTAGCACTGGGTTTAAAGCTGCTGTTGTGGGAAACAGCCACAAGGCGGCAGCATTATTACGTTCTCACCTCTTGTTACTAGGGCAACAGAGTCTTCCTGGAGGTAGTGTTCCGAGGTTGTAAATTAGAGAGGAGTGTGCTGGGATAAGCCCCCAGAAGTTTATGTCTCCTTACTTATGTTTGTTTTTTAAATTTAATTTCTCTTTCTTATCGGAGTAAATTCGATTAGAGTGTTGTGATTGTCTGGCTGTACAGAATGTGCTCAATGATTCATACATATGTCTGTTCATCTTCGGATCCTGTTACCATGTAATTTTTTACAGAATGTTGAGTAGACCTCCCTTGGTATTTGGCAGGTGTTTCGTGATTATATATTTTATATGTATTGGTGATTATATAATTCATAGAGTTTATATGTTATATGTTTATATACATTTAACATACATTAGTATATGTATGTTATCCCCATAGTCCTAATTTATCCATCCTCCCACCTTTCATTTTGGCGAACCATTCGTTCGTTTTATAAGTCTGTGAGTGTCTTTTTCTGTGGAAATATGTTCATTGGTAGAAATCTTAGGATAACATGTATAAATGATATCATAGGATATTTGTTATTCCCTTTTGAATAACTTAACCTAATATGATTATTTCTAGGCTCATCTGTAGTCCTGAAAACGGCACTGTTCATTTTTTTCTGAGGCTACTATTCCATTCGGTACGTATACCACTTCTTCTTTGTCCATTTATCTGATGATGGACATTTTGTTTGTATCCATGTCTTAGCTATTGTAAATACTGCTGCAATACACGATTTTCCATCCCGTGTCTTTTTGATTCTGGCTTTCACAAGTGACAGGCCCAATAGTGGGCCTTCCGGATCATATGGTGACTCAATTTTTACCTTTAAACGCACTGCCATTCTGTTCCTATTATTGGCTGTTACCAGTTTACATCCCACTTAGACCGAGAGGTTACACTATTCTCCACAACTTCTTCAACATCTATTGTTTGTTGACTTTTTGCTGATGGTCATTGTGACTGGTGTTAGGTGATACCTTTGTGTAGATTGGATTTGCATGCGTCTAATAATTCCTGATGTTTTGCATTTCTCAGTGTCCTTTTCATTTTTTTTAAGATTGAGCTAAACTTACAACTTCAAATTGCCTTCTTGAAAAATTTACCGCGTTTGGATTTTTATGGCCATTCCCTACCCCAGGACATTTTTTGAGGGCATGAGTCATTTACAGCCCTGCCGTCCTTGTGAATATTAGTGACCATGAGCAGTAGATTTAAAGCTGCTCTTTGAGGAAACGGCCTTAGGGTGGCAGCATTTCTAAGTTGCCAACTCTGCTTGCTAGGGAAACAGAGCCTTGCTGCAAGTTGTGCTTTGAGGTTGCAGATTAGAGTGGAATGTGCCAGGACAAACCCCGATAAGTTTTAGCCTCCTTAATTCTTGTTTGTGTCTTTAAGTTGTAGTTTTTATCAGAGCAAATTTGATTGAAAAATGTCTTTTGTTCTAGGTGTACAGAATCTTGTTCATTTACACATATACATATATCTATTGATCTTTGGGTCCTTTTCCATGTCGGTTATTACAGAGTGTTGAGGTAGACCACTCTTGGTATTCCATAGGTCTTTGGGGATTATATTTTTTATATGTATTAGTATATGTGTGTTAACCCCAATATCCTAATTTATCCATTCCTCACACCATTTCTTTGGCTTAACCATAAGTTGTCTTCTCATTCTGAGATTGTCTTTCTCTATGGAAATATGTTCATTTTTATGAATTTTCAGATAACATAAGGGATATCATAGGACATTTGTCTTTCGCATTCTGACTTACTTCACGTTGTGTGATTATCTCTAGGCTCATCTGTGGTGCTGCAATATGCCATTCTTTTATTTTTTTCGTGACTGATATTCCATTCTGTCCATATACCACTTCTTCTCTGTCCATTCACCTGTTTATGGACCTTCTTTGGCTTCCATGTCGTGGCTATTTCAATATTGCTGCAGTGCACATTTGCCTGCCTCTGTCTTTCCGATTCTGGTGGTCTTAGGTTATAGGCCCAAAAGGTGCCCTGCCGCATCATATGGTAGCTCAATTTTTACCTTTTAAAGCAGCTGCATTCAGTTTTCGTTAGTGCTGTTACCAATTACATCCCACCAGCAGCTAGAAGGTACACAGTTCTCTAAAACCCCTTCAGCATTTCTAGTTTGTAGACTGTTTGCTGATGGTCATTTGACTGGGTGTGAGCTGAAACCTTTTTGGAGGTTGGATTTGTATGTGGCTAATAATTCCTTGTACTGAGCTTTAGGCATGTCCATGTTGTTCTTTTCCTTTTTTTTTTAAAGTGTGAGTACAACTTCCCTCTTCATGTTGACTTCTTGAAAGATTTGTCATGTGTTGAATTTTCTTGCCTATTCCCTACCCCAGGGCATTTTTTGAGGGCAGATGCCATTTACAGCCCTGAGTCCTTGTGACTATTAAGCAACCATTAGCACTGGGTTTAAAGCTGCTGTTGTGGGAAACACCACTAGGCGGCAGCATCATTACGTTCTCAACTCTTGTTATTAGGGCACCAGAGTCTTCCTGGACGTAGTGTTCCGAGGTTGTAAATTAGAGGGGAATGTGCTGGGACAAGCCCCCAGAAGTTTATGTCTCCTTACTTCTGTTTGTTTTTTAATTTAATTTCTATTTCTTATCGGAGAATATTGGATTAGAGTGTTGTGATTGTCTGGCTTGTACAGAATCTGCTCAATGATTCATACATATGTCTGTTCATGTTCGGATTCTGTTACCATGTGTCTTATTACAGAATGTTGAGTAGACCTCGCATGGTATTTGGTAGGTGTTTTGTCATTATATATTTTATATGTATTGGTGATTATATAATTCATAGAGTTTATATGTTATATGTTTCTATACATTAACATACATTAGTATATGTATGTTAGCCCCATAATCCTAATTTATCCATCCTCCCACCTTTCATTTTGGTTAACCATTAGTTTCTTTTATAAGTCTGTGAGTGTCTTTTTCTGTGGAAATATGTCCATTTGTAGCAATCTTAGGATAACAGGTATAAATGATATCATAGGATATTTGTCATTCCCTTTTGACTTACTTAACCTGATATGATTATTTCTAGGCTCATCTGTAGTCCTGAAAACGGCATTTTTCATTTTTTTTCCGAGGCTACTATTCCATTTAGTCCGTATACCACTTCTTCTTTGTCCATTCATCTGTTTATGGACCTTTTTTTTGGCTTCCACGTCTTGGCTATTTCAGTAATGCTGCAGTGCACATTTGCCTGCCTCTGTCTTTCCGATTCTGGTGGTCTTAGGTTACAGGCCCAAAAGGTGCCCTGCCGCGTCATATGGTAACTCAATTTTTACCTTTTAAAGCAGCTCCATTCAGTTTTCGTTAGTGCTCTTACCACTTTACATCCCACCAGCAGCTACAAGGTACACAGTTCTCTAAAATCCCTTCAGCATTTACAGTTTGTAGACTGTTTGCTGATGGTCATTTGACTGGTGTGAGCTGAAACCTTTTTGGAGGTTGGATTTGCATGTGACTAATAATTCCTTATACTGAGCTTTAGGCATGTGCTTTTTATTCTTTTCCTTTTTTTTTTTTAAAGAGTGAGTACAACTTCCCTCTTCATATTGACTTCTTCAAAAACTTGTCAAAGAAAACTTGAATTTTCTTGCCTATTCCCTACCCAGGGCATTTTTTGAGGGCAGGTGTCATTTACAGCCCTGCAGTCCTTGTGACTCTTAAGCAACCATTAGCACTGGGTTTAAAGCTGCTGTTGTGGGAAACAGCCACAAGGCGGCAGCATTATTACGTTCTCACCTCTTGTTTACTAGGGCAACAGAGTCTTCCTGAGGTAGTGTTCCGAGGTTGTAAATTAGAGAGGAGTGTGCTGGGATAAGCCCCCAGAAGTTTATGTCTCCTTACTTATGTTTGTTTTTCAAATTTAATTTCTCTTTCTTATCGAGTAAATTCGATTAGAGTGTTGTGATTGTCTGGCTGTACAGAATGTGCTCAATGATTCATACATATGTCTGTTCATCTTCGGATCCTGTTACCATGTAATTTTTTACAGAATGTTGAGTAGACCTCCCTTGGTATTTGGCAGGTGTTTCGTGATTATATATTTTATATGTATTGGTGATTATATAATTCATAGAGTTTATATGTTATATGTTTATATACATTTAACATACATTAGTATATGTATGTTATCCCCATAGTCCTAATTTATCCATCCTCCCACCTTTCATTTTGGCGAACCATTCGTTCGTTTTATAAGTCTGTGAGTGTCTTTTTCTGTGGAAATATGTTCATTGGTAGAAATCTTAGGATAACATGTATAAATGATATCATAGGATATTTGTTATTCCCTTTTGAATAACTTAACCTAATATGATTATTTCTAGGCTCATCTGTAGTCCTGAAAACGGCACTGTTCATTTTTTTCTGAGGCTACTATTCCATTCGGTACGTATACCACTTCTTCTTTGTCCATTTATCTGATGATGGACATTTTGTTTGTATCCATGTCTTAGCTATTGTAAATACTGCTGCAATACACGATTTTCCATCCCGTGTCTTTTTGATTCTGGCTTTCACAAGTGACAGGCCCAATAGTGGGCCTTCCGGATCATATGGTGACTCAATTTTTACCTTTAAACGCACTGCCATTCTGTTCCTATTATTGGCTGTTACCAGTTTACATCCCACTTAGACCGAGAGGTTACACTATTCTCCACAACTTCTTCAACATCTATTGTTTGTTGACTTTTTGCTGATGGTCATTGTGACTGGTGTTAGGTGATACCTTTGTGTAGATTGGATTTGCATGCGTCTAATAATTCCTGATGTTTTGCATTTCTCAGTGTCCTTTTCATTTTTTTTAAGATTGAGCTAAACTTACAACTTCAAATTGCCTTCTTGAAAAATTTACCGCGTTTGGATTTTTATGGCCATTCCCTACCCCAGGACATTTTTTGAGGGCATGAGTCATTTACAGCCCTGCCGTCCTTGTGAATATTAGTGACCATGAGCAGTAGATTTAAAGCTGCTCTTTGAGGAAACGGCCTTAGGGTGGCAGCATTTCTAAGTTGCCAACTCTGCTTGCTAGGGAAACAGAACCTTGCTGCAAGTTGTGCTTTGAGGTTGCAGATTAGAGTGGAATGTGCCAGGACAAACCCCGATAAGTTTTAGCCTCCTTAATTCTTGTTTGTGTCTTTAAGTTGTAGTTTTTATCAGAGCAAATTTGATTGAAAAATGTCTTTTGTTCTAGGTGTACAGAATCTTGTTCATTTACACATATACATATATCTATTGATCTTTGGGTCCTTTTCCATGTCGGTTATTACAGAGTGTTGAGTAGACCACTCTTGGTATTCCATAGGTCTTTGGGGATTATATTTTTTATATGTATTAGTATATGTGTGTTAACCCCAATATCCTAATTTATCCATTCCTCACACCATTTCTTTGGCTTAACCATAAGTTGTCTTCTCATTCTGAGATTGTCTTTCTCTATGGAAATATGTTCATTTTATGAATTTTCAGATAACATAAGGGATATCATAGGACATTTGTCTTTCGCATTCTGACTTACTTCACGTTGTGTGATTATCTCTAGGCTCATCTGTGGTGCTGCATATGCCATTCTTTTATTTTTTTCGTGACTGATATTCCATTCTGTCCATATACCACTTCTTCTCTGTCCATTCATCTGTTTATGGACCTTCTTTTGGCTTCCATGTCGTGGCTATTTCAATATTGCTGCAGTGCACATTTGCCTGCCTCTGTCTTTCCGATTCTGGTGGTCTTAGGTTATAGGCCCAAAAGGTGCCCTGCCGCATCATATGGTAGCTCAATTTTTACCTTTTAAAGCAGCTGCATTCAGTTTTCGTTAGTGCTGTTACCAATTACATCCCACCAGCAGCTAGAAGGTACACAGTTCTCTAAAACCCCTTCAGCATTTCTAGTTTGTAGACTGTTTGCTGATGGTCATTTGACTGGTGTGAGCTGAAACCTTTTTGGAGGTTGGATTTGTATGTGGCTAATAATTCCTTGTACTGAGCTTTAGGCATGTCCATGTTGTTCTTTTCCTTTTTTTTTTAAAGTGTGAGTACAACTTCCCTCTTCATGTTGACTTCTTGAAAGATTTGTCATGTGTTGAATTTTCTTGCCTATTCCCTACCCCAGGGCATTTTTTGAGGGCAGATGCCATTTACAGCCCTGAGTCCTTGTGACTATTAAGCAACCATTAGCACTGGGTTTAAAGCTGCTGTTGTGGGAAACACCCACTAGGCGGCAGCATCATTACGTTCTCAACTCTTGTTATTAGGGCACCAGAGTCTTCCTGGACGTAGTGTTCCGAGGTTGTAAATTAGAGGGGAATGTGCTGGGACAAGCCCCCAGAAGTTTATGTCTCCTTACTTCTGTTTGTTTTTTAATTTAATTTCTATTTCTTATCGGAGAATATTGGATTAGAGTGTTGTGATTGTCTGGCTGTACAGAATCTGCTCAATGATTCATACATATGTCTGTTCATGTTCGGATTCTGTTACCATGTGTCTTATTACAGAATGTTGAGTAGACCTCGCATGGTATTTGGTAGGTGTTTTGTCATTATATATTTTATATGTATTGGTGATTATATAATTCATAGAGTTTATATGTTATATGTTTCTATACATTTAACATACATTAGTATATGTATGTTAGCCCCATAATCCTAATTTATCCATCCTCCCACCTTTCATTTTGGTTAACCATTAGTTTCTTTTATAAGTCTGTGAGTGTCTTTTTCTGTGGAAATATGTCCATTTGTAGCAATCTTAGGATAACAGGTATAAATGATATCATAGGATATTTGTCATTCCCTTTTGACTTACTTAACCTGATATGATTATTTCTAGGCTCATCTGTAGTCCTGAAAACGGCATTTTTCATTTTTTTTCCCGAGGCTACTATTCCATTTAGTCCGTATACCACTTCTTCTTTGTCCATTCATCTGTTTATGGACCTTTTTTTGGCTTCCACGTCTTGGCTATTTCAGTAATGCTGCAGTGCACATTTGCCTGCCTCTGTCTTTCCGATTCTGGTGGTCTTAGGTTACAGGCCCAAAAGGTGCCCTGCCGCGTCATATGGTAACTCAATTTTTACCTTTTAAAGCAGCTCCATTCAGTTTTCGTTAGTGCTCTTACCACTTTACATCCCACCAGCAGCTACAAGGTACACAGTTCTCTAAAATCCCTTCAGCATTTACAGTTTGTAGACTGTTTGCTGATGGTCATTTGACTGGTGTGAGCTGAAACCTTTTTGGAGGTTGGATTTGCATGTGACTAATAATTCCTTATACTGAGCTTTAGGCATGTGCTTTTTATTCTTTTCCTTTTTTTTTTTTAAAGAGTGAGTACAACTTCCCTCTTCATATTGACTTCTTCAAAAACTTGTCAAAGAAAACTTGAATTTTCTTGCCTATTCCCTACCCCAGGGCATTTTTTGAGGGCAGGTGTCATTTACAGCCCTGCAGTCCTTGTGACTCTTAAGCAACCATTAGCACTGGGTTTAAAGCTGCTGTTGTGGGAAACAGCCACAAGGCGGCAGCATTATTACGTTCTCACCTCTTGTTACTAGGGCAACAGAGTCTTCCTGGAGGTAGTGTTCCGAGGTTGTAAATTAGAGAGGAGTGTGCTGGGATAAGCCCCCAGAAGTTTATGTCTCCTTACTTATGTTTGTTTTTTAAATTTAATTTCTCTTTCTTATCGGAGTAAATTCGATTAGAGTGTTGTGATTGTCTGGCTGTACAGAATGTGCTCAATGATTCATACATATGTCTGTTCATCTTCGGATCCTGTTACCATGTAATTTTTTACAGAATGTTGAGTAGACCTCCCTTGGTATTTGGCAGGTGTTTCGTGATTATATATTTTATATGTATTGGTGATTATATAATTCATAGAGTTTATATGTTATATGTTTATATACATTTAACATACATTAGTATATGTATGTTATCCCCATAGTCCTAATTTATCCATCCTCCCACCTTTCATTTTGGCGAACCATTCGTTCGTTTTATAAGTCTGTGAGTGTCTTTTTCTGTGGAAATATGTTCATTGGTAGAAATCTTAGGATAACATGTATAAATGATATCATAGGATATTTGTTATTCCCTTTTGAATAACTTAACCTAATATGATTATTTCTAGGCTCATCTGTAGTCCTGAAAACGGCACTGTTCATTTTTTTCTGAGGCTACTATTCCATTCGGTACGTATACCACTTCTTCTTTGTCCATTTATCTGATGATGGACATTTTGTTTGTATCCATGTCTTAGCTATTGTAAATACTGCTGCAATACACGATTTTCCATCCCGTGTCTTTTTGATTCTGGCTTTCACAAGTGACAGGCCCAATAGTGGGCCTTCCGGATCATATGGTGACTCAATTTTTACCTTTAAACGCACTGCCATTCTGTTCCTATTATTGGCTGTTACCAGTTTACATCCCACTTAGACCGAGAGGTTACACTATTCTCCACAACTTCTTCAACATCTATTGTTTGTTGACTTTTTGCTGATGGTCATTGTGACTGGTGTTAGGTGATACCTTTGTGTAGATTGGATTTGCATGCGTCTAATAATTCCTGATGTTTTGCATTTCTCAGTGTCCTTTTCATTTTTTTTAAGATTGAGCTAAACTTACAACTTCAAATTGCCTTCTTGAAAAATTTACCGCGTTTGGATTTTTATGGCCATTCCCTACCCCAGGACATTTTTTGAGGGCATGAGTCATTTACAGCCCTGCCGTCCTTGTGAATATTAGTGACCATGAGCAGTAGATTTAAAGCTGCTCTTTGAGGAAACGGCCTTAGGGTGGCAGCATTTCTAAGTTGCCAACTCTGCTTGCTAGGGAAACAGAACCTTGCTGCAAGTTGTGCTTTGAGGTTGCAGATTAGAGTGGAATGTGCCAGGACAAACCCCGATAAGTTTTAGCCTCCTTAATTCTTGTTTGTGTCTTTAAGTTGTAGTTTCTATCAAGCAAATTTGATTGAAAAATGTCTTTTGTTCTAGGTGTACAGAATCTTGTTCATTTACACATATACATATATCTATTGATCTTTGGGTCCTTTTCCATGTCGGTTATTACAGAGTGTTGAGTAGACCACTCTTGGTATTCCATAGGTCTTTGGGGATTATATTTTTTATATGTATTAGTATATGTGTGTTAACCCCAATATCCTAATTTATCCATTCCTCACACCATTTCTTTGGCTTAACCATAAGTTGTCTTCTCATTCTGAGATTGTCTTTCTCTATGGAAATATGTTCATTTTTATGAATTTTCAGATAACATAAGGGATATCATAGGACATTTGTCTTTCGCATTCTGACTTACTTCACGTTGTGTGATTATCTCTAGGCTCATCTGTGGTGCTGCATATGCCATTCTTTTATTTTTTTCGTGACTGATATTCCATTCTGTCCATATACCACTTCTTCTCTGTCCATTCACCTGTTTATGGACCTTCTTTTGGCTTCCATGTCGTGGCTATTTCAATATTGCTGCAGTGCACATTTGCCTGCCTCTGTCTTTCCGATTCTGGTGGTCTTAGGTTATAGGCCCAAAAGGTGCCCTGCCGCATCATATGGTAGCTCAATTTTTACCTTTTAAAGCAGCTGCATTCAGTTTTCGTTAGTGCTGTTACCAATTACATCCCACCAGCAGCTAGAAGGTACACAGTTCTCTAAAACCCCTTCAGCATTTCTAGTTTGTAGACTGTTTGCTGATGGTCATTTGACTGGTGTGAGCTGAAACCTTTTTGGAGGTTGGATTTGTATGTGGCTAATAATTCCTTGTACTGAGCTTTAGGCATGTCCATGTTGTTCTTTTCCTTTTTTTTTTAAAGTGTGAGTACAACTTCCCTCTTCATGTTGACTTCTTGAAAGATTTGTCATGTGTTGAATTTTCTTGCCTATTCCCTACCCCAGGGCATTTTTTGAGGGCAGATGCCATTTACAGCCCTGAGTCCTTGTGACTCTTAAGCAACCATTAGCACTGGGTTTAAAGCTGCTGTTGTGGGAAACACCCACTAGGCGGCAGCATCATTACGTTCTCAACTCTTGTTATTAGGGCACCAGAGTCTTCCTGGACGTAGTGTTCCGAGGTTGTAAATTAGAGGGGAATGTGCTGGGACAAGCCCCCAGAAGTTTATGTCTCCTTACTTCTGTTTGTTTTTTAATTTAATTTCTATTTCTTATCGGAGAATATTGGATTAGAGTGTTGTGATTGTCTGGCTGTACAGAATCTGCTCAATGATTCATACATATGTCTGTTCATGTTCGGATTCTGTTACCATGTGTCTTATTACAGAATGTTGAGTAGACCTCGCATGGTATTTGGTAGGTGTTTTGTCATTATATATTTTATATGTATTGGTGATTATATAATTCATAGAGTTTATATGTTATATGTTTCTATACATTTAACATACATTAGTATATGTATGTTAGCCCCATAATCCTAATTTATCCATCCTCCCACCTTTCATTTTGGTTAACCATTAGTTTCTTTTATAAGTCTGTGAGTGTCTTTTTCTGTGGAAATATGTCCATTTGTAGCAATCTTAGGATAACAGGTATAAATGATATCATAGGATATTTGTCATTCCCTTTTGACTTACTTAACCTGATATGATTATTTCTAGGCTCATCTGTAGTCCTGAAAACGGCATTTTTCATTTTTTTTCCCGAGGCTACTATTCCATTTAGTCCGTATACCACTTCTTCTTTGTCCATTCATCTGTTTATGGACCTTTTTTTGGCTTCCACGTCTTGGCTATTTCAGTAATGCTGCAGTGCACATTTGCCTGCCTCTGTCTTTCCGATTCTGGTGGTCTTAGGTTACAGGCCCAAAAGGTGCCCTGCCGCGTCATATGGTAACTCAATTTTTACCTTTTAAAGCAGCTCCATTCAGTTTTCGTTAGTGCTCTTACCACTTTACATCCCAACAGCAGCTACAAGGTACACAGTTCTCTAAAATCCCTTCAGCATTTACAGTTTGTAGACTGTTTGCTGATGGTCATTTGACTGGTGTGAGCTGAAACCTTTTTGGAGGTTGGATTTGCATGTGACTAATAATTCCTTATACTGAGCTTTAGGCATGTGCTTTTTATTCTTTTCCTTTTTTTTTTTTAAAGAGTGAGTACAACTTCCCTCTTCATATTGACTTCTTCAAAAACTTGTCAAAGAAAACTTGAATTTTCTTGCCTATTCCCTACCCCAGGGCATTTTTTGAGGGCAGGTGTCATTTACAGCCCTGCAGTCCTTGTGACTCTTAAGCAACCATTAGCACTGGGTTTAAAGCTGCTGTTGTGGGAAACAGCCACAAGGCGGCAGCATTATTACGTTCTCACCTCTTGTTACTAGGGCAACAGAGTCTTCCTGGAGGTAGTGTTCCGAGGTTGTAAATTAGAGAGGAGTGTGCTGGGATAAGCCCCCAGAAGTTTATGTCTCCTTACTTATGTTTGTTTTTTAAATTTAATTTCTCTTTCTTATCGGAGTAAATTCGATTAGAGTGTTGTGATTGTCTGGCTGTACAGAATGTGCTCAATGATTCATACATATGTCTGTTCATCTTCGGATCCTGTTACCATGTAATTTTTTACAGAATGTTGAGTAGACCTCCCTTGGTATTTGGCAGGTGTTTCGTGATTATATATTTTATATGTATTGGTGATTATATAATTCATAGAGTTTATATGTTATATGTTTATATACATTTAACATACATTAGTATATGTATGTTATCCCCATAGTCCTAATTTATCCATCCTCCCACCTTTCATTTTGGCGAACCATTCGTTCGTTTTATAAGTCTGTGAGTGTCTTTTTCTGTGGAAATATGTTCATTGGTAGAAATCTTAGGATAACATGTATAAATGATATCATAGGATATTTGTTATTCCCTTTTGAATAACTTAACCTAATATGATTATTTCTAGGCTCATCTGTAGTCCTGAAAACGGCACTGTTCATTTTTTTCTGAGGCTACTATTCCATTCGGTACGTATACCACTTCTTCTTTGTCCATTTATCTGATGATGGACATTTTGTTTGTATCCATGTCTTAGCTATTGTAAATACTGCTGCAATACACGATTTTCCATCCCGTGTCTTTTTGATTCTGGCTTTCACAAGTGACAGGCCCAATAGTGGGCCTTCCGGATCATATGGTGACTCAATTTTTACCTTTAAACGCACTGCCATTCTGTTCCTATTATTGGCTGTTACCAGTTTACATCCCACTTAGACCGAGAGGTTACACTATTCTCCACAACTTCTTCAACATCTATTGTTTGTTGACTTTTTGCTGATGGTCATTGTGACTGGTGTTAGGTGATACCTTTGTGTAGATTGGATTTGCATGCGTCTAATAATTCCTGATGTTTTGCATTTCTCAGTGTCCTTTTCATTTTTTTTAAGATTGAGCTAAACTTACAACTTCAAATTGCCTTCTTGAAAAATTTACCGCGTTTGGATTTTTATGGCCATTCCCTACCCCAGGACATTTTTTGAGGGCATGAGTCATTTACAGCCCTGCCGTCCTTGTGAATATTAGTGACCATGAGCAGTAGATTTAAAGCTGCTCTTTGAGGAAACGGCCTTAGGGTGGCAGCATTTCTAAGTTGCCAACTCTGCTTGCTAGGGAAACAGAGCCTTGCTGCAAGTTGTGCTTTGAGGTTGCAGATTAGAGTGGAATGTGCCAGGACAAACCCCGATAAGTTTTAGCCTCCTTAATTCTTGTTTGTGTCTTTAAGTTGTAGTTTTTATCAGAGCAAATTTGATTGAAAAATGTCTTTTGTTCTAGGTGTACAGAATCTTGTTCATTTACACATATACATATATCTATTGATCTTTGGGTCCTTTTCCATGTCGGTTATTACAGAGTGTTGAGTAGACCACTCTTGGTATTCCATAGGTCTTTGGGGATTATATTTTTTATATGTATTAGTATATGTGTGTTAACCCCAATATCCTAATTTATCCATTCCTCACACCATTTCTTTGGCTTAACCATAAGTTGTCTTCTCATTCTGAGATTGTCTTTCTCTATGGAAATATGTTCATTTTTATGAATTTTCAGATAACATAAGGGATATCATAGGACATTTGTCTTTCGCATTCTGACTTACTTCACGTTGTGTGATTATCTCTAGGCTCATCTGTGGTGCTGCATATGCCATTCTTTTATTTTTTTCGTGACTGATATTCCATTCTGTCCATATACCACTTCTTCTCTGTCCATTCACCTGTTTATGGACCTTCTTTTGGCTTCCATGTCGTGGCTATTTCAATATTGCTGCAGTGCACATTTGCCTGCCTCTGTCTTTCCGATTCTGGTGGTCTTAGGTTATAGGCCCAAAAGGTGCCCTGCCGCATCATATGGTAGCTCAATTTTTACCTTTTAAAGCAGCTGCATTCAGTTTTCGTTAGTGCTGTTACCAATTACATCCCACCAGCAGCTAGAAGGTACACAGTTCTCTAAAACCCCTTCAGCATTTCTAGTTTGTAGACTGTTTGCTGATGGTCATTTGACTGGTGTGAGCTGAAACCTTTTTGGAGGTTGGATTTGTATGTGGCTAATAATTCCTTGTACTGAGCTTTAGGCATGTCCATGTTGTTCTTTTCCTTTTTTTTTTAAAGTGTGAGTACAACTTCCCTCTTCATGTTGACTTCTTGAAAGATTTGTCATGTGTTGAATTTTCTTGCCTATTCCCTACCCCAGGGCATTTTTTGAGGGCAGATGCCATTTACAGCCCTGAGTCCTTGTGACTATTAAGCAACCATTAGCACTGGGTTTAAAGCTGCTGTTGTGGGAAACACCCACTAGGCGGCAGCATCATTACGTTCTCAACTCTTGTTATTAGGGCACCAGAGTCTTCCTGGACGTAGTGTTCCGAGGTTGTAAATTAGAGGGGAATGTGCTGGGACAAGCCCCCAGAAGTTTATGTCTCCTTACTTCTGTTTGTTTTTTAATTTAATTTCTATTTCTTATCGGAGAATATTGGATTAGAGTGTTGTGATTGTCTGGCTGTACAGAATCTGCTCAATGATTCATACATATGTCTGTTCATGTTCGGATTCTGTTACCATGTGTCTTATTACAGAATGTTGAGTAGACCTCGCATGGTATTTGGTAGGTGTTTTGTCATTATATATTTTATATGTATTGGTGATTATATAATTCATAGAGTTTATATGTTATATGTTTCTATACATTTAACATACATTAGTATATGTATGTTAGCCCCATAATCCTAATTTATCCATCCTCCCACCTTTCATTTTGGTTAACCATTAGTTTCTTTTATAAGTCTGTGAGTGTCTTTTTCTGTGGAAATATGTCCATTTGTAGCAATCTTAGGATAACAGGTATAAATGATATCATAGGATATTTGTCATTCCCTTTTGACTTACTTAACCTGATATGATTATTTCTAGGCTCATCTGTAGTCCTGAAAACGGCATTTTTCATTTTTTTTCCCGAGGCTACTATTCCATTTAGTCCGTATACCACTTCTTCTTTGTCCATTCATCTGTTTATGGACCTTTTTTTGGCTTCCACGTCTTGGCTATTTCAGTAATGCTGCAGTGCACATTTGCCTGCCTCTGTCTTTCCGATTCTGGTGGTCTTAGGTTACAGGCCCAAAAGGTGCCCTGCCGCGTCATATGGTAACTCAATTTTTACCTTTTAAAGCAGCTCCATTCAGTTTTCGTTAGTGCTCTTACCACTTTACATCCCACCAGCAGCTACAAGGTACACAGTTCTCTAAAATCCCTTCAGCATTTACAGTTTGTAGACTGTTTGCTGATGGTCATTTGACTGGTGTGAGCTGAAACCTTTTTGGAGGTTGGATTTGCATGTGACTAATAATTCCTTATACTGAGCTTTAGGCATGTGCTTTTTATTCTTTTCCTTTTTTTTTTTTAAAGAGTGAGTACAACTTCCCTCTTCATATTGACTTCTTCAAAAACTTGTCAAAGAAAACTTGAATTTTCTTGCCTATTCCCTACCCCAGGGCATTTTTTGAGGGCAGGTGTCATTTACAGCCCTGCAGTCCTTGTGACTCTTAAGCAACCATTAGCACTGGGTTTAAAGCTGCTGTTGTGGGAAACAGCCACAAGGCGGCAGCATTATTACGTTCTCACCTCTTGTTACTAGGGCAACAGAGTCTTCCTGGAGGTAGTGTTCCGAGGTTGTAAATTAGAGAGGAGTGTGCTGGGATAAGCCCCCAGAAGTTTATGTCTCCTTACTTATGTTTGTTTTTTAAATTTAATTTCTCTTTCTTATCGGAGTAAATTCGATTAGAGTGTTGTGATTGTCTGGCTGTACAGAATGTGCTCAATGATTCATACATATGTCTGTTCATCTTCGGATCCTGTTACCATGTAATTTTTTACAGAATGTTGAGTAGACCTCCCTTGGTATTTGGCAGGTGTTTCGTGATTATATATTTTATATGTATTGGTGATTATATAATTCATAGAGTTTATATGTTATATGTTTATATACATTTAACATACATTAGTATATGTATGTTATCCCCATAGTCCTAATTTATCCATCCTCCCACCTTTCATTTTGGCGAACCATTCGTTCGTTTTATAAGTCTGTGAGTGTCTTTTTCTGTGGAAATATGTTCATTGGTAGAAATCTTAGGATAACATGTATAAATGATATCATAGGATATTTGTTATTCCCTTTTGAATAACTTAACCTAATATGATTATTTCTAGGCTCATCTGTAGTCCTGAAAACGGCACTGTTCATTTTTTTCTGAGGCTACTATTCCATTCGGTACGTATACCACTTCTTCTTTGTCCATTTATCTGATGATGGACATTTTGTTTGTATCCATGTCTTAGCTATTGTAAATACTGCTGCAATACACGATTTTCCATCCCGTGTCTTTTTGATTCTGGCTTTCACAAGTGACAGGCCCAATAGTGGGCCTTCCGGATCATATGGTGACTCAATTTTTACCTTTAAACGCACTGCCATTCTGTTCCTATTATTGGCTGTTACCAGTTTACATCCCACTTAGACCGAGAGGTTACACTATTCTCCACAACTTCTTCAACATCTATTGTTTGTTGACTTTTTGCTGATGGTCATTGTGACTGGTGTTAGGTGATACCTTTGTGTAGATTGGATTTGCATGCGTCTAATAATTCCTGATGTTTTGCATTTCTCAGTGTCCTTTTCATTTTTTTTAAGATTGAGCTAAACTTACAACTTCAAATTGCCTTCTTGAAAAATTTACCGCGTTTGGATTTTTATGGCCATTCCCTACCCCAGGACATTTTTTGAGGGCATGAGTCATTTACAGCCCTGCCGTCCTTGTGAATATTAGTGACCATGAGCAGTAGATTTAAAGCTGCTCTTTGAGGAAACGGCCTTAGGGTGGCAGCATTTCTAAGTTGCCAACTCTGCTTGCTAGGGAAACAGAACCTTGCTGCAAGTTGTGCTTTGAGGTTGCAGATTAGAGTGGAATGTGCCAGGACAAACCCCGATAAGTTTTAGCCTCCTTAATTCTTGTTTGTGTCTTTAAGTTGTAGTTTTTATCAGAGCAAATTTGATTGAAAAATGTCTTTTGTTCTAGGTGTACAGAATCTTGTTCATTTACACATATACATATATCTATGGATCTTTGGGTCCTTTTCCATGTCGGTTATTACAGAGTGTTGAGTAGACCACTCTTGGTATTCCATAGGTCTTTGGGGATTATATTTTTTATATGTATTAGTATATGTGTGTTAACCCCAATATCCTAATTTATCCATTCCTCACACCATTTCTTTGGCTTAACCATAAGTTGTCTTCTCATTCTGAGATTGTCTTTTTCTATGGAAATATGTTCATTTTTATGAATTTTCAGATAACATAAGGGATATCATAGGACATTTGTCTTTCGCATTCTGACTTACTTCACGTTGTGTGATTATCTCTAGGCTCATCTGTGGTGCTGCATATGCCATTCTTTTATTTTTTTCGTGACTGATATTCCATTCTGTCCATATACCACTTCTTCTCTGTCCATTCATCTGTTTATGGACCTTCTTTTGGCTTCCATGTCGTGGCTATTTCAATATTGCTGCAGTGCACATTTGCCTGCCTCTGTCTTTCCGATTCTGGTGGTCTTAGGTTATAGGCCCAAAAGGTGCCCTGCCGCATCATATGGTAGCTCAATTTTTACCTTTTAAAGCAGCTGCATTCAGTTTTCGTTAGTGCTGTTACCAATTACATCCCACCAGCAGCTAGAAGGTACAGAGTTCTCTAAAACCCCTTCAGCATTTCTAGTTTGTAGACTGTTTGCTGATGGTCATTTGACTGGTGTGAGCTGAAACCTTTTTGGAGGTTGGATTTGTATGTGGCTAATAATTCCTTGTACTGAGCTTTAGGCATGTCCATGTTGTTCTTTTCCTTTTTTTTTTAAAGTGTGAGTACAACTTCCCTCTTCATGTTGACTTCTTGAAAGATTTGTCATGTGTTGGATTTTCTTGCCTATTCCCTACCCCAGGGCATTTTTTGAGGGCAGATGCCATTTACAGCCCTGAGTCCTTGTGACTATTAAGCAACCATTAGCACTGGGTTTAAAGCTGCTGTTGTGGGAAACACCCACTAGGCGGCAGCATCATTACGTTCTCAACTCTTGTTATTAGGGCACCAGAGTCTTCCTGGACGTAGTGTTCCGAGGTTGTAAATTAGAGGGGGATGTGCTGGGACAAGCCCCCAGAAGTTTATGTCTCCTTACTTCTGTTTGTTTTTTAATTTAATTTCTATTTCTTATCGGAGAATATTGGATTAGAGTGTTGTGATTGTCTGGCTGTACAGAATCTGCTCAATGATTCATACATATGTCTGTTCATGTTCGGATTCTGTTACCATGTGTCTTATTACAGAATGTTGAGTAGACCTCGCATGGTATTTGGTAGGTGTTTTGTCATTATATATTTTATATGTATTGGTGATTATATAATTCATAGAGTTTATATGTTATATGTTTCTATACATTTAACATACATTAGTATATGTATGTTAGCCCCATAATCCTAATTTATCCATCCTCCCACCTTTCATTTTGGTTAACCATTAGTTTCTTTTATAAGTCTGTGAGTGTCTTTTTCTGTGGAAATATGTCCATTTGTAGCAATCTTAGGATAACAGGTATAAATGATATCATAGGATATTTGTCATTCCCTTTTGACTTACTTAACCTGATATGATTATTTCTAGGCTCATCTGTAGTCCTGAAAACGGCATTTTTCATTTTTTTTCCCGAGGCTACTATTCCATTTAGTCCGTATACCACTTCTTCTCTGTCCATTCATCTGTTTATGGACCTTTTTTTGGCTTCCACGTCTTGGCTATTTCAGTAATGCTGCAGTGCACATTTGCCTGCCTCTGTCTTTCCGATTCTGGTGGTCTTAGGTTACAGGCCCAAAAGGTGCCCTGCCGCGTCATATGGTAGCTCAATTTTTACCTTTTAAAGCAGCTCCATTCAGTTTTCGTTAGTGCTCTTACCACTTTACATCCCACCAGCAGCTACAAGGTACACAGTTCTCTAAAATCCCTTCAGCATTTACAGTTTGTAGACTGTTTGCTGATGGTCATTTGACTGGTGTGAGCTGAAACCTTTTTGGAGGTTGGATTTGCATGTGACTAATAATTCCTTATACTGAGCTTTAGGCATGTGCTTTTTATTCTTTTCCTTTTTTTTTTTAAAGAGTGAGTACAACTTCCCTCTTCATATTGACTTCTTCAAAAACTTGTCAAAGACAACTTGAATTTTCTTGCCTATTCCCTACCCCAGGGCATTTTTTGAGGGCAGGTGTCATTTACAGCCCTGCAGTCCTTGTGACTCTTAAGCAACCATTAGCACTGGGTTTAAAGCTGCTGTTGTGGGAAACAGCCACAAGGCGGCAGCATTATTACGTTCTCACCTCTTGTTACTAGGGCAACAGAGTCTTCCTGGAGGTAGTGTTCCGAGGTTGTAAATTAGAGAGGAGTGTGCTGGGATAAGCCCCCAGAAGTTTATGTCTCCTTACTTATGTTTGTTTTTTAAATTTAATTTCTCTTTCTTATCGGAGTAAATTCGATTAGAGTGTTGTGATTGTCTGGCTGTACAGAATGTGCTCAATGATTCATACATATGTCTGTTCATCTTCGGATCCTGTTACCATGTAATTTTTTACAGAATGTTGAGTAGACCTCCCTTGGTATTTGGCAGGTGTTTCGTGATTATATATTTTATATGTATTGGTGATTATATAATTCATAGAGTTTATATGTTATATGTTTATATACATTTAACATACATTAATATATGTATGTTATCCCCATAGTCCTAATTTATCCATCCTCCCACCTTTCATTTTGGCGAACCATTCGTTCGTTTTATAAGTCTGTGAGTGTCTTTTTCTGTGGAAATATGTTCATTGGTAGAAATCTTAGGATAACATGTATAAATGATATCATAGGATATTTGTTATTCCCTTTTGAATAACTTAACCTAATATGATTATTTCTAGGCTCATCTGTAGTCCTGAAAACGGCACTGTTCATTTTTTTCTGAGGCTACTATTCCATTCGGTACGTATACCACTTCTTCTTTGTCCATTTATCTGATGATGGACATTTTGTTTGTATCCATGTCTTAGCTATTGTAAATACTGCTGCAATACACGATTTTCCATCCCGTGTCTTTTTGATTCTGGCTTTCACAAGTGACAGGCCCAATAGTGGGCCTTCCGGATCATATGGTGACTCAATTTTTACCTTTAAACGCACTGCCATTCTGTTCCTATTATTGGCTGTTACCAGTTTACATCCCACTTAGACCGAGAGGTTACACTATTCTCCACAACTTCTTCAACATCTATTGTTTGTTGACTTTTTGCTGATGGTCATTGTGACTGGTGTTAGGTGATACCTTTGTGTAGATTGGATTTGCATGCGTCTAATAATTCCTGATGTTTTGCATTTCTCAGTGTCCTTTTCATTTTTTTTAAGATTGAGCTAAACTTACAACTTCAAATTGCCTTCTTGAAAAATTTACCGCGTTTGGATTTTTATGGCCATTCCCTACCCCAGGACATTTTTTGAGGGCATGAGTCATTTACAGCCCTGCCGTCCTTGTGAATATTAGTGACCATGAGCAGTAGATTTAAAGCTGCTCTTTGAGGAAACGGCCTTAGGGTGGCAGCATTTCTAAGTTGCCAACTCTGCTTGCTAGGGAAACAGAACCTTGCTGCAAGTTGTGCTTTGAGGTTGCAGATTAGAGTGGAATGTGCCAGGACAAACCCCGATAAGTTTTAGCCTCCTTAATTCTTGTTTGTGTCTTTAAGTTGTAGTTTTTATCAGAGCAAATTTGATTGAAAAATGTCTTTTGTTCTAGGTGTACAGAATCTTGTTCATTTACACATATACATATATCTATTGATCTTTGGGTCCTTTTCCATGTCGGTTATTACAGAGTGTTGAGTAGACCACTCTTGGTATTCCATAGGTCTTTGGGGATTATATTTTTTATATGTATTAGTATATGTGTGTTAACCCCAATATCCTAATTTATCCATTCCTCACACCATTTCTTTGGCTTAACCATAAGTTGTCTTCTCATTCTGAGATTGTCTTTCTCTATGGAAATATGTTCATTTTTATGAATTTTCAGATAACATAAGGGATATCATAGGACATTTGTCTTTCGCATTCTGACTTACTTCACGTTGTGTGATTATCTCTAGGCTCATCTGTGGTGCTGCATATGCCATTCTTTTATTTTTTTCGTGACTGATATTCCATTCTGTCCATATACCACTTCTTCTCTGTCCATTCACCTGTTTATGGACCTTCTTTTGGCTTCCATGTCGTGGCTATTTCAATATTGCTGCAGTGCACATTTGCCTGCCTCTGTCTTTCCGATTCTGGTGGTCTTAGGTTATAGGCCCAAAAGGTGCCCTGCCGCATCATATGGTAGCTCAATTTTTACCTTTTAAAGCAGCTGCATTCAGTTTTCGTTAGTGCTGTTACCAATTACATCCCACTAGCAGCTAGAAGGTACAGAGTTCTCTAAAACCCCTTCAGCATTTCTAGTTTGTAGACTGTTTGCTGATGGTCATTTGACTGGTGTGAGCTGAAACCTTTTTGGAGGTTGGATTTGTATGTGGCTAATAATTCCTTGTACTGAGCTTTAGGCATGTCCATGTTGTTCTTTTCCTTTTTTTTTTAAAGTGTGAGTACAACTTCCCTCTTCATGTTGACTTCTTGAAAGATTTGTCATGTGTTGGATTTTCTTGCCTATTCCCTACCCCAGGGCATTTTTTGAGGGCAGATGCCATTTACAGCCCTGAGTCCTTGTGACTCTTAAGCAACCATTAGCACTGGGTTTAAAGCTGCTGTTGTGGGAAACACCCACTAGGCGGCAGCATCATTACGTTCTCAACTCTTGTTATTAGGGCACCAGAGTCTTCCTGGACGTAGTGTTCCGAGGTTGTAAATTAGAGGGGGATGTGCTGGGACAAGCCCCCAGAAGTTTATGTCTCCTTACTTCTGTTTGTTTTTTAATTTAATTTGTATTTCTTATCGGAGAATATTGGATTAGAGTGTTGTGATTGTCTGGCTGTACAGAATCTGCTCAATGATTCATACATATGTCTGTTCATGTTCGGATTCTGTTACCATGTGTCTTATTACAGAATGTTGAGTAGACCTCGCATGGTATTTGGTAGGTGTTTTGTCATTATATATTTTATATGTATTGGTGATTATATAATTCATAGAGTTTATATGTTATATGTTTCTATACATTTAACATACATTAGTATATGTATGTTAGCCCCATAATCCTAATTTATCCATCCTCCCACCTTTCATTTTGGTTAACCATTAGTTTCTTTTATAAGTCTGTGAGTGTCTTTTTCTGTGGAAATATGTCCATTTGTAGCAATCTTAGGATAACAGGTATAAATGATATCATAGGATATTTGTCATTCCCTTTTGACTTACTTAACCTGATATGATTATTTCTAGGCTCATCTGTAGTCCTGAAAACGGCATTTTTCATTTTTTTTCCCGAGGCTACTATTCCATTTAGTCCGTATACCACTTCTTCTCTGTCCATTCATCTGTTTATGGACCTTTTTTTGGCTTCCACGTCTTGGCTATTTCAGTAATGCTGCAGTGCACATTTGCCTGCCTCTGTCTTTCCGATTCTGGTGGTCTTAGGTTACAGGCCCAAAAGGTGCCCTGCCGCGTCATATGGTAGCTCAATTTTTACCTTTTAAAGCAGCTCCATTCAGTTTTCGTTAGTGCTCTTACCACTTTACATCCCACCAGCAGCTACAAGGTACACAGTTCTCTAAAATCCCTTCAGCATTTACAGTTTGTAGACTGTTTGCTGATGGTCATTTGACTGGTGTGAGCTGAAACCTTTTTGGAGGTTGGATTTGCATGTGACTAATAATTCCTTATACTGAGCTTTAGGCATGTGCTTTTTATTCTTTTCCTTTTTTTTTTTAAAGAGTGAGTACAACTTCCCTCTTCATATTGACTTCTTCAAAAACTTGTCAAAGACAACTTGAATTTTCTTGCCTATTCCCTACCCCAGGGCATTTTTTGAGGGCAGGTGTCATTTACAGCCCTGCAGTCCTTGTGACTCTTAAGCAACCATTAGCACTGGGTTTAAAGCTGCTGTTGTGGGAAACAGCCACAAGGCGGCAGCATTATTACGTTCTCACCTCTTGTTACTAGGGCAACAGAGTCTTCCTGGAGGTAGTGTTCCGAGGTTGTAAATTAGAGAGGAGTGTGCTGGGATAAGCCCCCAGAAGTTTATGTCTCCTTACTTATGTTTGTTTTTTAAATTTAATTTCTCTTTCTTATCGGAGTAAATTCGATTAGAGTGTTGTGATTGTCTGGCTGTACAGAATGTGCTCAATGATTCATACATATGTCTGTTCATCTTCGGATCCTGTTACCATGTAATTTTTTACAGAATGTTGAGTAGACCTCCCTTGGTATTTGGCAGGTGTTTCGTGATTATATATTTTATATGTATTGGTGATTATATAATTCATAGAGTTTATATGTTATATGTTTATATACATTTAACATACATTAGTATATGTATGTTATCCCCATAGTCCTAATTTATCCATCCTCCCACCTTTCATTTTGGCGAACCATTCGTTCGTTTTATAAGTCTGTGAGTGTCTTTTTCTGTGGAAATATGTTCATTGGTAGAAATCTTAGGATAACATGTATAAATGATATCATAGGATATTTGTTATTCCCTTTTGAATAACTTAACCTAATATGATTATTTCTAGGCTCATCTGTAGTCCTGAAAACGGCACTGTTCATTTTTTTCTGAGGCTACTATTCCATTCGGTACGTATACCACTTCTTCTTTGTCCATTTATCTGATGATGGACATTTTGTTTGTATCCATGTCTTAGCTATTGTAAATACTGCTGCAATACACGATTTTCCATCCCGTGTCTTTTTGATTCTGGCTTTCACAAGTGACAGGCCCAATAGTGGGCCTTCCGGATCATATGGTGACTCAATTTTTACCTTTAAACGCACTGCCATTCTGTTCCTATTATTGGCTGTTACCAGTTTACATCCCACTTAGACCGAGAGGTTACACTATTCTCCACAACTTCTTCAACATCTATTGTTTGTTGACTTTTTGTTGATGGTCATTGTGACTGGTGTTAGGTGATACCTTTGTGTAGATTGGATTTGCATGCGTCTAATAATTCCTGATGTTTTGCATTTCTCAGTGTCCTTTTCATTTTTTTTAAGATTGAGCTAAACTTACAACTTCAAATTGCCTTCTTGAAAAATTTACCGCGTTTGGATTTTTATGGCCATTCCCTACCCCAGGACATTTTTTGAGGGCATGAGTCATTTACAGCCCTGCCGTCCTTGTGAATATTAGTGACCATGAGCAGTAGATTTAAAGCTGCTCTTTGAGGAAACGGCCTTAGGGTGGCAGCATTTCTAAGTTGCCAACTCTGCTTGCTAGGGAAACAGAACCTTGCTGCAAGTTGTGCTTTGAGGTTGCAGATTAGAGTGGAATGTGCCAGGACAAACCCCGATAAGTTTTAGCCTCCTTAATTCTTGTTTGTGTCTTTAAGTTGTAGTTTTTATCAGAGCAAATTTGATTGAAAAATGTCTTTTGTTCTAGGTGTACAGAATCTTGTTCATTTACACATATACATATATCTATTGATCTTTGGGTCCTTTTCCATGTCGGTTATTACAGAGTGTTGAGTAGACCACTCTTGGTATTCCATAGGTCTTTGGGGATTATATTTTTTATATGTATTAGTATATGTGTGTTAACCCCAATATCCTAATTTATCCATTCCTCACACCATTTCTTTGGCTTAACCATAAGTTGTCTTCTCATTCTGAGATTGTCTTTCTCTATGGAAATATGTTCATTTTTATGAATTTTCAGATAACATAAGGGATATCATAGGACATTTGTCTTTCGCATTCTGACTTACTTCACGTTGTGTGATTATCTCTAGGCTCATCTGTGGTGCTGCATATGCCATTCTTTTATTTTTTTCGTGACTGATATTCCATTCTGTCCATATACCACTTCTTCTCTGTCCATTCACCTGTTTATGGACCTTCTTTTGGCTTCCATGTCGTGGCTATTTCAATATTGCTGCAGTGCACATTTGCCTGCCTCTGTCTTTCCGATTCTGGTGGTCTTAGGTTATAGGCCCAAAAGGTGCCCTGCCGCATCATATGGTAGCTCAATTTTTACCTTTTAAAGCAGCTGCATTCAGTTTTCGTTAGTGCTGTTACCAATTACATCCCACTAGCAGCTAGAAGGTACAGAGTTCTCTAAAACCCCTTCAGCATTTCTAGTTTGTAGACTGTTTGCTGATGGTCATTTGGCTGGTGTGAGCTGAAACCTTTTTGGAGGTTGGATTTGTATGTGGCTAATAATTCCTTGTACTGAGCTTTAGGCATGTCCATGTTGTTCTTTTCCTTTTTTTTTTAAAGTGTGAGTACAACTTCCCTCTTCATGTTGACTTCTTGAAAGATTTGTCATGTGTTGGATTTTCTTGCCTATTCCCTACCCCAGGGCATTTTTTGAGGGCAGATGCCATTTACAGCCCTGAGTCCTTGTGACTCTTAAGCAACCATTAGCACTGGGTTTAAAGCTGCTGTTGTGGGAAACACCCACTAGGCGGCAGCATCATTACGTTCTCAACTCTTGTTATTAGGGCACCAGAGTCTTCCTGGACGTAGTGTTCCGAGGTTGTAAATTAGAGGGGGATGTGCTGGGACAAGCCCCCAGAAGTTTATGTCTCCTTACTTCTGTTTGTTTTTTAATTTAATTTCTATTTCTTATCGGAGAATATTGGATTAGAGTGTTGTGATTGTCTGGCTGTACAGAATCTGCTCAATGATTCATACATATGTCTGTTCATGTTCGGATTCTGTTACCATGTGTCTTATTACAGAATGTTGAGTAGACCTCGCATGGTATTTGGTAGGTGTTTTGTCATTATATATTTTATATGTATTGGTGATTATATAATTCATAGAGTTTATATGTTATATGTTTCTATACATTTAACATACATTAGTATATGTATGTTAGCCCCATAATCCTAATTTATCCATCCTCCCACCTTTCATTTTGGTTAACCATTAGTTTCTTTTATAAGTCTGTGAGTGTCTTTTTCTGTGGAAATATGTCCATTTGTAGCAATCTTAGGATAACAGGTATAAATGATATCATAGGATATTTGTCATTCCCTTTTGACTTACTTAACCTGATATGATTATTTCTAGGCTCATCTGTAGTCCTGAAAACGGCATTTTTCATTTTTTTTCCCGAGGCTACTATTCCATTTAGTCCGTATACCACTTCTTCTCTGTCCATTCATCTGTTTATGGACCTTTTTTTGGCTTCCACGTCTTGGCTATTTCAGTAATGCTGCAGTGCACATTTGCCTGCCTCTGTCTTTCCGATTCTGGTGGTCTTAGGTTACAGGCCCAAAAGGTGCCCTGCCGCGTCATATGGTAGCTCAATTTTTACCTTTTAAAGCAGCTCCATTCAGTTTTCGTTAGTGCTCTTACCACTTTACATCCCACCAGCAGCTACAAGGTACACAGTTCTCTAAAATCCCTTCAGCATTTACAGTTTGTAGACTGTTTGCTGATGGTCATTTGACTGGTGTGAGCTGAAACCTTTTTGGAGGTTGGATTTGCATGTGACTAATAATTCCTTATACTGAGCTTTAGGCATGTGCTTTTTATTCTTTTCCTTTTTTTTTTTTAAAGAGTGAGTACAACTTCCCTCTTCATATTGACTTCTTCAAAAACTTGTCAAAGAAAACTTGAATTTTCTTGCCTATTCCCTACCCCAGGGCATTTTTTGAGGGCAGGTGTCATTTACAGCCCTGCAGTCCTTGTGACTCTTAAGCAACCATTAGCACTGGGTTTAAAGCTGCTGTTGTGGGAAACAGCCACAAGGCGGCAGCATTATTACGTTCTCACCTCTTGTTACTAGGGCAACAGAGTCTTCCTGGAGGTAGTGTTCCGAGGTTGTAAATTAGAGAGGAGTGTGCTGGGATAAGCCCCCAGAAGTTTATGTCTCCTTACTTATGTTTGTTTTTTAAATTTAATTTCTCTTTCTTATCGGAGTAAATTCGATTAGAGTGTTGTGATTGTCTGGCTGTACAGAATGTGCTCAATGATTCATACATATGTCTGTTCATCTTCGGATCCTGTTACCATGTAATTTTTTACAGAATGTTGAGTAGACCTCCCTTGGTATTTGGCAGGTGTTTCGTGATTATATATTTTATATGTATTGGTGATTATATAATTCATAGAGTTTATATGTTATATGTTTATATACATTTAACATACATTAGTATATGTATGTTATCCCCATAGTCCTAATTTATCCATCCTCCCACCTTTCATTTTGGCGAACCATTCGTTCGTTTTATAAGTCTGTGAGTGTCTTTTTCTGTGGAAATATGTTCATTGGTAGAAATCTTAGGATAACATGTATAAATGATATCATAGGATATTTGTTATTCCCTTTTGAATAACTTAACCTAATATGATTATTTCTAGGCTCATCTGTAGTCCTGAAAACGGCACTGTTCATTTTTTTCTGAGGCTACTATTCCATTCGGTACGTATACCACTTCTTCTTTGTCCATTTATCTGATGATGGACATTTTGTTTGTATCCATGTCTTAGCTATTGTAAATACTGCTGCAATACACGATTTTCCATCCCGTGTCTTTTTGATTCTGGCTTTCACAAGTGACAGGCCCAATAGTGGGCCTTCCGGATCATATGGTGACTCAATTTTTACCTTTAAACGCACTGCCATTCTGTTCCTATTATTGGCTGTTACCAGTTTACATCCCACTTAGACCGAGAGGTTACACTATTCTCCACAACTTCTTCAACATCTATTGTTTGTTGACTTTTTGCTGATGGTCATTGTGACTGGTGTTAGGTGATACCTTTGTGTAGATTGGATTTGCATGCGTCTAATAATTCCTGATGTTTTGCATTTCTCAGTGTCCTTTTCATTTTTTTTAAGATTGAGCTAAACTTACAACTTCAAATTGCCTTCTTGAAAAATTTACCGCGTTTGGATTTTTATGGCCATTCCCTACCCCAGGACATTTTTTGAGGGCATGAGTCATTTACAGCCCTGCCGTCCTTGTGAATATTAGTGACCATGAGCAGTAGATTTAAAGCTGCTCTTTGAGGAAACGGCCTTAGGGTGGCAGCATTTCTAAGTTGCCAACTCTGCTTGCTAGGGAAACAGAACCTTGCTGCAAGTTGTGCTTTGAGGTTGCAGATTAGAGTGGAATGTGCCAGGACAAACCCCGATAAGTTTTAGCCTCCTTAATTCTTGTTTGTGTCTTTAAGTTGTAGTTTTTATCAGAGCAAATTTGATTGAAAAATGTCTTTTGTTCTAGGTGTACAGAATCTTGTTCATTTACACATATACATATATCTATTGATCTTTGGGTCCTTTTCCATGTCGGTTATTACAGAGTGTTGAGTAGACCACTCTTGGTATTCCATAGGTCTTTGGGGATTATATTTTTTATATGTATTAGTATATGTGTGTTAACCCCAATATCCTAATTTATCCATTCCTCACACCATTTCTTTGGCTTAACCATAAGTTGTCTTCTCATTCTGAGATTGTCTTTCTCTATGGAAATATGTTCATTTTTATGAATTTTCAGATAACATAAGGGATATCATAGGACATTTGTCTTTCGCATTCTGACTTACTTCACGTTGTGTGATTATCTCTAGGCTCATCTGTGGTGCTGCATATGCCATTCTTTTATTTTTTTCGTGACTGATATTCCATTCTGTCCATATACCACTTCTTCTCTGTCCATTCACCTGTTTATGGACCTTCTTTTGGCTTCCATGTCGTGGCTATTTCAATATTGCTGCAGTGCACATTTGCCTGCCTCTGTCTTTCCGATTCTGGTGGTCTTAGGTTATAGGCCCAAAAGGTGCCCTGCCGCATCATATGGTAGCTCAATTTTTACCTTTTAAAGCAGCTGCATTCAGTTTTCGTTAGTGCTGTTACCAATTACATCCCACTAGCAGCTAGAAGGTACAGAGTTCTCTAAAACCCCTTCAGCATTTCTAGTTTGTAGACTGTTTGCTGATGGTCATTTGACTGGTGTGAGCTGAAACCTTTTTGGAGGTTGGATTTGTATGTGGCTAATAATTCCTTGTACTGAGCTTTAGGCATGTCCATGTTGTTCTTTTCCTTTTTTTTTTAAAGTGTGAGTACAACTTCCCTCTTCATGTTGACTTCTTGAAAGATTTGTCATGTGTTGAATTTTCTTGCCTATTCCCTACCCCAGGGCATTTTTTGAGGGCAGATGCCATTTACAGCCCTGAGTCCTTGTGACTCTTAAGCAACCATTAGCACTGGGTTTAAAGCTGCTGTTGTGGGAAACACCCACTAGGCGGCAGCATCATTACGTTCTCAAATCTTGTTATTAGGGCACCAGAGTCTTCCTGGACGTAGTGTTCCGAGGTTGTAAATTAGAGGGGAATGTGCTGGGACAAGCCCCCAGAAGTTTATGTCTCCTTACTTCTGTTTGTTTTTTAATTTAATTTCTATTTCTTATCGGAGAATATTGGATTAGAGTGTTGTGATTGTCTGGCTGTACAGAATCTGCTCAATGATTCATACATATGTCTGTTCATGTTCGGATTCTGTTACCATGTGTCTTATTACAGAATGTTGAGTAGACCTCGCATGGTATTTGGTAGGTGTTTTGTCATTATATATTTTATATGTATTGGTGATTATATAATTCATAGAGTTTATATGTTATATGTTTCTATACATTTAACATACATTAGTATATGTATGTTAGCCCCATAATCCTAATTTATCCATCCTCCCACCTTTCATTTTGGTTAACCATTAGTTTCTTTTATAAGTCTGTGAGTGTCTTTTTCTGTGGAAATATGTCCATTTGTAGCAATCTTAGGATAACAGGTATAAATGATATCATAGGATATTTGTCATTCCCTTTTGACTTACTTAACCTGATATGATTATTTCTAGGCTCATCTGTAGTCCTGAAAACGGCATTTTTCATTTTTTTTCCCGAGGCTACTATTCCATTTAGTCCGTATACCACTTCTTCTCTGTCCATTCATCTGTTTATGGACCTTTTTTTGGCTTCCACGTCTTGGCTATTTCAGTAATGCTGCAGTGCACATTTGCCTGCCTCTGTCTTTCCGATTCTGGTGGTCTTAGGTTACAGGCCCAAAAGGTGCCCTGCCGCGTCATATGGTAGCTCAATTTTTACCTTTTAAAGCAGCTCCATTCAGTTTTCGTTAGTGCTCTTACCACTTTACATCCCACCAGCAGCTACAAGGTACACAGTTCTCTAAAATCCCTTCAGCATTTACAGTTTGTAGACTGTTTGCTGATGGTCATTTGACTGGTGTGAGCTGAAACCTTTTTGGAGGTTGGATTTGCATGTGACTAATAATTCCTTATACTGAGCTTTAGGCATGTGCTTTTTATTCTTTTCCTTTTTTTTTTTTAAAGAGTGAGTACAACTTCCCTCTTCATATTGACTTCTTCAAAAACTTGTCAAAGACAACTTGAATTTTCTTGCCTATTCCCTACCCCAGGGCATTTTTTGAGGGCAGGTGTCATTTACAGCCCTGCAGTCCTTGTGACTCTTAAGCAACCATTAGCACTGGGTTTAAAGCTGCTGTTGTGGGAAACAGCCACAAGGCGGCAGCATTATTACGTTCTCACCTCTTGTTACTAGGGCAACAGAGTCTTCCTGGAGGTAGTGTTCCGAGGTTGTAAATTAGAGAGGAGTGTGCTGGGATAAGCCCCCAGAAGTTTATGTCTCCTTACTTATGTTTGTTTTTTAAATTTAATTTCTCTTTCTTATCGGAGTAAATTCGATTAGAGTGTTGTGATTGTCTGGCTGTACAGAATGTGCTCAATGATTCATACATATGTCTGTTCATCTTCGGATCCTGTTACCATGTAATTTTTTACAGAATGTTGAGTAGACCTCCCTTGGTATTTGGCAGGTGTTTCGTGATTATATATTTTATATGTATTGGTGATTATATAATTCATAGAGTTTATATGTTATATGTTTATATACATTTAACATACATTAGTATATGTATGTTATCCCCATAGTCCTAATTTATCCATCCTCCCACCTTTCATTTTGGCGAACCATTCGTTCATTTTATAAGTCTGTGAGTGTCTTTTTCTGTGGAAATATGTTCATTGGTAGAAATCTTAGGATAACATGTATAAATGATATCATAGGATATTTGTTATTCCCTTTTGAATAACTTAACCTAATATGATTATTTCTAGGCTCATCTGTAGTCCTGAAAACGGCACTGTTCATTTTTTTCTGAGGCTACTATTCCATTCGGTACGTATACCACTTCTTCTTTGTCCATTTATCTGATGATGGACATTTTGTTTGTATCCATGTCTTAGCTATTGTAAATACTGCTGCAATACACGATTTTCCATCCCGTGTCTTTTTGATTCTGGCTTTCACAAGTGACAGGCCCAATAGTGGGCCTTCCGGATCATATGGTGACTCAATTTTTACCTTTAAACGCACTGCCATTCTGTTCCTATTATTGGCTGTTACCAGTTTACATCCCACTTAGACCGAGAGGTTACACTATTCTCCACAACTTCTTCAACATCTATTGTTTGTTGACTTTTTGCTGATGGTCATTGTGACTGGTGTTAGGTGATACCTTTGTGTAGATTGGATTTGCATGCGTCTAATAATTCCTGATGTTTTGCATTTCTCAGTGTCCTTTTCATTTTTTTTAAGATTGAGCTAAACTTACAACTTCAAATTGCCTTCTTGAAAAATTTACCGCGTTTGGATTTTTATGGCCATTCCCTACCCCAGGACATTTTTTGAGGGCATGAGTCATTTACAGCCCTGCCGTCCTTGTGAATATTAGTGACCATGAGCAGTAGATTTAAAGCTGCTCTTTGAGGAAACGGCCTTAGGGTGGCAGCATTTCTAAGTTGCCAACTCTGCTTGCTAGGGAAACAGAACCTTGCTGCAAGTTGTGCTTTGAGGTTGCAGATTAGAGTGGAATGTGCCAGGACAAACCCCGATAAGTTTTAGCCTCCTTAATTCTTGTTTGTGTCTTTAAGTTGTAGTTTCTATCAAGCAAATTTGATTGAAAAATGTCTTTTGTTCTAGGTGTACAGAATCTTGTTCATTTACACATATACATATATCTATTGATCTTTGGGTCCTTTTCCATGTCGGTTATTACAGAGTGTTGAGTAGACCACTCTTGGTATTCCATAGGTCTTTGGGGATTATATTTTTTATATGTATTAGTATATGTGTGTTAACCCCAATATCCTAATTTATCCATTCCTCACACCATTTCTTTGGCTTAACCATAAGTTGTCTTCTCATTCTGAGATTGTCTTTCTCTATGGAAATATGTTCATTTTTATGAATTTTCAGATAACATAAGGGATATCATAGGACATTTGTCTTTCGCATTCTGACTTACTTCACGTTGTGTGATTATCTCTAGGCTCATCTGTGGTGCTGCATATGCCATTCTTTTATTTTTTTCGTGACTGATATTCCATTCTGTCCATATACCACTTCTTCTCTGTCCATTCACCTGTTTATGGACCTTCTTTTGGCTTCCATGTCGTGGCTATTTCAATATTGCTGCAGTGCACATTTGCCTGCCTCTGTCTTTCCGATTCTGGTGGTCTTAGGTTATAGGCCCAAAAGGTGCCCTGCCGCATCATATGGTAGCTCAATTTTTACCTTTTAAAGCAGCTGCATTCAGTTTTCGTTAGTGCTGTTACCAATTACATCCCACCAGCAGCTAGAAGGTACACAGTTCTCTAAAACCCCTTCAGCATTTCTAGTTTGTAGACTGTTTGCTGATGGTCATTTGACTGGTGTGAGCTGAAACCTTTTTGGAGGTTGGATTTGTATGTGGCTAATAATTCCTTGTACTGAGCTTTAGGCATGTCCATGTTGTTCTTTTCCTTTTTTTTTTAAAGTGTGAGTACAACTTCCCTCTTCATGTTGACTTCTTGAAAGATTTGTCATGTGTTGAATTTTCTTGCCTATTCCCTACCCCAGGGCATTTTTTGAGGGCAGATGCCATTTACAGCCCTGAGTCCTTGTGACTCTTAAGCAACCATTAGCACTGGGTTTAAAGCTGCTGTTGTGGGAAACACCCACTAGGCGGCAGCATCATTACGTTCTCAACTCTTGTTATTAGGGCACCAGAGTCTTCCTGGACGTAGTGTTCCGAGGTTGTAAATTAGAGGGGAATGTGCTGGGACAAGCCCCCAGAAGTTTATGTCTCCTTACTTCTGTTTGTTTTTTAATTTAATTTCTATTTCTTATCGGAGAATATTGGATTAGAGTGTTGTGATTGTCTGGCTGTACAGAATCTGCTCAATGATTCATACATATGTCTGTTCATGTTCGGATTCTGTTACCATGTGTCTTATTACAGAATGTTGAGTAGACCTCGCATGGTATTTGGTAGGTGTTTTGTCATTATATATTTTATATGTATTGGTGATTATATAATTCATAGAGTTTATATGTTATATGTTTCTATACATTTAACATACATTAGTATATGTATGTTAGCCCCATAATCCTAATTTATCCATCCTCCCACCTTTCATTTTGGTTAACCATTAGTTTCTTTTATAAGTCTGTGAGTGTCTTTTTCTGTGGAAATATGTCCATTTGTAGCAATCTTAGGATAACAGGTATAAATGATATCATAGGATATTTGTCATTCCCTTTTGACTTACTTAACCTGATATGATTATTTCTAGGCTCATCTGTAGTCCTGAAAACGGCATTTTTCATTTTTTTTCCCGAGGCTACTATTCCATTTAGTCCGTATACCACTTCTTCTCTGTCCATTCATCTGTTTATGGACCTTTTTTTGGCTTCCACGTCTTGGCTATTTCAGTAATGCTGCAGTGCACATTTGCCTGCCTCTGTCTTTCCGATTCTGGTGGTCTTAGGTTACAGGCCCAAAAGGTGCCCTGCCGCGTCATATGGTAGCTCAATTTTTACCTTTTAAAGCAGCTCCATTCAGTTTTCGTTAGTGCTCTTACCACTTTACATCCCACCAGCAGCTACAAGGTACACAGTTCTCTAAAATCCCTTCAGCATTTACAGTTTGTAGACTGTTTGCTGATGGTCATTTGACTGGTGTGAGCTGAAACCTTTTTGGAGGTTGGATTTGCATGTGACTAATAATTCCTTATACTGAGCTTTAGGCATGTGCTTTTTATTCTTTTCCTTTTTTTTTTTTAAAGAGTGAGTACAACTTCCCTCTTCATATTGACTTCTTCAAAAACTTGTCAAAGACAACTTGAATTTTCTTGCCTATTCCCTACCCCAGGGCATTTTTTGAGGGCAGGTGTCATTTACAGCCCTGCAGTCCTTGTGACTCTTAAGCAACCATTAGCACTGGGTTTAAAGCTGCTGTTGTGGGAAACAGCCACAAGGCGGCAGCATTATTACGTTCTCACCTCTTGTTACTAGGGCAACAGAGTCTTCCTGGAGGTAGTGTTCCGAGGTTGTAAATTAGAGAGGAGTGTGCTGGGATAAGCCCCCAGAAGTTTATGTCTCCTTACTTATGTTTGTTTTTTAAATTTAATTTCTCTTTCTTATCGGAGTAAATTCGATTAGAGTGTTGTGATTGTCTGGCTGTACAGAATGTGCTCAATGATTCATACATATGTCTGTTCATCTTCGGATCCTGTTACCATGTAATTTTTTACAGAATGTTGAGTAGACCTCCCTTGGTATTTGGCAGGTGTTTCGTGATTATATATTTTATATGTATTGGTGATTATATAATTCATAGAGTTTATATGTTATATGTTTATATACATTTAACATACATTAGTATATGTATGTTATCCCCATAGTCCTAATTTATCCATCCTCCCACCTTTCATTTTGGCGAACCATTCGTTCATTTTATAAGTCTGTGAGTGTCTTTTTCTGTGGAAATATGTTCATTGGTAGAAATCTTAGGATAACATGTATAAATGATATCATAGGATATTTGTTATTCCCTTTTGAATAACTTAACCTAATATGATTATTTCTAGGCTCATCTGTAGTCCTGAAAACGGCACTGTTCATTTTTTTCTGAGGCTACTATTCCATTCGGTACGTATACCACTTCTTCTTTGTCCATTTATCTGATGATGGACATTTTGTTTGTATCCATGTCTTAGCTATTGTAAATACTGCTGCAATACACGATTTTCCATCCCGTGTCTTTTTGATTCTGGCTTTCACAAGTGACAGGCCCAATAGTGGGCCTTCCGGATCATATGGTGACTCAATTTTTACCTTTAAACGCACTGCCATTCTGTTCCTATTATTGGCTGTTACCAGTTTACATCCCACTTAGACCGAGAGGTTACACTATTCTCCACAACTTCTTCAACATCTATTGTTTGTTGACTTTTTGCTGATGGTCATTGTGACTGGTGTTAGGTGATACCTTTGTGTAGATTGGATTTGCATGCGTCTAATAATTCCTGATGTTTTGCATTTCTCAGTGTCCTTTTCATTTTTTTTAAGATTGAGCTAAACTTACAACTTCAAATTGCCTTCTTGAAAAATTTACCGCGTTTGGATTTTTATGGCCATTCCCTACCCCAGGACATTTTTTGAGGGCATGAGTCATTTACAGCCCTGCCGTCCTTGTGAATATTAGTGACCATGAGCAGTAGATTTAAAGCTGCTCTTTGAGGAAACGGCCTTAGGGTGGCAGCATTTCTAAGTTGCCAACTCTGCTTGCTAGGGAAACAGAACCTTGCTGCAAGTTGTGCTTTGAGGTTGCAGATTAGAGTGGAATGTGCCAGGACAAACCCCGATAAGTTTTAGCCTCCTTAATTCTTGTTTGTGTCTTTAAGTTGTAGTTTCTATCAAGCAAATTTGATTGAAAAATGTCTTTTGTTCTAGGTGTACAGAATCTTGTTCATTTACACATATACATATATCTATTGATCTTTGGGTCCTTTTCCATGTCGGTTATTACAGAGTGTTGAGTAGACCACTCTTGGTATTCCATAGGTCTTTGGGGATTATATTTTTTATATGTATTAGTATATGTGTGTTAACCCCAATATCCTAATTTATCCATTCCTCACACCATTTCTTTGGCTTAACCATAAGTTGTCTTCTCATTCTGAGATTGTCTTTCTCTATGGAAATATGTTCATTTTTATGAATTTTCAGATAACATAAGGGATATCATAGGACATTTGTCTTTCGCATTCTGACTTACTTCACGTTGTGTGATTATCTCTAGGCTCATCTGTGGTGCTGCATATGCCATTCTTTTATTTTTTTCGTGACTGATATTCCATTCTGTCCATATACCACTTCTTCTCTGTCCATTCACCTGTTTATGGACCTTCTTTTGGCTTCCATGTCGTGGCTATTTCAATATTGCTGCAGTGCACATTTGCCTGCCTCTGTCTTTCCGATTCTGGTGGTCTTAGGTTATAGGCCCAAAAGGTGCCCTGCCGCATCATATGGTAGCTCAATTTTTACCTTTTAAAGCAGCTGCATTCAGTTTTCGTTAGTGCTGTTACCAATTACATCCCACCAGCAGCTAGAAGGTACACAGTTCTCTAAAACCCCTTCAGCATTTCTAGTTTGTAGACTGTTTGCTGATGGTCATTTGACTGGTGTGAGCTGAAACCTTTTTGGAGGTTGGATTTGTATGTGGCTAATAATTCCTTGTACTGAGCTTTAGGCATGTCCATGTTGTTCTTTTCCTTTTTTTTTTAAAGTGTGAGTACAACTTCCCTCTTCATGTTGACTTCTTGAAAGATTTGTCATGTGTTGAATTTTCTTGCCTATTCCCTACCCCAGGGCATTTTTTGAGGGCAGATGCCATTTACAGCCCTGAGTCCTTGTGACTCTTAAGCAACCATTAGCACTGGGTTTAAAGCTGCTGTTGTGGGAAACACCCACTAGGCGGCAGCATCATTACGTTCTCAACTCTTGTTATTAGGGCACCAGAGTCTTCCTGGACGTAGTGTTCCGAGGTTGTAAATTAGAGGGGAATGTGCTGGGACAAGCCCCCAGAAGTTTATGTCTCCTTACTTCTGTTTGTTTTTTAATTTAATTTCTATTTCTTATCGGAGAATATTGGATTAGAGTGTTGTGATTGTCTGGCTGTACAGAATCTGCTCAATGATTCATACATATGTCTGTTCATGTTCGGATTCTGTTACCATGTGTCTTATTACAGAATGTTGAGTAGACCTCGCATGGTATTTGGTAGGTGTTTTGTCATTATATATTTTATATGTATTGGTGATTATATAATTCATAGAGTTTATATGTTATATGTTTCTATACATTTAACATACATTAGTATATGTATGTTAGCCCCATAATCCTAATTTATCCATCCTCCCACCTTTCATTTTGGTTAACCATTAGTTTCTTTTATAAGTCTGTGAGTGTCTTTTTCTGTGGAAATATGTCCATTTGTAGCAATCTTAGGATAACAGGTATAAATGATATCATAGGATATTTGTCATTCCCTTTTGACTTACTTAACCTGATATGATTATTTCTAGGCTCATCTGTAGTCCTGAAAACGGCATTTTTCATTTTTTTTCCCGAGGCTACTATTCCATTTAGTCCGTATACCACTTCTTCTTTGTCCATTCATCTGTTTATGGACCTTTTTTTGGCTTCCACGTCTTGGCTATTTCAGTAATGCTGCAGTGCACATTTGCCTGCCTCTGTCTTTCCGATTCTGGTGGTCTTAGGTTACAGGCCCAAAAGGTGCCCTGCCGCGTCATATGGTAACTCAATTTTTACCTTTTAAAGCAGCTCCATTCAGTTTTCGTTAGTGCTCTTACCACTTTACATCCCAACAGCAGCTACAAGGTACACAGTTCTCTAAAATCCCTTCAGCATTTACAGTTTGTAGACTGTTTGCTGATGGTCATTTGACTGGTGTGAGCTGAAACCTTTTTGGAGGTTGGATTTGCATGTGACTAATAATTCCTTATACTGAGCTTTAGGCATGTGCTTTTTATTCTTTTCCTTTTTTTTTTTTAAAGAGTGAGTACAACTTCCCTCTTCATATTGACTTCTTCAAAAACTTGTCAAAGAAAACTTGAATTTTCTTGCCTATTCCCTACCCCAGGGCATTTTTTGAGGGCAGGTGTCATTTACAGCCCTGCAGTCCTTGTGACTCTTAAGCAACCATTAGCACTGGGTTTAAAGCTGCTGTTGTGGGAAACAGCCACAAGGCGGCAGCATTATTACGTTCTCACCTCTTGTTACTAGGGCAACAGAGTCTTCCTGGAGGTAGTGTTCCGAGGTTGTAAATTAGAGAGGAGTGTGCTGGGATAAGCCCCCAGAAGTTTATGTCTCCTTACTTATGTTTGTTTTTTAAATTTAATTTCTCTTTCTTATCGGAGTAAATTCGATTAGAGTGTTGTGATTGTCTGGCTGTACAGAATGTGCTCAATGATTCATACATATGTCTGTTCATCTTCGGATCCTGTTACCATGTAATTTTTTACAGAATGTTGAGTAGACCTCCCTTGGTATTTGGCAGGTGTTTCGTGATTATATATTTTATATGTATTGGTGATTATATAATTCATAGAGTTTATATGTTATATGTTTATATACATTTAACATACATTAGTATATGTATGTTATCCCCATAGTCCTAATTTATCCATCCTCCCACCTTTCATTTTGGCGAACCATTCGTTCGTTTTATAAGTCTGTGAGTGTCTTTTTCTGTGGAAATATGTTCATTGGTAGAAATCTTAGGATAACATGTATAAATGATATCATAGGATATTTGTTATTCCCTTTTGAATAACTTAACCTAATATGATTATTTCTAGGCTCATCTGTAGTCCTGAAAACGGCACTGTTCATTTTTTTCTGAGGCTACTATTCCATTCGGTACGTATACCACTTCTTCTTTGTCCATTTATCTGATGATGGACATTTTGTTTGTATCCATGTCTTAGCTATTGTAAATACTGCTGCAATACACGATTTTCCATCCCGTGTCTTTTTGATTCTGGCTTTCACAAGTGACAGGCCCAATAGTGGGCCTTCCGGATCATATGGTGACTCAATTTTTACCTTTAAACGCACTGCCATTCTGTTCCTATTATTGGCTGTTACCAGTTTACATCCCACTTAGACCGAGAGGTTACACTATTCTCCACAACTTCTTCAACATCTATTGTTTGTTGACTTTTTGCTGATGGTCATTGTGACTGGTGTTAGGTGATACCTTTGTGTAGATTGGATTTGCATGCGTCTAATAATTCCTGATGTTTTGCATTTCTCAGTGTCCTTTTCATTTTTTTTAAGATTGAGCTAAACTTACAACTTCAAATTGCCTTCTTGAAAAATTTACCGCGTTTGGATTTTTATGGCCATTCCCTACCCCAGGACATTTTTTGAGGGCATGAGTCATTTACAGCCCTGCCGTCCTTGTGAATATTAGTGACCATGAGCAGTAGATTTAAAGCTGCTCTTTGAGGAAACGGCCTTAGGGTGGCAGCATTTCTAAGTTGCCAACTCTGCTTGCTAGGGAAACAGAGCCTTGCTGCAAGTTGTGCTTTGAGGTTGCAGATTAGAGTGGAATGTGCCAGGACAAACCCCGATAAGTTTTAGCCTCCTTAATTCTTGTTTGTGTCTTTAAGTTGTAGTTTTTATCAGAGCAAATTTGATTGAAAAATGTCTTTTGTTCTAGGTGTACAGAATCTTGTTCATTTACACATATACATATATCTATTGATCTTTGGGTCCTTTTCCATGTCGGTTATTACAGAGTGTTGAGTAGACCACTCTTGGTATTCCATAGGTCTTTGGGGATTATATTTTTTATATGTATTAGTATATGTGTGTTAACCCCAATATCCTAATTTATCCATTCCTCACACCATTTCTTTGGCTTAACCATAAGTTGTCTTCTCATTCTGAGATTGTCTTTCTCTATGGAAATATGTTCATTTTTATGAATTTTCAGATAACATAAGGGATATCATAGGACATTTGTCTTTCGCATTCTGACTTACTTCACGTTGTGTGATTATCTCTAGGCTCATCTGTGGTGCTGCATATGCCATTCTTTTATTTTTTTCGTGACTGATATTCCATTCTGTCCATATACCACTTCTTCTCTGTCCATTCACCTGTTTATGGACCTTCTTTTGGCTTCCATGTCGTGGCTATTTCAATATTGCTGCAGTGCACATTTGCCTGCCTCTGTCTTTCCGATTCTGGTGGTCTTAGGTTATAGGCCCAAAAGGTGCCCTGCCGCATCATATGGTAGCTCAATTTTTACCTTTTAAAGCAGCTGCATTCAGTTTTCGTTAGTGCTGTTACCAATTACATCCCACCAGCAGCTAGAAGGTACACAGTTCTCTAAAACCCCTTCAGCATTTCTAGTTTGTAGACTGTTTGCTGATGGTCATTTGACTGGTGTGAGCTGAAACCTTTTTGGAGGTTGGATTTGTATGTGGCTAATAATTCCTTGTACTGAGCTTTAGGCATGTCCATGTTGTTCTTTTCCTTTTTTTTTTAAAGTGTGAGTACAACTTCCCTCTTCATGTTGACTTCTTGAAAGATTTGTCATGTGTTGAATTTTCTTGCCTATTCCCTACCCCAGGGCATTTTTTGAGGGCAGATGCCATTTACAGCCCTGAGTCCTTGTGACTATTAAGCAACCATTAGCACTGGGTTTAAAGCTGCTGTTGTGGGAAACACCCACTAGGCGGCAGCATCATTACGTTCTCAACTCTTGTTATTAGGGCACCAGAGTCTTCCTGGACGTAGTGTTCCGAGGTTGTAAATTAGAGGGGAATGTGCTGGGACAAGCCCCCAGAAGTTTATGTCTCCTTACTTCTGTTTGTTTTTTAATTTAATTTCTATTTCTTATCGGAGAATATTGGATTAGAGTGTTGTGATTGTCTGGCTGTACAGAATCTGCTCAATGATTCATACATATGTCTGTTCATGTTCGGATTCTGTTACCATGTGTCTTATTACAGAATGTTGAGTAGACCTCGCATGGTATTTGGTAGGTGTTTTGTCATTATATATTTTATATGTATTGGTGATTATATAATTCATAGAGTTTATATGTTATATGTTTCTATACATTTAACATACATTAGTATATGTATGTTAGCCCCATAATCCTAATTTATCCATCCTCCCACCTTTCATTTTGGTTAACCATTAGTTTCTTTTATAAGTCTGTGAGTGTCTTTTTCTGTGGAAATATGTCCATTTGTAGCAATCTTAGGATAACAGGTATAAATGATATCATAGGATATTTGTCATTCCCTTTTGACTTACTTAACCTGATATGATTATTTCTAGGCTCATCTGTAGTCCTGAAAACGGCATTTTTCATTTTTTTTCCCGAGGCTACTATTCCATTTAGTCCGTATACCACTTCTTCTTTGTCCATTCATCTGTTTATGGACCTTTTTTTGGCTTCCACGTCTTGGCTATTTCAGTAATGCTGCAGTGCACATTTGCCTGCCTCTGTCTTTCCGATTCTGGTGGTCTTAGGTTACAGGCCCAAAAGGTGCCCTGCCGCGTCATATGGTAACTCAATTTTTACCTTTTAAAGCAGCTCCATTCAGTTTTCGTTAGTGCTCTTACCACTTTACATCCCACCAGCAGCTACAAGGTACACAGTTCTCTAAAATCCCTTCAGCATTTACAGTTTGTAGACTGTTTGCTGATGGTCATTTGACTGGTGTGAGCTGAAACCTTTTTGGAGGTTGGATTTGCATGTGACTAATAATTCCTTATACTGAGCTTTAGGCATGTGCTTTTTATTCTTTTCCTTTTTTTTTTTTAAAGAGTGAGTACAACTTCCCTCTTCATATTGACTTCTTCAAAAACTTGTCAAAGAAAACTTGAATTTTCTTGCCTATTCCCTACCCCAGGGCATTTTTTGAGGGCAGGTGTCATTTACAGCCCTGCAGTCCTTGTGACTCTTAAGCAACCATTAGCACTGGGTTTAAAGCTGCTGTTGTGGGAAACAGCCACAAGGCGGCAGCATTATTACGTTCTCACCTCTTGTTACTAGGGCAACAGAGTCTTCCTGGAGGTAGTGTTCCGAGGTTGTAAATTAGAGAGGAGTGTGCTGGGATAAGCCCCCAGAAGTTTATGTCTCCTTACTTATGTTTGTTTTTTAAATTTAATTTCTCTTTCTTATCGGAGTAAATTCGATTAGAGTGTTGTGATTGTCTGGCTGTACAGAATGTGCTCAATGATTCATACATATGTCTGTTCATCTTCGGATCCTGTTACCATGTAATTTTTTACAGAATGTTGAGTAGACCTCCCTTGGTATTTGGCAGGTGTTTCGTGATTATATATTTTATATGTATTGGTGATTATATAATTCATAGAGTTTATATGTTATATGTTTATATACATTTAACATACATTAGTATATGTATGTTATCCCCATAGTCCTAATTTATCCATCCTCCCACCTTTCATTTTGGCGAACCATTCGTTCGTTTTATAAGTCTGTGAGTGTCTTTTTCTGTGGAAATATGTTCATTGGTAGAAATCTTAGGATAACATGTATAAATGATATCATAGGATATTTGTTATTCCCTTTTGAATAACTTAACCTAATATGATTATTTCTAGGCTCATCTGTAGTCCTGAAAACGGCACTGTTCATTTTTTTCTGAGGCTACTATTCCATTCGGTACGTATACCACTTCTTCTTTGTCCATTTATCTGATGATGGACATTTTGTTTGTATCCATGTCTTAGCTATTGTAAATACTGCTGCAATACACGATTTTCCATCCCGTGTCTTTTTGATTCTGGCTTTCACAAGTGACAGGCCCAATAGTGGGCCTTCCGGATCATATGGTGACTCAATTTTTACCTTTAAACGCACTGCCATTCTGTTCCTATTATTGGCTGTTACCAGTTTACATCCCACTTAGACCGAGAGGTTACACTATTCTCCACAACTTCTTCAACATCTATTGTTTGTTGACTTTTTGCTGATGGTCATTGTGACTGGTGTTAGGTGATACCTTTGTGTAGATTGGATTTGCATGCGTCTAATAATTCCTGATGTTTTGCATTTCTCAGTGTCCTTTTCATTTTTTTTAAGATTGAGCTAAACTTACAACTTCAAATTGCCTTCTTGAAAAATTTACCGCGTTTGGATTTTTATGGCCATTCCCTACCCCAGGACATTTTTTGAGGGCATGAGTCATTTACAGCCCTGCCGTCCTTGTGAATATTAGTGACCATGAGCAGTAGATTTAAAGCTGCTCTTTGAGGAAACGGCCTTAGGGTGGCAGCATTTCTAAGTTGCCAACTCTGCTTGCTAGGGAAACAGAACCTTGCTGCAAGTTGTGCTTTGAGGTTGCAGATTAGAGTGGAATGTGCCAGGACAAACCCCGATAAGTTTTAGCCTCCTTAATTCTTGTTTGTGTCTTTAAGTTGTAGTTTTTATCAGAGCAAATTTGATTGAAAAATGTCTTTTGTTCTAGGTGTACAGAATCTTGTTCATTTACACATATACATATATCTATGGATCTTTGGGTCCTTTTCCATGTCGGTTATTACAGAGTGTTGAGTAGACCACTCTTGGTATTCCATAGGTCTTTGGGGATTATATTTTTTATATGTATTAGTATATGTGTGTTAACCCCAATATCCTAATTTATCCATTCCTCACACCATTTCTTTGGCTTAACCATAAGTTGTCTTCTCATTCTGAGATTGTCTTTCTCTATGGAAATATGTTCATTTTTATGAATTTTCAGATAACATAAGGGATATCATAGGACATTTGTCTTTCGCATTCTGACTTACTTCACGTTGTGTGATTATCTCTAGGCTCATCTGTGGTGCTGCATATGCCATTCTTTTATTTTTTTCGTGACTGATATTCCATTCTGTCCATATACCACTTCTTCTCTGTCCATTCACCTGTTTATGGACCTTCTTTTGGCTTCCATGTCGTGGCTATTTCAATATTGCTGCAGTGCACATTTGCCTGCCTCTGTCTTTCCGATTCTGGTGGTCTTAGGTTATAGGCCCAAAAGGTGCCCTGCCGCATCATATGGTAGCTCAATTTTTACCTTTTAAAGCAGCTGCATTCAGTTTTCGTTAGTGCTGTTACCAATTACATCCCACCAGCAGCTAGAAGGTACACAGTTCTCTAAAACCCCTTCAGCATTTCTAGTTTGTAGACTGTTTGCTGATGGTCATTTGACTGGTGTGAGCTGAAACCTTTTTGGAGGTTGGATTTGTATGTGGCTAATAATTCCTTGTACTGAGCTTTAGGCATGTCCATGTTGTTCTTTTCCTTTTTTTTTTAAAGTGTGAGTACAACTTCCCTCTTCATGTTGACTTCTTGAAAGATTTGTCATGTGTTGAATTTTCTTGCCTATTCCCTACCCCAGGGCATTTTTTGAGGGCAGATGCCATTTACAGCCCTGAGTCCTTGTGACTATTAAGCAACCATTAGCACTGGGTTTAAAGCTGCTGTTGTGGGAAACACCCACTAGGCGGCAGCATCATTACGTTCTCAACTCTTGTTATTAGGGCACCAGAGTCTTCCTGGACGTAGTGTTCCGAGGTTGTAAATTAGAGGGGAATGTGCTGGGACAAGCCCCCAGAAGTTTATGTCTCCTTACTTCTGTTTGTTTTTTAATTTAATTTCTATTTCTTATCGGAGAATATTGGATTAGAGTGTTGTGATTGTCTGGCTGTACAGAATCTGCTCAATGATTCATACATATGTCTGTTCATGTTCGGATTCTGTTACCATGTGTCTTATTACAGAATGTTGAGTAGACCTCGCATGGTATTTGGTAGGTGTTTTGTCATTATATATTTTATATGTATTGGTGATTATATAATTCATAGAGTTTATATGTTATATGTTTCTATACATTTAACATACATTAGTATATGTATGTTAGCCCCATAATCCTAATTTATCCATCCTCCCACCTTTCATTTTGGTTAACCATTAGTTTCTTTTATAAGTCTGTGAGTGTCTTTTTCTGTGGAAATATGTCCATTTGTAGCAATCTTAGGATAACAGGTATAAATGATATCATAGGATATTTGTCATTCCCTTTTGACTTACTTAACCTGATATGATTATTTCTAGGCTCATCTGTAGTCCTGAAAACGGCATTTTTCATTTTTTTTCCCGAGGCTACTATTCCATTTAGTCCGTATACCACTTCTTCTTTGTCCATTCATCTGTTTATGGACCTTTTTTTGGCTTCCACGTCTTGGCTATTTCAGTAATGCTGCAGTGCACATTTGCCTGCCTCTGTCTTTCCGATTCTGGTGGTCTTAGGTTACAGGCCCAAAAGGTGCCCTGCCGCGTCATATGGTAACTCAATTTTTACCTTTTAAAGCAGCTCCATTCAGTTTTCGTTAGTGCTCTTACCACTTTACATCCCACCAGCAGCTACAAGGTACACAGTTCTCTAAAATCCCTTCAGCATTTACAGTTTGTAGACTGTTTGCTGATGGTCATTTGACTGGTGTGAGCTGAAACCTTTTTGGAGGTTGGATTTGCATGTGACTAATAATTCCTTATACTGAGCTTTAGGCATGTGCTTTTTATTCTTTTCCTTTTTTTTTTTTAAAGAGTGAGTACAACTTCCCTCTTCATATTGACTTCTTCAAAAACTTGTCAAAGAAAACTTGAATTTTCTTGCCTATTCCCTACCCCAGGGCATTTTTTGAGGGCAGGTGTCATTTACAGCCCTGCAGTCCTTGTGACTCTTAAGCAACCATTAGCACTGGGTTTAAAGCTGCTGTTGTGGGAAACAGCCACAAGGCGGCAGCATTATTACGTTCTCACCTCTTGTTACTAGGGCAACAGAGTCTTCCTGGAGGTAGTGTTCCGAGGTTGTAAATTAGAGAGGAGTGTGCTGGGATAAGCCCCCAGAAGTTTATGTCTCCTTACTTATGTTTGTTTTTTAAATTTAATTTCTCTTTCTTATCGGAGTAAATTCGATTAGAGTGTTGTGATTGTCTGGCTGTACAGAATGTGCTCAATGATTCATACATATGTCTGTTCATCTTCGGATCCTGTTACCATGTAATTTTTTACAGAATGTTGAGTAGACCTCCCTTGGTATTTGGCAGGTGTTTCGTGATTATATATTTTATATGTATTGGTGATTATATAATTCATAGAGTTTATATGTTATATGTTTATATACATTTAACATACATTAGTATATGTATGTTATCCCCATAGTCCTAATTTATCCATCCTCCCACCTTTCATTTTGGCGAACCATTCGTTCGTTTTATAAGTCTGTGAGTGTCTTTTTCTGTGGAAATATGTTCATTGGTAGAAATCTTAGGATAACATGTATAAATGATATCATAGGATATTTGTTATTCCCTTTTGAATAACTTAACCTAATATGATTATTTCTAGGCTCATCTGTAGTCCTGAAAACGGCACTGTTCATTTTTTTCTGAGGCTACTATTCCATTCGGTACGTATACCACTTCTTCTTTGTCCATTTATCTGATGATGGACATTTTGTTTGTATCCATGTCTTAGCTATTGTAAATACTGCTGCAATACACGATTTTCCATCCCGTGTCTTTTTGATTCTGGCTTTCACAAGTGACAGGCCCAATAGTGGGCCTTCCGGATCATATGGTGACTCAATTTTTACCTTTAAACGCACTGCCATTCTGTTCCTATTATTGGCTGTTACCAGTTTACATCCCACTTAGACCGAGAGGTTACACTATTCTCCACAACTTCTTCAACATCTATTGTTTGTTGACTTTTTGCTGATGGTCATTGTGACTGGTGTTAGGTGATACCTTTGTGTAGATTGGATTTGCATGCGTCTAATAATTCCTGATGTTTTGCATTTCTCAGTGTCCTTTTCATTTTTTTTAAGATTGAGCTAAACTTACAACTTCAAATTGCCTTCTTGAAAAATTTACCGCGTTTGGATTTTTATGGCCATTCCCTACCCCAGGACATTTTTTGAGGGCATGAGTCATTTACAGCCCTGCCGTCCTTGTGAATATTAGTGACCATGAGCAGTAGATTTAAAGCTGCTCTTTGAGGAAACGGCCTTAGGGTGGCAGCATTTCTAAGTTGCCAACTCTGCTTGCTAGGGAAACAGAACCTTGCTGCAAGTTGTGCTTTGAGGTTGCAGATTAGAGTGGAATGTGCCAGGACAAACCCCGATAAGTTTTAGCCTCCTTAATTCTTGTTTGTGTCTTTAAGTTGTAGTTTTTATCAGAGCAAATTTGATTGAAAAATGTCTTTTGTTCTAGGTGTACAGAATCTTGTTCATTTACACATATACATATATCTATGGATCTTTGGGTCCTTTTCCATGTCGGTTATTACAGAGTGTTGAGTAGACCACTCTTGGTATTCCATAGGTCTTTGGGGATTATATTTTTTATATGTATTAGTATATGTGTGTTAACCCCAATATCCTAATTTATCCATTCCTCACACCATTTCTTTGGCTTAACCATAAGTTGTCTTCTCATTCTGAGATTGTCTTTCTCTATGGAAATATGTTCATTTTTATGAATTTTCAGATAACATAAGGGATATCATAGGACATTTGTCTTTCGCATTCTGACTTACTTCACGTTGTGTGATTATCTCTAGGCTCATCTGTGGTGCTGCATATGCCATTCTTTTATTTTTTTCGTGACTGATATTCCATTCTGTCCATATGCCACTTCTTCTCTGTCCATTCATCTGTTTATGGACCTTCTTTTGGCTTCCATGTCGTGGCTATTTCAATATTGCTGCAGTGCACATTTGCCTGCCTCTGTCTTTCCGATTCTGGTGGTCTTAGGTTATAGGCCCAAAAGGTGCCCTGCCGCATCATATGGTAGCTCAATTTTTACCTTTTAAAGCAGCTGCATTCAGTTTTCGTTAGTGCTGTTACCAATTACATCCCACCAGCAGCTAGAAGGTACACAGTTCTCTAAAACCCCTTCAGCATTTCTAGTTTGTAGACTGTTTGCTGATGGTCATTTGACTGGTGTGAGCTGAAACCTTTTTGGAGGTTGGATTTGTATGTGGCTAATAATTCCTTGTACTGAGCTTTAGGCATGTCCATGTTGTTCTTTTCCTTTTTTTTTTAAAGTGTGAGTACAACTTCCCTCTTCATGTTGACTTCTTGAAAGATTTGTCATGTGTTGAATTTTCTTGCCTATTCCCTACCCCAGGGCATTTTTTGAGGGCAGATGCCATTTACAGCCCTGAGTCCTTGTGACTATTAAGCAACCATTAGCACTGGGTTTAAAGCTGCTGTTGTGGGAAACACCCACTAGGCGGCAGCATCATTACGTTCTCAACTCTTGTTATTAGGGCACCAGAGTCTTCCTGGACGTAGTGTTCCGAGGTTGTAAATTAGAGGGGAATGTGCTGGGACAAGCCCCCAGAAGTTTATGTCTCCTTACTTCTGTTTGTTTTTTAATTTAATTTCTATTTCTTATCGGAGAATATTGGATTAGAGTGTTGTGATTGTCTGGCTGTACAGAATCTGCTCAATGATTCATACATATGTCTGTTCATGTTCGGATTCTGTTACCATGTGTCTTATTACAGAATGTTGAGTAGACCTCGCATGGTATTTGGTAGGTGTTTTGTCATTATATATTTTATATGTATTGGTGATTATATAATTCATAGAGTTTATATGTTATATGTTTCTATACATTTAACATACATTAGTATATGTATGTTAGCCCCATAATCCTAATTTATCCATCCTCCCACCTTTCATTTTGGTTAACCATTAGTTTCTTTTATAAGTCTGTGAGTGTCTTTTTCTGTGGAAATATGTCCATTTGTAGCAATCTTAGGATAACAGGTATAAATGATATCATAGGATATTTGTCATTCCCTTTTGACTTACTTAACCTGATATGATTATTTCTAGGCTCATCTGTAGTCCTGAAAACGGCATTTTTCATTTTTTTTCCCGAGGCTACTATTCCATTTAGTCCGTATACCACTTCTTCTTTGTCCATTCATCTGTTTATGGACCTTTTTTTGGCTTCCACGTCTTGGCTATTTCAGTAATGCTGCAGTGCACATTTGCCTGCCTCTGTCTTTCCGATTCTGGTGGTCTTAGGTTACAGGCCCAAAAGGTGCCCTGCCGCGTCATATGGTAGCTCAATTTTTACCTTTTAAAGCAGCTCCATTCAGTTTTCGTTAGTGCTCTTACCACTTTACATCCCACCAGCAGCTACAAGGTACACAGTTCTCTAAAATCCCTTCAGCATTTACAGTTTGTAGACTGTTTGCTGATGGTCATTTGACTGGTGTGAGCTGAAACCTTTTTGGAGGTTGGATTTGCATGTGACTAATAATTCCTTATACTGAGCTTTAGGCATGTGCTTTTTATTCTTTTCCTTTTTTTTTTTTTAAAGAGTGAGTACAACTTCCCTCTTCATATTGACTTCTTCAAAAACTTGTCAAAGAAAACTTGAATTTTCTTGCCTATTCCCTACCCCAGGGCATTTTTTGAGGGCAGGTGTCATTTACAGCCCTGCAGTCCTTGTGACTCTTAAGCAACCATTAGCACTGGGTTTAAAGCTGCTGTTGTGGGAAACAGCCACAAGGCGGCAGCATTATTACGTTCTCACCTCTTGTTACTAGGGCAACAGAGTCTTCCTGGAGGTAGTGTTCCGAGGTTGTAAATTAGAGAGGAGTGTGCTGGGATAAGCCCCCAGAAGTTTATGTCTCCTTACTTATGTTTGTTTTTTAAATTTAATTTCTCTTTCTTATCGGAGTAAATTCGATTAGAGTGTTGTGATTGTCTGGCTGTACAGAATGTGCTCAATGATTCATACATATGTCTGTTCATCTTCGGATCCTGTTACCATGTAATTTTTTACAGAATGTTGAGTAGACCTCCCTTGGTATTTGGCAGGTGTTTCGTGATTATATATTTTATATGTATTGGTGATTATATAATTCATAGAGTTTATATGTTATATGTTTATATACATTTAACATACATTAGTATATGTATGTTATCCCCATAGTCCTAATTTATCCATCCTCCCACCTTTCATTTTGGCGAACCATTCGTTCGTTTTGTAAGTCTGTGAGTGTCTTTTTCTGTGGAAATATGTTCATTGGTAGAAATCTTAGGATAACATGTATAAATGATATCATAGGATATTTGTTATTCCCTTTTGAATAACTTAACCTAATATGATTATTTCTAGGCTCATCTGTAGTCCTGAAAACGGCACTGTTCATTTTTTTCTGAGGCTACTATTCCATTCGGTACGTATACCACTTCTTCTTTGTCCATTTATCTGATGATGGACATTTTGTTTGTATCCATGTCTTAGCTATTGTAAATACTGCTGCAATACACGATTTTCCATCCCGTGTCTTTTTGATTCTGGCTTTCACAAGTGACAGGCCCAATAGTGGGCCTTCCGGATCATATGGTGACTCAATTTTTACCTTTAAACGCACTGCCATTCTGTTCCTATTATTGGCTGTTACCAGTTTACATCCCACTTAGACCGAGAGGTTACACTATTCTCCACAACTTCTTCAACATCTATTGTTTGTTGACTTTTTGCTGATGGTCATTGTGACTGGTGTTAGGTGATACCTTTGTGTAGATTGGATTTGCATGCGTCTAATAATTCCTGATGTTTTGCATTTCTCAGTGTCCTTTTCATTTTTTTTAAGATTGAGCTAAACTTACAACTTCAAATTGCCTTCTTGAAAAATTTACCGCGTTTGGATTTTTATGGCCATTCCCTACCCCAGGACATTTTTTGAGGGCATGAGTCATTTACAGCCCTGCCGTCCTTGTGAATATTAGTGACCATGAGCAGTAGATTTAAAGCTGCTCTTTGAGGAAACGGCCTTAGGGTGGCAGCATTTCTAAGTTGCCAACTCTGCTTGCTAGGGAAACAGAACCTTGCTGCAAGTTGTGCTTTGAGGTTGCAGATTAGAGTGGAATGTGCCAGGACAAACCCCGATAAGTTTTAGCCTCCTTAATTCTTGTTTGTGTCTTTAAGTTGTAGTTTTTATCAGAGCAAATTTGATTGAAAAATGTCTTTTGTTCTAGGTGTACAGAATCTTGTTCATTTACACATATACATATATCTATTGATCTTTGGGTCCTTTTCCATGTCGGTTATTACAGAGTGTTGAGTAGACCACTCTTGGTATTCCATAGGTCTTTGGGGATTATATTTTTTATATGTATTAGTATATGTGTGTTAACCCCAATATCCTAATTTATCCATTCCTCACACCATTTCTTTGGCTTAACCATAAGTTGTCTTCTCATTCTGAGATTGTCTTTCTCTATGGAAATATGTTCATTTTTATGAATTTTCAGATAACATAAGGGATATCATAGGACATTTGTCTTTCGCATTCGGACTTACTTCACGTTGTGTGATTATCTCTAGGCTCATCTGTGGTGCTGCATATGCCATTCTTTTATTTTTTTCGTGACTGATATTCCATTCTGTCCATATACCACTTCTTCTCTGTCCATTCATCTGTTTATGGACCTTCTTTTGGCTTCCATGTCGTGGCTATTTCAATATTGCTGCAGTGCACATTTGCCTGCCTCTGTCTTTCCGATTCTGGTGGTCTTAGGTTATAGGCCCAAAAGGTGCCCTGCCGCATCATATGGTAGCTCAATTTTTACCTTTTAAAGCAGCTGCATTCAGTTTTCGTTAGTGCTGTTACCAATTACATCCCACCAGCAGCTAGAAGGTACACAGTTCTCTAAAACCCCTTCAGCATTTCTAGTTTGTAGACTGTTTGCTGATGGTCATTTGACTGGTGTGAGCTGAAACCTTTTTGGAGGTTGGATTTGTATGTGGCTAATAATTCCTTGTACTGAGCTTTAGGCATGTCCATGTTGTTCTTTTCCTTTTTTTTTTAAAGTGTGAGTACAACTTCCCTCTTCATGTTGACTTCTTGAAAGATTTGTCATGTGTTGAATTTTCTTGCCTATTCCCTACCCCAGGGCATTTTTTGAGGGCAGATGCCATTTACAGCCCTGAGTCCTTGTGACTATTAAGCAACCATTAGCACTGGGTTTAAAGCTGCTGTTGTGGGAAACACCCACTAGGCGGCAGCATCATTACGTTCTCAACTCTTGTTATTAGGGCACCAGAGTCTTCCTGGACGTAGTGTTCCGAGGTTGTAAATTAGAGGGGAATGTGCTGGGACAAGCCCCCAGAAGTTTATGTCTCCTTACTTCTGTTTGTTTTTTAATTTAATTTCTATTTCTTATCGGAGAATATTGGATTAGAGTGTTGTGATTGTCTGGCTGTACAGAATCTGCTCAATGATTCATACATATGTCTGTTCATGTTCGGATTCTGTTACCATGTGTCTTATTACAGAATGTTGAGTAGACCTCGCATGGTATTTGGTAGGTGTTTTGTCATTATATATTTTATATGTATTGGTGATTATATAATTCATAGAGTTTATATGTTATATGTTTCTATACATTTAACATACATTAGTATATGTATGTTAGCCCCATAATCCTAATTTATCCATCCTCCCACCTTTCATTTTGGTTAACCATTAGTTTCTTTTATAAGTCTGTGAGTGTCTTTTTCTGTGGAAATATGTCCATTTGTAGCAATCTTAGGATAACAGGTATAAATGATATCATAGGATATTTGTCATTCCCTTTTGACTTACTTAACCTGATATGATTATTTCTAGGCTCATCTGTAGTCCTGAAAACGGCATTTTTCATTTTTTTTCCCGAGGCTACTATTCCATTTAGTCCGTATACCACTTCTTCTTTGTCCATTCATCTGTTTATGGACCTTTTTTTGGCTTCCACGTCTTGGCTATTTCAGTAATGCTGCAGTGCACATTTGCCTGCCTCTGTCTTTCCGATTCTGGTGGTCTTAGGTTACAGGCCCAAAAGGTGCCCTGCCGCGTCATATGGTAACTCAATTTTTACCTTTTAAAGCAGCTCCATTCAGTTTTCGTTAGTGCTCTTACCACTTTACATCCCACCAGCAGCTACAAGGTACACAGTTCTCTAAAATCCCTTCAGCATTTACAGTTTGTAGACTGTTTGCTGATGGTCATTTGACTGGTGTGAGCTGAAACCTTTTTGGAGGTTGGATTTGCATGTGACTAATAATTCCTTATACTGAGCTTTAGGCATGTGCTTTTTATTCTTTTCCTTTTTTTTTTTTAAAGAGTGAGTACAACTTCCCTCTTCATATTGACTTCTTCAAAAACTTGTCAAAGAAAACTTGAATTTTCTTGCCTATTCCCTACCCCAGGGCATTTTTTGAGGGCAGGTGTCATTTACAGCCCTGCAGTCCTTGTGACTCTTAAGCAACCATTAGCACTGGGTTTAAAGCTGCTGTTGTGGGAAACAGCCACAAGGCGGCAGCATTATTACGTTCTCACCTCTTGTTACTAGGGCAACAGAGTCTTCCTGGAGGTAGTGTTCCGAGGTTGTAAATTAGAGAGGAGTGTGCTGGGATAAGCCCCCAGAAGTTTATGTCTCCTTACTTATGTTTGTTTTTTAAATTTAATTTCTCTTTCTTATCGGAGTAAATTCGATTAGAGTGTTGTGATTGTCTGGCTGTACAGAATGTGCTCAATGATTCATACATATGTCTGTTCATCTTCGGATCCTGTTACCATGTAATTTTTTACAGAATGTTGAGTAGACCTCCCTTGGTATTTGGCAGGTGTTTCGTGATTATATATTTTATATGTATTGGTGATTATATAATTCATAGAGTTTATATGTTATATGTTTATATACATTTAACATACATTAGTATATGTATGTTATCCCCATAGTCCTAATTTATCCATCCTCCCACCTTTCATTTTGGCGAACCATTCGTTCGTTTTATAAGTCTGTGAGTGTCTTTTTCTGTGGAAATATGTTCATTGGTAGAAATCTTAGGATAACATGTATAAATGATATCATAGGATATTTGTTATTCCCTTTTGAATAACTTAACCTAATATGATTATTTCTAGGCTCATCTGTAGTCCTGAAAACGGCACTGTTCATTTTTTTCTGAGGCTACTATTCCATTCGGTACGTATACCACTTCTTCTTTGTCCATTTATCTGATGATGGACATTTTGTTTGTATCCATGTCTTAGCTATTGTAAATACTGCTGCAATACACGATTTTCCATCCCGTGTCTTTTTGATTCTGGCTTTCACAAGTGACAGGCCCAATAGTGGGCCTTCCGGATCATATGGTGACTCAATTTTTACCTTTAAACGCACTGCCATTCTGTTCCTATTATTGGCTGTTACCAGTTTACATCCCACTTAGACCGAGAGGTTACACTATTCTCCACAACTTCTTCAACATCTATTGTTTGTTGACTTTTTGCTGATGGTCATTGTGACTGGTGTTAGGTGATACCTTTGTGTAGATTGGATTTGCATGCGTCTAATAATTCCTGATGTTTTGCATTTCTCAGTGTCCTTTTCATTTTTTTTAAGATTGAGCTAAACTTACAACTTCAAATTGCCTTCTTGAAAAATTTACCGCGTTTGGATTTTTATGGCCATTCCCTACCCCAGGACATTTTTTGAGGGCATGAGTCATTTACAGCCCTGCCGTCCTTGTGAATATTAGTGACCATGAGCAGTAGATTTAAAGCTGCTCTTTGAGGAAACGGCCTTAGGGTGGCAGCATTTCTAAGTTGCCAACTCTGCTTGCTAGGGAAACAGAACCTTGCTGCAAGTTGTGCTTTGAGGTTGCAGATTAGAGTGGAATGTGCCAGGACAAACCCCGATAAGTTTTAGCCTCCTTAATTCTTGTTTGTGTCTTTAAGTTGTAGTTTCTATCAAGCAAATTTGATTGAAAAATGTCTTTTGTTCTAGGTGTACAGAATCTTGTTCATTTACACATATACATATATCTATTGATCTTTGGGTCCTTTTCCATGTCGGTTATTACAGAGTGTTGAGTAGACCACTCTTGGTATTCCATAGGTCTTTGGGGATTATATTTTTTATATGTATTAGTATATGTGTGTTAACCCCAATATCCTAATTTATCCATTCCTCACACCATTTCTTTGGCTTAACCATAAGTTGTCTTCTCATTCTGAGATTGTCTTTCTCTATGGAAATATGTTCATTTTTATGAATTTTCAGATAACATAAGGGATATCATAGGACATTTGTCTTTCGCATTCTGACTTACTTCACGTTGTGTGATTATCTCTAGGCTCATCTGTGGTGCTGCATATGCCATTCTTTTATTTTTTTCGTGACTGATATTCCATTCTGTCCATATACCACTTCTTCTCTGTCCATTCACCTGTTTATGGACCTTCTTTTGGCTTCCATGTCGTGGCTATTTCAATATTGCTGCAGTGCACATTTGCCTGCCTCTGTCTTTCCGATTCTGGTGGTCTTAGGTTATAGGCCCAAAAGGTGCCCTGCCGCATCATATGGTAGCTCAATTTTTACCTTTTAAAGCAGCTGCATTCAGTTTTCGTTAGTGCTGTTACCAATTACATCCCACCAGCAGCTAGAAGGTACACAGTTCTCTAAAACCCCTTCAGCATTTCTAGTTTGTAGACTGTTTGCTGATGGTCATTTGACTGGTGTGAGCTGAAACCTTTTTGGAGGTTGGATTTGTATGTGGCTAATAATTCCTTGTACTGAGCTTTAGGCATGTCCATGTTGTTCTTTTCCTTTTTTTTTTAAAGTGTGAGTACAACTTCCCTCTTCATGTTGACTTCTTGAAAGATTTGTCATGTGTTGAATTTTCTTGCCTATTCCCTACCCCAGGGCATTTTTTGAGGGCAGATGCCATTTACAGCCCTGAGTCCTTGTGACTCTTAAGCAACCATTAGCACTGGGTTTAAAGCTGCTGTTGTGGGAAACACCCACTAGGCGGCAGCATCATTACGTTCTCAACTCTTGTTATTAGGGCACCAGAGTCTTCCTGGACGTAGTGTTCCGAGGTTGTAAATTAGAGGGGAATGTGCTGGGACAAGCCCCCAGAAGTTTATGTCTCCTTACTTCTGTTTGTTTTTTAATTTAATTTCTATTTCTTATCGGAGAATATTGGATTAGAGTGTTGTGATTGTCTGGCTGTACAGAATCTGCTCAATGATTCATACATATGTCTGTTCATGTTCGGATTCTGTTACCATGTGTCTTATTACAGAATGTTGAGTAGACCTCGCATGGTATTTGGTAGGTGTTTTGTCATTCTATATTTTATATGTATTGGTGATTATATAATTCATAGAGTTTATATGTTATATGTTTCTATACATTTAACATACATTAGTATATGTATGTTAGCCCCATAATCCTAATTTATCCATCCTCCCACCTTTCATTTTGGTTAACCATTAGTTTCTTTTATAAGTCTGTGAGTGTCTTTTTCTGTGGAAATATGTCCATTTGTAGCAATCTTAGGATAACAGGTATAAATGATATCATAGGATATTTGTCATTCCCTTTTGACTTACTTAACCTGATATGATTATTTCTAGGCTCATCTGTAGTCCTGAAAACGGCATTTTTCATTTTTTTTCCCGAGGCTACTATTCCATTTAGTCCGTATACCACTTCTTCTCTGTCCATTCATCTGTTTATGGACCTTTTTTTGGCTTCCACGTCTTGGCTATTTCAGTAATGCTGCAGTGCACATTTGCCTGCCTCTGTCTTTCCGATTCTGGTGGTCTTAGGTTACAGGCCCAAAAGGTGCCCTGCCGCGTCATATGGTAGCTCAATTTTTACCTTTTAAAGCAGCTCCATTCAGTTTTCGTTAGTGCTCTTACCACTTTACATCCCACCAGCAGCTACAAGGTACACAGTTCTCTAAAATCCCTTCAGCATTTACAGTTTGTAGACTGTTTGCTGATGGTCATTTGACTGGTGTGAGCTGAAACCTTTTTGGAGGTTGGATTTGCATGTGACTAATAATTCCTTATACTGAGCTTTAGGCATGTGCTTTTTATTCTTTTCCTTTTTTTTTTTTAAAGAGTGAGTACAACTTCCCTCTTCATATTGACTTCTTCAAAAACTTGTCAAAGACAACTTGAATTTTCTTGCCTATTCCCTACCCCAGGGCATTTTTTGAGGGCAGGTGTCATTTACAGCCCTGCAGTCCTTGTGACTCTTAAGCAACCATTAGCACTGGGTTTAAAGCTGCTGTTGTGGGAAACAGCCACAAGGCGGCAGCATTATTACGTTCTCACCTCTTGTTACTAGGGCAACAGAGTCTTCCTGGAGGTAGTGTTCCGAGGTTGTAAATTAGAGAGGAGTGTGCTGGGATAAGCCCCCAGAAGTTTATGTCTCCTTACTTATGTTTGTTTTTTAAATTTAATTTCTCTTTCTTATCGGAGTAAATTCGATTAGAGTGTTGTGATTGTCTGGCTGTACAGAATGTGCTCAATGATTCATACATATGTCTGTTCATCTTCGGATCCTGTTACCATGTAATTTTTTACAGAATGTTGAGTAGACCTCCCTTGGTATTTGGCAGGTGTTTCGTGATTATATATTTTATATGTATTGGTGATTATATAATTCATAGAGTTTATATGTTATATGTTTATATACATTTAACATACATTAGTATATGTATGTTATCCCCATAGTCCTAATTTATCCATCCTCCCACCTTTCATTTTGGCGAACCATTCGTTCGTTTTATAAGTCTGTGAGTGTCTTTTTCTGTGGAAATATGTTCATTGGTAGAAATCTTAGGATAACATGTATAAATGATATCATAGGATATTTGTTATTCCCTTTTGAATAACTTAACCTAATATGATTATTTCTAGGCTCATCTGTAGTCCTGAAAACGGCACTGTTCATTTTTTTCTGAGGCTACTATTCCATTCGGTACGTATACCACTTCTTCTTTGTCCATTTATCTGATGATGGACATTTTGTTTGTATCCATGTCTTAGCTATTGTAAATACTGCTGCAATACACGATTTTCCATCCCGTGTCTTTTTGATTCTGGCTTTCACAAGTGACAGGCCCAATAGTGGGCCTTCCGGATCATATGGTGACTCAATTTTTACCTTTAAACGCACTGCCATTCTGTTCCTATTATTGGCTGTTACCAGTTTACATCCCACTTAGACCGAGAGGTTACACTATTCTCCACAACTTCTTCAACATCTATTGTTTGTTGACTTTTTGCTGATGGTCATTGTGACTGGTGTTAGGTGATACCTTTGTGTAGATTGGATTTGCATGCGTCTAATAATTCCTGATGTTTTGCATTTCTCAGTGTCCTTTTCATTTTTTTTAAGATTGAGCTAAACTTACAACTTCAAATTGCCTTCTTGAAAAATTTACCGCGTTTGGATTTTTATGGCCATTCCCTACCCCAGGACATTTTTTGAGGGCATGAGTCATTTACAGCCCTGCCGTCCTTGTGAATATTAGTGACCATGAGCAGTAGATTTAAAGCTGCTCTTTGAGGAAACGGCCTTAGGGTGGCAGCATTTCTAAGTTGCCAACTCTGCTTGCTAGGGAAACAGAACCTTGCTGCAAGTTGTGCTTTGAGGTTGCAGATTAGAGTGGAATGTGCCAGGACAAACCCCGATAAGTTTTAGCCTCCTTAATTCTTGTTTGTGTCTTTAAGTTGTAGTTTTTATCAGAGCAAATTTGATTGAAAAATGTCTTTTGTTCTAGGTGTACAGAATCTTGTTCATTTACACATATACATATATCTATTGATCTTTGGGTCCTTTTCCATGTCGGTTATTACAGAGTGTTGAGTAGACCACTCTTGGTATTCCATAGGTCTTTGGGGATTATATTTTTTATATGTATTAGTATATGTGTGTTAACCCCAATATCCTAATTTATCCATTCCTCACACCATTTCTTTGGCTTAACCATAAGTTGTCTTCTCATTCTGAGATTGTCTTTTTCTATGGAAATATGTTCATTTTTATGAATTTTCAGATAACATAAGGGATATCATAGGACATTTGTCTTTTGCATTCGGACTTACTTCACGTTGTGTGATTATCTCTAGGCTCATCTGTGGTGCTGCATATGCCATTCTTTTATTTTTTTCGTGACTGATATTCCATTCTGTCCATATACCACTTCTTCTCTGTCCATTCATCTGTTTATGGACCTTCTTTTGGCTTCCATGTCGTGGCTATTTCAATATTGCTGCAGTGCACATTTGCCTGCCTCTGTCTTTCCGATTCTGGTGGTCTTAGGTTATAGGCCCAAAAGGTGCCCTGCCGCATCATATGGTAGCTCAATTTTTACCTTTTAAAGCAGCTGCATTCAGTTTTCGTTAGTGCTGTTACCAATTACATCCCACCAGCAGCTAGAAGGTACACAGTTCTCTAAAACCCCTTCAGCATTTCTAGTTTGTAGACTGTTTGCTGATGGTCATTTGACTGGTGTGAGCTGAAACCTTTTTGGAGGTTGGATTTGTATGTGGCTAATAATTCCTTGTACTGAGCTTTAGGCATGTCCATGTTGTTCTTTTCCTTTTTTTTTTAAAGTGTGAGTACAACTTCCCTCTTCATGTTGACTTCTTGAAAGATTTGTCATGTGTTGGATTTTCTTGCCTATTCCCTACCCCAGGGCATTTTTTGAGGGCAGATGCCATTTACAGCCCTGAGTCCTTGTGACTATTAAGCAACCATTAGCACTGGGTTTAAAGCTGCTGTTGTGGGAAACACCCACTAGGCGGCAGCATCATTACGTTCTCAACTCTTGTTATTAGGGCACCAGAGTCTTCCTGGACGTAGTGTTCCGAGGTTGTAAATTAGAGGGGAATGTGCTGGGACAAGCCCCCAGAAGTTTATGTCTCCTTACTTCTGTTTGTTTTTTAATTTAATTTCTATTTCTTATCGGAGAATATTGGATTAGAGTGTTGTGATTGTCTGGCTGTACAGAATCTGCTCAATGATTCATACATATGTCTGTTCATGTTCGGATTCTGTTACCATGTGTCTTATTACAGAATGTTGAGTAGACCTCGCATGGTATTTGGTAGGTGTTTTGTCATTATATATTTTATATGTATTGGTGATTATATAATTCATAGAGTTTATATGTTATATGTTTCTATACATTTAACATACATTAGTATATGTATGTTAGCCCCATAATCCTAATTTATCCATCCTCCCACCTTTCATTTTGGTTAACCATTAGTTTCTTTTATAAGTCTGTGAGTGTCTTTTTCTGTGGAAATATGTCCATTTGTAGCAATCTTAGGATAACAGGTATAAATGATATCATAGGATATTTGTCATTCCCTTTTGACTTACTTAACCTGATATGATTATTTCTAGGCTCATCTGTAGTCCTGAAAACGGCATTTTTCATTTTTTTTCCCGAGGCTACTATTCCATTTAGTCCGTATACCACTTCTTCTCTGTCCATTCATCTGTTTATGGACCTTTTTTTGGCTTCCACGTCTTGGCTATTTCAGTAATGCTGCAGTGCACATTTGCCTGCCTCTGTCTTTCCGATTCTGGTGGTCTTAGGTTACAGGCCCAAAAGGTGCCCTGCCGCGTCATATGGTAGCTCAATTTTTACCTTTTAAAGCAGCTCCATTCAGTTTTCGTTAGTGCTCTTACCACTTTACATCCCACCAGCAGCTACAAGGTACACAGTTCTCTAAAATCCCTTCAGCATTTACAGTTTGTAGACTGTTTGCTGATGGTCATTTGACTGGTGTGAGCTGAAACCTTTTTGGAGGTTGGATTTGCATGTGACTAATAATTCCTTATACTGAGCTTTAGGCATGTGCTTTTTATTCTTTTCCTTTTTTTTTTTAAAGAGTGAGTACAACTTCCCTCTTCATATTGACTTCTTCAAAAACTTGTCAAAGACAACTTGAATTTTCTTGCCTATTCCCTACCCCAGGGCATTTTTTGAGGGCAGGTGTCATTTACAGCCCTGCAGTCCTTGTGACTCTTAAGCAACCATTAGCACTGGGTTTAAAGCTGCTGTTGTGGGAAACAGCCACAAGGCGGCAGCATTATTACGTTCTCACCTCTTGTTACTAGGGCAACAGAGTCTTCCTGGAGGTAGTGTTCCGAGGTTGTAAATTAGAGAGGAGTGTGCTGGGATAAGCCCCCAGAAGTTTATGTCTCCTTACTTATGTTTGTTTTTTAAATTTAATTTCTCTTTCTTATCGGAGTAAATTCGATTAGAGTGTTGTGATTGTCTGGCTGTACAGAATGTGCTCAATGATTCATACATATGTCTGTTCATCTTCGGATCCTGTTACCATGTAATTTTTTACAGAATGTTGAGTAGACCTCCCTTGGTATTTGGCAGGTGTTTCGTGATTATATATTTTATATGTATTGGTGATTATATAATTCATAGAGTTTATATGTTATATGTTTATATACATTTAACATACATTAGTATATGTATGTTATCCCCATAGTCCTAATTTATCCATCCTCCCACCTTTCATTTTGGCGAACCATTCGTTCGTTTTATAAGTCTGTGAGTGTCTTTTTCTGTGGAAATATGTTCATTGGTAGAAATCTTAGGATAACATGTATAAATGATATCATAGGATATTTGTTATTCCCTTTTGAATAACTTAACCTAATATGATTATTTCTAGGCTCATCTGTAGTCCTGAAAACGGCACTGTTCATTTTTTTCTGAGGCTACTATTCCATTCGGTACGTATACCACTTCTTCTTTGTCCATTTATCTGATGATGGACATTTTGTTTGTATCCATGTCTTAGCTATTGTAAATACTGCTGCAATACACGATTTTCCATCCCGTGTCTTTTTGATTCTGGCTTTCACAAGTGACAAGCCCAATAGTGGGCCTTCCGGATCATATGGTGACTCAATTTTTACCTTTAAACGCACTGCCATTCTGTTCCTATTATTGGCTGTTACCAGTTTACATCCCACTTAGACCGAGAGGTTACACTATTCTCCACAACTTCTTCAACATCTATTGTTTGTTGACTTTTTGCTGATGGTCATTGTGACTGGTGTTAGGTGATACCTTTGTGTAGATTGGATTTGCATGCGTCTAATAATTCCTGATGTTTTGCATTTCTCAGTGTCCTTTTCATTTTTTTTAAGATTGAGCTAAACTTACAACTTCAAATTGCCTTCTTGAAAAATTTACCGCGTTTGGATTTTTATGGCCATTCCCTACCCCAGGACATTTTTTGAGGGCATGAGTCATTTACAGCCCTGCCGTCCTTGTGAATATTAGTGACCATGAGCAGTAGATTTAAAGCTGCTCTTTGAGGAAACGGCCTTAGGGTGGCAGCATTTCTAAGTTGCCAACTCTGCTTGCTAGGGAAACAGAACCTTGCTGCAAGTTGTGCTTTGAGGTTGCAGATTAGAGTGGAATGTGCCAGGACAAACCCCGATAAGTTTTAGCCTCCTTAATTCTTGTTTGTGTCTTTAAGTTGTAGTTTTTATCAGAGCAAATTTGATTGAAAAATGTCTTTTGTTCTAGGTGTACAGAATCTTGTTCATTTACACATATACATATATCTATTGATCTTTGGGTCCTTTTCCATGTCGGTTATTACAGAGTGTTGAGTAGACCACTCTTGGTATTCCATAGGTCTTTGGGGATTATATTTTTTATATGTATTAGTATATGTGTGTTAACCCCAATATCCTAATTTATCCATTCCTCACACCATTTCTTTGGCTTAACCATAAGTTGTCTTCTCATTCTGAGATTGTCTTTTTCTATGGAAATATGTTCATTTTTATGAATTTTCAGATAACATAAGGGATATCATAGGACATTTGTCTTTTGCATTCGGACTTACTTCACGTTGTGTGATTATCTCTAGGCTCATCTGTGGTGCTGCATATGCCATTCTTTTATTTTTTTCGTGACTGATATTCCATTCTGTCCATATACCACTTCTTCTCTGTCCATTCATCTGTTTATGGACCTTCTTTTGGCTTCCATGTCGTGGCTATTTCAATATTGCTGCAGTGCACATTTGCCTGCCTCTGTCTTTCCGATTCTGGTGGTCTTAGGTTATAGGCCCAAAAGGTGCCCTGCCGCATCATATGGTAGCTCAATTTTTACCTTTTAAAGCAGCTGCATTCAGTTTTCGTTAGTGCTGTTACCAATTACATCCCACCAGCAGCTAGAAGGTACACAGTTCTCTAAAACCCCTTCAGCATTTCTAGTTTGTAGACTGTTTGCTGATGGTCATTTGACTGGTGTGAGCTGAAACCTTTTTGGAGGTTGGATTTGTATGTGGCTAATAATTCCTTGTACTGAGCTTTAGGCATGTCCATGTTGTTCTTTTCCTTTTTTTTTTAAAGTGTGAGTACAACTTCCCTCTTCATGTTGACTTCTTGAAAGATTTGTCATGTGTTGGATTTTCTTGCCTATTCCCTACCCCAGGGCATTTTTTGAGGGCAGATGCCATTTACAGCCCTGAGTCCTTGTGACTATTAAGCAACCATTAGCACTGGGTTTAAAGCTGCTGTTGTGGGAAACACCCACTAGGCGGCAGCATCATTACGTTCTCAACTCTTGTTATTAGGGCACCAGAGTCTTCCTGGACGTAGTGTTCCGAGGTTGTAAATTAGAGGGGAATGTGCTGGGACAAGCCCCCAGAAGTTTATGTCTCCTTACTTCTGTTTGTTTTTTAATTTAATTTCTATTTCTTATCGGAGAATATTGGATTAGAGTGTTGTGATTGTCTGGCTGTACAGAATCTGCTCAATGATTCATACATATGTCTGTTCATGTTCGGATTCTGTTACCATGTGTCTTATTACAGAATGTTGAGTAGACCTCGCATGGTATTTGGTAGGTGTTTTGTCATTATATATTTTATATGTATTGGTGATTATATAATTCATAGAGTTTATATGTTATATGTTTCTATACATTTAACATACATTAGTATATGTATGTTAGCCCCATAATCCTAATTTATCCATCCTCCCACCTTTCATTTTGGTTAACCATTAGTTTCTTTTATAAGTCTGTGAGTGTCTTTTTCTGTGGAAATATGTCCATTTGTAGCAATCTTAGGATAACAGGTATAAATGATATCATAGGATATTTGTCATTCCCTTTTGACTTACTTAACCTGATATGATTATTTCTAGGCTCATCTGTAGTCCTGAAAACGGCATTTTTCATTTTTTTTCCCGAGGCTACTATTCCATTTAGTCCGTATACCACTTCTTCTCTGTCCATTCATCTGTTTATGGACCTTTTTTTGGCTTCCACGTCTTGGCTATTTCAGTAATGCTGCAGTGCACATTTGCCTGCCTCTGTCTTTCCGATTCTGGTGGTCTTAGGTTACAGGCCCAAAAGGTGCCCTGCCGCGTCATATGGTAGCTCAATTTTTACCTTTTAAAGCAGCTCCATTCAGTTTTCGTTAGTGCTCTTACCACTTTACATCCCACCAGCAGCTACAAGGTACACAGTTCTCTAAAATCCCTTCAGCATTTACAGTTTGTAGACTGTTTGCTGATGGTCATTTGACTGGTGTGAGCTGAAACCTTTTTGGAGGTTGGATTTGCATGTGACTAATAATTCCTTATACTGAGCTTTAGGCATGTGCTTTTTATTCTTTTCCTTTTTTTTTTTTAAAGAGTGAGTACAACTTCCCTCTTCATATTGACTTCTTCAAAAACTTGTCAAAGACAACTTGAATTTTCTTGCCTATTCCCTACCCCAGGGCATTTTTTGAGGGCAGGTGTCATTTACAGCCCTGCAGTCCTTGTGACTCTTAAGCAACCATTAGCACTGGGTTTAAAGCTGCTGTTGTGGGAAACAGCCACAAGGCGGCAGCATTATTACGTTCTCACCTCTTGTTACTAGGGCAACAGAGTCTTCCTGGAGGTAGTGTTCCGAGGTTGTAAATTAGAGAGGAGTGTGCTGGGATAAGCCCCCAGAAGTTTATGTCTCCTTACTTATGTTTGTTTTTTAAATTTAATTTCTCTTTCTTATCGGAGTAAATTCGATTAGAGTGTTGTGATTGTCTGGCTGTACAGAATGTGCTCAATGATTCATACATATGTCTGTTCATCTTCGGATCCTGTTACCATGTAATTTTTTACAGAATGTTGAGTAGACCTCCCTTGGTATTTGGCAGGTGTTTCGTGATTATATATTTTATATGTATTGGTGATTATATAATTCATAGAGTTTATATGTTATATGTTTATATACATTTAACATACATTAGTATATGTATGTTATCCCCATAGTCCTAATTTATCCATCCTCCCACCTTTCATTTTGGCGAACCATTCGTTCGTTTTATAAGTCTGTGAGTGTCTTTTTCTGTGGAAATATGTTCATTGGTAGAAATCTTAGGATAACATGTATAAATGATATCATAGGATATTTGTTATTCCCTTTTGAATAACTTAACCTAATATGATTATTTCTAGGCTCATCTGTAGTCCTGAAAACGGCACTGTTCATTTTTTTCTGAGGCTACTATTCCATTCGGTACGTATACCACTTCTTCTTTGTCCATTTATCTGATGATGGACATTTTGTTTGTATCCATGTCTTAGCTATTGTAAATACTGCTGCAATACACGATTTTCCATCCCGTGTCTTTTTGATTCTGGCTTTCACAAGTGACAGGCCCAATAGTGGGCCTTCCGGATCATATGGTGACTCAATTTTTACCTTTAAACGCACTGCCATTCTGTTCCTATTATTGGCTGTTACCAGTTTACATCCCACTTAGACCGAGAGGTTACACTATTCTCCACAACTTCTTCAACATCTATTGTTTGTTGACTTTTTGCTGATGGTCATTGTGACTGGTGTTAGGTGATACCTTTGTGTAGATTGGATTTGCATGCGTCTAATAATTCCTGATGTTTTGCATTTCTCAGTGTCCTTTTCATTTTTTTTAAGATTGAGCTAAACTTACAACTTCAAATTGCCTTCTTGAAAAATTTACCGCGTTTGGATTTTTATGGCCATTCCCTACCCCAGGACATTTTTTGAGGGCATGAGTCATTTACAGCCCTGCCGTCCTTGTGAATATTAGTGACCATGAGCAGTAGATTTAAAGCTGCTCTTTGAGGAAACGGCCTTAGGGTGGCAGCATTTCTAAGTTGCCAACTCTGCTTGCTAGGGAAACAGAGCCTTGCTGCAAGTTGTGCTTTGAGGTTGCAGATTAGAGTGGAATGTGCCAGGACAAACCCCGATAAGTTTTAGCCTCCTTAATTCTTGTTTGTGTCTTTAAGTTGTAGTTTTTATCAGAGCAAATTTGATTGAAAAATGTCTTTTGTTCTAGGTGTACAGAATCTTGTTCATTTACACATATACATATATCTATTGATCTTTGGGTCCTTTTCCATGTCGGTTATTACAGAGTGTTGAGTAGACCACTCTTGGTATTCCATAGGTCTTTGGGGATTATATTTTTTATATGTATTAGTATATGTGTGTTAACCCCAATATCCTAATTTATCCATTCCTCACACCATTTCTTTGGCTTAACCATAAGTTTGTCTTCTCATTCTGAGATTGTCTTTCTCTATGGAAATATGTTCATTTTTATGAATTTTCAGATAACATAAGGGATATCATAGGACATTTGTCTTTCGCATTCTGACTTACTTCACGTTGTGTGATTATCTCTAGGCTCATCTGTGGTGCTGCATATGCCATTCTTTTATTTTTTTCGTGACTGATATTCCATTCTGTCCATATACCACTTCTTCTCTGTCCATTCATCTGTTTATGGACCTTCTTTTGGCTTCCATGTCGTGGCTATTTCAATATTGCTGCAGTGCACATTTGCCTGCCTCTGTCTTTCCGATTCTGGTGGTCTTAGGTTATAGGCCCAAAAGGTGCCCTGCCGCATCATATGGTAGCTCAATTTTTACCTTTTAAAGCAGCTGCATTCAGTTTTCGTTAGTGCTGTTACCAATTACATCCCACCAGCAGCTAGAAGGTACACAGTTCTCTAAAACCCCTTCAGCATTTCTAGTTTGTAGACTGTTTGCTGATGGTCATTTGACTGGTGTGAGCTGAAACCTTTTTGGAGGTTGGATTTGTATGTGGCTAATAATTCCTTGTACTGAGCTTTAGGCATGTCCATGTTGTTCTTTTCCTTTTTTTTTTAAAGTGTGAGTACAACTTCCCTCTTCATGTTGACTTCTTGAAAGATTTGTCATGTGTTGGATTTTCTTGCCTATTCCCTACCCCAGGGCATTTTTTGAGGGCAGATGCCATTTACAGCCCTGAGTCCTTGTGACTATTAAGCAACCATTAGCACTGGGTTTAAAGCTGCTGTTGTGGGAAACACCCACTAGGCGGCAGCATCATTACGTTCTCAACTCTTGTTATTAGGGCACCAGAGTCTTCCTGGACGTAGTGTTCCGAGGTTGTAAATTAGAGGGGAATGTGCTGGGACAAGCCCCCAGAAGTTTATGTCTCCTTACTTCTGTTTGTTTTTTAATTTAATTTCTATTTCTTATCGGAGAATATTGGATTAGAGTGTTGTGATTGTCTGGCTGTACAGAATCTGCTCAATGATTCATACATATGTCTGTTCATGTTCGGATTCTGTTACCATGTGTCTTATTACAGAATGTTGAGTAGACCTCGCATGGTATTTGGTAGGTGTTTTGTCATTATATATTTTATATGTATTGGTGATTATATAATTCATAGAGTTTATATGTTATATGTTTCTATACATTTAACATACATTAGTATATGTATGTTAGCCCCATAATCCTAATTTATCCATCCTCCCACCTTTCATTTTGGTTAACCATTAGTTTCTTTTATAAGTCTGTGAGTGTCTTTTTCTGTGGAAATATGTCCATTTGTAGCAATCTTAGGATAACAGGTATAAATGATATCATAGGATATTTGTCATTCCCTTTTGACTTACTTAACCTGATATGATTATTTCTAGGCTCATCTGTAGTCCTGAAAACGGCATTTTTCATTTTTTTTCCCGAGGCTACTATTCCATTTAGTCCGTATACCACTTCTTCTCTGTCCATTCATCTGTTTATGGACCTTTTTTTGGCTTCCACGTCTTGGCTATTTCAGTAATGCTGCAGTGCACATTTGCCTGCCTCTGTCTTTCCGATTCTGGTGGTCTTAGGTTACAGGCCCAAAAGGTGCCCTGCCGCGTCATATGGTAGCTCAATTTTTACCTTTTAAAGCAGCTCCATTCAGTTTTCGTTAGTGCTCTTACCACTTTACATCCCACCAGCAGCTACAAGGTACACAGTTCTCTAAAATCCCTTCAGCATTTACAGTTTGTAGACTGTTTGCTGATGGTCATTTGACTGGTGTGAGCTGAAACCTTTTTGGAGGTTGGATTTGCATGTGACTAATAATTCCTTATACTGAGCTTTAGGCATGTGCTTTTTATTCTTTTCCTTTTTTTTTTTTAAAGAGTGAGTACAACTTCCCTCTTCATATTGACTTCTTCAAAAACTTGTCAAAGACAACTTGAATTTTCTTGCCTATTCCCTACCCCAGGGCATTTTTTGAGGGCAGGTGTCATTTACAGCCCTGCAGTCCTTGTGACTCTTAAGCAACCATTAGCACTGGGTTTAAAGCTGCTGTTGTGGGAAACAGCCACAAGGCGGCAGCATTATTACGTTCTCACCTCTTGTTACTAGGGCAACAGAGTCTTCCTGGAGGTAGTGTTCCGAGGTTGTAAATTAGAGAGGAGTGTGCTGGGATAAGCCCCCAGAAGTTTATGTCTCCTTACTTATGTTTGTTTTTTAAATTTAATTTCTCTTTCTTATCGGAGTAAATTCGATTAGAGTGTTGTGATTGTCTGGCTGTACAGAATGTGCTCAATGATTCATACATATGTCTGTTCATCTTCGGATCCTGTTACCATGTAATTTTTTACAGAATGTTGAGTAGACCTCCCTTGGTATTTGGCAGGTGTTTCGTGATTATATATTTTATATGTATTGGTGATTATATAATTCATAGAGTTTATATGTTATATGTTTATATACATTTAACATACATTAGTATATGTATGTTATCCCCATAGTCCTAATTTATCCATCCTCCCACCTTTCATTTTGGCGAACCATTCGTTCGTTTTATAAGTCTGTGAGTGTCTTTTTCTGTGGAAATATGTTCATTGGTAGAAATCTTAGGATAACATGTATAAATGATATCATAGGATATTTGTTATTCCCTTTTGAATAACTTAACCTAATATGATTATTTCTAGGCTCATCTGTAGTCCTGAAAACGGCACTGTTCATTTTTTTCTGAGGCTACTATTCCATTCGGTACGTATACCACTTCTTCTTTGTCCATTTATCTGATGATGGACATTTTGTTTGTATCCATGTCTTAGCTATTGTAAATACTGCTGCAATACACGATTTTCCATCCCGTGTCTTTTTGATTCTGGCTTTCACAAGTGACAGGCCCAATAGTGGGCCTTCCGGATCATATGGTGACTCAATTTTTACCTTTAAACGCACTGCCATTCTGTTCCTATTATTGGCTGTTACCAGTTTACATCCCACTTAGACCGAGAGGTTACACTATTCTCCACAACTTCTTCAACATCTATTGTTTGTTGACTTTTTGCTGATGGTCATTGTGACTGGTGTTAGGTGATACCTTTGTGTAGATTGGATTTGCATGCGTCTAATAATTCCTGATGTTTTGCATTTCTCAGTGTCCTTTTCATTTTTTTTAAGATTGAGCTAAACTTACAACTTCAAATTGCCTTCTTGAAAAATTTACCGCGTTTGGATTTTTATGGCCATTCCCTACCCCAGGACATTTTTTGAGGGCATGAGTCATTTACAGCCCTGCCGTCCTTGTGAATATTAGTGACCATGAGCAGTAGATTTAAAGCTGCTCTTTGAGGAAACGGCCTTAGGGTGGCAGCATTTCTAAGTTGCCAACTCTGCTTGCTAGGGAAACAGAACCTTGCTGCAAGTTGTGCTTTGAGGTTGCAGATTAGAGTGGAATGTGCCAGGACAAACCCCGATAAGTTTTAGCCTCCTTAATTCTTGTTTGTGTCTTTAAGTTGTAGTTTTTATCAGAGCAAATTTGATTGAAAAATGTCTTTTGTTCTAGGTGTACAGAATCTTGTTCATTTACACATATACATATATCTATTGATCTTTGGGTCCTTTTCCATGTCGGTTATTACAGAGTGTTGAGTAGACCACTCTTGGTATTCCATAGGTCTTTGGGGATTATATTTTTTATATGTATTAGTATATGTGTGTTAACCCCAATATCCTAATTTATCCATTCCTCACACCATTTCTTTGGCTTAACCATAAGTTGTCTTCTCATTCTGAGATTGTCTTTTTCTATGGAAATATGTTCATTTTTATGAATTTTCAGATAACATAAGGGATATCATAGGACATTTGTCTTTTGCATTCGGACTTACTTCACGTTGTGTGATTATCTCTAGGCTCATCTGTGGTGCTGCATATGCCATTCTTTTATTTTTTTCGTGACTGATATTCCATTCTGTCCATATACCACTTCTTCTCTGTCCATTCATCTGTTTATGGACCTTCTTTTGGCTTCCATGTCGTGGCTATTTCAATATTGCTGCAGTGCACATTTGCCTGCCTCTGTCTTTCCGATTCTGGTGGTCTTAGGTTATAGGCCCAAAAGGTGCCCTGCCGCATCATATGGTAGCTCAATTTTTACCTTTTAAAGCAGCTGCATTCAGTTTTCGTTAGTGCTGTTACCAATTACATCCCACCAGCAGCTAGAAGGTACACAGTTCTCTAAAACCCCTTCAGCATTTCTAGTTTGTAGACTGTTTGCTGATGGTCATTTGACTGGTGTGAGCTGAAACCTTTTTGGAGGTTGGATTTGTATGTGGCTAATAATTCCTTGTACTGAGCTTTAGGCATGTCCATGTTGTTCTTTTCCTTTTTTTTTTAAAGTGTGAGTACAACTTCCCTCTTCATGTTGACTTCTTGAAAGATTTGTCATGTGTTGGATTTTCTTGCCTATTCCCTACCCCAGGGCATTTTTTGAGGGCAGATGCCATTTACAGCCCTGAGTCCTTGTGACTATTAAGCAACCATTAGCACTGGGTTTAAAGCTGCTGTTGTGGGAAACACCCACTAGGCGGCAGCATCATTACGTTCTCAACTCTTGTTATTAGGGCACCAGAGTCTTCCTGGACGTAGTGTTCCGAGGTTGTAAATTAGAGGGGAATGTGCTGGGACAAGCCCCCAGAAGTTTATGTCTCCTTACTTCTGTTTGTTTTTTAATTTAATTTCTATTTCTTATCGGAGAATATTGGATTAGAGTGTTGTGATTGTCTGGCTGTACAGAATCTGCTCAATGATTCATACATATGTCTGTTCATGTTCGGATTCTGTTACCATGTGTCTTATTACAGAATGTTGAGTAGACCTCGCATGGTATTTGGTAGGTGTTTTGTCATTATATATTTTATATGTATTGGTGATTATATAATTCATAGAGTTTATATGTTATATGTTTCTATACATTTAACATACATTAGTATATGTATGTTAGCCCCATAATCCTAATTTATCCATCCTCCCACCTTTCATTTTGGTTAACCATTAGTTTCTTTTATAAGTCTGTGAGTGTCTTTTTCTGTGGAAATATGTCCATTTGTAGCAATCTTAGGATAACAGGTATAAATGATATCATAGGATATTTGTCATTCCCTTTTGACTTACTTAACCTGATATGATTATTTCTAGGCTCATCTGTAGTCCTGAAAACGGCATTTTTCATTTTTTTTCCCGAGGCTACTATTCCATTTAGTCCGTATACCACTTCTTCTCTGTCCATTCATCTGTTTATGGACCTTTTTTTGGCTTCCACGTCTTGGCTATTTCAGTAATGCTGCAGTGCACATTTGCCTGCCTCTGTCTTTCCGATTCTGGTGGTCTTAGGTTACAGGCCCAAAAGGTGCCCTGCCGCGTCATATGGTAGCTCAATTTTTACCTTTTAAAGCAGCTCCATTCAGTTTTCGTTAGTGCTCTTACCACTTTACATCCCACCAGCAGCTACAAGGTACACAGTTCTCTAAAATCCCTTCAGCATTTACAGTTTGTAGACTGTTTGCTGATGGTCATTTGACTGGTGTGAGCTGAAACCTTTTTGGAGGTTGGATTTGCATGTGACTAATAATTCCTTATACTGAGCTTTAGGCATGTGCTTTTTATTCTTTTCCTTTTTTTTTTTTAAAGAGTGAGTACAACTTCCCTCTTCATATTGACTTCTTCAAAAACTTGTCAAAGAAAACTTGAATTTTCTTGCCTATTCCCTACCCCAGGGCATTTTTTGAGGGCAGGTGTCATTTACAGCCCTGCAGTCCTTGTGACTCTTAAGCAACCATTAGCACTGGGTTTAAAGCTGCTGTTGTGGGAAACAGCCACAAGGCGGCAGCATTATTACGTTCTCACCTCTTGTTACTAGGGCAACAGAGTCTTCCTGGAGGTAGTGTTCCGAGGTTGTAAATTAGAGAGGAGTGTGCTGGGATAAGCCCCCAGAAGTTTATGTCTCCTTACTTATGTTTGTTTTTTAAATTTAATTTCTCTTTCTTATCGGAGTAAATTCGATTAGAGTGTTGTGATTGTCTGGCTGTACAGAATGTGCTCAATGATTCATACATATGTCTGTTCATCTTCGGATCCTGTTACCATGTAATTTTTTACAGAATGTTGAGTAGACCTCCCTTGGTATTTGGCAGGTGTTTCGTGATTATATATTTTATATGTATTGGTGATTATATAATTCATAGAGTTTATATGTTATATGTTTATATACATTTAACATACATTAGTATATGTATGTTATCCCCATAGTCCTAATTTATCCATCCTCCCACCTTTCATTTTGGCGAACCATTCGTTCGTTTTATAAGTCTGTGAGTGTCTTTTTCTGTGGAAATATGTTCATTGGTAGAAATCTTAGGATAACATGTATAAATGATATCATAGGATATTTGTTATTCCCTTTTGAATAACTTAACCTAATATGATTATTTCTAGGCTCATCTGTAGTCCTGAAAACGGCACTGTTCATTTTTTTCTGAGGCTACTATTCCATTCGGTACGTATACCACTTCTTCTTTGTCCATTTATCTGATGATGGACATTTTGTTTGTATCCATGTCTTAGCTATTGTAAATACTGCTGCAATACACGATTTTCCATCCCGTGTCTTTTTGATTCTGGCTTTCACAAGTGACAGGCCCAATAGTGGGCCTTCCGGATCATATGGTGACTCAATTTTTACCTTTAAACGCACTGCCATTCTGTTCCTATTATTGGCTGTTACCAGTTTACATCCCACTTAGACCGAGAGGTTACACTATTCTCCACAACTTCTTCAACATCTATTGTTTGTTGACTTTTTGCTGATGGTCATTGTGACTGGTGTTAGGTGATACCTTTGTGTAGATTGGATTTGCATGCGTCTAATAATTCCTGATGTTTTGCATTTCTCAGTGTCCTTTTCATTTTTTTTAAGATTGAGCTAAACTTACAACTTCAAATTGCCTTCTTGAAAAATTTACCGCGTTTGGATTTTTATGGCCATTCCCTACCCCAGGACATTTTTTGAGGGCATGAGTCATTTACAGCCCTGCCGTCCTTGTGAATATTAGTGACCATGAGCAGTAGATTTAAAGCTGCTCTTTGAGGAAACGGCCTTAGGGTGGCAGCATTTCTAAGTTGCCAACTCTGCTTGCTAGGGAAACAGAACCTTGCTGCAAGTTGTGCTTTGAGGTTGCAGATTAGAGTGGAATGTGCCAGGACAAACCCCGATAAGTTTTAGCCTCCTTAATTCTTGTTTGTGTCTTTAAGTTGTAGTTTTTATCAGAGCAAATTTGATTGAAAAATGTCTTTTGTTCTAGGTGTACAGAATCTTGTTCATTTACACATATACATATATCTATTGATCTTTGGGTCCTTTTCCATGTCGGTTATTACAGAGTGTTGAGTAGACCACTCTTGGTATTCCATAGGTCTTTGGGGATTATATTTTTTATATGTATTAGTATATGTGTGTTAACCCCAATATCCTAATTTATCCATTCCTCACACCATTTCTTTGGCTTAACCATAAGTTGTCTTCTCATTCTGAGATTGTCTTTCTCTATGGAAATATGTTCATTTTTATGAATTTTCAGATAACATAAGGGATATCATAGGACATTTGTCTTTCGCATTCTGACTTACTTCACGTTGTGTGATTATCTCTAGGCTCATCTGTGGTGCTGCATATGCCATTCTTTTATTTTTTTCGTGACTGATATTCCATTCTGTCCATATACCACTTCTTCTCTGTCCATTCACCTGTTTATGGACCTTCTTTTGGCTTCCATGTCGTGGCTATTTCAATATTGCTGCAGTGCACATTTGCCTGCCTCTGTCTTTCCGATTCTGGTGGTCTTAGGTTATAGGCCCAAAAGGTGCCCTGCCGCATCATATGGTAGCTCAATTTTTACCTTTTAAAGCAGCTGCATTCAGTTTTCGTTAGTGCTGTTACCAATTACATCCCACCAGCAGCTAGAAGGTACACAGTTCTCTAAAACCCCTTCAGCATTTCTAGTTTGTAGACTGTTTGCTGATGGTCATTTGACTGGTGTGAGCTGAAACCTTTTTGGAGGTTGGATTTGTATGTGGCTAATAATTCCTTGTACTGAGCTTTAGGCATGTCCATGTTGTTCTTTTCCTTTTTTTTTTAAAGTGTGAGTACAACTTCCCTCTTCATGTTGACTTCTTGAAAGATTTGTCATGTGTTGGATTTTCTTGCCTATTCCCTACCCCAGGGCATTTTTTGAGGGCAGATGCCATTTACAGCCCTGAGTCCTTGTGACTATTAAGCAACCATTAGCACTGGGTTTAAAGCTGCTGTTGTGGGAAACACCCACTAGGCGGCAGCATCATTACGTTCTCAACTCTTGTTATTAGGGCACCAGAGTCTTCCTGGACGTAGTGTTCCGAGGTTGTAAATTAGAGGGGAATGTGCTGGGACAAGCCCCCAGAAGTTTATGTCTCCTTACTTCTGTTTGTTTTTTAATTTAATTTCTATTTCTTATCGGAGAATATTGGATTAGAGTGTTGTGATTGTCTGGCTGTACAGAATCTGCTCAATGATTCATACATATGTCTGTTCATGTTCGGATTCTGTTACCATGTGTCTTATTACAGAATGTTGAGTAGACCTCGCATGGTATTTGGTAGGTGTTTTGTCATTATATATTTTATATGTATTGGTGATTATATAATTCATAGAGTTTATATGTTATATGTTTCTATACATTTAACATACATTAGTATATGTATGTTAGCCCCATAATCCTAATTTATCCATCCTCCCACCTTTCATTTTGGTTAACCATTAGTTTCTTTTATAAGTCTGTGAGTGTCTTTTTCTGTGGAAATATGTCCATTTGTAGCAATCTTAGGATAACAGGTATAAATGATATCATAGGATATTTGTCATTCCCTTTTGACTTACTTAACCTGATATGATTATTTCTAGGCTCATCTGTAGTCCTGAAAACGGCATTTTTCATTTTTTTTCCCGAGGCTACTATTCCATTTAGTCCGTATACCACTTCTTCTCTGTCCATTCATCTGTTTATGGACCTTTTTTTGGCTTCCACGTCTTGGCTATTTCAGTAATGCTGCAGTGCACATTTGCCTGCCTCTGTCTTTCCGATTCTGGTGGTCTTAGGTTACAGGCCCAAAAGGTGCCCTGCCGCGTCATATGGTAGCTCAATTTTTACCTTTTAAAGCAGCTCCATTCAGTTTTCGTTAGTGCTCTTACCACTTTACATCCCACCAGCAGCTACAAGGTACACAGTTCTCTAAAATCCCTTCAGCATTTACAGTTTGTAGACTGTTTGCTGATGGTCATTTGACTGGTGTGAGCTGAAACCTTTTTGGAGGTTGGATTTGCATGTGACTAATAATTCCTTATACTGAGCTTTAGGCATGTGCTTTGTATTCTTTTCCTTTTTTTTTTTTAAAGAGTGAGTACAACTTCCCTCTTCATATTGACTTCTTCAAAAACTTGTCAAAGAAAACTTGAATTTTCTTGCCTATTCCCTACCCCAGGGCATTTTTTGAGGGCAGGTGTCATTTACAGCCCTGCAGTCCTTGTGACTCTTAAGCAACCATTAGCACTGGGTTTAAAGCTGCTGTTGTGGGAAACAGCCACAAGGCGGCAGCATTATTACGTTCTCACCTCTTGTTACTAGGGCAACAGAGTCTTCCTGGAGGTAGTGTTCCGAGGTTGTAAATTAGAGAGGAGTGTGCTGGGATAAGCCCCCAGAAGTTTATGTCTCCTTACTTATGTTTGTTTTTTAAATTTAATTTCTCTTTCTTATCGGAGTAAATTCGATTAGAGTGTTGTGATTGTCTGGCTGTACAGAATGTGCTCAATGATTCATACATATGTCTGTTCATCTTCGGATCCTGTTACCATGTAATTTTTTACAGAATGTTGAGTAGACCTCCCTTGGTATTTGGCAGGTGTTTCGTGATTATATATTTTATATGTATTGGTGATTATATAATTCATAGAGTTTATATGTTATATGTTTATATACATTTAACATACATTAGTATATGTATGTTATCCCCATAGTCCTAATTTATCCATCCTCCCACCTTTCATTTTGGCGAACCATTCGTTCGTTTTATAAGTCTGTGAGTGTCTTTTTCTGTGGAAATATGTTCATTGGTAGAAATCTTAGGATAACATGTATAAATGATATCATAGGATATTTGTTATTCCCTTTTGAATAACTTAACCTAATATGATTATTTCTAGGCTCATCTGTAGTCCTGAAAACGGCACTGTTCATTTTTTTCTGAGGCTACTATTCCATTCGGTACGTATACCACTTCTTCTTTGTCCATTTATCTGATGATGGACATTTTGTTTGTATCCATGTCTTAGCTATTGTAAATACTGCTGCAATACACGATTTTCCATCCCGTGTCTTTTTGATTCTGGCTTTCACAAGTGACAGGCCCAATAGTGGGCCTTCCGGATCATATGGTGACTCAATTTTTACCTTTAAACGCACTGCCATTCTGTTCCTATTATTGGCTGTTACCAGTTTACATCCCACTTAGACCGAGAGGTTACACTATTCTCCACAACTTCTTCAACATCTATTGTTTGTTGACTTTTTGCTGATGGTCATTGTGACTGGTGTTAGGTGATACCTTTGTGTAGATTGGATTTGCATGCGTCTAATAATTCCTGATGTTTTGCATTTCTCAGTGTCCTTTTCATTTTTTTTAAGATTGAGCTAAACTTACAACTTCAAATTGCCTTCTTGAAAAATTTACCGCGTTTGGATTTTTATGGCCATTCCCTACCCCAGGACATTTTTTGAGGGCATGAGTCATTTACAGCCCTGCCGTCCTTGTGAATATTAGTGACCATGAGCAGTAGATTTAAAGCTGCTCTTTGAGGAAACGGCCTTAGGGTGGCAGCATTTCTAAGTTGCCAACTCTGCTTGCTAGGGAAACAGAACCTTGCTGCAAGTTGTGCTTTGAGGTTGCAGATTAGAGTGGAATGTGCCAGGACAAACCCCGATAAGTTTTAGCCTCCTTAATTCTTGTTTGTGTCTTTAAGTTGTAGTTTTTATCAGAGCAAATTTGATTGAAAAATGTCTTTTGTTCTAGGTGTACAGAATCTTGTTCATTTACACATATACATATATCTATTGATCTTTGGGTCCTTTTCCATGTCGGTTATTACAGAGTGTTGAGTAGACCACTCTTGGTATTCCATAGGTCTTTGGGGATTATATTTTTTATATGTATTAGTATATGTGTGTTAACCCCAATATCCTAATTTATCCATTCCTCACACCATTTCTTTGGCTTAACCATAAGTTGTCTTCTCATTCTGAGATTGTCTTTTTCTATGGAAATATGTTCATTTTTATGAATTTTCAGATAACATAAGGGATATCATAGGACATTTGTCTTTTGCATTCGGACTTACTTCACGTTGTGTGATTATCTCTAGGCTCATCTGTGGTGCTGCATATGCCATTCTTTTATTTTTTTCGTGACTGATATTCCATTCTGTCCATATGCCACTTCTTCTCTGTCCATTCATCTGTTTATGGACCTTCTTTTGGCTTCCATGTCGTGGCTATTTCAATATTGCTGCAGTGCACATTTGCCTGCCTCTGTCTTTCCGATTCTGGTGGTCTTAGGTTATAGGCCCAAAAGGTGCCCTGCCGCATCATATGGTAGCTCAATTTTTACCTTTTAAAGCAGCTGCATTCAGTTTTCGTTAGTGCTGTTACCAATTACATCCCACCAGCAGCTAGAAGGTACACAGTTCTCTAAAACCCCTTCAGCATTTCTAGTTTGTAGACTGTTTGCTGATGGTCATTTGACTGGTGTGAGCTGAAACCTTTTTGGAGGTTGGATTTGTATGTGGCTAATAATTCCTTGTACTGAGCTTTAGGCATGTCCATGTTGTTCTTTTCCTTTTTTTTTTAAAGTGTGAGTACAACTTCCCTCTTCATGTTGACTTCTTGAAAGATTTGTCATGTGTTGGATTTTCTTGCCTATTCCCTACCCCAGGGCATTTTTTGAGGGCAGATGCCATTTACAGCCCTGAGTCCTTGTGACTATTAAGCAACCATTAGCACTGGGTTTAAAGCTGCTGTTGTGGGAAACACCCACTAGGCGGCAGCATCATTACGTTCTCAACTCTTGTTATTAGGGCACCAGAGTCTTCCTGGACGTAGTGTTCCGAGGTTGTAAATTAGAGGGGAATGTGCTGGGACAAGCCCCCAGAAGTTTATGTCTCCTTACTTCTGTTTGTTTTTTAATTTAATTTCTATTTCTTATCGGAGAATATTGGATTAGAGTGTTGTGATTGTCTGGCTGTACAGAATCTGCTCAATGATTCATACATATGTCTGTTCATGTTCGGATTCTGTTACCATGTGTCTTATTACAGAATGTTGAGTAGACCTCGCATGGTATTTGGTAGGTGTTTTGTCATTATATATTTTATATGTATTGGTGATTATATAATTCATAGAGTTTATATGTTATATGTTTCTATACATTTAACATACATTAGTATATGTATGTTAGCCCCATAATCCTAATTTATCCATCCTCCCACCTTTCATTTTGGTTAACCATTAGTTTCTTTTATAAGTCTGTGAGTGTCTTTTTCTGTGGAAATATGTCCATTTGTAGCAATCTTAGGATAACAGGTATAAATGATATCATAGGATATTTGTCATTCCCTTTTGACTTACTTAACCTGATATGATTATTTCTAGGCTCATCTGTAGTCCTGAAAACGGCATTTTTCATTTTTTTTCCCGAGGCTACTATTCCATTTAGTCCGTATACCACTTCTTCTCTGTCCATTCATCTGTTTATGGACCTTTTTTTGGCTTCCACGTCTTGGCTATTTCAGTAATGCTGCAGTGCACATTTGCCTGCCTCTGTCTTTCCGATTCTGGTGGTCTTAGGTTACAGGCCCAAAAGGTGCCCTGCCGCGTCATATGGTAGCTCAATTTTTACCTTTTAAAGCAGCTCCATTCAGTTTTCGTTAGTGCTCTTACCACTTTACATCCCACCAGCAGCTACAAGGTACACAGTTCTCTAAAATCCCTTCAGCATTTACAGTTTGTAGACTGTTTGCTGATGGTCATTTGACTGGTGTGAGCTGAAACCTTTTTGGAGGTTGGATTTGCATGTGACTAATAATTCCTTATACTGAGCTTTAGGCATGTGCTTTGTATTCTTTTCCTTTTTTTTTTTTAAAGAGTGAGTACAACTTCCCTCTTCATATTGACTTCTTCAAAAACTTGTCAAAGAAAACTTGAATTTTCTTGCCTATTCCCTACCCCAGGGCATTTTTTGAGGGCAGGTGTCATTTACAGCCCTGCAGTCCTTGTGACTCTTAAGCAACCATTAGCACTGGGTTTAAAGCTGCTGTTGTGGGAAACAGCCACAAGGCGGCAGCATTATTACGTTCTCACCTCTTGTTACTAGGGCAACAGAGTCTTCCTGGAGGTAGTGTTCCGAGGTTGTAAATTAGAGAGGAGTGTGCTGGGATAAGCCCCCAGAAGTTTATGTCTCCTTACTTATGTTTGTTTTTTAAATTTAATTTCTCTTTCTTATCGGAGTAAATTCGATTAGAGTGTTGTGATTGTCTGGCTGTACAGAATGTGCTCAATGATTCATACATATGTCTGTTCATCTTCGGATCCTGTTACCATGTAATTTTTTACAGAATGTTGAGTAGACCTCCCTTGGTATTTGGCAGGTGTTTCGTGATTATATATTTTATATGTATTGGTGATTATATAATTCATAGAGTTTATATGTTATATGTTTATATACATTTAACATACATTAGTATATGTATGTTATCCCCATAGTCCTAATTTATCCATCCTCCCACCTTTCATTTTGGCGAACCATTCGTTCGTTTTATAAGTCTGTGAGTGTCTTTTTCTGTGGAAATATGTTCATTGGTAGAAATCTTAGGATAACATGTATAAATGATATCATAGGATATTTGTTATTCCCTTTTGAATAACTTAACCTAATATGATTATTTCTAGGCTCATCTGTAGTCCTGAAAACGGCACTGTTCATTTTTTTCTGAGGCTACTATTCCATTCGGTACGTATACCACTTCTTCTTTGTCCATTTATCTGATGATGGACATTTTGTTTGTATCCATGTCTTAGCTATTGTAAATACTGCTGCAATACACGATTTTCCATCCCGTGTCTTTTTGATTCTGGCTTTCACAAGTGACAGGCCCAATAGTGGGCCTTCCGGATCATATGGTGACTCAATTTTTACCTTTAAACGCACTGCCATTCTGTTCCTATTATTGGCTGTTACCAGTTTACATCCCACTTAGACCGAGAGGTTACACTATTCTCCACAACTTCTTCAACATCTATTGTTTGTTGACTTTTTGCTGATGGTCATTGTGACTGGTGTTAGGTGATACCTTTGTGTAGATTGGATTTGCATGCGTCTAATAATTCCTGATGTTTTGCATTTCTCAGTGTCCTTTTCATTTTTTTTAAGATTGAGCTAAACTTACAACTTCAAATTGCCTTCTTGAAAAATTTACCGCGTTTGGATTTTTATGGCCATTCCCTACCCCAGGACATTTTTTGAGGGCATGAGTCATTTACAGCCCTGCCGTCCTTGTGAATATTAGTGACCATGAGCAGTAGATTTAAAGCTGCTCTTTGAGGAAACGGCCTTAGGGTGGCAGCATTTCTAAGTTGCCAACTCTGCTTGCTAGGGAAACAGAGCCTTGCTGCAAGTTGTGCTTTGAGGTTGCAGATTAGAGTGGAATGTGCCAGGACAAACCCCGATAAGTTTTAGCCTCCTTAATTCTTGTTTGTGTCTTTAAGTTGTAGTTTTTATCAGAGCAAATTTGATTGAAAAATGTCTTTTGTTCTAGGTGTACAGAATCTTGTTCATTTACACATATACATATATCTATTGATCTTTGGGTCCTTTTCCATGTCGGTTATTACAGAGTGTTGAGTAGACCACTCTTGGTATTCCATAGGTCTTTGGGGATTATATTTTTTATATGTATTAGTATATGTGTGTTAACCCCAATATCCTAATTTATCCATTCCTCACACCATTTCTTTGGCTTAACCATAAGTTGTCTTCTCATTCTGAGATTGTCTTTTTCTATGGAAATATGTTCATTTTTATGAATTTTCAGATAACATAAGGGATATCATAGGACATTTGTCTTTTGCATTCTGACTTACTTCACGTTGTGTGATTATCTCTAGGCTCATCTGTGGTGCTGCATATGCCATTCTTTTATTTTTTTCGTGACTGATATTCCATTCTGTCCATATACCACTTCTTCTCTGTCCATTCATCTGTTTATGGACCTTCTTTTGGCTTCCATGTCGTGGCTATTTCAATATTGCTGCAGTGCACATTTGCCTGCCTCTGTCTTTCCGATTCTGGTGGTCTTAGGTTATAGGCCCAAAAGGTGCCCTGCCGCATCATATGGTAGCTCAATTTTTACCTTTTAAAGCAGCTGCATTCAGTTTTCGTTAGTGCTGTTACCAATTACATCCCACCAGCAGCTAGAAGGTACACAGTTCTCTAAAACCCCTTCAGCATTTCTAGTTTGTAGACTGTTTGCTGATGGTCATTTGACTGGTGTGAGCTGAAACCTTTTTGGAGGTTGGATTTGTATGTGGCTAATAATTCCTTGTACTGAGCTTTAGGCATGTCCATGTTGTTCTTTTCCTTTTTTTTTTAAAGTGTGAGTACAACTTCCCTCTTCATGTTGACTTCTTGAAAGATTTGTCATGTGTTGGATTTTCTTGCCTATTCCCTACCCCAGGGCATTTTTTGAGGGCAGATGCCATTTACAGCCCTGAGTCCTTGTGACTATTAAGCAACCATTAGCACTGGGTTTAAAGCTGCTGTTGTGGGAAACACCCACTAGGCGGCAGCATCATTACGTTCTCAACTCTTGTTATTAGGGCACCAGAGTCTTCCTGGACGTAGTGTTCCGAGGTTGTAAATTAGAGGGGAATGTGCTGGGACAAGCCCCCAGAAGTTTATGTCTCCTTACTTCTGTTTGTTTTTTAATTTAATTTCTATTTCTTATCGGAGAATATTGGATTAGAGTGTTGTGATTGTCTGGCTGTACAGAATCTGCTCAATGATTCATACATATGTCTGTTCATGTTCGGATTCTGTTACCATGTGTCTTATTACAGAATGTTGAGTAGACCTCGCATGGTATTTGGTAGGTGTTTTGTCATTATATATTTTATATGTATTGGTGATTATATAATTCATAGAGTTTATATGTTATATGTTTCTATACATTTAACATACATTAGTATATGTATGTTAGCCCCATAATCCTAATTTATCCATCCTCCCACCTTTCATTTTGGTTAACCATTAGTTTCTTTTATAAGTCTGTGAGTGTCTTTTTCTGTGGAAATATGTCCATTTGTAGCAATCTTAGGATAACAGGTATAAATGATATCATAGGATATTTGTCATTCCCTTTTGACTTACTTAACCTGATATGATTATTTCTAGGCTCATCTGTAGTCCTGAAAACGGCATTTTTCATTTTTTTTCCCGAGGCTACTATTCCATTTAGTCCGTATACCACTTCTTCTCTGTCCATTCATCTGTTTATGGACCTTTTTTTGGCTTCCACGTCTTGGCTATTTCAGTAATGCTGCAGTGCACATTTGCCTGCCTCTGTCTTTCCGATTCTGGTGGTCTTAGGTTACAGGCCCAAAAGGTGCCCTGCCGCGTCATATGGTAGCTCAATTTTTACCTTTTAAAGCAGCTCCATTCAGTTTTCGTTAGTGCTCTTACCACTTTACATCCCACCAGCAGCTACAAGGTACACAGTTCTCTAAAATCCCTTCAGCATTTACAGTTTGTAGACTGTTTGCTGATGGTCATTTGACTGGTGTGAGCTGAAACCTTTTTGGAGGTTGGATTTGCATGTGACTAATAATTCCTTATACTGAGCTTTAGGCATGTGCTTTGTATTCTTTTCCTTTTTTTTTTTTAAAGAGTGAGTACAACTTCCCTCTTCATATTGACTTCTTCAAAAACTTGTCAAAGAAAACTTGAATTTTCTTGCCTATTCCCTACCCCAGGGCATTTTTTGAGGGCAGGTGTCATTTACAGCCCTGCAGTCCTTGTGACTCTTAAGCAACCATTAGCACTGGGTTTAAAGCTGCTGTTGTGGGAAACAGCCACAAGGCGGCAGCATTATTACGTTCTCACCTCTTGTTACTAGGGCAACAGAGTCTTCCTGGAGGTAGTGTTCCGAGGTTGTAAATTAGAGAGGAGTGTGCTGGGATAAGCCCCCAGAAGTTTATGTCTCCTTACTTATGTTTGTTTTTTAAATTTAATTTCTCTTTCTTATCGGAGTAAATTCGATTAGAGTGTTGTGATTGTCTGGCTGTACAGAATGTGCTCAATGATTCATACATATGTCTGTTCATCTTCGGATCCTGTTACCATGTAATTTTTTACAGAATGTTGAGTAGACCTCCCTTGGTATTTGGCAGGTGTTTCGTGATTATATATTTTATATGTATTGGTGATTATATAATTCATAGAGTTTATATGTTATATGTTTATATACATTTAACATACATTAGTATATGTATGTTATCCCCATAGTCCTAATTTATCCATCCTCCCACCTTTCATTTTGGCGAACCATTCGTTCGTTTTATAAGTCTGTGAGTGTCTTTTTCTGTGGAAATATGTTCATTGGTAGAAATCTTAGGATAACATGTATAAATGATATCATAGGATATTTGTTATTCCCTTTTGAATAACTTAACCTAATATGATTATTTCTAGGCTCATCTGTAGTCCTGAAAACGGCACTGTTCATTTTTTTCTGAGGCTACTATTCCATTCGGTACGTATACCACTTCTTCTTTGTCCATTTATCTGATGATGGACATTTTGTTTGTATCCATGTCTTAGCTATTGTAAATACTGCTGCAATACACGATTTTCCATCCCGTGTCTTTTTGATTCTGGCTTTCACAAGTGACAGGCCCAATAGTGGGCCTTCCGGATCATATGGTGACTCAATTTTTACCTTTAAACGCACTGCCATTCTGTTCCTATTATTGGCTGTTACCAGTTTACATCCCACTTAGACCGAGAGGTTACACTATTCTCCACAACTTCTTCAACATCTATTGTTTGTTGACTTTTTGCTGATGGTCATTGTGACTGGTGTTAGGTGATACCTTTGTGTAGATTGGATTTGCATGCGTCTAATAATTCCTGATGTTTTGCATTTCTCAGTGTCCTTTTCATTTTTTTTAAGATTGAGCTAAACTTACAACTTCAAATTGCCTTCTTGAAAAATTTACCGCGTTTGGATTTTTATGGCCATTCCCTACCCCAGGACATTTTTTGAGGGCATGAGTCATTTACAGCCCTGCCGTCCTTGTGAATATTAGTGACCATGAGCAGTAGATTTAAAGCTGCTCTTTGAGGAAACGGCCTTAGGGTGGCAGCATTTCTAAGTTGCCAACTCTGCTTGCTAGGGAAACAGAGCCTTGCTGCAAGTTGTGCTTTGAGGTTGCAGATTAGAGTGGAATGTGCCAGGACAAACCCCGATAAGTTTTAGCCTCCTTAATTCTTGTTTGTGTCTTTAAGTTGTAGTTTTTATCAGAGCAAATTTGATTGAAAAATGTCTTTTGTTCTAGGTGTACAGAATCTTGTTCATTTACACATATACATATATCTATTGATCTTTGGGTCCTTTTCCATGTCGGTTATTACAGAGTGTTGAGTAGACCACTCTTGGTATTCCATAGGTCTTTGGGGATTATATTTTTTATATGTATTAGTATATGTGTGTTAACCCCAATATCCTAATTTATCCATTCCTCACACCATTTCTTTGGCTTAACCATAAGTTGTCTTCTCATTCTGAGATTGTCTTTTTCTATGGAAATATGTTCATTTTTATGAATTTTCAGATAACATAAGGGATATCATAGGACATTTGTCTTTTGCATTCTGACTTACTTCACGTTGTGTGATTATCTCTAGGCTCATCTGTGGTGCTGCATATGCCATTCTTTTATTTTTTTCGTGACTGATATTCCATTCTGTCCATATACCACTTCTTCTCTGTCCATTCATCTGTTTATGGACCTTCTTTTGGCTTCCATGTCGTGGCTATTTCAATATTGCTGCAGTGCACATTTGCCTGCCTCTGTCTTTCCGATTCTGGTGGTCTTAGGTTATAGGCCCAAAAGGTGCCCTGCCGCATCATATGGTAGCTCAATTTTTACCTTTTAAAGCAGCTGCATTCAGTTTTCGTTAGTGCTGTTACCAATTACATCCCACCAGCAGCTAGAAGGTACACAGTTCTCTAAAACCCCTTCAGCATTTCTAGTTTGTAGACTGTTTGCTGATGGTCATTTGACTGGTGTGAGCTGAAACCTTTTTGGAGGTTGGATTTGTATGTGGCTAATAATTCCTTGTACTGAGCTTTAGGCATGTCCATGTTGTTCTTTTCCTTTTTTTTTTAAAGTGTGAGTACAACTTCCCTCTTCATGTTGACTTCTTGAAAGATTTGTCATGTGTTGGATTTTCTTGCCTATTCCCTACCCCAGGGCATTTTTTGAGGGCAGATGCCATTTACAGCCCTGAGTCCTTGTGACTATTAAGCAACCATTAGCACTGGGTTTAAAGCTGCTGTTGTGGGAAACACCCACTAGGCGGCAGCATCATTACGTTCTCAACTCTTGTTATTAGGGCACCAGAGTCTTCCTGGACGTAGTGTTCCGAGGTTGTAAATTAGAGGGGAATGTGCTGGGACAAGCCCCCAGAAGTTTATGTCTCCTTACTTCTGTTTGTTTTTTAATTTAATTTCTATTTCTTATCGGAGAATATTGGATTAGAGTGTTGTGATTGTCTGGCTGTACAGAATCTGCTCAATGATTCATACATATGTCTGTTCATGTTCGGATTCTGTTACCATGTGTCTTATTACAGAATGTTGAGTAGACCTCGCATGGTATTTGGTAGGTGTTTTGTCATTATATATTTTATATGTATTGGTGATTATATAATTCATAGAGTTTATATGTTATATGTTTCTATACATTTAACATACATTAGTATATGTATGTTAGCCCCATAATCCTAATTTATCCATCCTCCCACCTTTCATTTTGGTTAACCATTAGTTTCTTTTATAAGTCTGTGAGTGTCTTTTTCTGTGGAAATATGTCCATTTGTAGCAATCTTAGGATAACAGGTATAAATGATATCATAGGATATTTGTCATTCCCTTTTGACTTACTTAACCTGATATGATTATTTCTAGGCTCATCTGTAGTCCTGAAAACGGCATTTTTCATTTTTTTTCCCGAGGCTACTATTCCATTTAGTCCGTATACCACTTCTTCTTTGTCCATTCATCTGTTTATGGACCTTTTTTTGGCTTCCACGTCTTGGCTATTTCAGTAATGCTGCAGTGCACATTTGCCTGCCTCTGTCTTTCCGATTCTGGTGGTCTTAGGTTACAGGCCCAAAAGGTGCCCTGCCGCGTCATATGGTAGCTCAATTTTTACCTTTTAAAGCAGCTCCATTCAGTTTTCGTTAGTGCTCTTACCACTTTACATCCCACCAGCAGCTACAAGGTACACAGTTCTCTAAAATCCCTTCAGCATTTACAGTTTGTAGACTGTTTGCTGATGGTCATTTGACTGGTGTGAGCTGAAACCTTTTTGGAGGTTGGATTTGCATGTGACTAATAATTCCTTATACTGAGCTTTAGGCATGTGCTTTTTATTCTTTTCCTTTTTTTTTTTAAAGAGTGAGTACAACTTCCCTCTTCATATTGACTTCTTCAAAAACTTGTCAAAGACAACTTGAATTTTCTTGCCTATTCCCTACCCCAGGGCATTTTTTGAGGGCAGGTGTCATTTACAGCCCTGCAGTCCTTGTGACTCTTAAGCAACCATTAGCACTGGGTTTAAAGCTGCTGTTGTGGGAAACAGCCACAAGGCGGCAGCATTATTACGTTCTCACCTCTTGTTACTAGGGCAACAGAGTCTTCCTGGAGGTAGTGTTCCGAGGTTGTAAATTAGAGAGGAGTGTGCTGGGATAAGCCCCCAGAAGTTTATGTCTCCTTACTTATGTTTGTTTTTTAAATTTAATTTCTCTTTCTTATCGGAGTAAATTCGATTAGAGTGTTGTGATTGTCTGGCTGTACAGAATGTGCTCAATGATTCATACATATGTCTGTTCATCTTCGGATCCTGTTACCATGTAATTTTTTACAGAATGTTGAGTAGACCTCCCTTGGTATTTGGCAGGTGTTTCGTGATTATATATTTTATATGTATTGGTGATTATATAATTCATAGAGTTTATATGTTATATGTTTATATACATTTAACATACATTAGTATATGTATGTTATCCCCATAGTCCTAATTTATCCATCCTCCCACCTTTCATTTTGGCGAACCATTCGTTCGTTTTATAAGTCTGTGAGTGTCTTTTTCTGTGGAAATATGTTCATTGGTAGAAATCTTAGGATAACATGTATAAATGATATCATAGGATATTTGTTATTCCCTTTTGAATAACTTAACCTAATATGATTATTTCTAGGCTCATCTGTAGTCCTGAAAACGGCACTGTTCATTTTTTTCTGAGGCTACTATTCCATTCGGTACGTATACCACTTCTTCTTTGTCCATTTATCTGATGATGGACATTTTGTTTGTATCCATGTCTTAGCTATTGTAAATACTGCTGCAATACACGATTTTCCATCCCGTGTCTTTTTGATTCTGGCTTTCACAAGTGACAGGCCCAATAGTGGGCCTTCCGGATCATATGGTGACTCAATTTTTACCTTTAAACGCACTGCCATTCTGTTCCTATTATTGGCTGTTACCAGTTTACATCCCACTTAGACCGAGAGGTTACACTATTCTCCACAACTTCTTCAACATCTATTGTTTGTTGACTTTTTGCTGATGGTCATTGTGACTGGTGTTAGGTGATACCTTTGTGTAGATTGGATTTGCATGCGTCTAATAATTCCTGATGTTTTGCATTTCTCAGTGTCCTTTTCATTTTTTTTAAGATTGAGCTAAACTTACAACTTCAAATTGCCTTCTTGAAAAATTTACCGCGTTTGGATTTTTATGGCCATTCCCTACCCCAGGACATTTTTTGAGGGCATGAGTCATTTACAGCCCTGCCGTCCTTGTGAATATTAGTGACCATGAGCAGTAGATTTAAAGCTGCTCTTTGAGGAAACGGCCTTAGGGTGGCAGCATTTCTAAGTTGCCAACTCTGCTTGCTAGGGAAACAGAACCTTGCTGCAAGTTGTGCTTTGAGGTTGCAGATTAGAGTGGAATGTGCCAGGACAAACCCCGATAAGTTTTAGCCTCCTTAATTCTTGTTTGTGTCTTTAAGTTGTAGTTTTTATCAGAGCAAATTTGATTGAAAAATGTCTTTTGTTCTAGGTGTACAGAATCTTGTTCATTTACACATATACATATATCTATTGATCTTTGGGTCCTTTTCCATGTCGGTTATTACAGAGTGTTGAGTAGACCACTCTTGGTATTCCATAGGTCTTTGGGGATTATATTTTTTATATGTATTAGTATATGTGTGTTAACCCCAATATCCTAATTTATCCATTCCTCACACCATTTCTTTGGCTTAACCATAAGTTGTCTTCTCATTCTGAGATTGTCTTTTTCTATGGAAATATGTTCATTTTTATGAATTTTCAGATAACATAAGGGATATCATAGGACATTTGTCTTTCGCATTCTGACTTACTTCACGTTGTGTGATTATCTCTAGGCTCATCTGTGGTGCTGCATATGCCATTCTTTTATTTTTTTCGTGACTGATATTCCATTCTGTCCATATACCACTTCTTCTCTGTCCATTCATCTGTTTATGGACCTTCTTTTGGCTTCCATGTCGTGGCTATTTCAATATTGCTGCAGTGCACATTTGCCTGCCTCTGTCTTTCCGATTCTGGTGGTCTTAGGTTATAGGCCCAAAAGGTGCCCTGCCGCATCATATGGTAGCTCAATTTTTACCTTTTAAAGCAGCTGCATTCAGTTTTCGTTAGTGCTGTTACCAATTACATCCCACCAGCAGCTAGAAGGTACAGAGTTCTCTAAAACCCCTTCAGCATTTCTAGTTTGTAGACTGTTTGCTGATGGTCATTTGACTGGTGTGAGCTGAAACCTTTTTGGAGGTTGGATTTGTATGTGGCTAATAATTCCTTGTACTGAGCTTTAGGCATGTCCATGTTGTTCTTTTCCTTTTTTTTTTAAAGTGTGAGTACAACTTCCCTCTTCATGTTGACTTCTTGAAAGATTTGTCATGTGTTGGATTTTCTTGCCTATTCCCTACCCCAGGGCATTTTTTGAGGGCAGATGCCATTTACAGCCCTGAGTCCTTGTGACTATTAAGCAACCATTAGCACTGGGTTTAAAGCTGCTGTTGTGGGAAACACCCACTAGGCGGCAGCATCATTACGTTCTCAACTCTTGTTATTAGGGCACCAGAGTCTTCCTGGACGTAGTGTTCCGAGGTTGTAAATTAGAGGGGGATGTGCTGGGACAAGCCCCCAGAAGTTTATGTCTCCTTACTTCTGTTTGTTTTTTAATTTAATTTCTATTTCTTATCGGAGAATATTGGATTAGAGTGTTGTGATTGTCTGGCTGTACAGAATCTGCTCAATGATTCATACATATGTCTGTTCATGTTCGGATTCTGTTACCATGTGTCTTATTACAGAATGTTGAGTAGACCTCGCATGGTATTTGGTAGGTGTTTTGTCATTATATATTTTATATGTATTGGTGATTATATAATTCATAGAGTTTATATGTTATATGTTTCTATACATTTAACATACATTAGTATATGTATGTTAGCCCCATAATCCTAATTTATCCATCCTCCCACCTTTCATTTTGGTTAACCATTAGTTTCTTTTATAAGTCTGTGAGTGTCTTTTTCTGTGGAAATATGTCCATTTGTAGCAATCTTAGGATAACAGGTATAAATGATATCATAGGATATTTGTCATTCCCTTTTGACTTACTTAACCTGATATGATTATTTCTAGGCTCATCTGTAGTCCTGAAAACGGCATTTTTCATTTTTTTTCCCGAGGCTACTATTCCATTTAGTCCGTATACCACTTCTTCTCTGTCCATTCATCTGTTTATGGACCTTTTTTTGGCTTCCACGTCTTGGCTATTTCAGTAATGCTGCAGTGCACATTTGCCTGCCTCTGTCTTTCCGATTCTGGTGGTCTTAGGTTACAGGCCCAAAAGGTGCCCTGCCGCGTCATATGGTAGCTCAATTTTTACCTTTTAAAGCAGCTCCATTCAGTTTTCGTTAGTGCTCTTACCACTTTACATCCCACCAGCAGCTACAAGGTACACAGTTCTCTAAAATCCCTTCAGCATTTACAGTTTGTAGACTGTTTGCTGATGGTCATTTGACTGGTGTGAGCTGAAACCTTTTTGGAGGTTGGATTTGCATGTGACTAATAATTCCTTATACTGAGCTTTAGGCATGTGCTTTTTATTCTTTTCCTTTTTTTTTTTAAAGAGTGAGTACAACTTCCCTCTTCATATTGACTTCTTCAAAAACTTGTCAAAGACAACTTGAATTTTCTTGCCTATTCCCTACCCCAGGGCATTTTTTGAGGGCAGGTGTCATTTACAGCCCTGCAGTCCTTGTGACTCTTAAGCAACCATTAGCACTGGGTTTAAAGCTGCTGTTGTGGGAAACAGCCACAAGGCGGCAGCATTATTACGTTCTCACCTCTTGTTACTAGGGCAACAGAGTCTTCCTGGAGGTAGTGTTCCGAGGTTGTAAATTAGAGAGGAGTGTGCTGGGATAAGCCCCCAGAAGTTTATGTCTCCTTACTTATGTTTGTTTTTTAAATTTAATTTCTCTTTCTTATCGGAGTAAATTCGATTAGAGTGTTGTGATTGTCTGGCTGTACAGAATGTGCTCAATGATTCATACATATGTCTGTTCATCTTCGGATCCTGTTACCATGTAATTTTTTACAGAATGTTGAGTAGACCTCCCTTGGTATTTGGCAGGTGTTTCGTGATTATATATTTTATATGTATTGGTGATTATATAATTCATAGAGTTTATATGTTATATGTTTATATACATTTAACATACATTAATATATGTATGTTATCCCCATAGTCCTAATTTATCCATCCTCCCACCTTTCATTTTGGCGAACCATTCGTTCGTTTTATAAGTCTGTGAGTGTCTTTTTCTGTGGAAATATGTTCATTGGTAGAAATCTTAGGATAACATGTATAAATGATATCATAGGATATTTGTTATTCCCTTTTGAATAACTTAACCTAATATGATTATTTCTAGGCTCATCTGTAGTCCTGAAAACGGCACTGTTCATTTTTTTCTGAGGCTACTATTCCATTCGGTACGTATACCACTTCTTCTTTGTCCATTTATCTGATGATGGACATTTTGTTTGTATCCATGTCTTAGCTATTGTAAATACTGCTGCAATACACGATTTTCCATCCCGTGTCTTTTTGATTCTGGCTTTCACAAGTGACAGGCCCAATAGTGGGCCTTCCGGATCATATGGTGACTCAATTTTTACCTTTAAACGCACTGCCATTCTGTTCCTATTATTGGCTGTTACCAGTTTACATCCCACTTAGACCGAGAGGTTACACTATTCTCCACAACTTCTTCAACATCTATTGTTTGTTGACTTTTTGCTGATGGTCATTGTGACTGGTGTTAGGTGATACCTTTGTGTAGATTGGATTTGCATGCGTCTAATAATTCCTGATGTTTTGCATTTCTCAGTGTCCTTTTCATTTTTTTTAAGATTGAGCTAAACTTACAACTTCAAATTGCCTTCTTGAAAAATTTACCGCGTTTGGATTTTTATGGCCATTCCCTACCCCAGGACATTTTTTGAGGGCATGAGTCATTTACAGCCCTGCCGTCCTTGTGAATATTAGTGACCATGAGCAGTAGATTTAAAGCTGCTCTTTGAGGAAACGGCCTTAGGGTGGCAGCATTTCTAAGTTGCCAACTCTGCTTGCTAGGGAAACAGAACCTTGCTGCAAGTTGTGCTTTGAGGTTGCAGATTAGAGTGGAATGTGCCAGGACAAACCCCGATAAGTTTTAGCCTCCTTAATTCTTGTTTGTGTCTTTAAGTTGTAGTTTTTATCAGAGCAAATTTGATTGAAAAATGTCTTTTGTTCTAGGTGTACAGAATCTTGTTCATTTACACATATACATATATCTATTGATCTTTGGGTCCTTTTCCATGTCGGTTATTACAGAGTGTTGAGTAGACCACTCTTGGTATTCCATAGGTCTTTGGGGATTATATTTTTTATATGTATTAGTATATGTGTGTTAACCCCAATATCCTAATTTATCCATTCCTCACACCATTTCTTTGGCTTAACCATAAGTTGTCTTCTCATTCTGAGATTGTCTTTCTCTATGGAAATATGTTCATTTTTATGAATTTTCAGATAACATAAGGGATATCATAGGACATTTGTCTTTCGCATTCTGACTTACTTCACGTTGTGTGATTATCTCTAGGCTCATCTGTGGTGCTGCATATGCCATTCTTTTATTTTTTTCGTGACTGATATTCCATTCTGTCCATATACCACTTCTTCTCTGTCCATTCACCTGTTTATGGACCTTCTTTTGGCTTCCATGTCGTGGCTATTTCAATATTGCTGCAGTGCACATTTGCCTGCCTCTGTCTTTCCGATTCTGGTGGTCTTAGGTTATAGGCCCAAAAGGTGCCCTGCCGCATCATATGGTAGCTCAATTTTTACCTTTTAAAGCAGCTGCATTCAGTTTTCGTTAGTGCTGTTACCAATTACATCCCACTAGCAGCTAGAAGGTACAGAGTTCTCTAAAACCCCTTCAGCATTTCTAGTTTGTAGACTGTTTGCTGATGGTCATTTGACTGGTGTGAGCTGAAACCTTTTTGGAGGTTGGATTTGTATGTGGCTAATAATTCCTTGTACTGAGCTTTAGGCATGTCCATGTTGTTCTTTTCCTTTTTTTTTTAAAGTGTGAGTACAACTTCCCTCTTCATGTTGACTTCTTGAAAGATTTGTCATGTGTTGGATTTTCTTGCCTATTCCCTACCCCAGGGCATTTTTTGAGGGCAGATGCCATTTACAGCCCTGAGTCCTTGTGACTCTTAAGCAACCATTAGCACTGGGTTTAAAGCTGCTGTTGTGGGAAACACCCACTAGGCGGCAGCATCATTACGTTCTCAACTCTTGTTATTAGGGCACCAGAGTCTTCCTGGACGTAGTGTTCCGAGGTTGTAAATTAGAGGGGGATGTGCTGGGACAAGCCCCCAGAAGTTTATGTCTCCTTACTTCTGTTTGTTTTTTAATTTAATTTCTATTTCTTATCGGAGAATATTGGATTAGAGTGTTGTGATTGTCTGGCTGTACAGAATCTGCTCAATGATTCATACATATGTCTGTTCATGTTCGGATTCTGTTACCATGTGTCTTATTACAGAATGTTGAGTAGACCTCGCATGGTATTTGGTAGGTGTTTTGTCATTATATATTTTATATGTATTGGTGATTATATAATTCATAGAGTTTATATGTTATATGTTTCTATACATTTAACATACATTAGTATATGTATGTTAGCCCCATAATCCTAATTTATCCATCCTCCCACCTTTCATTTTGGTTAACCATTAGTTTCTTTTATAAGTCTGTGAGTGTCTTTTTCTGTGGAAATATGTCCATTTGTAGCAATCTTAGGATAACAGGTATAAATGATATCATAGGATATTTGTCATTCCCTTTTGACTTACTTAACCTGATATGATTATTTCTAGGCTCATCTGTAGTCCTGAAAACGGCATTTTTCATTTTTTTTCCCGAGGCTACTATTCCATTTAGTCCGTATACCACTTCTTCTCTGTCCATTCATCTGTTTATGGACCTTTTTTTGGCTTCCACGTCTTGGCTATTTCAGTAATGCTGCAGTGCACATTTGCCTGCCTCTGTCTTTCCGATTCTGGTGGTCTTAGGTTACAGGCCCAAAAGGTGCCCTGCCGCGTCATATGGTAGCTCAATTTTTACCTTTTAAAGCAGCTCCATTCAGTTTTCGTTAGTGCTCTTACCACTTTACATCCCACCAGCAGCTACAAGGTACACAGTTCTCTAAAATCCCTTCAGCATTTACAGTTTGTAGACTGTTTGCTGATGGTCATTTGACTGGTGTGAGCTGAAACCTTTTTGGAGGTTGGATTTGCATGTGACTAATAATTCCTTATACTGAGCTTTAGGCATGTGCTTTTTATTCTTTTCCTTTTTTTTTTTAAAGAGTGAGTACAACTTCCCTCTTCATATTGACTTCTTCAAAAACTTGTCAAAGACAACTTGAATTTTCTTGCCTATTCCCTACCCCAGGGCATTTTTTGAGGGCAGGTGTCATTTACAGCCCTGCAGTCCTTGTGACTCTTAAGCAACCATTAGCACTGGGTTTAAAGCTGCTGTTGTGGGAAACAGCCACAAGGCGGCAGCATTATTACGTTCTCACCTCTTGTTACTAGGGCAACAGAGTCTTCCTGGAGGTAGTGTTCCGAGGTTGTAAATTAGAGAGGAGTGTGCTGGGATAAGCCCCCAGAAGTTTATGTCTCCTTACTTATGTTTGTTTTTTAAATTTAATTTCTCTTTCTTATCGGAGTAAATTCGATTAGAGTGTTGTGATTGTCTGGCTGTACAGAATGTGCTCAATGATTCATACATATGTCTGTTCATCTTCGGATCCTGTTACCATGTAATTTTTTACAGAATGTTGAGTAGACCTCCCTTGGTATTTGGCAGGTGTTTCGTGATTATATATTTTATATGTATTGGTGATTATATAATTCATAGAGTTTATATGTTATATGTTTATATACATTTAACATACATTAGTATATGTATGTTATCCCCATAGTCCTAATTTATCCATCCTCCCACCTTTCATTTTGGCGAACCATTCGTTCGTTTTATAAGTCTGTGAGTGTCTTTTTCTGTGGAAATATGTTCATTGGTAGAAATCTTAGGATAACATGTATAAATGATATCATAGGATATTTGTTATTCCCTTTTGAATAACTTAACCTAATATGATTATTTCTAGGCTCATCTGTAGTCCTGAAAACGGCACTGTTCATTTTTTTCTGAGGCTACTATTCCATTCGGTACGTATACCACTTCTTCTTTGTCCATTTATCTGATGATGGACATTTTGTTTGTATCCATGTCTTAGCTATTGTAAATACTGCTGCAATACACGATTTTCCATCCCGTGTCTTTTTGATTCTGGCTTTCACAAGTGACAGGCCCAATAGTGGGCCTTCCGGATCATATGGTGACTCAATTTTTACCTTTAAACGCACTGCCATTCTGTTCCTATTATTGGCTGTTACCAGTTTACATCCCACTTAGACCGAGAGGTTACACTATTCTCCACAACTTCTTCAACATCTATTGTTTGTTGACTTTTTGTTGATGGTCATTGTGACTGGTGTTAGGTGATACCTTTGTGTAGATTGGATTTGCATGCGTCTAATAATTCCTGATGTTTTGCATTTCTCAGTGTCCTTTTCATTTTTTTTAAGATTGAGCTAAACTTACAACTTCAAATTGCCTTCTTGAAAAATTTACCGCGTTTGGATTTTTATGGCCATTCCCTACCCCAGGACATTTTTTGAGGGCATGAGTCATTTACAGCCCTGCCGTCCTTGTGAATATTAGTGACCATGAGCAGTAGATTTAAAGCTGCTCTTTGAGGAAACGGCCTTAGGGTGGCAGCATTTCTAAGTTGCCAACTCTGCTTGCTAGGGAAACAGAACCTTGCTGCAAGTTGTGCTTTGAGGTTGCAGATTAGAGTGGAATGTGCCAGGACAAACCCCGATAAGTTTTAGCCTCCTTAATTCTTGTTTGTGTCTTTAAGTTGTAGTTTTTATCAGAGCAAATTTGATTGAAAAATGTCTTTTGTTCTAGGTGTACAGAATCTTGTTCATTTACACATATACATATATCTATTGATCTTTGGGTCCTTTTCCATGTCGGTTATTACAGAGTGTTGAGTAGACCACTCTTGGTATTCCATAGGTCTTTGGGGATTATATTTTTTATATGTATTAGTATATGTGTGTTAACCCCAATATCCTAATTTATCCATTCCTCACACCATTTCTTTGGCTTAACCATAAGTTGTCTTCTCATTCTGAGATTGTCTTTCTCTATGGAAATATGTTCATTTTTATGAATTTTCAGATAACATAAGGGATATCATAGGACATTTGTCTTTCGCATTCTGACTTACTTCACGTTGTGTGATTATCTCTAGGCTCATCTGTGGTGCTGCATATGCCATTCTTTTATTTTTTTCGTGACTGATATTCCATTCTGTCCATATACCACTTCTTCTCTGTCCATTCACCTGTTTATGGACCTTCTTTTGGCTTCCATGTCGTGGCTATTTCAATATTGCTGCAGTGCACATTTGCCTGCCTCTGTCTTTCCGATTCTGGTGGTCTTAGGTTATAGGCCCAAAAGGTGCCCTGCCGCATCATATGGTAGCTCAATTTTTACCTTTTAAAGCAGCTGCATTCAGTTTTCGTTAGTGCTGTTACCAATTACATCCCACTAGCAGCTAGAAGGTACAGAGTTCTCTAAAACCCCTTCAGCATTTCTAGTTTGTAGACTGTTTGCTGATGGTCATTTGGCTGGTGTGAGCTGAAACCTTTTTGGAGGTTGGATTTGTATGTGGCTAATAATTCCTTGTACTGAGCTTTAGGCATGTCCATGTTGTTCTTTTCCTTTTTTTTTTAAAGTGTGAGTACAACTTCCCTCTTCATGTTGACTTCTTGAAAGATTTGTCATGTGTTGGATTTTCTTGCCTATTCCCTACCCCAGGGCATTTTTTGAGGGCAGATGCCATTTACAGCCCTGAGTCCTTGTGACTATTAAGCAACCATTAGCACTGGGTTTAAAGCTGCTGTTGTGGGAAACACCCACTAGGCGGCAGCATCATTACGTTCTCAACTCTTGTTATTAGGGCACCAGAGTCTTCCTGGACGTAGTGTTCCGAGGTTGTAAATTAGAGGGGGATGTGCTGGGACAAGCCCCCAGAAGTTTATGTCTCCTTACTTCTGTTTGTTTTTTAATTTAATTTCTATTTCTTATCGGAGAATATTGGATTAGAGTGTTGTGATTGTCTGGCTGTACAGAATCTGCTCAATGATTCATACATATGTCTGTTCATGTTCGGATTCTGTTACCATGTGTCTTATTACAGAATGTTGAGTAGACCTCGCATGGTATTTGGTAGGTGTTTTGTCATTATATATTTTATATGTATTGGTGATTATATAATTCATAGAGTTTATATGTTATATGTTTCTATACATTTAACATACATTAGTATATGTATGTTAGCCCCATAATCCTAATTTATCCATCCTCCCACCTTTCATTTTGGTTAACCATTAGTTTCTTTTATAAGTCTGTGAGTGTCTTTTTCTGTGGAAATATGTCCATTTGTAGCAATCTTAGGATAACAGGTATAAATGATATCATAGGATATTTGTCATTCCCTTTTGACTTACTTAACCTGATATGATTATTTCTAGGCTCATCTGTAGTCCTGAAAACGGCATTTTTCATTTTTTTTCCCGAGGCTACTATTCCATTTAGTCCGTATACCACTTCTTCTCTGTCCATTCATCTGTTTATGGACCTTTTTTTGGCTTCCACGTCTTGGCTATTTCAGTAATGCTGCAGTGCACATTTGCCTGCCTCTGTCTTTCCGATTCTGGTGGTCTTAGGTTACAGGCCCAAAAGGTGCCCTGCCGCGTCATATGGTAGCTCAATTTTTACCTTTTAAAGCAGCTCCATTCAGTTTTCGTTAGTGCTCTTACCACTTTACATCCCACCAGCAGCTACAAGGTACACAGTTCTCTAAAATCCCTTCAGCATTTACAGTTTGTAGACTGTTTGCTGATGGTCATTTGACTGGTGTGAGCTGAAACCTTTTTGGAGGTTGGATTTGCATGTGACTAATAATTCCTTATACTGAGCTTTAGGCATGTGCTTTTTATTCTTTTCCTTTTTTTTTTTTAAAGAGTGAGTACAACTTCCCTCTTCATATTGACTTCTTCAAAAACTTGTCAAAGAAAACTTGAATTTTCTTGCCTATTCCCTACCCCAGGGCATTTTTTGAGGGCAGGTGTCATTTACAGCCCTGCAGTCCTTGTGACTCTTAAGCAACCATTAGCACTGGGTTTAAAGCTGCTGTTGTGGGAAACAGCCACAAGGCGGCAGCATTATTACGTTCTCACCTCTTGTTACTAGGGCAACAGAGTCTTCCTGGAGGTAGTGTTCCGAGGTTGTAAATTAGAGAGGAGTGTGCTGGGATAAGCCCCCAGAAGTTTATGTCTCCTTACTTATGTTTGTTTTTTAAATTTAATTTCTCTTTCTTATCGGAGTAAATTCGATTAGAGTGTTGTGATTGTCTAGCTGTACAGAATGTGCTCAATGATTCATACATATGTCTGTTCATCTTCGGATCCTGTTACCATGTAATTTTTTACAGAATGTTGAGTAGACCTCCCTTGGTATTTGGCAGGTGTTTCGTGATTATATATTTTATATGTATTGGTGATTATATAATTCATAGAGTTTATATGTTATATGTTTATATACATTTAACATACATTAGTATATGTATGTTATCCCCATAGTCCTAATTTATCCATCCTCCCACCTTTCATTTTGGCGAACCATTCGTTCGTTTTATAAGTCTGTGAGTGTCTTTTTCTGTGGAAATATGTTCATTGGTAGAAATCTTAGGATAACATGTATAAATGATATCATAGGATATTTGTTATTCCCTTTTGAATAACTTAACCTAATATGATTATTTCTAGGCTCATCTGTAGTCCTGAAAACGGCACTGTTCATTTTTTTCTGAGGCTACTATTCCATTCGGTACGTATACCACTTCTTCTTTGTCCATTTATCTGATGATGGACATTTTGTTTGTATCCATGTCTTAGCTATTGTAAATACTGCTGCAATACACGATTTTCCATCCCGTGTCTTTTTGATTCTGGCTTTCACAAGTGACAGGCCCAATAGTGGGCCTTCCGGATCATATGGTGACTCAATTTTTACCTTTAAACGCACTGCCATTCTGTTCCTATTATTGGCTGTTACCAGTTTACATCCCACTTAGACCGAGAGGTTACACTATTCTCCACAACTTCTTCAACATCTATTGTTTGTTGACTTTTTGCTGATGGTCATTGTGACTGGTGTTAGGTGATACCTTTGTGTAGATTGGATTTGCATGCGTCTAATAATTCCTGATGTTTTGCATTTCTCAGTGTCCTTTTCATTTTTTTTAAGATTGAGCTAAACTTACAACTTCAAATTGCCTTCTTGAAAAATTTACCGCGTTTGGATTTTTATGGCCATTCCCTACCCCAGGACATTTTTTGAGGGCATGAGTCATTTACAGCCCTGCCGTCCTTGTGAATATTAGTGACCATGAGCAGTAGATTTAAAGCTGCTCTTTGAGGAAACGGCCTTAGGGTGGCAGCATTTCTAAGTTGCCAACTCTGCTTGCTAGGGAAACAGAACCTTGCTGCAAGTTGTGCTTTGAGGTTGCAGATTAGAGTGGAATGTGCCAGGACAAACCCCGATAAGTTTTAGCCTCCTTAATTCTTGTTTGTGTCTTTAAGTTGTAGTTTTTATCAGAGCAAATTTGATTGAAAAATGTCTTTTGTTCTAGGTGTACAGAATCTTGTTCATTTACACATATACATATATCTATTGATCTTTGGGTCCTTTTCCATGTCGGTTATTACAGAGTGTTGAGTAGACCACTCTTGGTATTCCATAGGTCTTTGGGGATTATATTTTTTATATGTATTAGTATATGTGTGTTAACCCCAATATCCTAATTTATCCATTCCTCACACCATTTCTTTGGCTTAACCATAAGTTGTCTTCTCATTCTGAGATTGTCTTTCTCTATGGAAATATGTTCATTTTTATGAATTTTCAGATAACATAAGGGATATCATAGGACATTTGTCTTTCGCATTCTGACTTACTTCACGTTGTGTGATTATCTCTAGGCTCATCTGTGGTGCTGCATATGCCATTCTTTTATTTTTTTCGTGACTGATATTCCATTCTGTCCATATACCACTTCTTCTCTGTCCATTCACCTGTTTATGGACCTTCTTTTGGCTTCCATGTCGTGGCTATTTCAATATTGCTGCAGTGCACATTTGCCTGCCTCTGTCTTTCCGATTCTGGTGGTCTTAGGTTATAGGCCCAAAAGGTGCCCTGCCGCATCATATGGTAGCTCAATTTTTACCTTTTAAAGCAGCTGCATTCAGTTTTCGTTAGTGCTGTTACCAATTACATCCCACCAGCAGCTAGAAGGTACACAGTTCTCTAAAACCCCTTCAGCATTTCTAGTTTGTAGACTGTTTGCTGATGGTCATTTGACTGGTGTGAGCTGAAACCTTTTTGGAGGTTGGATTTGTATGTGGCTAATAATTCCTTGTACTGAGCTTTAGGCATGTCCATGTTGTTCTTTTCCTTTTTTTTTTAAAGTGTGAGTACAACTTCCCTCTTCATGTTGACTTCTTGAAAGATTTGTCATGTGTTGAATTTTCTTGCCTATTCCCTACCCCAGGGCATTTTTTGAGGGCAGATGCCATTTACAGCCCTGAGTCCTTGTGACTATTAAGCAACCATTAGCACTGGGTTTAAAGCTGCTGTTGTGGGAAACACCCACTAGGCGGCAGCATCATTACGTTCTCAACTCTTGTTATTAGGGCACCAGAGTCTTCCTGGACGTAGTGTTCCGAGGTTGTAAATTAGAGGGGAATGTGCTGGGACAAGCCCCCAGAAGTTTATGTCTCCTTACTTCTGTTTGTTTTTTAATTTAATTTCTATTTCTTATCGGAGAATATTGGATTAGAGTGTTGTGATTGTCTGGCTGTACAGAATCTGCTCAATGATTCATACATATGTCTGTTCATGTTCGGATTCTGTTACCATGTGTCTTATTACAGAATGTTGAGTAGACCTCGCATGGTATTTGGTAGGTGTTTTGTCATTATATATTTTATATGTATTGGTGATTATATAATTCATAGAGTTTATATGTTATATGTTTCTATACATTTAACATACATTAGTATATGTATGTTAGCCCCATAATCCTAATTTATCCATCCTCCCACCTTTCATTTTGGTTAACCATTAGTTTCTTTTATAAGTCTGTGAGTGTCTTTTTCTGTGGAAATATGTCCATTTGTAGCAATCTTAGGATAACAGGTATAAATGATATCATAGGATATTTGTCATTCCCTTTTGACTTACTTAACCTGATATGATTATTTCTAGGCTCATCTGTAGTCCTGAAAACGGCATTTTTCATTTTTTTTCCCGAGGCTACTATTCCATTTAGTCCGTATACCACTTCTTCTCTGTCCATTCATCTGTTTATGGACCTTTTTTTGGCTTCCACGTCTTGGCTATTTCAGTAATGCTGCAGTGCACATTTGCCTGCCTCTGTCTTTCCGATTCTGGTGGTCTTAGGTTACAGGCCCAAAAGGTGCCCTGCCGCGTCATATGGTAGCTCAATTTTTACCTTTTAAAGCAGCTCCATTCAGTTTTCGTTAGTGCTCTTACCACTTTACATCCCACCAGCAGCTACAAGGTACACAGTTCTCTAAAATCCCTTCAGCATTTACAGTTTGTAGACTGTTTGCTGATGGTCATTTGACTGGTGTGAGCTGAAACCTTTTTGGAGGTTGGATTTGCATGTGACTAATAATTCCTTATACTGAGCTTTAGGCATGTGCTTTTTATTCTTTTCCTTTTTTTTTTTTAAAGAGTGAGTACAACTTCCCTCTTCATATTGACTTCTTCAAAAACTTGTCAAAGAAAACTTGAATTTTCTTGCCTATTCCCTACCCCAGGGCATTTTTTGAGGGCAGGTGTCATTTACAGCCCTGCAGTCCTTGTGACTCTTAAGCAACCATTAGCACTGGGTTTAAAGCTGCTGTTGTGGGAAACAGCCACAAGGCGGCAGCATTATTACGTTCTCACCTCTTGTTACTAGGGCAACAGAGTCTTCCTGGAGGTAGTGTTCCGAGGTTGTAAATTAGAGAGGAGTGTGCTGGGATAAGCCCCCAGAAGTTTATGTCTCCTTACTTATGTTTGTTTTTTAAATTTAATTTCTCTTTCTTATCGGAGTAAATTCGATTAGAGTGTTGTGATTGTCTGGCTGTACAGAATGTGCTCAATGATTCATACATATGTCTGTTCATCTTCGGATCCTGTTACCATGTAATTTTTTACAGAATGTTGAGTAGACCTCCCTTGGTATTTGGCAGGTGTTTCGTGATTATATATTTTATATGTATTGGTGATTATATAATTCATAGAGTTTATATGTTATATGTTTATATACATTTAACATACATTAGTATATGTATGTTATCCCCATAGTCCTAATTTATCCATCCTCCCACCTTTCATTTTGGCGAACCATTCGTTCGTTTTATAAGTCTGTGAGTGTCTTTTTCTGTGGAAATATGTTCATTGGTAGAAATCTTAGGATAACATGTATAAATGATATCATAGGATATTTGTTATTCCCTTTTGAATAACTTAACCTAATATGATTATTTCTAGGCTCATCTGTAGTCCTGAAAACGGCACTGTTCATTTTTTTCTGAGGCTACTATTCCATTCGGTACGTATACCACTTCTTCTTTGTCCATTTATCTGATGATGGACATTTTGTTTGTATCCATGTCTTAGCTATTGTAAATACTGCTGCAATACACGATTTTCCATCCCGTGTCTTTTTGATTCTGGCTTTCACAAGTGACAGGCCCAATAGTGGGCCTTCCGGATCATATGGTGACTCAATTTTTACCTTTAAACGCACTGCCATTCTGTTCCTATTATTGGCTGTTACCAGTTTACATCCCACTTAGACCGAGAGGTTACACTATTCTCCACAACTTCTTCAACATCTATTGTTTGTTGACTTTTTGCTGATGGTCATTGTGACTGGTGTTAGGTGATACCTTTGTGTAGATTGGATTTGCATGCGTCTAATAATTCCTGATGTTTTGCATTTCTCAGTGTCCTTTTCATTTTTTTTAAGATTGAGCTAAACTTACAACTTCAAATTGCCTTCTTGAAAAATTTACCGCGTTTGGATTTTTATGGCCATTCCCTACCCCAGGACATTTTTTGAGGGCATGAGTCATTTACAGCCCTGCCGTCCTTGTGAATATTAGTGACCATGAGCAGTAGATTTAAAGCTGCTCTTTGAGGAAACGGCCTTAGGGTGGCAGCATTTCTAAGTTGCCAACTCTGCTTGCTAGGGAAACAGAACCTTGCTGCAAGTTGTGCTTTGAGGTTGCAGATTAGAGTGGAATGTGCCAGGACAAACCCCGATAAGTTTTAGCCTCCTTAATTCTTGTTTGTGTCTTTAAGTTGTAGTTTTTATCAGAGCAAATTTGATTGAAAAATGTCTTTTGTTCTAGGTGTACAGAATCTTGTTCATTTACACATATACATATATCTATTGATCTTTGGGTCCTTTTCCATGTCGGTTATTACAGAGTGTTGAGTAGACCACTCTTGGTATTCCATAGGTCTTTGGGGATTATATTTTTTATATGTATTAGTATATGTGTGTTAACCCCAATATCCTAATTTATCCATTCCTCACACCATTTCTTTGGCTTAACCATAAGTTGTCTTCTCATTCTGAGATTGTCTTTCTCTATGGAAATATGTTCATTTTTATGAATTTTCAGATAACATAAGGGATATCATAGGACATTTGTCTTTCGCATTCTGACTTACTTCACGTTGTGTGATTATCTCTAGGCTCATCTGTGGTGCTGCATATGCCATTCTTTTATTTTTTTCGTGACTGATATTCCATTCTGTCCATATACCACTTCTTCTCTGTCCATTCATCTGTTTATGGACCTTCTTTTGGCTTCCATGTCGTGGCTATTTCAATATTGCTGCAGTGCACATTTGCCTGCCTCTGTCTTTCCGATTCTGGTGGTCTTAGGTTATAGGCCCAAAAGGTGCCCTGCCGCATCATATGGTAGCTCAATTTTTACCTTTTAAAGCAGCTGCATTCAGTTTTCGTTAGTGCTGTTACCAATTACATCCCACCAGCAGCTAGAAGGTACACAGTTCTCTAAAACCCCTTCAGCATTTCTAGTTTGTAGACTGTTTGCTGATGGTCATTTGACTGGTGTGAGCTGAAACCTTTTTGGAGGTTGGATTTGTATGTGGCTAATAATTCCTTGTACTGAGCTTTAGGCATGTCCATGTTGTTCTTTTCCTTTTTTTTTTAAAGTGTGAGTACAACTTCCCTCTTCATGTTGACTTCTTGAAAGATTTGTCATGTGTTGAATTTTCTTGCCTATTCCCTACCCCAGGGCATTTTTTGAGGGCAGATGCCATTTACAGCCCTGAGTCCTTGTGACTATTAAGCAACCATTAGCACTGGGTTTAAAGCTGCTGTTGTGGGAAACACCCACTAGGCGGCAGCATCATTACGTTCTCAACTCTTGTTATTAGGGCACCAGAGTCTTCCTGGACGTAGTGTTCCGAGGTTGTAAATTAGAGGGGAATGTGCTGGGACAAGCCCCCAGAAGTTTATGTCTCCTTACTTCTGTTTGTTTTTTAATTTAATTTCTATTTCTTATCGGAGAATATTGGATTAGAGTGTTGTGATTGTCTGGCTGTACAGAATCTGCTCAATGATTCATACATATGTCTGTTCATGTTCGGATTCTGTTACCATGTGTCTTATTACAGAATGTTGAGTAGACCTCGCATGGTATTTGGTAGGTGTTTTGTCATTATATATTTTATATGTATTGGTGATTATATAATTCATAGAGTTTATATGTTATATGTTTCTATACATTTAACATACATTAGTATATGTATGTTAGCCCCATAATCCTAATTTATCCATCCTCCCACCTTTCATTTTGGTTAACCATTAGTTTCTTTTATAAGTCTGTGAGTGTCTTTTTCTGTGGAAATATGTCCATTTGTAGCAATCTTAGGATAACAGGTATAAATGATATCATAGGATATTTGTCATTCCCTTTTGACTTACTTAACCTGATATGATTATTTCTAGGCTCATCTGTAGTCCTGAAAACGGCATTTTTCATTTTTTTTCCCGAGGCTACTATTCCATTTAGTCCGTATACCACTTCTTCTTTGTCCATTCATCTGTTTATGGACCTTTTTTTGGCTTCCACGTCTTGGCTATTTCAGTAATGCTGCAGTGCACATTTGCCTGCCTCTGTCTTTCCGATTCTGGTGGTCTTAGGTTACAGGCCCAAAAGGTGCCCTGCCGCGTCATATGGTAACTCAATTTTTACCTTTTAAAGCAGCTCCATTCAGTTTTCGTTAGTGCTCTTACCACTTTACATCCCACCAGCAGCTACAAGGTACACAGTTCTCTAAAATCCCTTCAGCATTTACAGTTTGTAGACTGTTTGCTGATGGTCATTTGACTGGTGTGAGCTGAAACCTTTTTGGAGGTTGGATTTGCATGTGACTAATAATTCCTTATACTGAGCTTTAGGCATGTGCTTTTTATTCTTTTCCTTTTTTTTTTTTAAAGAGTGAGTACAACTTCCCTCTTCATATTGACTTCTTCAAAAACTTGTCAAAGAAAACTTGAATTTTCTTGCCTATTCCCTACCCCAGGGCATTTTTTGAGGGCAGGTGTCATTTACAGCCCTGCAGTCCTTGTGACTCTTAAGCAACCATTAGCACTGGGTTTAAAGCTGCTGTTGTGGGAAACAGCCACAAGGCGGCAGCATTATTACGTTCTCACCTCTTGTTACTAGGGCAACAGAGTCTTCCTGGAGGTAGTGTTCCGAGGTTGTAAATTAGAGAGGAGTGTGCTGGGATAAGCCCCCAGAAGTTTATGTCTCCTTACTTATGTTTGTTTTTTAAATTTAATTTCTCTTTCTTATCGGAGTAAATTCGATTAGAGTGTTGTGATTGTCTGGCTGTACAGAATGTGCTCAATGATTCATACATATGTCTGTTCATCTTCGGATCCTGTTACCATGTAATTTTTTACAGAATGTTGAGTAGACCTCCCTTGGTATTTGGCAGGTGTTTCGTGATTATATATTTTATATGTATTGGTGATTATATAATTCATAGAGTTTATATGTTATATGTTTATATACATTTAACATACATTAGTATATGTATGTTATCCCCATAGTCCTAATTTATCCATCCTCCCACCTTTCATTTTGGCGAACCATTCGTTCGTTTTATAAGTCTGTGAGTGTCTTTTTCTGTGGAAATATGTTCATTGGTAGAAATCTTAGGATAACATGTATAAATGATATCATAGGATATTTGTTATTCCCTTTTGAATAACTTAACCTAATATGATTATTTCTAGGCTCATCTGTAGTCCTGAAAACGGCACTGTTCATTTTTTTCTGAGGCTACTATTCCATTCGGTACGTATACCACTTCTTCTTTGTCCATTTATCTGATGATGGACATTTTGTTTGTATCCATGTCTTAGCTATTGTAAATACTGCTGCAATACACGATTTTCCATCCCGTGTCTTTTTGATTCTGGCTTTCACAAGTGACAGGCCCAATAGTGGGCCTTCCGGATCATATGGTGACTCAATTTTTACCTTTAAACGCACTGCCATTCTGTTCCTATTATTGGCTGTTACCAGTTTACATCCCACTTAGACCGAGAGGTTACACTATTCTCCACAACTTCTTCAACATCTATTGTTTGTTGACTTTTTGCTGATGGTCATTGTGACTGGTGTTAGGTGATACCTTTGTGTAGATTGGATTTGCATGCGTCTAATAATTCCTGATGTTTTGCATTTCTCAGTGTCCTTTTCATTTTTTTTAAGATTGAGCTAAACTTACAACTTCAAATTGCCTTCTTGAAAAATTTACCGCGTTTGGATTTTTATGGCCATTCCCTACCCCAGGACATTTTTTGAGGGCATGAGTCATTTACAGCCCTGCCGTCCTTGTGAATATTAGTGACCATGAGCAGTAGATTTAAAGCTGCTCTTTGAGGAAACGGCCTTAGGGTGGCAGCATTTCTAAGTTGCCAACTCTGCTTGCTAGGGAAACAGAACCTTGCTGCAAGTTGTGCTTTGAGGTTGCAGATTAGAGTGGAATGTGCCAGGACAAACCCCGATAAGTTTTAGCCTCCTTAATTCTTGTTTGTGTCTTTAAGTTGTAGTTTCTATCAAGCAAATTTGATTGAAAAATGTCTTTTGTTCTAGGTGTACAGAATCTTGTTCATTTACACATATACATATATCTATTGATCTTTGGGTCCTTTTCCATGTCGGTTATTACAGAGTGTTGAGTAGACCACTCTTGGTATTCCATAGGTCTTTGGGGATTATATTTTTTATATGTATTAGTATATGTGTGTTAACCCCAATATCCTAATTTATCCATTCCTCACACCATTTCTTTGGCTTAACCATAAGTTGTCTTCTCATTCTGAGATTGTCTTTCTCTATGGAAATATGTTCATTTTTATGAATTTTCAGATAACATAAGGGATATCATAGGACATTTGTCTTTCGCATTCTGACTTACTTCACGTTGTGTGATTATCTCTAGGCTCATCTGTGGTGCTGCATATGCCATTCTTTTATTTTTTTCGTGACTGATATTCCATTCTGTCCATATACCACTTCTTCTCTGTCCATTCACCTGTTTATGGACCTTCTTTTGGCTTCCATGTCGTGGCTATTTCAATATTGCTGCAGTGCACATTTGCCTGCCTCTGTCTTTCCGATTCTGGTGGTCTTAGGTTATAGGCCCAAAAGGTGCCCTGCCGCATCATATGGTAGCTCAATTTTTACCTTTTAAAGCAGCTGCATTCAGTTTTCGTTAGTGCTGTTACCAATTACATCCCACCAGCAGCTAGAAGGTACACAGTTCTCTAAAACCCCTTCAGCATTTCTAGTTTGTAGACTGTTTGCTGATGGTCATTTGACTGGTGTGAGCTGAAACCTTTTTGGAGGTTGGATTTGTATGTGGCTAATAATTCCTTGTACTGAGCTTTAGGCATGTCCATGTTGTTCTTTTCCTTTTTTTTTTAAAGTGTGAGTACAACTTCCCTCTTCATGTTGACTTCTTGAAAGATTTGTCATGTGTTGAATTTTCTTGCCTATTCCCTACCCCAGGGCATTTTTTGAGGGCAGATGCCATTTACAGCCCTGAGTCCTTGTGACTCTTAAGCAACCATTAGCACTGGGTTTAAAGCTGCTGTTGTGGGAAACACCCACTAGGCGGCAGCATCATTACGTTCTCAACTCTTGTTATTAGGGCACCAGAGTCTTCCTGGACGTAGTGTTCCGAGGTTGTAAATTAGAGGGGAATGTGCTGGGACAAGCCCCCAGAAGTTTATGTCTCCTTACTTCTGTTTGTTTTTTAATTTAATTTCTATTTCTTATCGGAGAATATTGGATTAGAGTGTTGTGATTGTCTGGCTGTACAGAATCTGCTCAATGATTCATACATATGTCTGTTCATGTTCGGATTCTGTTACCATGTGTCTTATTACAGAATGTTGAGTAGACCTCGCATGGTATTTGGTAGGTGTTTTGTCATTATATATTTTATATGTATTGGTGATTATATAATTCATAGAGTTTATATGTTATATGTTTCTATACATTTAACATACATTAGTATATGTATGTTAGCCCCATAATCCTAATTTATCCATCCTCCCACCTTTCATTTTGGTTAACCATTAGTTTCTTTTATAAGTCTGTGAGTGTCTTTTTCTGTGGAAATATGTCCATTTGTAGCAATCTTAGGATAACAGGTATAAATGATATCATAGGATATTTGTCATTCCCTTTTGACTTACTTAACCTGATATGATTATTTCTAGGCTCATCTGTAGTCCTGAAAACGGCATTTTTCATTTTTTTTCCCGAGGCTACTATTCCATTTAGTCCGTATACCACTTCTTCTTTGTCCATTCATCTGTTTATGGACCTTTTTTTGGCTTCCACGTCTTGGCTATTTCAGTAATGCTGCAGTGCACATTTGCCTGCCTCTGTCTTTCCGATTCTGGTGGTCTTAGGTTACAGGCCCAAAAGGTGCCCTGCCGCGTCATATGGTAACTCAATTTTTACCTTTTAAAGCAGCTCCATTCAGTTTTCGTTAGTGCTCTTACCACTTTACATCCCACCAGCAGCTACAAGGTACACAGTTCTCTAAAATCCCTTCAGCATTTACAGTTTGTAGACTGTTTGCTGATGGTCATTTGACTGGTGTGAGCTGAAACCTTTTTGGAGGTTGGATTTGCATGTGACTAATAATTCCTTATACTGAGCTTTAGGCATGTGCTTTTTATTCTTTTCCTTTTTTTTTTTTAAAGAGTGAGTACAACTTCCCTCTTCATATTGACTTCTTCAAAAACTTGTCAAAGAAAACTTGAATTTTCTTGCCTATTCCCTACCCCAGGGCATTTTTTGAGGGCAGGTGTCATTTACAGCCCTGCAGTCCTTGTGACTCTTAAGCAACCATTAGCACTGGGTTTAAAGCTGCTGTTGTGGGAAACAGCCACAAGGCGGCAGCATTATTACGTTCTCACCTCTTGTTACTAGGGCAACAGAGTCTTCCTGGAGGTAGTGTTCCGAGGTTGTAAATTAGAGAGGAGTGTGCTGGGATAAGCCCCCAGAAGTTTATGTCTCCTTACTTATGTTTGTTTTTTAAATTTAATTTCTCTTTCTTATCGGAGTAAATTCGATTAGAGTGTTGTGATTGTCTGGCTGTACAGAATGTGCTCAATGATTCATACATATGTCTGTTCATCTTCGGATCCTGTTACCATGTAATTTTTTACAGAATGTTGAGTAGACCTCCCTTGGTATTTGGCAGGTGTTTCGTGATTATATATTTTATATGTATTGGTGATTATATAATTCATAGAGTTTATATGTTATATGTTTATATACATTTAACATACATTAGTATATGTATGTTATCCCCATAGTCCTAATTTATCCATCCTCCCACGTTTCATTTTGGCGAACCATTCGTTCGTTTTATAAGTCTGTGAGTGTCTTTTTCTGTGGAAATATGTTCATTGGTAGAAATCTTAGGATAACATGTATAAATGATATCATAGGATATTTGTTATTCCCTTTTGAATAACTTAACCTAATATGATTATTTCTAGGCTCATCTGTAGTCCTGAAAACGGCACTGTTCATTTTTTTCTGAGGCTACTATTCCATTCGGTACGTATACCACTTCTTCTTTGTCCATTTATCTGATGATGGACATTTTGTTTGTATCCATGTCTTAGCTATTGTAAATACTGCTGCAATACACGATTTTCCATCCCGTGTCTTTTTGATTCTGGCTTTCACAAGTGACAGGCCCAATAGTGGGCCTTCCGGATCATATGGTGACTCAATTTTTACCTTTAAACGCACTGCCATTCTGTTCCTATTATTGGCTGTTACCAGTTTACATCCCACTTAGACCGAGAGGTTACACTATTCTCCACAACTTCTTCAACATCTATTGTTTGTTGACTTTTTGCTGATGGTCATTGTGACTGGTGTTAGGTGATACCTTTGTGTAGATTGGATTTGCATGCGTCTAATAATTCCTGATGTTTTGCATTTCTCAGTGTCCTTTTCATTTTTTTTAAGATTGAGCTAAACTTACAACTTCAAATTGCCTTCTTGAAAAATTTACCGCGTTTGGATTTTTATGGCCATTCCCTACCCCAGGACATTTTTTGAGGGCATGAGTCATTTACAGCCCTGCCGTCCTTGTGAATATTAGTGACCATGAGCAGTAGATTTAAAGCTGCTCTTTGAGGAAACGGCCTTAGGGTGGCAGCATTTCTAAGTTGCCAACTCTGCTTGCTAGGGAAACAGAGCCTTGCTGCAAGTTGTGCTTTGAGGTTGCAGATTAGAGTGGAATGTGCCAGGACAAACCCCGATAAGTTTTAGCCTCCTTAATTCTTGTTTGTGTCTTTAAGTTGTAGTTTTTATCAGAGCAAATTTGATTGAAAAATGTCTTTTGTTCTAGGTGTACAGAATCTTGTTCATTTACACATATACATATATCTATTGATCTTTGGGTCCTTTTCCATGTCGGTTATTACAGAGTGTTGAGTAGACCACTCTTGGTATTCCATAGGTCTTTGGGGATTATATTTTTTATATGTATTAGTATATGTGTGTTAACCCCAATATCCTAATTTATCCATTCCTCACACCATTTCTTTGGCTTAACCATAAGTTGTCTTCTCATTCTGAGATTGTCTTTCTCTATGGAAATATGTTCATTTTTATGAATTTTCAGATAACATAAGGGATATCATAGGACATTTGTCTTTCGCATTCTGACTTACTTCACGTTGTGTGATTATCTCTAGGCTCATCTGTGGTGCTGCATATGCCATTCTTTTATTTTTTTCGTGACTGATATTCCATTCTGTCCATATACCACTTCTTCTCTGTCCATTCACCTGTTTATGGACCTTCTTTTGGCTTCCATGTCGTGGCTATTTCAATATTGCTGCAGTGCACATTTGCCTGCCTCTGTCTTTCCGATTCTGGTGGTCTTAGGTTATAGGCCCAAAAGGTGCCCTGCCGCATCATATGGTAGCTCAATTTTTACCTTTTAAAGCAGCTGCATTCAGTTTTCGTTAGTGCTGTTACCAATTACATCCCACCAGCAGCTAGAAGGTACACAGTTCTCTAAAACCCCTTCAGCATTTCTAGTTTGTAGACTGTTTGCTGATGGTCATTTGACTGGTGTGAGCTGAAACCTTTTTGGAGGTTGGATTTGTATGTGGCTAATAATTCCTTGTACTGAGCTTTAGGCATGTCCATGTTGTTCTTTTCCTTTTTTTTTTAAAGTGTGAGTACAACTTCCCTCTTCATGTTGACTTCTTGAAAGATTTGTCATGTGTTGAATTTTCTTGCCTATTCCCTACCCCAGGGCATTTTTTGAGGGCAGATGCCATTTACAGCCCTGAGTCCTTGTGACTATTAAGCAACCATTAGCACTGGGTTTAAAGCTGCTGTTGTGGGAAACACCCACTAGGCGGCAGCATCATTACGTTCTCAACTCTTGTTATTAGGGCACCAGAGTCTTCCTGGACGTAGTGTTCCGAGGTTGTAAATTAGAGGGGAATGTGCTGGGACAAGCCCCCAGAAGTTTATGTCTCCTTACTTCTGTTTGTTTTTTAATTTAATTTCTATTTCTTATCGGAGAATATTGGATTAGAGTGTTGTGATTGTCTGGCTGTACAGAATCTGCTCAATGATTCATACATATGTCTGTTCATGTTCGGATTCTGTTACCATGTGTCTTATTACAGAATGTTGAGTAGACCTCGCATGGTATTTGGTAGGTGTTTTGTCATTATATATTTTATATGTATTGGTGATTATATAATTCATAGAGTTTATATGTTATATGTTTCTATACATTTAACATACATTAGTATATGTATGTTAGCCCCATAATCCTAATTTATCCATCCTCCCACCTTTCATTTTGGTTAACCATTAGTTTCTTTTATAAGTCTGTGAGTGTCTTTTTCTGTGGAAATATGTCCATTTGTAGCAATCTTAGGATAACAGGTATAAATGATATCATAGGATATTTGTCATTCCCTTTTGACTTACTTAACCTGATATGATTATTTCTAGGCTCATCTGTAGTCCTGAAAACGGCATTTTTCATTTTTTTTCCCGAGGCTACTATTCCATTTAGTCCGTATACCACTTCTTCTTTGTCCATTCATCTGTTTATGGACCTTTTTTTGGCTTCCACGTCTTGGCTATTTCAGTAATGCTGCAGTGCACATTTGCCTGCCTCTGTCTTTCCGATTCTGGTGGTCTTAGGTTACAGGCCCAAAAGGTGCCCTGCCGCGTCATATGGTAACTCAATTTTTACCTTTTAAAGCAGCTCCATTCAGTTTTCGTTAGTGCTCTTACCACTTTACATCCCACCAGCAGCTACAAGGTACACAGTTCTCTAAAATCCCTTCAGCATTTACAGTTTGTAGACTGTTTGCTGATGGTCATTTGACTGGTGTGAGCTGAAACCTTTTTGGAGGTTGGATTTGCATGTGACTAATAATTCCTTATACTGAGCTTTAGGCATGTGCTTTTTATTCTTTTCCTTTTTTTTTTTTAAAGAGTGAGTACAACTTCCCTCTTCATATTGACTTCTTCAAAAACTTGTCAAAGAAAACTTGAATTTTCTTGCCTATTCCCTACCCCAGGGCATTTTTTGAGGGCAGGTGTCATTTACAGCCCTGCAGTCCTTGTGACTCTTAAGCAACCATTAGCACTGGGTTTAAAGCTGCTGTTGTGGGAAACAGCCACAAGGCGGCAGCATTATTACGTTCTCACCTCTTGTTACTAGGGCAACAGAGTCTTCCTGGAGGTAGTGTTCCGAGGTTGTAAATTAGAGAGGAGTGTGCTGGGATAAGCCCCCAGAAGTTTATGTCTCCTTACTTATGTTTGTTTTTTAAATTTAATTTCTCTTTCTTATCGGAGTAAATTCGATTAGAGTGTTGTGATTGTCTGGCTGTACAGAATGTGCTCAATGATTCATACATATGTCTGTTCATCTTCGGATCCTGTTACCATGTAATTTTTTACAGAATGTTGAGTAGACCTCCCTTGGTATTTGGCAGGTGTTTCGTGATTATATATTTTATATGTATTGGTGATTATATAATTCATAGAGTTTATATGTTATATGTTTATATACATTTAACATACATTAGTATATGTATGTTATCCCCATAGTCCTAATTTATCCATCCTCCCACCTTTCATTTTGGCGAACCATTCGTTCGTTTTATAAGTCTGTGAGTGTCTTTTTCTGTGGAAATATGTTCATTGGTAGAAATCTTAGGATAACATGTATAAATGATATCATAGGATATTTGTTATTCCCTTTTGAATAACTTAACCTAATATGATTATTTCTAGGCTCATCTGTAGTCCTGAAAACGGCACTGTTCATTTTTTTCTGAGGCTACTATTCCATTCGGTACGTATACCACTTCTTCTTTGTCCATTTATCTGATGATGGACATTTTGTTTGTATCCATGTCTTAGCTATTGTAAATACTGCTGCAATACACGATTTTCCATCCCGTGTCTTTTTGATTCTGGCTTTCACAAGTGACAGGCCCAATAGTGGGCCTTCCGGATCATATGGTGACTCAATTTTTACCTTTAAACGCACTGCCATTCTGTTCCTATTATTGGCTGTTACCAGTTTACATCCCACTTAGACCGAGAGGTTACACTATTCTCCACAACTTCTTCAACATCTATTGTTTGTTGACTTTTTGCTGATGGTCATTGTGACTGGTGTTAGGTGATACCTTTGTGTAGATTGGATTTGCATGCGTCTAATAATTCCTGATGTTTTGCATTTCTCAGTGTCCTTTTCATTTTTTTTAAGATTGAGCTAAACTTACAACTTCAAATTGCCTTCTTGAAAAATTTACCGCGTTTGGATTTTTATGGCCATTCCCTACCCCAGGACATTTTTTGAGGGCATGAGTCATTTACAGCCCTGCCGTCCTTGTGAATATTAGTGACCATGAGCAGTAGATTTAAAGCTGCTCTTTGAGGAAACGGCCTTAGGGTGGCAGCATTTCTAAGTTGCCAACTCTGCTTGCTAGGGAAACAGAACCTTGCTGCAAGTTGTGCTTTGAGGTTGCAGATTAGAGTGGAATGTGCCAGGACAAACCCCGATAAGTTTTAGCCTCCTTAATTCTTGTTTGTGTCTTTAAGTTGTAGTTTTTATCAGAGCAAATTTGATTGAAAAATGTCTTTTGTTCTAGGTGTACAGAATCTTGTTCATTTACACATATACATATATCTATGGATCTTTGGGTCCTTTTCCATGTCGGTTATTACAGAGTGTTGAGTAGACCACTCTTGGTATTCCATAGGTCTTTGGGGATTATATTTTTTATATGTATTAGTATATGTGTGTTAACCCCAATATCCTAATTTATCCATTCCTCACACCATTTCTTTGGCTTAACCATAAGTTGTCTTCTCATTCTGAGATTGTCTTTTTCTATGGAAATATGTTCATTTTTATGAATTTTCAGATAACATAAGGGATATCATAGGACATTTGTCTTTCGCATTCTGACTTACTTCACGTTGTGTGATTATCTCTAGGCTCATCTGTGGTGCTGCATATGCCATTCTTTTATTTTTTTCGTGACTGATATTCCATTCTGTCCATATACCACTTCTTCTCTGTCCATTCATCTGTTTATGGACCTTCTTTTGGCTTCCATGTCGTGGCTATTTCAATATTGCTGCAGTGCACATTTGCCTGCCTCTGTCTTTCCGATTCTGGTGGTCTTAGGTTATAGGCCCAAAAGGTGCCCTGCCGCATCATATGGTAGCTCAATTTTTACCTTTTAAAGCAGCTGCATTCAGTTTTCGTTAGTGCTGTTACCAATTACATCCCACCAGCAGCTAGAAGGTACAGAGTTCTCTAAAACCCCTTCAGCATTTCTAGTTTGTAGACTGTTTGCTGATGGTCATTTGACTGGTGTGAGCTGAAACCTTTTTGGAGGTTGGATTTGTATGTGGTTAATAATTCCTTGTACTGAGCTTTAGGCATGTCCATGTTGTTCTTTTCCTTTTTTTTTTAAAGTGTGAGTACAACTTCCCTCTTCATGTTGACTTCTTGAAAGATTTGTCATGTGTTGGATTTTCTTGCCTATTCCCTACCCCAGGGCATTTTTTGAGGGCAGATGCCATTTACAGCCCTGAGTCCTTGTGACTATTAAGCAACCATTAGCACTGGGTTTAAAGCTGCTGTTGTGGGAAACACCCACTAGGCGGCAGCATCATTACGTTCTCAACTCTTGTTATTAGGGCACCAGAGTCTTCCTGGACGTAGTGTTCCGAGGTTGTAAATTAGAGGGGGATGTGCTGGGACAAGCCCCCAGAAGTTTATGTCTCCTTACTTCTGTTTGTTTTTTAATTTAATTTCTATTTCTTATCGGAGAATATTGGATTAGAGTGTTGTGATTGTCTGGCTGTACAGAATCTGCTCAATGATTCATACATATGTCTGTTCATGTTCGGATTCTGTTACCATGTGTCTTATTACAGAATGTTGAGTAGACCTCGCATGGTATTTGGTAGGTGTTTTGTCATTATATATTTTATATGTATTGGTGATTATATAATTCATAGAGTTTATATGTTATATGTTTCTATACATTTAACATACATTAGTATATGTATGTTAGCCCCATAATCCTAATTTATCCATCCTCCCACCTTTCATTTTGGTTAACCATTAGTTTCTTTTATAAGTCTGTGAGTGTCTTTTTCTGTGGAAATATGTCCATTTGTAGCAATCTTAGGATAACAGGTATAAATGATATCATAGGATATTTGTCATTCCCTTTTGACTTACTTAACCTGATATGATTATTTCTAGGCTCATCTGTAGTCCTGAAAACGGCATTTTTCATTTTTTTTCCCGAGGCTACTATTCCATTTAGTCCGTATACCACTTCTTCTCTGTCCATTCATCTGTTTATGGACCTTTTTTTGGCTTCCACGTCTTGGCTATTTCAGTAATGCTGCAGTGCACATTTGCCTGCCTCTGTCTTTCCGATTCTGGTGGTCTTAGGTTACAGGCCCAAAAGGTGCCCTGCCGCGTCATATGGTAGCTCAATTTTTACCTTTTAAAGCAGCTCCATTCAGTTTTCGTTAGTGCTCTTACCACTTTACATCCCACCAGCAGCTACAAGGTACACAGTTCTCTAAAATCCCTTCAGCATTTACAGTTTGTAGACTGTTTGCTGATGGTCATTTGACTGGTGTGAGCTGAAACCTTTTTGGAGGTTGGATTTGCATGTGACTAATAATTCCTTATACTGAGCTTTAGGCATGTGCTTTTTATTCTTTTCCTTTTTTTTTTTAAAGAGTGAGTACAACTTCCCTCTTCATATTGACTTCTTCAAAAACTTGTCAAAGACAACTTGAATTTTCTTGCCTATTCCCTACCCCAGGGCATTTTTTGAGGGCAGGTGTCATTTACAGCCCTGCAGTCCTTGTGACTCTTAAGCAACCATTAGCACTGGGTTTAAAGCTGCTGTTGTGGGAAACAGCCACAAGGCGGCAGCATTATTACGTTCTCACCTCTTGTTACTAGGGCAACAGAGTCTTCCTGGAGGTAGTGTTCCGAGGTTGTAAATTAGAGAGGAGTGTGCTGGGATAAGCCCCCAGAAGTTTATGTCTCCTTACTTATGTTTGTTTTTTAAATTTAATTTCTCTTTCTTATCGGAGTAAATTCGATTAGAGTGTTGTGATTGTCTGGCTGTACAGAATGTGCTCAATGATTCATACATATGTCTGTTCATCTTCGGATCCTGTTACCATGTAATTTTTTACAGAATGTTGAGTAGACCTCCCTTGGTATTTGGCAGGTGTTTCGTGATTATATATTTTATATGTATTGGTGATTATATAATTCATAGAGTTTATATGTTATATGTTTATATACATTTAACATACATTAATATATGTATGTTATCCCCATAGTCCTAATTTATCCATCCTCCCACCTTTCATTTTGGCGAACCATTCGTTCGTTTTATAAGTCTGTGAGTGTCTTTTTCTGTGGAAATATGTTCATTGGTAGAAATCTTAGGATAACATGTATAAATGATATCATAGGATATTTGTTATTCCCTTTTGAATAACTTAACCTAATATGATTATTTCTAGGCTCATCTGTAGTCCTGAAAACGGCACTGTTCATTTTTTTCTGAGGCTACTATTCCATTCGGTACGTATACCACTTCTTCTTTGTCCATTTATCTGATGATGGACATTTTGTTTGTATCCATGTCTTAGCTATTGTAAATACTGCTGCAATACACGATTTTCCATCCCGTGTCTTTTTGATTCTGGCTTTCACAAGTGACAGGCCCAATAGTGGGCCTTCCGGATCATATGGTGACTCAATTTTTACCTTTAAACGCACTGCCATTCTGTTCCTATTATTGGCTGTTACCAGTTTACATCCCACTTAGACCGAGAGGTTACACTATTCTCCACAACTTCTTCAACATCTATTGTTTGTTGACTTTTTGCTGATGGTCATTGTGACTGGTGTTAGGTGATACCTTTGTGTAGATTGGATTTGCATGCGTCTAATAATTCCTGATGTTTTGCATTTCTCAGTGTCCTTTTCATTTTTTTTAAGATTGAGCTAAACTTACAACTTCAAATTGCCTTCTTGAAAAATTTACCGCGTTTGGATTTTTATGGCCATTCCCTACCCCAGGACATTTTTTGAGGGCATGAGTCATTTACAGCCCTGCCGTCCTTGTGAATATTAGTGACCATGAGCAGTAGATTTAAAGCTGCTCTTTGAGGAAACGGCCTTAGGGTGGCAGCATTTCTAAGTTGCCAACTCTGCTTGCTAGGGAAACAGAACCTTGCTGCAAGTTGTGCTTTGAGGTTGCAGATTAGAGTGGAATGTGCCAGGACAAACCCCGATAAGTTTTAGCCTCCTTAATTCTTGTTTGTGTCTTTAAGTTGTAGTTTTTATCAGAGCAAATTTGATTGAAAAATGTCTTTTGTTCTAGGTGTACAGAATCTTGTTCATTTACACATATACATATATCTATTGATCTTTGGGTCCTTTTCCATGTCGGTTATTACAGAGTGTTGAGTAGACCACTCTTGGTATTCCATAGGTCTTTGGGGATTATATTTTTTATATGTATTAGTATATGTGTGTTAACCCCAATATCCTAATTTATCCATTCCTCACACCATTTCTTTGGCTTAACCATAAGTTGTCTTCTCATTCTGAGATTGTCTTTCTCTATGGAAATATGTTCATTTTTATGAATTTTCAGATAACATAAGGGATATCATAGGACATTTGTCTTTCGCATTCTGACTTACTTCACGTTGTGTGATTATCTCTAGGCTCATCTGTGGTGCTGCATATGCCATTCTTTTATTTTTTTCGTGACTGATATTCCATTCTGTCCATATACCACTTCTTCTCTGTCCATTCACCTGTTTATGGACCTTCTTTTGGCTTCCATGTCGTGGCTATTTCAATATTGCTGCAGTGCACATTTGCCTGCCTCTGTCTTTCCGATTCTGGTGGTCTTAGGTTATAGGCCCAAAAGGTGCCCTGCCGCATCATATGGTAGCTCAATTTTTACCTTTTAAAGCAGCTGCATTCAGTTTTCGTTAGTGCTGTTACCAATTACATCCCACTAGCAGCTAGAAGGTACAGAGTTCTCTAAAACCCCTTCAGCATTTCTAGTTTGTAGACTGTTTGCTGATGGTCATTTGACTGGTGTGAGCTGAAACCTTTTTGGAGGTTGGATTTGTATGTGGCTAATAATTCCTTGTACTGAGCTTTAGGCATGTCCATGTTGTTCTTTTCCTTTTTTTTTTAAAGTGTGAGTACAACTTCCCTCTTCATGTTGACTTCTTGAAAGATTTGTCATGTGTTGGATTTTCTTGCCTATTCCCTACCCCAGGGCATTTTTTGAGGGCAGATGCCATTTACAGCCCTGAGTCCTTGTGACTCTTAAGCAACCATTAGCACTGGGTTTAAAGCTGCTGTTGTGGGAAACACCCACTAGGCGGCAGCATCATTACGTTCTCAACTCTTGTTATTAGGGCACCAGAGTCTTCCTGGACGTAGTGTTCCGAGGTTGTAAATTAGAGGGGGATGTGCTGGGACAAGCCCCCAGAAGTTTATGTCTCCTTACTTCTGTTTGTTTTTTAATTTAATTTCTATTTCTTATCGGAGAATATTGGATTAGAGTGTTGTGATTGTCTGGCTGTACAGAATCTGCTCAATGATTCATACATATGTCTGTTCATGTTCGGATTCTGTTACCATGTGTCTTATTACAGAATGTTGAGTAGACCTCGCATGGTATTTGGTAGGTGTTTTGTCATTATATATTTTATATGTATTGGTGATTATATAATTCATAGAGTTTATATGTTATATGTTTCTATACATTTAACATACATTAGTATATGTATGTTAGCCCCATAATCCTAATTTATCCATCCTCCCACCTTTCATTTTGGTTAACCATTAGTTTCTTTTATAAGTCTGTGAGTGTCTTTTTCTGTGGAAATATGTCCATTTGTAGCAATCTTAGGATAACAGGTATAAATGATATCATAGGATATTTGTCATTCCCTTTTGACTTACTTAACCTGATATGATTATTTCTAGGCTCATCTGTAGTCCTGAAAACGGCATTTTTCATTTTTTTTCCCGAGGCTACTATTCCATTTAGTCCGTATACCACTTCTTCTTTGTCCATTCATCTGTTTATGGACCTTTTTTTGGCTTCCACGTCTTGGCTATTTCAGTAATGCTGCAGTGCACATTTGCCTGCCTCTGTCTTTCCGATTCTGGTGGTCTTAGGTTACAGGCCCAAAAGGTGCCCTGCCGCGTCATATGGTAACTCAATTTTTACCTTTTAAAGCAGCTCCATTCAGTTTTCGTTAGTGCTCTTACCACTTTACATCCCACCAGCAGCTACAAGGTACACAGTTCTCTAAAATCCCTTCAGCATTTACAGTTTGTAGACTGTTTGCTGATGGTCATTTGACTGGTGTGAGCTGAAACCTTTTTGGAGGTTGGATTTGCATGTGACTAATAATTCCTTATACTGAGCTTTAGGCATGTGCTTTTTATTCTTTTCCTTTTTTTTTTTTAAAGAGTGAGTACAACTTCCCTCTTCATATTGACTTCTTCAAAAACTTGTCAAAGAAAACTTGAATTTTCTTGCCTATTCCCTACCCCAGGGCATTTTTTGAGGGCAGGTGTCATTTACAGCCCTGCAGTCCTTGTGACTCTTAAGCAACCATTAGCACTGGGTTTAAAGCTGCTGTTGTGGGAAACAGCCACAAGGCGGCAGCATTATTACGTTCTCACCTCTTGTTACTAGGGCAACAGAGTCTTCCTGGAGGTAGTGTTCCGAGGTTGTAAATTAGAGAGGAGTGTGCTGGGATAAGCCCCCAGAAGTTTATGTCTCCTTACTTATGTTTGTTTTTTAAATTTAATTTCTCTTTCTTATCGGAGTAAATTCGATTAGAGTGTTGTGATTGTCTGGCTGTACAGAATGTGCTCAATGATTCATACATATGTCTGTTCATCTTCGGATCCTGTTACCATGTAATTTTTTACAGAATGTTGAGTAGACCTCCCTTGGTATTTGGCAGGTGTTTCGTGATTATATATTTTATATGTATTGGTGATTATATAATTCATAGAGTTTATATGTTATATGTTTATATACATTTAACATACATTAGTATATGTATGTTATCCCCATAGTCCTAATTTATCCATCCTCCCACCTTTCATTTTGGCGAACCATTCGTTCGTTTTATAAGTCTGTGAGTGTCTTTTTCTGTGGAAATATGTTCATTGGTAGAAATCTTAGGATAACATGTATAAATGATATCATAGGATATTTGTTATTCCCTTTTGAATAACTTAACCTAATATGATTATTTCTAGGCTCATCTGTAGTCCTGAAAACGGCACTGTTCATTTTTTTCTGAGGCTACTATTCCATTCGGTACGTATACCACTTCTTCTTTGTCCATTTATCTGATGATGGACATTTTGTTTGTATCCATGTCTTAGCTATTGTAAATACTGCTGCAATACACGATTTTCCATCCCGTGTCTTTTTGATTCTGGCTTTCACAAGTGACAGGCCCAATAGTGGGCCTTCCGGATCATATGGTGACTCAATTTTTACCTTTAAACGCACTGCCATTCTGTTCCTATTATTGGCTGTTACCAGTTTACATCCCACTTAGACCGAGAGGTTACACTATTCTCCACAACTTCTTCAACATCTATTGTTTGTTGACTTTTTGCTGATGGTCATTGTGACTGGTGTTAGGTGATACCTTTGTGTAGATTGGATTTGCATGCGTCTAATAATTCCTGATGTTTTGCATTTCTCAGTGTCCTTTTCATTTTTTTTAAGATTGAGCTAAACTTACAACTTCAAATTGCCTTCTTGAAAAATTTACCGCGTTTGGATTTTTATGGCCATTCCCTACCCCAGGACATTTTTTGAGGGCATGAGTCATTTACAGCCCTGCCGTCCTTGTGAATATTAGTGACCATGAGCAGTAGATTTAAAGCTGCTCTTTGAGGAAACGGCCTTAGGGTGGCAGCATTTCTAAGTTGCCAACTCTGCTTGCTAGGGAAACAGAACCTTGCTGCAAGTTGTGCTTTGAGGTTGCAGATTAGAGTGGAATGTGCCAGGACAAACCCCGATAAGTTTTAGCCTCCTTAATTCTTGTTTGTGTCTTTAAGTTGTAGTTTTTATCAGAGCAAATTTGATTGAAAAATGTCTTTTGTTCTAGGTGTACAGAATCTTGTTCATTTACACATATACATATATCTATTGATCTTTGGGTCCTTTTCCATGTCGGTTATTACAGAGTGTTGAGTAGACCACTCTTGGTATTCCATAGGTCTTTGGGGATTATATTTTTTATATGTATTAGTATATGTGTGTTAACCCCAATATCCTAATTTATCCATTCCTCACACCATTTCTTTGGCTTAACCATAAGTTGTCTTCTCATTCTGAGATTGTCTTTCTCTATGGAAATATGTTCATTTTTATGAATTTTCAGATAACATAAGGGATATCATAGGACATTTGTCTTTCGCATTCTGACTTACTTCACGTTGTGTGATTATCTCTAGGCTCATCTGTGGTGCTGCATATGCCATTCTTTTATTTTTTTCGTGACTGATATTCCATTCTGTCCATATACCACTTCTTCTCTGTCCATTCACCTGTTTATGGACCTTCTTTTGGCTTCCATGTCGTGGCTATTTCAATATTGCTGCAGTGCACATTTGCCTGCCTCTGTCTTTCCGATTCTGGTGGTCTTAGGTTATAGGCCCAAAAGGTGCCCTGCCGCATCATATGGTAGCTCAATTTTTACCTTTTAAAGCAGCTGCATTCAGTTTTCGTTAGTGCTGTTACCAATTACATCCCACTAGCAGCTAGAAGGTACAGAGTTCTCTAAAACCCCTTCAGCATTTCTAGTTTGTAGACTGTTTGCTGATGGTCATTTGACTGGTGTGAGCTGAAACCTTTTTGGAGGTTGGATTTGTATGTGGCTAATAATTCCTTGTACTGAGCTTTAGGCATGTCCATGTTGTTCTTTTCCTTTTTTTTTTAAAGTGTGAGTACAACTTCCCTCTTCATGTTGACTTCTTGAAAGATTTGTCATGTGTTGAATTTTCTTGCCTATTCCCTACCCCAGGGCATTTTTTGAGGGCAGATGCCATTTACAGCCCTGAGTCCTTGTGACTATTAAGCAACCATTAGCACTGGGTTTAAAGCTGCTGTTGTGGGAAACACCCACTAGGCGGCAGCATCATTACGTTCTCAAATCTTGTTATTAGGGCACCAGAGTCTTCCTGGACGTAGTGTTCCGAGGTTGTAAATTAGAGGGGAATGTGCTGGGACAAGCCCCCAGAAGTTTATGTCTCCTTACTTCTGTTTGTTTTTTAATTTAATTTCTATTTCTTATCGGAGAATATTGGATTAGAGTGTTGTGATTGTCTGGCTGTACAGAATCTGCTCAATGATTCATACATATGTCTGTTCATGTTCGGATTCTGTTACCATGTGTCTTATTACAGAATGTTGAGTAGACCTCGCATGGTATTTGGTAGGTGTTTTGTCATTATATATTTTATATGTATTGGTGATTATATAATTCATAGAGTTTATATGTTATATGTTTCTATACATTTAACATACATTAGTATATGTATGTTAGCCCCATAATCCTAATTTATCCATCCTCCCACCTTTCATTTTGGTTAACCATTAGTTTCTTTTATAAGTCTGTGAGTGTCTTTTTCTGTGGAAATATGTCCATTTGTAGCAATCTTAGGATAACAGGTATAAATGATATCATAGGATATTTGTCATTCCCTTTTGACTTACTTAACCTGATATGATTATTTCTAGGCTCATCTGTAGTCCTGAAAACGGCATTTTTCATTTTTTTTCCCGAGGCTACTATTCCATTTAGTCCGTATACCACTTCTTCTCTGTCCATTCATCTGTTTATGGACCTTTTTTTGGCTTCCACGTCTTGGCTATTTCAGTAATGCTGCAGTGCACATTTGCCTGCCTCTGTCTTTCCGATTCTGGTGGTCTTAGGTTACAGGCCCAAAAGGTGCCCTGCCGCGTCATATGGTAGCTCAATTTTTACCTTTTAAAGCAGCTCCATTCAGTTTTCGTTAGTGCTCTTACCACTTTACATCCCACCAGCAGCTACAAGGTACACAGTTCTCTAAAATCCCTTCAGCATTTACAGTTTGTAGACTGTTTGCTGATGGTCATTTGACTGGTGTGAGCTGAAACCTTTTTGGAGGTTGGATTTGCATGTGACTAATAATTCCTTATACTGAGCTTTAGGCATGTGCTTTTTATTCTTTTCCTTTTTTTTTTTAAAGAGTGAGTACAACTTCCCTCTTCATATTGACTTCTTCAAAAACTTGTCAAAGACAACTTGAATTTTCTTGCCTATTCCCTACCCCAGGGCATTTTTTGAGGGCAGGTGTCATTTACAGCCCTGCAGTCCTTGTGACTCTTAAGCAACCATTAGCACTGGGTTTAAAGCTGCTGTTGTGGGAAACAGCCACAAGGCGGCAGCATTATTACGTTCTCACCTCTTGTTACTAGGGCAACAGAGTCTTACTGGAGGTAGTGTTCCGAGGTTGTAAATTAGAGAGGAGTGTGCTGGGATAAGCCCCCAGAAGTTTATGTCTCCTTACTTATGTTTGTTTTTTAAATTTAATTTCTCTTTCTTATCGGAGTAAATTCGATTAGAGTGTTGTGATTGTCTGGCTGTACAGAATGTGCTCAATGATTCATACATATGTCTGTTCATCTTCGGATCCTGTTACCATGTAATTTTTTACAGAATGTTGAGTAGACCTCCCTTGGTATTTGGCAGGTGTTTCGTGATTATATATTTTATATGTATTGGTGATTATATAATTCATAGAGTTTATATGTTATATGTTTATATACATTTAACATACATTAGTATATGTATGTTATCCCCATAGTCCTAATTTATCCATCCTCCCACCTTTCATTTTGGCGAACCATTCGTTCATTTTATAAGTCTGTGAGTGTCTTTTTCTGTGGAAATATGTTCATTGGTAGAAATCTTAGGATAACATGTATAAATGATATCATAGGATATTTGTTATTCCCTTTTGAATAACTTAACCTAATATGATTATTTCTAGGCTCATCTGTAGTCCTGAAAACGGCACTGTTCATTTTTTTCTGAGGCTACTATTCCATTCGGTACGTATACCACTTCTTCTTTGTCCATTTATCTGATGATGGACATTTTGTTTGTATCCATGTCTTAGCTATTGTAAATACTGCTGCAATACACGATTTTCCATCCCGTGTCTTTTTGATTCTGGCTTTCACAAGTGACAGGCCCAATAGTGGGCCTTCCGGATCATATGGCGACTCAATTTTTACCTTTAAACGCACTGCCATTCTGTTCCTATTATTGGCTGTTACCAGTTTACATCCCACTTAGACCGAGAGGTTACACTATTCTCCACAACTTCTTCAACATCTATTGTTTGTTGACTTTTTGCTGATGGTCATTGTGACTGGTGTTAGGTGATACCTTTGTGTAGATTGGATTTGCATGCGTCTAATAATTCCTGATGTTTTGCATTTCTCAGTGTCCTTTTCATTTTTTTTAAGATTGAGCTAAACTTACAACTTCAAATTGCCTTCTTGAAAAATTTACCGCGTTTGGATTTTTATGGCCATTCCCTACCCCAGGACATTTTTTGAGGGCATGAGTCATTTACAGCCCTGCCGTCCTTGTGAATATTAGTGACCATGAGCAGTAGATTTAAAGCTGCTCTTTGAGGAAACGGCCTTAGGGTGGCAGCATTTCTAAGTTGCCAACTCTGCTTGCTAGGGAAACAGAACCTTGCTGCAAGTTGTGCTTTGAGGTTGCAGATTAGAGTGGAATGTGCCAGGACAAACCCCGATAAGTTTTAGCCTCCTTAATTCTTGTTTGTGTCTTTAAGTTGTAGTTTTTATCAGAGCAAATTTGATTGAAAAATGTCTTTTGTTCTAGGTGTACAGAATCTTGTTCATTTACACATATACATATATCTATTGATCTTTGGGTCCTTTTCCATGTCGGTTATTACAGAGTGTTGAGTAGACCACTCTTGGTATTCCATAGGTCTTTGGGGATTATATTTTTTATATGTATTAGTATATGTGTGTTAACCCCAATATCCTAATTTATCCATTCCTCACACCATTTCTTTGGCTTAACCATAAGTTGTCTTCTCATTCTGAGATTGTCTTTCTCTATGGAAATATGTTCATTTTTATGAATTTTCAGATAACATAAGGGATATCATAGGACATTTGTCTTTCGCATTCTGACTTACTTCACGTTGTGTGATTATCTCTAGGCTCATCTGTGGTGCTGCATATGCCATTCTTTTATTTTTTTCGTGACTGATATTCCATTCTGTCCATATACCACTTCTTCTCTGTCCATTCATCTGTTTATGGACCTTCTTTTGGCTTCCATGTCGTGGCTATTTCAATATTGCTGCAGTGCACATTTGCCTGCCTCTGTCTTTCCGATTCTGGTGGTCTTAGGTTATAGGCCCAAAAGGTGCCCTGCCGCATCATATGGTAGCTCAATTTTTACCTTTTAAAGCAGCTGCATTCAGTTTTCGTTAGTGCTGTTACCAATTACATCCCACCAGCAGCTAGAAGGTACACAGTTCTCTAAAACCCCTTCAGCATTTCTAGTTTGTAGACTGTTTGCTGATGGTCATTTGACTGGTGTGAGCTGAAACCTTTTTGGAGGTTGGATTTGTATGTGGCTAATAATTCCTTGTACTGAGCTTTAGGCATGTCCATGTTGTTCTTTTCCTTTTTTTTTTAAAGTGTGAGTACAACTTCCCTCTTCATGTTGACTTCTTGAAAGATTTGTCATGTGTTGAATTTTCTTGCCTATTCCCTACCCCAGGGCATTTTTTGAGGGCAGATGCCATTTACAGCCCTGCAGTCCTTGTGACTCTTAAGCAACCATTAGCACTGGGTTTAAAGCTGCTGTTGTGGGAAACAGCCACAAGGCGGCAGCATTATTACGTTCTCACCTCTTGTTACTAGGGCAACAGAGTCTTCCTGGAGGTAGTGTTCCGAGGTTGTAAATTAGAGAGGAGTGTGCTGGGATAAGCCCCCAGAAGTTTATGTCTCCTTACTTATGTTTGTTTTTTAAATTTAATTTCTCTTTCTTATCGGAGTAAATTCGATTAGAGTGTTGTGATTGTCTGGCTGTACAGAATGTGCTCAATGATTCATACATATGTCTGTTCATCTTCGGATCCTGTTACCATGTAATTTTTTACAGAATGTTGAGTAGACCTCCCTTGGTATTTGGCAGGTGTTTCGTGATTATATATTTTATATGTATTGGTGATTATATAATTCATAGAGTTTATATGTTATATGTTTATATACATTTAACATACATTAGTATATGTATGTTATCCCCATAGTCCTAATTTATCCATCCTCCCACCTTTCATTTTGGCGAACCATTCGTTCGTTTTATAAGTCTGTGAGTGTCTTTTTCTGTGGAAATATGTTCATTGGTAGAAATCTTAGGATAACATGTATAAATGATATCATAGGATATTTGTTATTCCCTTTTGAATAACTTAACCTAATATGATTATTTCTAGGCTCATCTGTAGTCCTGAAAACGGCACTGTTCATTTTTTTCTGAGGCTACTATTCCATTCGGTACGTATACCACTTCTTCTTTGTCCATTTATCTGATGATGGACATTTTGTTTGTATCCATGTCTTAGCTATTGTAAATACTGCTGCAATACACGATTTTCCATCCCGTGTCTTTTTGATTCTGGCTTTCACAAGTGACAGGCCCAATAGTGGGCCTTCCGGATCATATGGTGACTCAATTTTTACCTTTAAACGCACTGCCATTCTGTTCCTATTATTGGCTGTTACCAGTTTACATCCCACTTAGACCGAGAGGTTACACTATTCTCCACAACTTCTTCAACATCTATTGTTTGTTGACTTTTTGCTGATGGTCATTGTGACTGGTGTTAGGTGATACCTTTGTGTAGATTGGATTTGCATGCGTCTAATAATTCCTGATGTTTTGCATTTCTCAGTGTCCTTTTCATTTTTTTTAAGATTGAGCTAAACTTACAACTTCAAATTGCCTTCTTGAAAAATTTACCGCGTTTGGATTTTTATGGCCATTCCCTACCCCAGGACATTTTTTGAGGGCATGAGTCATTTACAGCCCTGCCGTCCTTGTGAATATTAGTGACCATGAGCAGTAGATTTAAAGCTGCTCTTTGAGGAAACGGCCTTAGGGTGGCAGCATTTCTAAGTTGCCAACTCTGCTTGCTAGGGAAACAGAACCTTGCTGCAAGTTGTGCTTTGAGGTTGCAGATTAGAGTGGAATGTGCCAGGACAAACCCCGATAAGTTTTAGCCTCCTTAATTCTTGTTTGTGTCTTTAAGTTGTAGTTTTTATCAGAGCAAATTTGATTGAAAAATGTCTTTTGTTCTAGGTGTACAGAATCTTGTTCATTTACACATATACATATATCTATTGATCTTTGGGTCCTTTTCCATGTCGGTTATTACAGAGTGTTGAGTAGACCACTCTTGGTATTCCATAGGTCTTTGGGGATTATATTTTTTATATGTATTAGTATATGTGTGTTAACCCCAATATCCTAATTTATCCATTCCTCACACCATTTCTTTGGCTTAACCATAAGTTGTCTTCTCATTCTGAGATTGTCTTTCTCTATGGAAATATGTTCATTTTTATGAATTTTCAGATAACATAAGGGATATCATAGGACATTTGTCTTTCGCATTCTGACTTACTTCACGTTGTGTGATTATCTCTAGGCTCATCTGTGGTGCTGCATATGCCATTCTTTTATTTTTTTCGTGACTGATATTCCATTCTGTCCATATACCACTTCTTCTCTGTCCATTCACCTGTTTATGGACCTTCTTTTGGCTTCCATGTCGTGGCTATTTCAATATTGCTGCAGTGCACATTTGCCTGCCTCTGTCTTTCCGATTCTGGTGGTCTTAGGTTATAGGCCCAAAAGGTGCCCTGCCGCATCATATGGTAGCTCAATTTTTACCTTTTAAAGCAGCTGCATTCAGTTTTCGTTAGTGCTGTTACCAATTACATCCCACTAGCAGCTAGAAGGTACAGAGTTCTCTAAAACCCCTTCAGCATTTCTAGTTTGTAGACTGTTTGCTGATGGTCATTTGACTGGTGTGAGCTGAAACCTTTTTGGAGGTTGGATTTGTATGTGGCTAATAATTCCTTGTACTGAGCTTTAGGCATGTCCATGTTGTTCTTTTCCTTTTTTTTTTAAAGTGTGAGTACAACTTCCCTCTTCATGTTGACTTCTTGAAAGATTTGTCATGTGTTGAATTTTCTTGCCTATTCCCTACCCCAGGGCATTTTTTGAGGGCAGATGCCATTTACAGCCCTGAGTCCTTGTGACTATTAAGCAACCATTAGCACTGGGTTTAAAGCTGCTGTTGTGGGAAACACCCACTAGGCGGCAGCATCATTACGTTCTCAAATCTTGTTATTAGGGCACCAGAGTCTTCCTGGACGTAGTGTTCCGAGGTTGTAAATTAGAGGGGAATGTGCTGGGACAAGCCCCCAGAAGTTTATGTCTCCTTACTTCTGTTTGTTTTTTAATTTAATTTCTATTTCTTATCGGAGAATATTGGATTAGAGTGTTGTGATTGTCTGGCTGTACAGAATCTGCTCAATGATTCATACATATGTCTGTTCATGTTCGGATTCTGTTACCATGTGTCTTATTACAGAATGTTGAGTAGACCTCGCATGGTATTTGGTAGGTGTTTTGTCATTATATATTTTATATGTATTGGTGATTATATAATTCATAGAGTTTATATGTTATATGTTTCTATACATTTAACATACATTAGTATATGTATGTTAGCCCCATAATCCTAATTTATCCATCCTCCCACCTTTCATTTTGGTTAACCATTAGTTTCTTTTATAAGTCTGTGAGTGTCTTTTTCTGTGGAAATATGTCCATTTGTAGCAATCTTAGGATAACAGGTATAAATGATATCATAGGATATTTGTCATTCCCTTTTGACTTACTTAACCTGATATGATTATTTCTAGGCTCATCTGTAGTCCTGAAAACGGCATTTTTCATTTTTTTTCCCGAGGCTACTATTCCATTTAGTCCGTATACCACTTCTTCTCTGTCCATTCATCTGTTTATGGACCTTTTTTTGGCTTCCACGTCTTGGCTATTTCAGTAATGCTGCAGTGCACATTTGCCTGCCTCTGTCTTTCCGATTCTGGTGGTCTTAGGTTACAGGCCCAAAAGGTGCCCTGCCGCGTCATATGGTAGCTCAATTTTTACCTTTTAAAGCAGCTCCATTCAGTTTTCGTTAGTGCTCTTACCACTTTACATCCCACCAGCAGCTACAAGGTACACAGTTCTCTAAAATCCCTTCAGCATTTACAGTTTGTAGACTGTTTGCTGATGGTCATTTGACTGGTGTGAGCTGAAACCTTTTTGGAGGTTGGATTTGCATGTGACTAATAATTCCTTATACTGAGCTTTAGGCATGTGCTTTTTATTCTTTTCCTTTTTTTTTTTTAAAGAGTGAGTACAACTTCCCTCTTCATATTGACTTCTTCAAAAACTTGTCAAAGACAACTTGAATTTTCTTGCCTATTCCCTACCCCAGGGCATTTTTTGAGGGCAGGTGTCATTTACAGCCCTGCAGTCCTTGTGACTCTTAAGCAACCATTAGCACTGGGTTTAAAGCTGCTGTTGTGGGAAACAGCCACAAGGCGGCAGCATTATTACGTTCTCACCTCTTGTTACTAGGGCAACAGAGTCTTACTGGAGGTAGTGTTCCGAGGTTGTAAATTAGAGAGGAGTGTGCTGGGATAAGCCCCCAGAAGTTTATGTCTCCTTACTTATGTTTGTTTTTTAAATTTAATTTCTCTTTCTTATCGGAGTAAATTCGATTAGAGTGTTGTGATTGTCTGGCTGTACAGAATGTGCTCAATGATTCATACATATGTCTGTTCATCTTCGGATCCTGTTACCATGTAATTTTTTACAGAATGTTGAGTAGACCTCCCTTGGTATTTGGCAGGTGTTTCGTGATTATATATTTTATATGTATTGGTGATTATATAATTCATAGAGTTTATATGTTATATGTTTATATACATTTAACATACATTAGTATATGTATGTTATCCCCATAGTCCTAATTTATCCATCCTCCCACCTTTCATTTTGGCGAACCATTCGTTCATTTTATAAGTCTGTGAGTGTCTTTTTCTGTGGAAATATGTTCATTGGTAGAAATCTTAGGATAACATGTATAAATGATATCATAGGATATTTGTTATTCCCTTTTGAATAACTTAACCTAATATGATTATTTCTAGGCTCATCTGTAGTCCTGAAAACGGCACTGTTCATTTTTTTCTGAGGCTACTATTCCATTCGGTACGTATACCACTTCTTCTTTGTCCATTTATCTGATGATGGACATTTTGTTTGTATCCATGTCTTAGCTATTGTAAATACTGCTGCAATACACGATTTTCCATCCCGTGTCTTTTTGATTCTGGCTTTCACAAGTGACAGGCCCAATAGTGGGCCTTCCGGATCATATGGTGACTCAATTTTTACCTTTAAACGCACTGCCATTCTGTTCCTATTATTGGCTGTTACCAGTTTACATCCCACTTAGACCGAGAGGTTACACTATTCTCCACAACTTCTTCAACATCTATTGTTTGTTGACTTTTTGCTGATGGTCATTGTGACTGGTGTTAGGTGATACCTTTGTGTAGATTGGATTTGCATGCGTCTAATAATTCCTGATGTTTTGCATTTCTCAGTGTCCTTTTCATTTTTTTTAAGATTGAGCTAAACTTACAACTTCAAATTGCCTTCTTGAAAAATTTACCGCGTTTGGATTTTTATGGCCATTCCCTACCCCAGGACATTTTTTGAGGGCATGAGTCATTTACAGCCCTGCCGTCCTTGTGAATATTAGTGACCATGAGCAGTAGATTTAAAGCTGCTCTTTGAGGAAACGGCCTTAGGGTGGCAGCATTTCTAAGTTGCCAACTCTGCTTGCTAGGGAAACAGAACCTTGCTGCAAGTTGTGCTTTGAGGTTGCAGATTAGAGTGGAATGTGCCAGGACAAACCCCGATAAGTTTTAGCCTCCTTAATTCTTGTTTGTGTCTTTAAGTTGTAGTTTTTATCAGAGCAAATTTGATTGAAAAATGTCTTTTGTTCTAGGTGTACAGAATCTTGTTCATTTACACATATACATATATCTATTGATCTTTGGGTCCTTTTCCATGTCGGTTATTACAGAGTGTTGAGTAGACCACTCTTGGTATTCCATAGGTCTTTGGGGATTATATTTTTTATATGTATTAGTATATGTGTGTTAACCCCAATATCCTAATTTATCCATTCCTCACACCATTTCTTTGGCTTAACCATAAGTTGTCTTCTCATTCTGAGATTGTCTTTCTCTATGGAAATATGTTCATTTTTATGAATTTTCAGATAACATAAGGGATATCATAGGACATTTGTCTTTCGCATTCTGACTTACTTCACGTTGTGTGATTATCTCTAGGCTCATCTGTGGTGCTGCATATGCCATTCTTTTATTTTTTTCGTGACTGATATTCCATTCTGTCCATATACCACTTCTTCTCTGTCCATTCATCTGTTTATGGACCTTCTTTTGGCTTCCATGTCGTGGCTATTTCAATATTGCTGCAGTGCACATTTGCCTGCCTCTGTCTTTCCGATTCTGGTGGTCTTAGGTTATAGGCCCAAAAGGTGCCCTGCCGCATCATATGGTAGCTCAATTTTTACCTTTTAAAGCAGCTGCATTCAGTTTTCGTTAGTGCTGTTACCAATTACATCCCACCAGCAGCTAGAAGGTACACAGTTCTCTAAAACCCCTTCAGCATTTCTAGTTTGTAGACTGTTTGCTGATGGTCATTTGACTGGTGTGAGCTGAAACCTTTTTGGAGGTTGGATTTGTATGTGGCTAATAATTCCTTGTACTGAGCTTTAGGCATGTCCATGTTGTTCTTTTCCTTTTTTTTTTAAAGTGTGAGTACAACTTCCCTCTTCATGTTGACTTCTTGAAAGATTTGTCATGTGTTGAATTTTCTTGCCTATTCCCTACCCCAGGGCATTTTTTGAGGGCAGATGCCATTTACAGCCCTGAGTCCTTGTGACTATTAAGCAACCATTAGCACTGGGTTTAAAGCTGCTGTTGTGGGAAACACCCACTAGGCGGCAGCATCATTACGTTCTCAACTCTTGTTATTAGGGCACCAGAGTCTTCCTGGACGTAGTGTTCCGAGGTTGTAAATTAGAGGGGAATGTGCTGGGACAAGCCCCCAGAAGTTTATGTCTCCTTACTTCTGTTTGTTTTTTAATTTAATTTCTATTTCTTATCGGAGAATATTGGATTAGAGTGTTGTGATTGTCTGGCTGTACAGAATCTGCTCAATGATTCATACATATGTCTGTTCATGTTCGGATTCTGTTACCATGTGTCTTATTACAGAATGTTGAGTAGACCTCGCATGGTATTTGGTAGGTGTTTTGTCATTATATATTTTATATGTATTGGTGATTATATAATTCATAGAGTTTATATGTTATATGTTTCTATACATTTAACATACATTAGTATATGTATGTTAGCCCCATAATCCTAATTTATCCATCCTCCCACCTTTCATTTTGGTTAACCATTAGTTTCTTTTATAAGTCTGTGAGTGTCTTTTTCTGTGGAAATATGTCCATTTGTAGCACAGGTATAAATGATATCATAGGATATTTGTCATTCCCTTTTGACTTACTTAACCTGATATGATTATTTCTAGGCTCATCTGTAGTCCTGAAAACGGCATTTTTCATTTTTTTTCCCGAGGCTACTATTCCATTTAGTCCGTATACCACTTCTTCTTTGTCCATTCATCTGTTTATGGACCTTTTTTTGGCTTCCACGTCTTGGCTATTTCAGTAATGCTGCAGTGCACATTTGCCTGCCTCTGTCTTTCCGATTCTGGTGGTCTTAGGTTACAGGCCCAAAAGGTGCCCTGCCGCGTCATATGGTAACTCAATTTTTACCTTTTAAAGCAGCTCCATTCAGTTTTCGTTAGTGCTCTTACCACTTTACATCCCACCAGCAGCTACAAGGTACACAGTTCTCTAAAATCCCTTCAGCATTTACAGTTTGTAGACTGTTTGCTGATGGTCATTTGACTGGTGTGAGCTGAAACCTTTTTGGAGGTTGGATTTGCATGTGACTAATAATTCCTTATACTGAGCTTTAGGCATGTGCTTTTTATTCTTTTCCTTTTTTTTTTTTAAAGAGTGAGTACAACTTCCCTCTTCATATTGACTTCTTCAAAAACTTGTCAAAGAAAACTTGAATTTTCTTGCCTATTCCCTACCCCAGGGCATTTTTTGAGGGCAGGTGTCATTTACAGCCCTGCAGTCCTTGTGACTCTTAAGCAACCATTAGCACTGGGTTTAAAGCTGCTGTTGTGGGAAACAGCCACAAGGCGGCAGCATTATTACGTTCTCACCTCTTGTTACTAGGGCAACAGAGTCTTCCTGGAGGTAGTGTTCCGAGGTTGTAAATTAGAGAGGAGTGTGCTGGGATAAGCCCCCAGAAGTTTATGTCTCCTTACTTATGTTTGTTTTTTAAATTTAATTTCTCTTTCTTATCGGAGTAAATTCGATTAGAGTGTTGTGATTGTCTGGCTGTACAGAATGTGCTCAATGATTCATACATATGTCTGTTCATCTTCGGATCCTGTTACCATGTAATTTTTTACAGAATGTTGAGTAGACCTCCCTTGGTATTTGGCAGGTGTTTCGTGATTATATATTTTATATGTATTGGTGATTATATAATTCATAGAGTTTATATGTTATATGTTTATATACATTTAACATACATTAGTATATGTATGTTATCCCCATAGTCCTAATTTATCCATCCTCCCACCTTTCATTTTGGCGAACCATTCGTTCGTTTTATAAGTCTGTGAGTGTCTTTTTCTGTGGAAATATGTTCATTGGTAGAAATCTTAGGATAACATGTATAAATGATATCATAGGATATTTGTTATTCCCTTTTGAATAACTTAACCTAATATGATTATTTCTAGGCTCATCTGTAGTCCTGAAAACGGCACTGTTCATTTTTTTCTGAGGCTACTATTCCATTCGGTACGTATACCACTTCTTCTTTGTCCATTTATCTGATGATGGACATTTTGTTTGTATCCATGTCTTAGCTATTGTAAATACTGCTGCAATACACGATTTTCCATCCCGTGTCTTTTTGATTCTGGCTTTCACAAGTGACAGGCCCAATAGTGGGCCTTCCGGATCATATGGTGACTCAATTTTTACCTTTAAACGCACTGCCATTCTGTTCCTATTATTGGCTGTTACCAGTTTACATCCCACTTAGACCGAGAGGTTACACTATTCTCCACAACTTCTTCAACATCTATTGTTTGTTGACTTTTTGCTGATGGTCATTGTGACTGGTGTTAGGTGATACCTTTGTGTAGATTGGATTTGCATGCGTCTAATAATTCCTGATGTTTTGCATTTCTCAGTGTCCTTTTCATTTTTTTTAAGATTGAGCTAAACTTACAACTTCAAATTGCCTTCTTGAAAAATTTACCGCGTTTGGATTTTTATGGCCATTCCCTACCCCAGGACATTTTTTGAGGGCATGAGTCATTTACAGCCCTGCCGTCCTTGTGAATATTAGTGACCATGAGCAGTAGATTTAAAGCTGCTCTTTGAGGAAACGGCCTTAGGGTGGCAGCATTTCTAAGTTGCCAACTCTGCTTGCTAGGGAAACAGAACCTTGCTGCAAGTTGTGCTTTGAGGTTGCAGATTAGAGTGGAATGTGCCAGGACAAACCCCGATAAGTTTTAGCCTCCTTAATTCTTGTTTGTGTCTTTAAGTTGTAGTTTTTATCAGAGCAAATTTGATTGAAAAATGTCTTTTGTTCTAGGTGTACAGAATCTTGTTCATTTACACATATACATATATCTATTGATCTTTGGGTCCTTTTCCATGTCGGTTATTACAGAGTGTTGAGTAGACCACTCTTGGTATTCCATAGGTCTTTGGGGATTATATTTTTTATATGTATTAGTATATGTGTGTTAACCCCAATATCCTAATTTATCCATTCCTCACACCATTTCTTTGGCTTAACCATAAGTTGTCTTCTCATTCTGAGATTGTCTTTCTCTATGGAAATATGTTCATTTTTATGAATTTTCAGATAACATAAGGGATATCATAGGACATTTGTCTTTCGCATTCTGACTTACTTCACGTTGTGTGATTATCTCTAGGCTCATCTGTGGTGCTGCATATGCCATTCTTTTATTTTTTTCGTGACTGATATTCCATTCTGTCCATATACCACTTCTTCTCTGTCCATTCATCTGTTTATGGACCTTCTTTTGGCTTCCATGTCGTGGCTATTTCAATATTGCTGCAGTGCACATTTGCCTGCCTCTGTCTTTCCGATTCTGGTGGTCTTAGGTTATAGGCCCAAAAGGTGCCCTGCCGCATCATATGGTAGCTCAATTTTTACCTTTTAAAGCAGCTGCATTCAGTTTTCGTTAGTGCTGTTACCAATTACATCCCACCAGCAGCTAGAAGGTACACAGTTCTCTAAAACCCCTTCAGCATTTCTAGTTTGTAGACTGTTTGCTGATGGTCATTTGACTGGTGTGAGCTGAAACCTTTTTGGAGGTTGGATTTGTATGTGGCTAATAATTCCTTGTACTGAGCTTTAGGCATGTCCATGTTGTTCTTTTCCTTTTTTTTTTAAAGTGTGAGTACAACTTCCCTCTTCATGTTGACTTCTTGAAAGATTTGTCATGTGTTGAATTTTCTTGCCTATTCCCTACCCCAGGGCATTTTTTGAGGGCAGATGCCATTTACAGCCCTGAGTCCTTGTGACTATTAAGCAACCATTAGCACTGGGTTTAAAGCTGCTGTTGTGGGAAACACCCACTAGGCGGCAGCATCATTACGTTCTCAACTCTTGTTATTAGGGCACCAGAGTCTTCCTGGACGTAGTGTTCCGAGGTTGTAAATTAGAGGGGAATGTGCTGGGACAAGCCCCCAGAAGTTTATGTCTCCTTACTTCTGTTTGTTTTTTAATTTAATTTCTATTTCTTATCGGAGAATATTGGATTAGAGTGTTGTGATTGTCTGGCTGTACAGAATCTGCTCAATGATTCATACATATGTCTGTTCATGTTCGGATTCTGTTACCATGTGTCTTATTACAGAATGTTGAGTAGACCTCGCATGGTATTTGGTAGGTGTTTTGTCATTATATATTTTATATGTATTGGTGATTATATAATTCATAGAGTTTATATGTTATATGTTTCTATACATTTAACATACATTAGTATATGTATGTTAGCCCCATAATCCTAATTTATCCATCCTCCCACCTTTCATTTTGGTTAACCATTAGTTTCTTTTATAAGTCTGTGAGTGTCTTTTTCTGTGGAAATATGTCCATTTGTAGCAATCTTAGGATAACAGGTATAAATGATATCATAGGATATTTGTCATTCCCTTTTGACTTACTTAACCTGATATGATTATTTCTAGGCTCATCTGTAGTCCTGAAAACGGCATTTTTCATTTTTTTTCCCGAGGCTACTATTCCATTTAGTCCGTATACCACTTCTTCTTTGTCCATTCATCTGTTTATGGACCTTTTTTTGGCTTCCACGTCTTGGCTATTTCAGTAATGCTGCAGTGCACATTTGCCTGCCTCTGTCTTTCCGATTCTGGTGGTCTTAGGTTACAGGCCCAAAAGGTGCCCTGCCGCGTCATATGGTAACTCAATTTTTACCTTTTAAAGCAGCTCCATTCAGTTTTCGTTAGTGCTCTTACCACTTTACATCCCACCAGCAGCTACAAGGTACACAGTTCTCTAAAATCCCTTCAGCATTTACAGTTTGTAGACTGTTTGCTGATGGTCATTTGACTGGTGTGAGCTGAAACCTTTTTGGAGGTTGGATTTGCATGTGACTAATAATTCCTTATACTGAGCTTTAGGCATGTGCTTTTTATTCTTTTCCTTTTTTTTTTTTAAAGAGTGAGTACAACTTCCCTCTTCATATTGACTTCTTCAAAAACTTGTCAAAGAAAACTTGAATTTTCTTGCCTATTCCCTACCCCAGGGCATTTTTTGAGGGCAGGTGTCATTTACAGCCCTGCAGTCCTTGTGACTCTTAAGCAACCATTAGCACTGGGTTTAAAGCTGCTGTTGTGGGAAACAGCCACAAGGCGGCAGCATTATTACGTTCTCACCTCTTGTTACTAGGGCAACAGAGTCTTCCTGGAGGTAGTGTTCCGAGGTTGTAAATTAGAGAGGAGTGTGCTGGGATAAGCCCCCAGAAGTTTATGTCTCCTTACTTATGTTTGTTTTTTAAATTTAATTTCTCTTTCTTATCGGAGTAAATTCGATTAGAGTGTTGTGATTGTCTGGCTGTACAGAATGTGCTCAATGATTCATACATATGTCTGTTCATCTTCGGATCCTGTTACCATGTAATTTTTTACAGAATGTTGAGTAGACCTCCCTTGGTATTTGGCAGGTGTTTCGTGATTATATATTTTATATGTATTGGTGATTATATAATTCATAGAGTTTATATGTTATATGTTTATATACATTTAACATACATTAGTATATGTATGTTATCCCCATAGTCCTAATTTATCCATCCTCCCACCTTTCATTTTGGCGAACCATTCGTTCGTTTTATAAGTCTGTGAGTGTCTTTTTCTGTGGAAATATGTTCATTGGTAGAAATCTTAGGATAACATGTATAAATGATATCATAGGATATTTGTTATTCCCTTTTGAATAACTTAACCTAATATGATTATTTCTAGGCTCATCTGTAGTCCTGAAAACGGCACTGTTCATTTTTTTCTGAGGCTACTATTCCATTCGGTACGTATACCACTTCTTCTTTGTCCATTTATCTGATGATGGACATTTTGTTTGTATCCATGTCTTAGCTATTGTAAATACTGCTGCAATACACGATTTTCCATCCCGTGTCTTTTTGATTCTGGCTTTCACAAGTGACAGGCCCAATAGTGGGCCTTCCGGATCATATGGTGACTCAATTTTTACCTTTAAACGCACTGCCATTCTGTTCCTATTATTGGCTGTTACCAGTTTACATCCCACTTAGACCGAGAGGTTACACTATTCTCCACAACTTCTTCAACATCTATTGTTTGTTGACTTTTTGCTGATGGTCATTGTGACTGGTGTTAGGTGATACCTTTGTGTAGATTGGATTTGCATGCGTCTAATAATTCCTGATGTTTTGCATTTCTCAGTGTCCTTTTCATTTTTTTTAAGATTGAGCTAAACTTACAACTTCAAATTGCCTTCTTGAAAAATTTACCGCGTTTGGATTTTTATGGCCATTCCCTACCCCAGGACATTTTTTGAGGGCATGAGTCATTTACAGCCCTGCCGTCCTTGTGAATATTAGTGACCATGAGCAGTAGATTTAAAGCTGCTCTTTGAGGAAACGGCCTTAGGGTGGCAGCATTTCTAAGTTGCCAACTCTGCTTGCTAGGGAAACAGAACCTTGCTGCAAGTTGTGCTTTGAGGTTGCAGATTAGAGTGGAATGTGCCAGGACAAACCCCGATAAGTTTTAGCCTCCTTAATTCTTGTTTGTGTCTTTAAGTTGTAGTTTCTATCAAGCAAATTTGATTGAAAAATGTCTTTTGTTCTAGGTGTACAGAATCTTGTTCATTTACACATATACATATATCTATTGATCTTTGGGTCCTTTTCCATGTCGGTTATTACAGAGTGTTGAGTAGACCACTCTTGGTATTCCATAGGTCTTTGGGGATTATATTTTTTATATGTATTAGTATATGTGTGTTAACCCCAATATCCTAATTTATCCATTCCTCACACCATTTCTTTGGCTTAACCATAAGTTGTCTTCTCATTCTGAGATTGTCTTTCTCTATGGAAATATGTTCATTTTTATGAATTTTCAGATAACATAAGGGATATCATAGGACATTTGTCTTTCGCATTCTGACTTACTTCACGTTGTGTGATTATCTCTAGGCTCATCTGTGGTGCTGCATATGCCATTCTTTTATTTTTTTCGTGACTGATATTCCATTCTGTCCATATACCACTTCTTCTCTGTCCATTCACCTGTTTATGGACCTTCTTTTGGCTTCCATGTCGTGGCTATTTCAATATTGCTGCAGTGCACATTTGCCTGCCTCTGTCTTTCCGATTCTGGTGGTCTTAGGTTATAGGCCCAAAAGGTGCCCTGCCGCATCATATGGTAGCTCAATTTTTACCTTTTAAAGCAGCTGCATTCAGTTTTCGTTAGTGCTGTTACCAATTACATCCCACCAGCAGCTAGAAGGTACACAGTTCTCTAAAACCCCTTCAGCATTTCTAGTTTGTAGACTGTTTGCTGATGGTCATTTGACTGGTGTGAGCTGAAACCTTTTTGGAGGTTGGATTTGTATGTGGCTAATAATTCCTTGTACTGAGCTTTAGGCATGTCCATGTTGTTCTTTTCCTTTTTTTTTTAAAGTGTGAGTACAACTTCCCTCTTCATGTTGACTTCTTGAAAGATTTGTCATGTGTTGAATTTTCTTGCCTATTCCCTACCCCAGGGCATTTTTTGAGGGCAGATGCCATTTACAGCCCTGAGTCCTTGTGACTCTTAAGCAACCATTAGCACTGGGTTTAAAGCTGCTGTTGTGGGAAACACCCACTAGGCGGCAGCATCATTACGTTCTCAACTCTTGTTATTAGGGCACCAGAGTCTTCCTGGACGTAGTGTTCCGAGGTTGTAAATTAGAGGGGAATGTGCTGGGACAAGCCCCCAGAAGTTTATGTCTCCTTACTTCTGTTTGTTTTTTAATTTAATTTCTATTTCTTATCGGAGAATATTGGATTAGAGTGTTGTGATTGTCTGGCTGTACAGAATCTGCTCAATGATTCATACATATGTCTGTTCATGTTCGGATTCTGTTACCATGTGTCTTATTACAGAATGTTGAGTAGACCTCGCATGGTATTTGGTAGGTGTTTTGTCATTATATATTTTATATGTATTGGTGATTATATAATTCATAGAGTTTATATGTTATATGTTTCTATACATTTAACATACATTAGTATATGTATGTTAGCCCCATAATCCTAATTTATCCATCCTCCCACCTTTCATTTTGGTTAACCATTAGTTTCTTTTATAAGTCTGTGAGTGTCTTTTTCTGTGGAAATATGTCCATTTGTAGCAATCTTAGGATAACAGGTATAAATGATATCATAGGATATTTGTCATTCCCTTTTGACTTACTTAACCTGATATGATTATTTCTAGGCTCATCTGTAGTCCTGAAAACGGCATTTTTCATTTTTTTTCCCGAGGCTACTATTCCATTTAGTCCGTATACCACTTCTTCTTTGTCCATTCATCTGTTTATGGACCTTTTTTTGGCTTCCACGTCTTGGCTATTTCAGTAATGCTGCAGTGCACATTTGCCTGCCTCTGTCTTTCCGATTCTGGTGGTCTTAGGTTACAGGCCCAAAAGGTGCCCTGCCGCGTCATATGGTAACTCAATTTTTACCTTTTAAAGCAGCTCCATTCAGTTTTCGTTAGTGCTCTTACCACTTTACATCCCAACAGCAGCTACAAGGTACACAGTTCTCTAAAATCCCTTCAGCATTTACAGTTTGTAGACTGTTTGCTGATGGTCATTTGACTGGTGTGAGCTGAAACCTTTTTGGAGGTTGGATTTGCATGTGACTAATAATTCCTTATACTGAGCTTTAGGCATGTGCTTTTTATTCTTTTCCTTTTTTTTTTTTAAAGAGTGAGTACAACTTCCCTCTTCATATTGACTTCTTCAAAAACTTGTCAAAGAAAACTTGAATTTTCTTGCCTATTCCCTACCCCAGGGCATTTTTTGAGGGCAGGTGTCATTTACAGCCCTGCAGTCCTTGTGACTCTTAAGCAACCATTAGCACTGGGTTTAAAGCTGCTGTTGTGGGAAACAGCCACAAGGCGGCAGCATTATTACGTTCTCACCTCTTGTTACTAGGGCAACAGAGTCTTCCTGGAGGTAGTGTTCCGAGGTTGTAAATTAGAGAGGAGTGTGCTGGGATAAGCCCCCAGAAGTTTATGTCTCCTTACTTATGTTTGTTTTTTAAATTTAATTTCTCTTTCTTATCGGAGTAAATTCGATTAGAGTGTTGTGATTGTCTGGCTGTACAGAATGTGCTCAATGATTCATACATATGTCTGTTCATCTTCGGATCCTGTTACCATGTAATTTTTTACAGAATGTTGAGTAGACCTCCCTTGGTATTTGGCAGGTGTTTCGTGATTATATATTTTATATGTATTGGTGATTATATAATTCATAGAGTTTATATGTTATATGTTTATATACATTTAACATACATTAGTATATGTATGTTATCCCCATAGTCCTAATTTATCCATCCTCCCACCTTTCATTTTGGCGAACCATTCGTTCGTTTTATAAGTCTGTGAGTGTCTTTTTCTGTGGAAATATGTTCATTGGTAGAAATCTTAGGATAACATGTATAAATGATATCATAGGATATTTGTTATTCCCTTTTGAATAACTTAACCTAATATGATTATTTCTAGGCTCATCTGTAGTCCTGAAAACGGCACTGTTCATTTTTTTCTGAGGCTACTATTCCATTCGGTACGTATACCACTTCTTCTTTGTCCATTTATCTGATGATGGACATTTTGTTTGTATCCATGTCTTAGCTATTGTAAATACTGCTGCAATACACGATTTTCCATCCCGTGTCTTTTTGATTCTGGCTTTCACAAGTGACAGGCCCAATAGTGGGCCTTCCGGATCATATGGTGACTCAATTTTTACCTTTAAACGCACTGCCATTCTGTTCCTATTATTGGCTGTTACCAGTTTACATCCCACTTAGACCGAGAGGTTACACTATTCTCCACAACTTCTTCAACATCTATTGTTTGTTGACTTTTTGCTGATGGTCATTGTGACTGGTGTTAGGTGATACCTTTGTGTAGATTGGATTTGCATGCGTCTAATAATTCCTGATGTTTTGCATTTCTCAGTGTCCTTTTCATTTTTTTTAAGATTGAGCTAAACTTACAACTTCAAATTGCCTTCTTGAAAAATTTACCGCGTTTGGATTTTTATGGCCATTCCCTACCCCAGGACATTTTTTGAGGGCATGAGTCATTTACAGCCCTGCCGTCCTTGTGAATATTAGTGACCATGAGCAGTAGATTTAAAGCTGCTCTTTGAGGAAACGGCCTTAGGGTGGCAGCATTTCTAAGTTGCCAACTCTGCTTGCTAGGGAAACAGAGCCTTGCTGCAAGTTGTGCTTTGAGGTTGCAGATTAGAGTGGAATGTGCCAGGACAAACCCCGATAAGTTTTAGCCTCCTTAATTCTTGTTTGTGTCTTTAAGTTGTAGTTTTTATCAGAGCAAATTTGATTGAAAAATGTCTTTTGTTCTAGGTGTACAGAATCTTGTTCATTTACACATATACATATATCTATTGATCTTTGGGTCCTTTTCCATGTCGGTTATTACAGAGTGTTGAGTAGACCACTCTTGGTATTCCATAGGTCTTTGGGGATTATATTTTTTATATGTATTAGTATATGTGTGTTAACCCCAATATCCTAATTTATCCATTCCTCACACCATTTCTTTGGCTTAACCATAAGTTGTCTTCTCATTCTGAGATTGTCTTTCTCTATGGAAATATGTTCATTTTTATGAATTTTCAGATAACATAAGGGATATCATAGGACATTTGTCTTTCGCATTCTGACTTACTTCACGTTGTGTGATTATCTCTAGGCTCATCTGTGGTGCTGCATATGCCATTCTTTTATTTTTTTCGTGACTGATATTCCATTCTGTCCATATACCACTTCTTCTCTGTCCATTCACCTGTTTATGGACCTTCTTTTGGCTTCCATGTCGTGGCTATTTCAATATTGCTGCAGTGCACATTTGCCTGCCTCTGTCTTTCCGATTCTGGTGGTCTTAGGTTATAGGCCCAAAAGGTGCCCTGCCGCATCATATGGTAGCTCAATTTTTACCTTTTAAAGCAGGTGCATTCAGTTTTCGTTAGTGCTGTTACCAATTACATCCCACCAGCAGCTAGAAGGTACACAGTTCTCTAAAACCCCTTCAGCATTTCTAGTTTGTAGACTGTTTGCTGATGGTCATTTGACTGGTGTGAGCTGAAACCTTTTTGGAGGTTGGATTTGTATGTGGCTAATAATTCCTTGTACTGAGCTTTAGGCATGTCCATGTTGTTCTTTTCCTTTTTTTTTTAAAGTGTGAGTACAACTTCCCTCTTCATGTTGACTTCTTGAAAGATTTGTCATGTGTTGAATTTTCTTGCCTATTCCCTACCCCAGGGCATTTTTTGAGGGCAGATGCCATTTACAGCCCTGAGTCCTTGTGACTATTAAGCAACCATTAGCACTGGGTTTAAAGCTGCTGTTGTGGGAAACACCCACTAGGCGGCAGCATCATTACGTTCTCAACTCTTGTTATTAGGGCACCAGAGTCTTCCTGGACGTAGTGTTCCGAGGTTGTAAATTAGAGGGGAATGTGCTGGGACAAGCCCCCAGAAGTTTATGTCTCCTTACTTCTGTTTGTTTTTTAATTTAATTTCTATTTCTTATCGGAGAATATTGGATTAGAGTGTTGTGATTGTCTGGCTGTACAGAATCTGCTCAATGATTCATACATATGTCTGTTCATGTTCGGATTCTGTTACCATGTGTCTTATTACAGAATGTTGAGTAGACCTCGCATGGTATTTGGTAGGTGTTTTGTCATTATATATTTTATATGTATTGGTGATTATATAATTCATAGAGTTTATATGTTATATGTTTCTATACATTTAACATACATTAGTATATGTATGTTAGCCCCATAATCCTAATTTATCCATCCTCCCACCTTTCATTTTGGTTAACCATTAGTTTCTTTTATAAGTCTGTGAGTGTCTTTTTCTGTGGAAATATGTCCATTTGTAGCAATCTTAGGATAACAGGTATAAATGATATCATAGGATATTTGTCATTCCCTTTTGACTTACTTAACCTGATATGATTATTTCTAGGCTCATCTGTAGTCCTGAAAACGGCATTTTTCATTTTTTTTCCCGAGGCTACTATTCCATTTAGTCCGTATACCACTTCTTCTTTGTCCATTCATCTGTTTATGGACCTTTTTTTGGCTTCCACGTCTTGGCTATTTCAGTAATGCTGCAGTGCACATTTGCCTGCCTCTGTCTTTCCGATTCTGGTGGTCTTAGGTTACAGGCCCAAAAGGTGCCCTGCCGCGTCATATGGTAACTCAATTTTTACCTTTTAAAGCAGCTCCATTCAGTTTTCGTTAGTGCTCTTACCACTTTACATCCCACCAGCAGCTACAAGGTACACAGTTCTCTAAAATCCCTTCAGCATTTACAGTTTGTAGACTGTTTGCTGATGGTCATTTGACTGGTGTGAGCTGAAACCTTTTTGGAGGTTGGATTTGCATGTGACTAATAATTCCTTATACTGAGCTTTAGGCATGTGCTTTTTATTCTTTTCCTTTTTTTTTTTTAAAGAGTGAGTACAACTTCCCTCTTCATATTGACTTCTTCAAAAACTTGTCAAAGAAAACTTGAATTTTCTTGCCTATTCCCTACCCCAGGGCATTTTTTGAGGGCAGGTGTCATTTACAGCCCTGCAGTCCTTGTGACTCTTAAGCAACCATTAGCACTGGGTTTAAAGCTGCTGTTGTGGGAAACAGCCACAAGGCGGCAGCATTATTACGTTCTCACCTCTTGTTACTAGGGCAACAGAGTCTTCCTGGAGGTAGTGTTCCGAGGTTGTAAATTAGAGAGGAGTGTGCTGGGATAAGCCCCCAGAAGTTTATGTCTCCTTACTTATGTTTGTTTTTTAAATTTAATTTCTCTTTCTTATCGGAGTAAATTCGATTAGAGTGTTGTGATTGTCTGGCTGTACAGAATGTGCTCAATGATTCATACATATGTCTGTTCATCTTCGGATCCTGTTACCATGTAATTTTTTACAGAATGTTGAGTAGACCTCCCTTGGTATTTGGCAGGTGTTTCGTGATTATATATTTTATATGTATTGGTGATTATATAATTCATAGAGTTTATATGTTATATGTTTATATACATTTAACATACATTAGTATATGTATGTTATCCCCATAGTCCTAATTTATCCATCCTCCCACCTTTCATTTTGGCGAACCATTCGTTCGTTTTATAAGTCTGTGAGTGTCTTTTTCTGTGGAAATATGTTCATTGGTAGAAATCTTAGGATAACATGTATAAATGATATCATAGGATATTTGTTATTCCCTTTTGAATAACTTAACCTAATATGATTATTTCTAGGCTCATCTGTAGTCCTGAAAACGGCACTGTTCATTTTTTTCTGAGGCTACTATTCCATTCGGTACGTATACCACTTCTTCTTTGTCCATTTATCTGATGATGGACATTTTGTTTGTATCCATGTCTTAGCTATTGTAAATACTGCTGCAATACACGATTTTCCATCCCGTGTCTTTTTGATTCTGGCTTTCACAAGTGACAGGCCCAATAGTGGGCCTTCCGGATCATATGGTGACTCAATTTTTACCTTTAAACGCACTGCCATTCTGTTCCTATTATTGGCTGTTACCAGTTTACATCCCACTTAGACCGAGAGGTTACACTATTCTCCACAACTTCTTCAACATCTATTGTTTGTTGACTTTTTGCTGATGGTCATTGTGACTGGTGTTAGGTGATACCTTTGTGTAGATTGGATTTGCATGCGTCTAATAATTCCTGATGTTTTGCATTTCTCAGTGTCCTTTTCATTTTTTTTAAGATTGAGCTAAACTTACAACTTCAAATTGCCTTCTTGAAAAATTTACCGCGTTTGGATTTTTATGGCCATTCCCTACCCCAGGACATTTTTTGAGGGCATGAGTCATTTACAGCCCTGCCGTCCTTGTGAATATTAGTGACCATGAGCAGTAGATTTAAAGCTGCTCTTTGAGGAAACGGCCTTAGGGTGGCAGCATTTCTAAGTTGCCAACTCTGCTTGCTAGGGAAACAGAACCTTGCTGCAAGTTGTGCTTTGAGGTTGCAGATTAGAGTGGAATGTGCCAGGACAAACCCCGATAAGTTTTAGCCTCCTTAATTCTTGTTTGTGTCTTTAAGTTGTAGTTTTTATCAGAGCAAATTTGATTGAAAAATGTCTTTTGTTCTAGGTGTACAGAATCTTGTTCATTTACACATATACATATATCTATGGATCTTTGGGTCCTTTTCCATGTCGGTTATTACAGAGTGTTGAGTAGACCACTCTTGGTATTCCATAGGTCTTTGGGGATTATATTTTTTATATGTATTAGTATATGTGTGTTAACCCCAATATCCTAATTTATCCATTCCTCACACCATTTCTTTGGCTTAACCATAAGTTGTCTTCTCATTCTGAGATTGTCTTTCTCTATGGAAATATGTTCATTTTTATGAATTTTCAGATAACATAAGGGATATCATAGGACATTTGTCTTTCGCATTCTGACTTACTTCACGTTGTGTGATTATCTCTAGGCTCATCTGTGGTGCTGCATATGCCATTCTTTTATTTTTTTCGTGACTGATATTCCATTCTGTCCATATGCCACTTCTTCTCTGTCCATTCATCTGTTTATGGACCTTCTTTTGGCTTCCATGTCGTGGCTATTTCAATATTGCTGCAGTGCACATTTGCCTGCCTCTGTCTTTCCGATTCTGGTGGTCTTAGGTTATAGGCCCAAAAGGTGCCCTGCCGCATCATATGGTAGCTCAATTTTTACCTTTTAAAGCAGCTGCATTCAGTTTTCGTTAGTGCTGTTACCAATTACATCCCACCAGCAGCTAGAAGGTACACAGTTCTCTAAAACCCCTTCAGCATTTCTAGTTTGTAGACTGTTTGCTGATGGTCATTTGACTGGTGTGAGCTGAAACCTTTTTGGAGGTTGGATTTGTATGTGGCTAATAATTCCTTGTACTGAGCTTTAGGCATGTCCATGTTGTTCTTTTCCTTTTTTTTTTAAAGTGTGAGTACAACTTCCCTCTTCATGTTGACTTCTTGAAAGATTTGTCATGTGTTGAATTTTCTTGCCTATTCCCTACCCCAGGGCATTTTTTGAGGGCAGATGCCATTTACAGCCCTGAGTCCTTGTGACTATTAAGCAACCATTAGCACTGGGTTTAAAGCTGCTGTTGTGGGAAACACCCACTAGGCGGCAGCATCATTACGTTCTCAACTCTTGTTATTAGGGCACCAGAGTCTTCCTGGACGTAGTGTTCCGAGGTTGTAAATTAGAGGGGAATGTGCTGGGACAAGCCCCCAGAAGTTTATGTCTCCTTACTTCTGTTTGTTTTTTAATTTAATTTCTATTTCTTATCGGAGAATATTGGATTAGAGTGTTGTGATTGTCTGGCTGTACAGAATCTGCTCAATGATTCATACATATGTCTGTTCATGTTCGGATTCTGTTACCATGTGTCTTATTACAGAATGTTGAGTAGACCTCGCATGGTATTTGGTAGGTGTTTTGTCATTATATATTTTATATGTATTGGTGATTATATAATTCATAGAGTTTATATGTTATATGTTTCTATACATTTAACATACATTAGTATATGTATGTTAGCCCCATAATCCTAATTTATCCATCCTCCCACCTTTCATTTTGGTTAACCATTAGTTTCTTTTATAAGTCTGTGAGTGTCTTTTTCTGTGGAAATATGTCCATTTGTAGCAATCTTAGGATAACAGGTATAAATGATATCATAGGATATTTGTCATTCCCTTTTGACTTACTTAACCTGATATGATTATTTCTAGGCTCATCTGTAGTCCTGAAAACGGCATTTTTCATTTTTTTTCCCGAGGCTACTATTCCATTTAGTCCGTATACCACTTCTTCTTTGTCCATTCATCTGTTTATGGACCTTTTTTTGGCTTCCACGTCTTGGCTATTTCAGTAATGCTGCAGTGCACATTTGCCTGCCTCTGTCTTTCCGATTCTGGTGGTCTTAGGTTACAGGCCCAAAAGGTGCCCTGCCGCGTCATATGGTAGCTCAATTTTTACCTTTTAAAGCAGCTCCATTCAGTTTTCGTTAGTGCTCTTACCACTTTACATCCCACCAGCAGCTACAAGGTACACAGTTCTCTAAAATCCCTTCAGCATTTACAGTTTGTAGACTGTTTGCTGATGGTCATTTGACTGGTGTGAGCTGAAACCTTTTTGGAGGTTGGATTTGCATGTGACTAATAATTCCTTATACTGAGCTTTAGGCATGTGCTTTTTATTCTTTTCCTTTTTTTTTTTTTAAAGAGTGAGTACAACTTCCCTCTTCATATTGACTTCTTCAAAAACTTGTCAAAGAAAACTTGAATTTTCTTGCCTATTCCCTACCCCAGGGCATTTTTTGAGGGCAGGTGTCATTTACAGCCCTGCAGTCCTTGTGACTCTTAAGCAACCATTAGCACTGGGTTTAAAGCTGCTGTTGTGGGAAACAGCCACAAGGCGGCAGCATTATTACGTTCTCACCTCTTGTTACTAGGGCAACAGAGTCTTCCTGGAGGTAGTGTTCCGAGGTTGTAAATTAGAGAGGAGTGTGCTGGGATAAGCCCCCAGAAGTTTATGTCTCCTTACTTATGTTTGTTTTTTAAATTTAATTTCTCTTTCTTATCGGAGTAAATTCGATTAGAGTGTTGTGATTGTCTGGCTGTACAGAATGTGCTCAATGATTCATACATATGTCTGTTCATCTTCGGATCCTGTTACCATGTAATTTTTTACAGAATGTTGAGTAGACCTCCCTTGGTATTTGGCAGGTGTTTCGTGATTATATATTTTATATGTATTGGTGATTATATAATTCATAGAGTTTATATGTTATATGTTTATATACATTTAACATACATTAGTATATGTATGTTATCCCCATAGTCCTAATTTATCCATCCTCCCACCTTTCATTTTGGCGAACCATTCGTTCGTTTTGTAAGTCTGTGAGTGTCTTTTTCTGTGGAAATATGTTCATTGGTAGAAATCTTAGGATAACATGTATAAATGATATCATAGGATATTTGTTATTCCCTTTTGAATAACTTAACCTAATATGATTATTTCTAGGCTCATCTGTAGTCCTGAAAACGGCACTGTTCATTTTTTTCTGAGGCTACTATTCCATTCGGTACGTATACCACTTCTTCTTTGTCCATTTATCTGATGATGGACATTTTGTTTGTATCCATGTCTTAGCTATTGTAAATACTGCTGCAATACACGATTTTCCATCCCGTGTCTTTTTGATTCTGGCTTTCACAAGTGACAGGCCCAATAGTGGGCCTTCCGGATCATATGGTGACTCAATTTTTACCTTTAAACGCACTGCCATTCTGTTCCTATTATTGGCTGTTACCAGTTTACATCCCACTTAGACCGAGAGGTTACACTATTCTCCACAACTTCTTCAACATCTATTGTTTGTTGACTTTTTGCTGATGGTCATTGTGACTGGTGTTAGGTGATACCTTTGTGTAGATTGGATTTGCATGCGTCTAATAATTCCTGATGTTTTGCATTTCTCAGTGTCCTTTTCATTTTTTTTAAGATTGAGCTAAACTTACAACTTCAAATTGCCTTCTTGAAAAATTTACCGCGTTTGGATTTTTATGGCCATTCCCTACCCCAGGACATTTTTTGAGGGCATGAGTCATTTACAGCCCTGCCGTCCTTGTGAATATTAGTGACCATGAGCAGTAGATTTAAAGCTGCTCTTTGAGGAAACGGCCTTAGGGTGGCAGCATTTCTAAGTTGCCAACTCTGCTTGCTAGGGAAACAGAACCTTGCTGCAAGTTGTGCTTTGAGGTTGCAGATTAGAGTGGAATGTGCCAGGACAAACCCCGATAAGTTTTAGCCTCCTTAATTCTTGTTTGTGTCTTTAAGTTGTAGTTTTTATCAGAGCAAATTTGATTGAAAAATGTCTTTTGTTCTAGGTGTACAGAATCTTGTTCATTTACACATATACATATATCTATTGATCTTTGGGTCCTTTTCCATGTCGGTTATTACAGAGTGTTGAGTAGACCACTCTTGGTATTCCATAGGTCTTTGGGGATTATATTTTTTATATGTATTAGTATATGTGTGTTAACCCCAATATCCTAATTTATCCATTCCTCACACCATTTCTTTGGCTTAACCATAAGTTGTCTTCTCATTCTGAGATTGTCTTTCTCTATGGAAATATGTTCATTTTTATGAATTTTCAGATAACATAAGGGATATCATAGGACATTTGTCTTTCGCATTCTGACTTACTTCACGTTGTGTGATTATCTCTAGGCTCATCTGTGGTGCTGCATATGCCATTCTTTTATTTTTTTCGTGACTGATATTCCATTCTGTCCATATACCACTTCTTCTCTGTCCATTCATCTGTTTATGGACCTTCTTTTGGCTTCCATGTCGTGGCTATTTCAATATTGCTGCAGTGCACATTTGCCTGCCTCTGTCTTTCCGATTCTGGTGGTCTTAGGTTATAGGCCCAAAAGGTGCCCTGCCGCATCATATGGTAGCTCAATTTTTACCTTTTAAAGCAGCTGCATTCAGTTTTCGTTAGTGCTGTTACCAATTACATCCCACCAGCAGCTAGAAGGTACACAGTTCTCTAAAACCCCTTCAGCATTTCTAGTTTGTAGACTGTTTGCTGATGGTCATTTGACTGGTGTGAGCTGAAACCTTTTTGGAGGTTGGATTTGTATGTGGCTAATAATTCCTTGTACTGAGCTTTAGGCATGTCCATGTTGTTCTTTTCCTTTTTTTTTTAAAGTGTGAGTACAACTTCCCTCTTCATGTTGACTTCTTGAAAGATTTGTCATGTGTTGAATTTTCTTGCCTATTCCCTACCCCAGGGCATTTTTTGAGGGCAGATGCCATTTACAGCCCTGAGTCCTTGTGACTATTAAGCAACCATTAGCACTGGGTTTAAAGCTGCTGTTGTGGGAAACACCCACTAGGCGGCAGCATCATTACGTTCTCAACTCTTGTTATTAGGGCACCAGAGTCTTCCTGGACGTAGTGTTCCGAGGTTGTAAATTAGAGGGGAATGTGCTGGGACAAGCCCCCAGAAGTTTATGTCTCCTTACTTCTGTTTGTTTTTTAATTTAATTTCTATTTCTTATCGGAGAATATTGGATTAGAGTGTTGTGATTGTCTGGCTGTACAGAATCTGCTCAATGATTCATACATATGTCTGTTCATGTTCGGATTCTGTTACCATGTGTCTTATTACAGAATGTTGAGTAGACCTCGCATGGTATTTGGTAGGTGTTTTGTCATTATATATTTTATATGTATTGGTGATTATATAATTCATAGAGTTTATATGTTATATGTTTCTATACATTTAACATACATTAGTATATGTATGTTAGCCCCATAATCCTAATTTATCCATCCTCCCACCTTTCATTTTGGTTAACCATTAGTTTCTTTTATAAGTCTGTGAGTGTCTTTTTCTGTGGAAATATGTCCATTTGTAGCAATCTTAGGATAACAGGTATAAATGATATCATAGGATATTTGTCATTCCCTTTTGACTTACTTAACCTGATATGATTATTTCTAGGCTCATCTGTAGTCCTGAAAACGGCATTTTTCATTTTTTTTCCCGAGGCTACTATTCCATTTAGTCCGTATACCACTTCTTCTTTGTCCATTCATCTGTTTATGGACCTTTTTTTGGCTTCCACGTCTTGGCTATTTCAGTAATGCTGCAGTGCACATTTGCCTGCCTCTGTCTTTCCGATTCTGGTGGTCTTAGGTTACAGGCCCAAAAGGTGCCCTGCCGCGTCATATGGTAACTCAATTTTTACCTTTTAAAGCAGCTCCATTCAGTTTTCGTTAGTGCTCTTACCACTTTACATCCCACCAGCAGCTACAAGGTACACAGTTCTCTAAAATCCCTTCAGCATTTACAGTTTGTAGACTGTTTGCTGATGGTCATTTGACTGGTGTGAGCTGAAACCTTTTTGGAGGTTGGATTTGCATGTGACTAATAATTCCTTATACTGAGCTTTAGGCATGTGCTTTTTATTCTTTTCCTTTTTTTTTTTTAAAGAGTGAGTACAACTTCCCTCTTCATATTGACTTCTTCAAAAACTTGTCAAAGAAAACTTGAATTTTCTTGCCTATTCCCTACCCCAGGGCATTTTTTGAGGGCAGGTGTCATTTACAGCCCTGCAGTCCTTGTGACTCTTAAGCAACCATTAGCACTGGGTTTAAAGCTGCTGTTGTGGGAAACAGCCACAAGGCGGCAGCATTATTACGTTCTCACCTCTTGTTACTAGGGCAACAGAGTCTTCCTGGAGGTAGTGTTCCGAGGTTGTAAATTAGAGAGGAGTGTGCTGGGATAAGCCCCCAGAAGTTTATGTCTCCTTACTTATGTTTGTTTTTTAAATTTAATTTCTCTTTCTTATCGGAGTAAATTCGATTAGAGTGTTGTGATTGTCTGGCTGTACAGAATGTGCTCAATGATTCATACATATGTCTGTTCATCTTCGGATCCTGTTACCATGTAATTTTTTACAGAATGTTGAGTAGACCTCCCTTGGTATTTGGCAGGTGTTTCGTGATTATATATTTTATATGTATTGGTGATTATATAATTCATAGAGTTTATATGTTATATGTTTATATACATTTAACATACATTAGTATATGTGTGTTATCCCCATAGTCCTAATTTATCCATCCTCCCACCTTTCATTTTGGCGAACCATTCGTTCGTTTTATAAGTCTGTGAGTGTCTTTTTCTGTGGAAATATGTTCATTGGTAGAAATCTTAGGATAACATGTATAAATGATATCATAGGATATTTGTTATTCCCTTTTGAATAACTTAACCTAATATGATTATTTCTAGGCTCATCTGTAGTCCTGAAAACGGCACTGTTCATTTTTTTCTGAGGCTACTATTCCATTCGGTACGTATACCACTTCTTCTTTGTCCATTTATCTGATGATGGACATTTTGTTTGTATCCATGTCTTAGCTATTGTAAATACTGCTGCAATACACGATTTTCCATCCCGTGTCTTTTTGATTCTGGCTTTCACAAGTGACAGGCCCAATAGTGGGCCTTCCGGATCATATGGTGACTCAATTTTTACCTTTAAACGCACTGCCATTCTGTTCCTATTATTGGCTGTTACCAGTTTACATCCCACTTAGACCGAGAGGTTACACTATTCTCCACAACTTCTTCAACATCTATTGTTTGTTGACTTTTTGCTGATGGTCATTGTGACTGGTGTTAGGTGATACCTTTGTGTAGATTGGATTTGCATGCGTCTAATAATTCCTGATGTTTTGCATTTCTCAGTGTCCTTTTCATTTTTTTTAAGATTGAGCTAAACTTACAACTTCAAATTGCCTTCTTGAAAAATTTACCGCGTTTGGATTTTTATGGCCATTCCCTACCCCAGGACATTTTTTGAGGGCATGAGTCATTTACAGCCCTGCCGTCCTTGTGAATATTAGTGACCATGAGCAGTAGATTTAAAGCTGCTCTTTGAGGAAACGGCCTTAGGGTGGCAGCATTTCTAAGTTGCCAACTCTGCTTGCTAGGGAAACAGAACCTTGCTGCAAGTTGTGCTTTGAGGTTGCAGATTAGAGTGGAATGTGCCAGGACAAACCCCGATAAGTTTTAGCCTCCTTAATTCTTGTTTGTGTCTTTAAGTTGTAGTTTCTATCAAGCAAATTTGATTGAAAAATGTCTTTTGTTCTAGGTGTACAGAATCTTGTTCATTTACACATATACATATATCTATTGATCTTTGGGTCCTTTTCCATGTCGGTTATTACAGAGTGTTGAGTAGACCACTCTTGGTATTCCATAGGTCTTTGGGGATTATATTTTTTATATGTATTAGTATATGTGTGTTAACCCCAATATCCTAATTTATCCATTCCTCACACCATTTCTTTGGCTTAACCATAAGTTGTCTTCTCATTCTGAGATTGTCTTTCTCTATGGAAATATGTTCATTTTTATGAATTTTCAGATAACATAAGGGATATCATAGGACATTTGTCTTTCGCATTCTGACTTACTTCACGTTGTGTGATTATCTCTAGGCTCATCTGTGGTGCTGCATATGCCATTCTTTTATTTTTTTCGTGACTGATATTCCATTCTGTCCATATACCACTTCTTCTCTGTCCATTCACCTGTTTATGGACCTTCTTTTGGCTTCCATGTCGTGGCTATTTCAATATTGCTGCAGTGCACATTTGCCTGCCTCTGTCTTTCCGATTCTGGTGGTCTTAGGTTATAGGCCCAAAAGGTGCCCTGCCGCATCATATGGTAGCTCAATTTTTACCTTTTAAAGCAGCTGCATTCAGTTTTCGTTAGTGCTGTTACCAATTACATCCCACCAGCAGCTAGAAGGTACACAGTTCTCTAAAACCCCTTCAGCATTTCTAGTTTGTAGACTGTTTGCTGATGGTCATTTGACTGGTGTGAGCTGAAACCTTTTTGGAGGTTGGATTTGTATGTGGCTAATAATTCCTTGTACTGAGCTTTAGGCATGTCCATGTTGTTCTTTTCCTTTTTTTTTTAAAGTGTGAGTACAACTTCCCTCTTCATGTTGACTTCTTGAAAGATTTGTCATGTGTTGAATTTTCTTGCCTATTCCCTACCCCAGGGCATTTTTTGAGGGCAGATGCCATTTACAGCCCTGAGTCCCTGTGACTCTTAAGCAACCATTAGCACTGGGTTTAAAGCTGCTGTTGTGGGAAACACCCACTAGGCGGCAGCATCATTACGTTCTCAACTCTTGTTATTAGGGCACCAGAGTCTTCCTGGACGTAGTGTTCCGAGGTTGTAAATTAGAGGGGAATGTGCTGGGACAAGCCCCCAGAAGTTTATGTCTCCTTACTTCTGTTTGTTTTTTAATTTAATTTCTATTTCTTATCGGAGAATATTGGATTAGAGTGTTGTGATTGTCTGGCTGTACAGAATCTGCTCAATGATTCATACATATGTCTGTTCATGTTCGGATTCTGTTACCATGTGTCTTATTACAGAATGTTGAGTAGACCTCGCATGGTATTTGGTAGGTGTTTTGTCATTATATATTTTATATGTATTGGTGATTATATAATTCATAGAGTTTATATGTTATATGTTTCTATACATTTAACATACATTAGTATATGTATGTTAGCCCCATAATCCTAATTTATCCATCCTCCCACCTTTCATTTTGGTTAACCATTAGTTTCTTTTATAAGTCTGTGAGTGTCTTTTTCTGTGGAAATATGTCCATTTGTAGCAATCTTAGGATAACAGGTATAAATGATATCATAGGATATTTGTCATTCCCTTTTGACTTACTTAACCTGATATGATTATTTCTAGGCTCATCTGTAGTCCTGAAAACGGCATTTTTCATTTTTTTTCCCGAGGCTACTATTCCATTTAGTCCGTATACCACTTCTTCTTTGTCCATTCATCTGTTTATGGACCTTTTTTTGGCTTCCACGTCTTGGCTATTTCAGTAATGCTGCAGTGCACATTTGCCTGCCTCTGTCTTTCCGATTCTGGTGGTCTTAGGTTACAGGCCCAAAAGGTGCCCTGCCGCGTCATATGGTAACTCAATTTTTACCTTTTAAAGCAGCTCCATTCAGTTTTCGTTAGTGCTCTTACCACTTTACATCCCAACAGCAGCTACAAGGTACACAGTTCTCTAAAATCCCTTCAGCATTTACAGTTTGTAGACTGTTTGCTGATGGTCATTTGACTGGTGTGAGCTGAAACCTTTTTGGAGGTTGGATTTGCATGTGACTAATAATTCCTTATACTGAGCTTTAGGCATGTGCTTTTTATTCTTTTCCTTTTTTTTTTTAAAGAGTGAGTACAACTTCCCTCTTCATATTGACTTCTTCAAAAACTTGTCAAAGAAAACTTGAATTTTCTTGCCTATTCCCTACCCCAGGGCATTTTTTGAGGGCAGGTGTCATTTACAGCCCTGCAGTCCTTGTGACTCTTAAGCAACCATTAGCACTGGGTTTAAAGCTGCTGTTGTGGGAAACAGCCACAAGGCGGCAGCATTATTACGTTCTCACCTCTTGTTACTAGGGCAACAGAGTCTTCCTGGAGGTAGTGTTCCGAGGTTGTAAATTAGAGAGGAGTGTGCTGGGATAAGCCCCCAGAAGTTTATGTCTCCTTACTTATGTTTGTTTTTTAAATTTAATTTCTCTTTCTTATCGGAGTAAATTCGATTAGAGTGTTGTGATTGTCTGGCTGTACAGAATGTGCTCAATGATTCATACATATGTCTGTTCATCTTCGGATCCTGTTACCATGTAATTTTTTACAGAATGTTGAGTAGACCTCCCTTGGTATTTGGCAGGTGTTTCGTGATTATATATTTTATATGTATTGGTGATTATATAATTCATAGAGTTTATATGTTATATGTTTATATACATTTAACATACATTAGTATATGTATGTTATCCCCATAGTCCTAATTTATCCATCCTCCCACCTTTCATTTTGGCGAACCATTCGTTCGTTTTATAAGTCTGTGAGTGTCTTTTTCTGTGGAAATATGTTCATTGGTAGAAATCTTAGGATAACATGTATAAATGATATCATAGGATATTTGTTATTCCCTTTTGAATAACTTAACCTAATATGATTATTTCTAGGCTCATCTGTAGTCCTGAAAACGGCACTGTTCATTTTTTTCTGAGGCTACTATTCCATTCGGTACGTATACCACTTCTTCTTTGTCCATTTATCTGATGATGGACATTTTGTTTGTATCCATGTCTTAGCTATTGTAAATACTGCTGCAATACACGATTTTCCATCCCGTGTCTTTTTGATTCTGGCTTTCACAAGTGACAGGCCCAATAGTGGGCCTTCCGGATCATATGGTGACTCAATTTTTACCTTTAAACGCACTGCCATTCTGTTCCTATTATTGGCTGTTACCAGTTTACATCCCACTTAGACCGAGAGGTTACACTATTCTCCACAACTTCTTCAACATCTATTGTTTGTTGACTTTTTGCTGATGGTCATTGTGACTGGTGTTAGGTGATACCTTTGTGTAGATTGGATTTGCATGCGTCTAATAATTCCTGATGTTTTGCATTTCTCAGTGTCCTTTTCATTTTTTTTAAGATTGAGCTAAACTTACAACTTCAAATTGCCTTCTTGAAAAATTTACCGCGTTTGGATTTTTATGGCCATTCCCTACCCCAGGACATTTTTTGAGGGCATGAGTCATTTACAGCCCTGCCGTCCTTGTGAATATTAGTGACCATGAGCAGTAGATTTAAAGCTGCTCTTTGAGGAAACGGCCTTAGGGTGGCAGCATTTCTAAGTTGCCAACTCTGCTTGCTAGGGAAACAGAGCCTTGCTGCAAGTTGTGCTTTGAGGTTGCAGATTAGAGTGGAATGTGCCAGGACAAACCCCGATAAGTTTTAGCCTCCTTAATTCTTGTTTGTGTCTTTAAGTTGTAGTTTTTATCAGAGCAAATTTGATTGAAAAATGTCTTTTGTTCTAGGTGTACAGAATCTTGTTCATTTACACATATACATATATCTATTGATCTTTGGGTCCTTTTCCATGTCGGTTATTACAGAGTGTTGAGTAGACCACTCTTGGTATTCCATAGGTCTTTGGGGATTATATTTTTTATATGTATTAGTATATGTGTGTTAACCCCAATATCCTAATTTATCCATTCCTCACACCATTTCTTTGGCTTAACCATAAGTTGTCTTCTCATTCTGAGATTGTCTTTCTCTATGGAAATATGTTCATTTTTATGAATTTTCAGATAACATAAGGGATATCATAGGACATTTGTCTTTCGCATTCTGACTTACTTCACGTTGTGTGATTATCTCTAGGCTCATCTGTGGTGCTGCATATGCCATTCTTTTATTTTTTTCGTGACTGATATTCCATTCTGTCCATATACCACTTCTTCTCTGTCCATTCACCTGTTTATGGACCTTCTTTTGGCTTCCATGTCGTGGCTATTTCAATATTGCTGCAGTGCACATTTGCCTGCCTCTGTCTTTCCGATTCTGGTGGTCTTAGGTTATAGGCCCAAAAGGTGCCCTGCCGCATCATATGGTAGCTCAATTTTTACCTTTTAAAGCAGCTGCATTCAGTTTTCGTTAGTGCTGTTACCAATTACATCCCACCAGCAGCTAGAAGGTACACAGTTCTCTAAAACCCCTTCAGCATTTCTAGTTTGTAGACTGTTTGCTGATGGTCATTTGACTGGTGTGAGCTGAAACCTTTTTGGAGGTTGGATTTGTATGTGGCTAATAATTCCTTGTACTGAGCTTTAGGCATGTCCATGTTGTTCTTTTCCTTTTTTTTTTAAAGTGTGAGTACAACTTCCCTCTTCATGTTGACTTCTTGAAAGATTTGTCATGTGTTGAATTTTCTTGCCTATTCCCTACCCCAGGGCATTTTTTGAGGGCAGATGCCATTTACAGCCCTGAGTCCTTGTGACTATTAAGCAACCATTAGCACTGGGTTTAAAGCTGCTGTTGTGGGAAACACCCACTAGGCGGCAGCATCATTACGTTCTCAACTCTTGTTATTAGGGCACCAGAGTCTTCCTGGACGTAGTGTTCCGAGGTTGTAAATTAGAGGGGAATGTGCTGGGACAAGCCCCCAGAAGTTTATGTCTCCTTACTTCTGTTTGTTTTTTAATTTAATTTCTATTTCTTATCGGAGAATATTGGATTAGAGTGTTGTGATTGTCTGGCTGTACAGAATCTGCTCAATGATTCATACATATGTCTGTTCATGTTCGGATTCTGTTACCATGTGTCTTATTACAGAATGTTGAGTAGACCTCGCATGGTATTTGGTAGGTGTTTTGTCATTATATATTTTATATGTATTGGTGATTATATAATTCATAGAGTTTATATGTTATATGTTTCTATACATTTAACATACATTAGTATATGTATGTTAGCCCCATAATCCTAATTTATCCATCCTCCCACCTTTCATTTTGGTTAACCATTAGTTTCTTTTATAAGTCTGTGAGTGTCTTTTTCTGTGGAAATATGTCCATTTGTAGCAATCTTAGGATAACAGGTATAAATGATATCATAGGATATTTGTCATTCCCTTTTGACTTACTTAACCTGATATGATTATTTCTAGGCTCATCTGTAGTCCTGAAAACGGCATTTTTCATTTTTTTTCCCGAGGCTACTATTCCATTTAGTCCGTATACCACTTCTTCTTTGTCCATTCATCTGTTTATGGACCTTTTTTTGGCTTCCACGTCTTGGCTATTTCAGTAATGCTGCAGTGCACATTTGCCTGCCTCTGTCTTTCCGATTCTGGTGGTCTTAGGTTACAGGCCCAAAAGGTGCCCTGCCGCGTCATATGGTAACTCAATTTTTACCTTTTAAAGCAGCTCCATTCAGTTTTCGTTAGTGCTCTTACCACTTTACATCCCACCAGCAGCTACAAGGTACACAGTTCTCTAAAATCCCTTCAGCATTTACAGTTTGTAGACTGTTTGCTGATGGTCATTTGACTGGTGTGAGCTGAAACCTTTTTGGAGGTTGGATTTGCATGTGACTAATAATTCCTTATACTGAGCTTTAGGCATGTGCTTTTTATTCTTTTCCTTTTTTTTTTTTAAAGAGTGAGTACAACTTCCCTCTTCATATTGACTTCTTCAAAAACTTGTCAAAGAAAACTTGAATTTTCTTGCCTATTCCCTACCCCAGGGCATTTTTTGAGGGCAGGTGTCATTTACAGCCCTGCAGTCCTTGTGACTCTTAAGCAACCATTAGCACTGGGTTTAAAGCTGCTGTTGTGGGAAACAGCCACAAGGCGGCAGCATTATTACGTTCTCACCTCTTGTTACTAGGGCAACAGAGTCTTCCTGGAGGTAGTGTTCCGAGGTTGTAAATTAGAGAGGAGTGTGCTGGGATAAGCCCCCAGAAGTTTATGTCTCCTTACTTATGTTTGTTTTTTAAATTTAATTTCTCTTTCTTATCGGAGTAAATTCGATTAGAGTGTTGTGATTGTCTGGCTGTACAGAATGTGCTCAATGATTCATACATATGTCTGTTCATCTTCGGATCCTGTTACCATGTAATTTTTTACAGAATGTTGAGTAGACCTCCCTTGGTATTTGGCAGGTGTTTCGTGATTATATATTTTATATGTATTGGTGATTATATAATTCATAGAGTTTATATGTTATATGTTTATATACATTTAACATACATTAGTATATGTATGTTATCCCCATAGTCCTAATTTATCCATCCTCCCACCTTTCATTTTGGCGAACCATTCGTTCGTTTTATAAGTCTGTGAGTGTCTTTTTCTGTGGAAATATGTTCATTGGTAGAAATCTTAGGATAACATGTATAAATGATATCATAGGATATTTGTTATTCCCTTTTGAATAACTTAACCTAATATGATTATTTCTAGGCTCATCTGTAGTCCTGAAAACGGCACTGTTCATTTTTTTCTGAGGCTACTATTCCATTCGGTACGTATACCACTTCTTCTTTGTCCATTTATCTGATGATGGACATTTTGTTTGTATCCATGTCTTAGCTATTGTAAATACTGCTGCAATACACGATTTTCCATCCCGTGTCTTTTTGATTCTGGCTTTCACAAGTGACAGGCCCAATAGTGGGCCTTCCGGATCATATGGTGACTCAATTTTTACCTTTAAACGCACTGCCATTCTGTTCCTATTATTGGCTGTTACCAGTTTACATCCCACTTAGACCGAGAGGTTACACTATTCTCCACAACTTCTTCAACATCTATTGTTTGTTGACTTTTTGCTGATGGTCATTGTGACTGGTGTTAGGTGATACCTTTGTGTAGATTGGATTTGCATGCGTCTAATAATTCCTGATGTTTTGCATTTCTCAGTGTCCTTTTCATTTTTTTTAAGATTGAGCTAAACTTACAACTTCAAATTGCCTTCTTGAAAAATTTACCGCGTTTGGATTTTTATGGCCATTCCCTACCCCAGGACATTTTTTGAGGGCATGAGTCATTTACAGCCCTGCCGTCCTTGTGAATATTAGTGACCATGAGCAGTAGATTTAAAGCTGCTCTTTGAGGAAACGGCCTTAGGGTGGCAGCATTTCTAAGTTGCCAACTGTGCTTGCTAGGGAAACAGAACCTTGCTGCAAGTTGTGCTTTGAGGTTGCAGATTAGAGTGGAATGTGCCAGGACAAACCCCGATAAGTTTTAGCCTCCTTAATTCTTGTTTGTGTCTTTAAGTTGTAGTTTTTATCAGAGCAAATTTGATTGAAAAATGTCTTTTGTTCTAGGTGTACAGAATCTTGTTCATTTACACATATACATATATCTATGGATCTTTGGGTCCTTTTCCATGTCGGTTATTACAGAGTGTTGAGTAGACCACTCTTGGTATTCCATAGGTCTTTGGGGATTATATTTTTTATATGTATTAGTATATGTGTGTTAACCCCAATATCCTAATTTATCCATTCCTCACACCATTTCTTTGGCTTAACCATAAGTTGTCTTCTCATTCTGAGATTGTCTTTCTCTATGGAAATATGTTCATTTTTATGAATTTTCAGATAACATAAGGGATATCATAGGACATTTGTCTTTCGCATTCTGACTTACTTCACGTTGTGTGATTATCTCTAGGCTCATCTGTGGTGCTGCATATGCCATTCTTTTATTTTTTTCGTGACTGATATTCCATTCTGTCCATATGCCACTTCTTCTCTGTCCATTCATCTGTTTATGGACCTTCTTTTGGCTTCCATGTCGTGGCTATTTCAATATTGCTGCAGTGCACATTTGCCTGCCTCTGTCTTTCCGATTCTGGTGGTCTTAGGTTATAGGCCCAAAAGGTGCCCTGCCGCATCATATGGTAGCTCAATTTTTACCTTTTAAAGCAGCTGCATTCAGTTTTCGTTAGTGCTGTTACCAATTACATCCCACCAGCAGCTAGAAGGTACACAGTTCTCTAAAACCCCTTCAGCATTTCTAGTTTGTAGACTGTTTCCTGATGGTCATTTGACTGGTGTGAGCTGAAACCTTTTTGGAGGTTGGATTTGTATGTGGCTAATAATTCCTTGTACTGAGCTTTAGGCATGTCCATGTTGTTCTTTTCCTTTTTTTTTTAAAGTGTGAGTACAACTTCCCTCTTCATGTTGACTTCTTGAAAGATTTGTCATGTGTTGAATTTTCTTGCCTATTCCCTACCCCAGGGCATTTTTTGAGGGCAGATGCCATTTACAGCCCTGAGTCCTTGTGACTATTAAGCAACCATTAGCACTGGGTTTAAAGCTGCTGTTGTGGGAAACACCCACTAGGCGGCAGCATCATTACGTTCTCAACTCTTGTTATTAGGGCACCAGAGTCTTCCTGGACGTAGTGTTCCGAGGTTGTAAATTAGAGGGGAATGTGCTGGGACAAGCCCCCAGAAGTTTATGTCTCCTTACTTCTGTTTGTTTTTTAATTTAATTTCTATTTCTTATCGGAGAATATTGGATTAGAGTGTTGTGATTGTCTGGCTGTACAGAATCTGCTCAATGATTCATACATATGTCTGTTCATGTTCGGATTCTGTTACCATGTGTCTTATTACAGAATGTTGAGTAGACCTCGCATGGTATTTGGTAGGTGTTTTGTCATTATATATTTTATATGTATTGGTGATTATATAATTCATAGAGTTTATATGTTATATGTTTCTATACATTTAACATACATTAGTATATGTATGTTAGCCCCATAATCCTAATTTATCCATCCTCCCACCTTTCATTTTGGTTAACCATTAGTTTCTTTTATAAGTCTGTGAGTGTCTTTTTCTGTGGAAATATGTCCATTTGTAGCAATCTTAGGATAACAGGTATAAATGATATCATAGGATATTTGTCATTCCCTTTTGACTTACTTAACCTGATATGATTATTTCTAGGCTCATCTGTAGTCCTGAAAACGGCATTTTTCATTTTTTTTCCCGAGGCTACTATTCCATTTAGTCCGTATACCACTTCTTCTTTGTCCATTCATCTGTTTATGGACCTTTTTTTGGCTTCCACGTCTTGGCTATTTCAGTAATGCTGCAGTGCACATTTGCCTGCCTCTGTCTTTCCGATTCTGGTGGTCTTAGGTTACAGGCCCAAAAGGTGCCCTGCCGCGTCATATGGTAGCTCAATTTTTACCTTTTAAAGCAGCTCCATTCAGTTTTCGTTAGTGCTCTTACCACTTTACATCCCACCAGCAGCTACAAGGTACACAGTTCTCTAAAATCCCTTCAGCATTTACAGTTTGTAGACTGTTTGCTGATGGTCATTTGACTGGTGTGAGCTGAAACCTTTTTGGAGGTTGGATTTGCATGTGACTAATAATTCCTTATACTGAGCTTTAGGCATGTGCTTTTTATTCTTTTCCTTTTTTTTTTAAAGACTGAGTACAACTTCCCTCTTCATATTGACTTCTTCAAAAACTTGTCAAAGAAAACTTGAATTTTCTTGCCTATTCCCTACCCCAGGGCATTTTTTGAGGGCAGGTGTCATTTACAGCCCTGCAGTCCTTGTGACTCTTAAGCAACCATTAGCACTGGGTTTAAAGCTGCTGTTGTGGGAAACAGCCACAAGGCGGCAGCATTATTACGTTCTCACCTCTTGTTACTAGGGCAACAGAGTCTTCCTGGAGGTAGTGTTCCGAGGTTGTAAATTAGAGAGGAGTGTGCTGGGATAAGCCCCCAGAAGTTTATGTCTCCTTACTTATGTTTGTTTTTTAAATTTAATTTCTCTTTCTTATCGGAGTAAATTCGATTAGAGTGTTGTGATTGTCTGGCTGTACAGAATGTGCTCAATGATTCATACATATGTCTGTTCATCTTCGGATCCTGTTACCATGTAATTTTTTACAGAATGTTGAGTAGACCTCCCTTGGTATTTGGCAGGTGTTTCGTGATTATATATTTTATATGTATTGGTGATTATATAATTCATAGAGTTTATATGTTATATGTTTATATACATTTAACATACATTAGTATATGTATGTTATCCCCATAGTCCTAATTTATCCATCCTCCCACCTTTCATTTTGGCGAACCATTCGTTCGTTTTGTAAGTCTGTGAGTGTCTTTTTCTGTGGAAATATGTTCATTGGTAGAAATCTTAGGATAACATGTATAAATGATATCATAGGATATTTGTTATTCCCTTTTGAATAACTTAACCTAATATGATTATTTCTAGGCTCATCTGTAGTCCTGAAAACGGCACTGTTCATTTTTTTCTGAGGCTACTATTCCATTCGGTACGTATACCACTTCTTCTTTGTCCATTTATCTGATGATGGACATTTTGTTTGTATCCATGTCTTAGCTATTGTAAATACTGCTGCAATACACGATTTTCCATCCCGTGTCTTTTTGATTCTGGCTTTCACAAGTGACAGGCCCAATAGTGGGCCTTCCGGATCATATGGTGACTCAATTTTTACCTTTAAACGCACTGCCATTCTGTTCCTATTATTGGCTGTTACCAGTTTACATCCCACTTAGACCGAGAGGTTACACTATTCTCCACAACTTCTTCAACATCTATTGTTTGTTGACTTTTTGCTGATGGTCATTGTGACTGGTGTTAGGTGATACCTTTGTGTAGATTGGATTTGCATGCGTCTAATAATTCCTGATGTTTTGCATTTCTCAGTGTCCTTTTCATTTTTTTTAAGATTGAGCTAAACTTACAACTTCAAATTGCCTTCTTGAAAAATTTACCGCGTTTGGATTTTTATGGCCATTCCCTACCCCAGGACATTTTTTGAGGGCATGAGTCATTTACAGCCCTGCCGTCCTTGTGAATATTAGTGACCATGAGCAGTAGATTTAAAGCTGCTCTTTGAGGAAACGGCCTTAGGGTGGCAGCATTTCTAAGTTGCCAACTCTGCTTGCTAGGGAAACAGAACCTTGCTGCAAGTTGTGCTTTGAGGTTGCAGATTAGAGTGGAATGTGCCAGGACAAACCCCGATAAGTTTTAGCCTCCTTAATTCTTGTTTGTGTCTTTAAGTTGTAGTTTTTATCAGAGCAAATTTGATTGAAAAATGTCTTTTGTTCTAGGTGTACAGAATCTTGTTCATTTACACATATACATATATCTATTGATCTTTGGGTCCTTTTCCATGTCGGTTATTACAGAGTGTTGAGTAGACCACTCTTGGTATTCCATAGGTCTTTGGGGATTATATTTTTTATATGTATTAGTATATGTGTGTTAACCCCAATATCCTAATTTATCCATTCCTCACACCATTTCTTTGGCTTAACCATAAGTTGTCTTCTCATTCTGAGATTGTCTTTCTCTATGGAAATATGTTCATTTTTATGAATTTTCAGATAACATAAGGGATATCATAGGACATTTGTCTTTCGCATTCTGACTTACTTCACGTTGTGTGATTATCTCTAGGCTCATCTGTGGTGCTGCATATGCCATTCTTTTATTTTTTTCGTGACTGATATTCCATTCTGTCCATATGCCACTTCTTCTCTGTCCATTCATCTGTTTATGGACCTTCTTTTGGCTTCCATGTCGTGGCTATTTCAATATTGCTGCAGTGCACATTTGCCTGCCTCTGTCTTTCCGATTCTGGTGGTCTTAGGTTATAGGCCCAAAAGGTGCCCTGCCGCATCATATGGTAGCTCAATTTTTACCTTTTAAAGCAGCTCCATTCAGTTTTCGTTAGTGCTGTTACCCATTACATCCCACCATCAGCTAGAAGGTACACAGTTCTCTAAAACCCCTTCAACATTTCTAGTTTGTAGACTGTTTGCTGATGGTCATTTGACTGGTGTGAGCTGAAACCTTTTTGGAGGTTGGATTTGTATGTGGCTAATAATTCCTTGTACTGAGCTTTAGGCATGTCCATGTTGTTCTTTTCCTTTTTTTTTTAAAGTGTGAGTACAACTTCCCTCTTCATGTTGACTTCTTGAAAGATTTGTCATGTGTTGAATTTTCTTGCCTATTCCCTACCCCAGGGCATTTTTTGAGGGCAGATGCCATTTACAGCCCTGAGTCCTTGTGACTATTAAGCAACCATTAGCACTGGGTTTAAAGCTGCTGTTGTGGGAAACACCCACTAGGCGGCAGCATCATTACGTTCTCAACTCTTGTTATTAGGGCACCAGAGTCTTCCTGGACGTAGTGTTCCGAGGTTGTAAATTAGAGGGGAATGTGCTGGGACAAGCCCCCAGAAGTTTATGTCTCCTTACTTCTGTTTGTTTTTTAATTTAATTTCTATTTCTTATCGGAGAATATTGGATTAGAGTGTTGTGATTGTCTGGCTGTACAGAATCTGCTCAATGATTCATACATATGTCTGTTCATGTTCGGATTCTGTTACCATGTGTCTTATTACAGAATGTTGAGTAGACCTCGCATGGTATTTGGTAGGTGTTTTGTCATTATATATTTTATATGTATTGGTGATTATATAATTCATAGAGTTTATATGTTATATGTTTCTATACATTTAACATACATTAGTATATGTATGTTAGCCCCATAATCCTAATTTATCCATCCTCCCACCTTTCATTTTGGTTAACCATTAGTTTCTTTTATAAGTCTGTGAGTGTCTTTTTCTGTGGAAATATGTCCATTTGTAGCAATCTTAGGATAACAGGTATAAATGATATCATAGGATATTTGTCATTCCCTTTTGACTTACTTAACCTGATATGATTATTTCTAGGCTCATCTGTAGTCCTGAAAACGGCATTTTTCATTTTTTTTCCCGAGGCTACTATTCCATTTAGTCCGTATACCACTTCTTCTTTGTCCATTCATCTGTTTATGGACCTTTTTTTGGCTTCCACGTCTTGGCTATTTCAGTAATGCTGCAGTGCACATTTGCCTGCCTCTGTCTTTCCGATTCTGGTGGTCTTAGGTTACAGGCCCAAAAGGTGCCCTGCCGCGTCATATGGTAGCTCAATTTTTACCTTTTAAAGCAGCTCCATTCAGTTTTCGTTAGTGCTCTTACCACTTTACATCCCACCAGCAGCTACAAGGTACACAGTTCTCTAAAATCCCTTCAGCATTTACAGTTTGTAGACTGTTTGCTGATGGTCATTTGACTGGTGTGAGCTGAAACCTTTTTGGAGGTTGGATTTCCATGTGACTAATAATTCCTTATACTGAGCTTTAGGCATGTGCTTTTTATTCTTTTCCTTTTTTTTTTTAAAGAGTGAGTACAACTTCCCTCTTCATATTGACTTCTTCAAAAACTTGTCAAAGAAAACTTGAATTTTCTTGCCTATTCCCTACCCCAGGGCATTTTTTGAGGGCAGGTGTCATTTACAGCCCTGCAGTCCTTGTGACTCTTAAGCAACCATTAGCACTGGGTTTAAAGCTGCTGTTGTGGGAAACAGCCACAAGGCGGCAGCATTATTACGTTCTCACCTCTTGTTACTAGGGCAACAGAGTCTTCCTGGAGGTAGTGTTCCGAGGTTGTAAATTAGAGAGGAGTGTGCTGGGATAAGCCCCCAGAAGTTTATGTCTCCTTACTTATGTTTGTTTTTTAAATTTAATTTCTCTTTCTTATCGGAGTAAATTCGATTAGAGTGTTGTGATTGTCTGGCTGTACAGAATGTGCTCAATGATTCATACATATGTCTGTTCATCTTCAGATCCTGTTACCATGTAATTTTTTACAGAATGTTGAGTAGACCTCCCTCGGTATTTGGTAGGTGTTTTCTCATTATATACTTTATATGTATTGGTGATTATATAATTCATAAAGTTTATATATTATATGTTTATATACATTTAACATACATTAGTATATGTATGTTAGCCCCCTAATCCTAATTTATCCATCCTCCCACCTTTCATTTTGGTTAACCATTAGTTTGTTGTATCAGTGTGTGTTGTCTTTTTTTGTGGAAATGTGTTCATTGGTAGCAGTCTTAGGATAACATGTATAAATGATATCATAGGATATTTGTCATTCCCTTTTGACTTACTTAACCTAATATGTCATTTCTAGGCTCATCTGTATTCCTCAAAATGGCATTGTTCATTTTTTTTACCGAGGTTACTATTCCATTCTGTCCGTATACCACTTTTCCTTTGTCCATTCATTTGTTTTTGGACCGTTTTTTGCTTCCATATCTTGGCTATTTCAATATTGCTGCAGTGCACATTTGCCTGCCTCTGTCTTTCCGATTCTGGTGGTCTTAGGTTATAGGCCCAAAAGGTGCCCTGCCGCATCATATGGTAGCTCAATTTTTACCTTTTAAAGTAGCTCCATTCAGTTTTCGTTAGTGCTGTTACCCATTACATCCCACCAGCAGCTAGATGGTACACAGTTCTCTAAATCCCCTTCAGCATGTATAGTCTGTAGACTTTCTGCTGATGGTCATTTGACTGGTGTGAGCTGAAACCTTTTTGGAGGTTGGCTTTGCATGTGGCTAATAATTCCTTATACTGAGCTTTAGGCGTGTCCATTTTTTTCTTTTCCTTTTTTTTAAAGAGTGAGTACAACTTCCCTCTTCATATTGACTTCTTGAAAATTTGTCATGTGTTGAATTTTCTTGCCTATTCCCTCCACCAGGGCATTTTTTGAGGGCAGGTGTCATTTTCAGCCCTGCAATCCTTGTGACTATTAAGCAACCACTAGCACTGGCTTTAAAGCTGCTGTTGTGGGAAACAGCCACAAGGCGGCAGCATTATTACGTTCTCAACTTTTGGTTTTAGGGCAACAGAGTCTTCCTGGACGTAGTGTTCCGAGGTTGTAAATTAGAGGGGAATGTGCTGGGACAAGCCCCCAAAAGTTTATGTCTCCTTACTTTTGTTTGTTTTTTAAATTTAATTTCTATTTCTTATTGGAGTAAATTTGATTAGAGTGTTGTGATTGTGTGGCTGTACAGAATCTGCTCAATAATTCCTACATATGTCTGTTCATCTTTGGATCCTGTTACCATTTATGTTTTACAGAATGTTGAGTAGACCTCCCTTGGTATTTGGTAGGTGTTTTGTCATTATATATTTTATATGTATTGGTGATTCTATAATTCATATAGTTTATATGTTTTATGTTTATATACATTTAACATACATTAGTATATGTATGTTAGCCCCATAGTCCTAATTTATCCATCCTCCCAACTTTCATTTTGGCTAACCATTCGTTTGTTTTATAAGTCTGTGAGTGTCTTTTTCTGTGGAAATATGTTCATTGGTAGCAATCTTAGGATAACATGTATAAATGATATCATAGGATATTTGTCATTCCCTTTTGACTTACTTAACCTAATATGATTATTTCTAGGCTCATCTGTAGTCCTGAAAACGGCACTGTTCATTTTTTTTTCCTGAGTCTAGTATTCCATTCGGTACGTATACCACTTCTTCTTTGTCCATTTATCTGTTGATGGACATTTTGTTTGCTTCCATGTTTTGGCTGTTGTAAATACTGCTGCAGTACACGATTCTCCATCCCGTGTCTTTTTGATTCTGGCTTTTACAGGTGACAGGACCAATAGTGGGCCTTGCGGATCATATGGTGACTCAATTTTTACCTTTAAACGCACTGCCATTCTGTTCCTATTATTGGCTGTTACCAGTTTACATCCCACTTAGACCGAGAGGTTACACTATTCTCCACAACTTCTTCAACATCTATTGTTTGTTGACTTTTTGCTGATGGTCATTGTGACTGGTGTTAGGTGATACCTTTGTGTAGATTGGATTTGCATGCGTCTAATAATTCCTGATGTTTTGCATTTCTCAGTGTCCTTTTCATTTTTTTTAAGATTGAGCTAAACTTACAACTTCAAATTGCCTTCTTGAAAAATTTACCGCGTTTGGATTTTTATGGCCATTCCCTACCCCAGGACATTTTTTGAGGGCATGAGTCATTTACAGCCCTGCCGTCCTTGTGAATATTAGTGACCATGAGCAGTAGATTTAAAGCTGCTCTTTGAGGAAACGGCCTTAGGGTGGCAGCATTTCTAAGTTGCCAACTCTGCTTGCTAGGGAAACAGAACCTTGCTGCAAGTTGTGCTTTGAGGTTGCAGATTAGAGTGGAATGTGCCAGGACAAACCCCCATAAGTTTTAGCCTCCTTAATTCTTGTTTGTGTCTTTAAGTTGTAGTTTTTATCAGAGCAAATTTGATTGAAAAATGTCTTTTGTTCTAGGTGTACAGAATCTTGTTCATTTACACATATACATATATCTATTGATCTTTGGGTCCTTTTCCATGTCAGTTATTACAGAGTGTTGAGTAGACCACTCTTGGTATTCCATAGGTCTTTGGGGATTATATTTTTTATATGTATTAGTATATGTGTGTTAACCCCAATATCCTAATTTATCCATTCCTCACACCATTTCTTTGGCTTAACCATAAGTTGTCTTCTCATTCTGAGATTGTCTTTCTCTATGGAAATATGTTCATTTTTATGAATTTTCAGATAACATAAGGGATATCATAGGACATTTGTCTTTCGCATTCTGACTTACTTCACGTTGTGTGATTACCTCTAGGCTCATCTGTGGTGCTGCATATGCCATTCTTTTATTTTTTTCGTGACTGATATTCCATTCTGTCCATATACCACTTCTTCTCTGTCCATTCACCTGTTTATGGACCTTCTTTTGGCTTCCATGTCGTGGCTATTTCAATATTGCTGCAGTGCACATTTGCCTGCCTCTGTCTTTCCGATTCTGGTGGTCTTAGGTTATAGGCCCAAAAGGTGCCCTGCCGCATCATATGGTAGCTCAATTTTTACCTTTTAAAGCAGCTCCATTCAGTTTTCGTTAGTGCTGTTACCAATTACATCCCACCAGCAGCTAGAAGGTACACAGTTCTCTAAAACCCCTTCAGCATTTCTAGTTTGTAGACTGTTTGCTGATGGTCATTTGACTGGTGTGAGCTGAAACCTTTTTGGAGGTTGGATTTGTATGTGGCTAATAATTCCTTGTACTGAGCTTTAGGCATGTCCATGTTGTTCTTTTCCTTTTTTTTTTAAAGTGTGAGTACAACTTCCCTCTTCATGTTGACTTCTTGAAAGATTTGTCATGTGTTGAATTTTCTTGCCTATTCCCTACCCCAGGGCATTTTTTGAGGGCAGATGCCATTTACAGCCCTGAGTCCTTGTGACTATTAAGCAACCATTAGCACTGGGTTTAAAGCTGCTGTTGTGGGAAACACCCACTAGGCGGCAGCATCATTACGTTCTCAACTCTTGTTATTAGGGCACCAGAGTCTTCCTGGACGTAGTGTTCCGAGGTTGTAAATTAGAGGGGAATATGCTGGGACAAGCCCCCAAAAGTTTATGTCTCCTTACTTTTGTTTGTTTTTTAAATTTAATTTCTATTTCTTATTGGAGTAAATTTGATTAGAGTGTTGTGATTGTGTGGCTGTACAGAATCTGCGCAATAATTCCTACATATGTCTGTTCATCTTTGGATCCTGTTACCATGTATGTTTTACAGGATGTTGAGTAGACCTCCCTTGGTATTTGGTAGGTGTTTTGTCATTATATATTTTATATGTATTGGTGATTCTATAATTCATATAGTTTATATGTTTTATGTTTATATACATTTAACATACATTAGTATATGTATGTTAGCCCCATAGTCCTAATTTATCCATCCTCCCAACTTTCCTTTTGGCTAACCATTCGTTTGTTTTATAAGTCTGTGAGTGTCTTTTTCTGTGGAAGTATGTTCATTGGTAGCAATCTTAGGATAACATGTATAAATGATATCATAGGATATTTGTCATTCCCTTTTGACTTACTTAACCTAATATGATTATTTCTAGGCTCATCTGTAGTCCTGAAAACGGCACTGTTCATTTTTTTCCTGAGTCTAGTATTCCATTCGGTACGTATACCACTTCTTCTTTGTCCATTTATCTGTTGATGGACATTTTGTTTGCTTCCATGTTGTGGCTGTTGTAAATACTGCTGCAGTACACGATTCTCCATCCCGTGTCTTTTTGATTCTGGCTTTTACAGGTGACAGGACCAATAGTGGGCCTTGCGGATCATATGGTGACTCAATTTTTACCTTTAAACGCGCTGCCATTCTGTTCCTATTATTGGCTGTTACCAGTTTACATCCCACTTAGACCGAGAGGTTACGCTATTCTCCACAACTTCTTCAACATCTATTGTTTGTTGACTTTTTGCTGATGGTCATTCTGACTGGTGTGAGGTGATACCTTTGTGTAGATTGGATTTGCCTGCGTCTAGTAATTCCTGATGTTTTGCCTTTATCAATGTCCTTTTCATGTTTTTTTAAGATTGAGCTAAACTCACAACTTCAAATTGGCTTCTTGAAAAATTTGCCCCGTTTGGAATTTTATGGCCATTCCCTACCCCAGGATATTTTTTGAGGGCATGATTCATTTACAGCCCTGCAGTCCTTGTGAATATTATTGACCATTAGCAGTAGATTTACAGCTGTCGTTTGAGGAAACGGCCTTAGGGTGGCAGCATTTCTACATTGCCAACTCTGCTTGCTAGGGAAACAGAACCTTGCTGCAAGTTGTGCTTTGAGGTTGCAGATTAGAGTGGAATGTGCCAGGACAAACCCCCATAAGTTTTAGCCTCCTTAATTCTTGTTTGTGTCTTCAAGTTGTAGTTTCTATCAAGCAAATTTGATTGAAAAATGTCTTTTGTTCTAGGTGTACAGAACCTTGTTCATTTACACATATACATACATCTATTGATCTTTGGGTCCTTTTCCATGTCAGTTATTACAGAGTGTTGAGTAGACCACACTTGCTATTCCATAGGTCTTTGGGGATTATATATTTTATATGTAGTAGTATATGTGTGTTAACCCCAGTATCCTAATTTATCCATTCCTCACACCTTCTCTTTGGCTTAACCATAAGTTTGTCTTCTCAATCTGAGATTGTCTTTCTCTATGGAAATATGTTCATTTTTATGAATTTTCAGATAACATAAGTGATATCATAGGACATTTGTCTTTTGCATTCGGACTTACTTCACGTTGTGTGATTATCTCTAGGCTCATCTGTGGTGCTGCATATGCCATTCTTTTATTTTTTTCGTGACTGATATTCCATTCTGTCCATATACCACTTCTTCTTTGTCCATTCATCTGTTTATGGACCTTATTTTTGCTTCCATGTCTTGGCTATTTCAATATTGCTGCAGTGCACATTTGCCTGCCTCTGTCTTTCCGATTCTGGTGGTCTTAGGTTATAGGCCCAAAAGGTGCCCTGCCGCATCATATGGTAGCTCAATTTTTACCTTTTAAAGCAGCTCCATTCAGTTTTCATTAGTGCTGTTACCCATTACATCCCACCAGCAGCTAGAAGGTACAGAGTTCTCTAAAACCACTTCAGCATTTCTAGTTTGTAGACTGTTTGCTGATGGTCATTTGACTGGTGTGAGCTGAAATCTTTTTGGAGGTTGGATTTGCATGTGGCTAATAATTCCTTATACTGAGCTTTAGGCATGCCCTTTTTTTTCTTCTCCTTTTTTTTAAAGATTGAGTACAACTTCCCTCTTCATATTGCCGTCTTCAAAAATTTGTCATGTGTTGAATTTCCTTGCCTATTCCCTACCCCAGGGCATTTTTTGTGGGCAGCTGTCATTTACAGCCCTGCAGTCCTTGTGACTATTAAGCAACCATTAGCACTGGGTTTAAAGCTGCTGTTGTGGGAAACAGCCACAAGGCGGCAGCATTATTACATTCTCACCTCTTGTTACTAGGGTAACAAAATCTTCCTGGAAGTAGTGTTCCGAGGTTGTAAATTAGAGGGGAATGTGCTGGGACAAGCCCCCAGAAGTTTATGTCTCCTTAGTAATGTTTGTTTTTTGAAATTTAATTTATATTTCTTATCAGAGTAATTTTGATTAGAGTGTTGTGATTGTCTGGCTGTACAGAATGTGCTCAATCATTCATATATATGTCTGTTCATCTTCGGATCCTGTTACGATGTATGATATTCAGAATGTTGAGTAGACCTCCCTCGGTATTTGGTAGCTGTTTTCTCATTATATACTTTATATGTATTGGTGATTATATAATTCATAGAGTTTATATATTATATGTTTATATACATTTAACAAACCTTAGTATATGTATGTTAGCCCCATAATCCTAATTTATCCATCCTCCCACCTTTCATTTTGGTTAACCATTAGTTTGTTGTATAAGTGTGTGTTGTCTTTTTTTGTGGAAATGTGTTCATTGGTAGCAGTCTTAGGATAACATGTATAAATGATATCATAGGATATTTGTCATTCCCTTTTGACTTACTTAACCTAATATGATCATTTCTAGGCTCATCTGTATTCCTCAAAATGGCATTGTTCATTTTTTTACCGAGGTTACTATTCCATTCTGTCCGTATACCACTTTTCCTTTGTCCATTCATTTGTTTTTGGACCGTTTTTTTGCTTCCATATCTTGGCTATTTCAATATTGCTGCAGTGCCCATTTGCCTGCCTCTGTCTTTCCGATTCTGGTGGTCTTAGGTTATAGGCCCAAAAGGTGCCCTGCCGCATCATATGGTAGCTCAATTTTTACCTTTTAAAGTAGCTCCATTCAGTTTTCGTTAGTGCTGTTACCCATTACATCCCACCAGCAGCTAGATGGTACACAGTTCTCTAAATCCCCTTCAGCATGTATAGTCTGTAGACTTTCTGCTGATGGTCATTTGACTGGTGTGAGCTGAAACCTTTTTGGAGGTTGTCTTTGCATGTGGCTAATAATTCCTTATACTGAGCTTTAGGCGTGTCCATTTTTTTCTTTTCCTTTTTTTTAAAGAGTGAGTACAACTTCCCTCTTCATATTGACTTCTTGAAAAATTTGTCATGTGTTGAATTTTCTTGCCTATTCCCTCCACCAGGGCATTTTTTGAGGGCAGGTGTCATTTTCAGCCCTGCAATCCTTGTGACTATTAAGCAACCACTAGCACTGGCTTTAAAGCTGCTGTTGTGGGAAACAGCCACAAGGCGGCAGCATTATTACGTTCTCAACTTTTGGTTTTAGGGCAACAGAGTCTTCCTGGACGTAGTGTTCCGAGGTTGTAAATTAGAGGGGAATGTGCTGGGACAAGCCCCCAAAAGTTTATGTCTCCTTACTTTTGTTTGTTTTTTAAATTTAATTTCTATTTCTTATTGGAGTAAATTTGATTAGAGTGTTGTGATTGTGTGGCTGTACAGAATCTGCGCAATAATTCCTACATATGTCTGTTCATCTTTGGATCCTGTTACCATGTATGTTTTACAGAATGTTGAGTAGACCTCCCTTGGTATTTGGTAGGTGTTTTGTCATTATATATTTTATATGTATTGGTGATTCTATAATTCATATAGTTTATATGTTTTATGTTTATATACATTTAACATACATTAGTATATGTATGTTAGCCCCATAGTCCTAATTTATCCATCCTCCCAACTTTCCTTTTGGCTAACCATTCGTTTGTTTTATAAGTCTGTGAGTGTCTTTTTCTGTGGAAATATGTTCATTGGTAGCAATCTTAGGATAACATGTATAAATGATATCATAGGATATTTGTCATTCCCTTTTGACTTACTTAACCTAATATGATTATTTCTAGGCTCATCTGTAGTCCTGAAAACGGCACTGTTCATTTTTTTCCTGAGTCTAGTATTCCATTCGGTACGTATACCACTTCTTCTTTGTCCATTTATCTGTTGATGGACATTTTGTTTGCTTCCATGTTTTGGCTGTTGTAAATACTGCTGCAGTACACGATTCTCCATCCCGTGTCTTTTTGATTCTGGCTTTTACAGGTGACAGGACCAATAGTGGGCCTTCCGGATCATATGGTGACTCAATTTTTACCTTTAAACGCGCTGCCATTCTGTTCCTATTATTGGCTGTTACCAGTTTACATCCCACTTAGACCGAGAGGTTACGCTATTCTCCACAACTTCTTCAACATCTATTGTTTGTTGACTTTTTGCTGATGGTCATTCTGACTGGTGTGAGGTGATACCTTTGTGTAGATTGGATTTGCCTGCGTCTAGTAATTCCTGATGTTTTGCCTTTATCAATGTCCTTTTCATGTTTTTTTAAGATTGAGCTAAACTCACAACTTCAAATTGGCTTCTTGAAAAATTTGCCCCGTTTGGAATTTTATGGCCATTCCCTACCCCAGGATATTTTTTGAGGGCATGATTCATTTACAGCCCTGCCGTCCTTGTGAATATTAGTGACCATGAGCAGTAGATTTAAAGCTGCTCTTTGAGGAAACGGCCTTAGGGTGGCAGCATTTCTAAGTTGCCAACTCTGCTTGCTAGGGAAACAGAGCCTTGCTGCAAGTTGTGCTTTGAGGTTGCAGATTAGAGTGGAATGTGCCAGGACAAACCCCGATAAGTTTTAGCCTCCTTAATTCTTGTTTGTGTCTTTAAGTTGTAGTTTTTATCAGAGCAAATTTGATTGAAAAATGTCTTTTGTTCTAGGTGTACAGAATCTTGTTCATTTACACATATACATATATCTATTGATCTTTGGGTCCTTTTCCATGTCGGTTATTACAGAGTGTTGAGTAGACCACTCTTGGTATTCCATAGGTCTTTGGGGATTATATTTTTTATATGTATTAGTATATGTGTGTTAACCCCAATATCCTAATTTATCCATTCCTCACACCATTTCTTTGGCTTAACCATAAGTTGTCTTCTCATTCTGAGATTGTCTTTCTCTATGGAAATATGTTCATTTTTATGAATTTTCAGATAACATAAGGGATATCATAGGACATTTGTCTTTCGCATTCTGACTTACTTCACGTTGTGTGATTATCTCTAGGCTCATCTGTGGTGCTGCATATGCCATTCTTTTATTTTTTTCGTGACTGATATTCCATTCTGTCCATATACCACTTCTTCTCTGTCCATTCACCTGTTTATGGACCTTCTTTTGGCTTCCATGTCGTGGCTATTTCAATATTGCTGCAGTGCACATTTGCCTGCCTCTGTCTTTCCGATTCTGGTGGTCTTAGGTTATAGGCCCAAAAGGTGCCCTGCCGCATCATATGGTAGCTCAATTTTTACCTTTTAAAGCAGCTGCATTCAGTTTTCGTTAGTGCTGTTACCAATTACATCCCACCAGCAGCTAGAAGGTACACAGTTCTCTAAAACCCCTTCAGCATTTCTAGTTTGTAGACTGTTTGCTGATGGTCATTTGACTGGTGTGAGCTGAAACCTTTTTGGAGGTTGGATTTGTATGTGGCTAATAATTCCTTGTACTGAGCTTTAGGCATGTCCATGTTGTTCTTTTCCTTTTTTTTTTAAAGTGTGAGTACAACTTCCCTCTTCATGTTGACTTCTTGAAAGATTTGTCATGTGTTGAATTTTCTTGCCTATTCCCTACCCCAGGGCATTTTTTGAGGGCAGATGCCATTTACAGCCCTGAGTCCTTGTGACTATTAAGCAACCATTAGCACTGGGTTTAAAGCTGCTGTTGTGGGAAACACCCACTAGGCGGCAGCATCATTACGTTCTCAACTCTTGTTATTAGGGCACCAGAGTCTTCCTGGACGTAGTGTTCCGAGGTTGTAAATTAGAGGGGAATGTGCTGGGACAAGCCCCCAGAAGTTTATGTCTCCTTACTTCTGTTTGTTTTTTAATTTAATTTCTATTTCTTATCGGAGAATATTGGATTAGAGTGTTGTGATTGTCTGGCTGTACAGAATCTGCTCAATGATTCATACATATGTCTGTTCATGTTCGGATTCTGTTACCATGTGTCTTATTACAGAATGTTGAGTAGACCTCGCATGGTATTTGGTAGGTGTTTTGTCATTATATATTTTATATGTATTGGTGATTATATAATTCATAGAGTTTATATGTTATATGTTTCTATACATTTAACATACATTAGTATATGTATGTTAGCCCCATAATCCTAATTTATCCATCCTCCCACCTTTCATTTTGGTTAACCATTAGTTTCTTTTATAAGTCTGTGAGTGTCTTTTTCTGTGGAAATATGTCCATTTGTAGCAATCTTAGGATAACAGGTATAAATGATATCATAGGATATTTGTCATTCCCTTTTGACTTACTTAACCTGATATGATTATTTCTAGGCTCATCTGTAGTCCTGAAAACGGCATTTTTCATTTTTTTTCCCGAGGCTACTATTCCATTTAGTCCGTATACCACTTCTTCTTTGTCCATTCATCTGTTTATGGACCTTTTTTTGGCTTCCACGTCTTGGCTATTTCAGTAATGCTGCAGTGCACATTTGCCTGCCTCTGTCTTTCCGATTCTGGTGGTCTTAGGTTACAGGCCCAAAAGGTGCCCTGCCGCGTCATATGGTAACTCAATTTTTACCTTTTAAAGCAGCTCCATTCAGTTTTCGTTAGTGCTCTTACCACTTTACATCCCACCAGCAGCTACAAGGTACACAGTTCTCTAAAATCCCTTCAGCATTTACAGTTTGTAGACTGTTTGCTGATGGTCATTTGACTGGTGTGAGCTGAAACCTTTTTGGAGGTTGGATTTGCATGTGACTAATAATTCCTTATACTGAGCTTTAGGCATGTGCTTTTTATTCTTTTCCTTTTTTTTTTTTAAAGAGTGAGTACAACTTCCCTCTTCATATTGACTTCTTCAAAAACTTGTCAAAGAAAACTTGAATTTTCTTGCCTATTCCCTACCCCAGGGCATTTTTTGAGGGCAGGTGTCATTTACAGCCCTGCAGTCCTTGTGACTCTTAAGCAACCATTAGCACTGGGTTTAAAGCTGCTGTTGTGGGAAACAGCCACAAGGCGGCAGCATTATTACGTTCTCACCTCTTGTTACTAGGGCAACAGAGTCTTCCTGGAGGTAGTGTTCCGAGGTTGTAAATTAGAGAGGAGTGTGCTGGGATAAGCCCCCAGAAGTTTATGTCTCCTTACTTATGTTTGTTTTTTAAATTTAATTTCTCTTTCTTATCGGAGTAAATTCGATTAGAGTGTTGTGATTGTCTGGCTGTACAGAATGTGCTCAATGATTCATACATATGTCTGTTCATCTTCGGATCCTGTTACCATGTAATTTTTTACAGAATGTTGAGTAGACCTCCCTTGGTATTTGGCAGGTGTTTCGTGATTATATATTTTATATGTATTGGTGATTATATAATTCATAGAGTTTATATGTTATATGTTTATATACATTTAACATACATTAGTATATGTATGTTATCCCCATAGTCCTAATTTATCCATCCTCCCACCTTTCATTTTGGCGAACCATTCGTTCGTTTTATAAGTCTGTGAGTGTCTTTTTCTGTGGAAATATGTTCATTGGTAGAAATCTTAGGATAACATGTATAAATGATATCATAGGATATTTGTTATTCCCTTTTGAATAACTTAACCTAATATGATTATTTCTAGGCTCATCTGTAGTCCTGAAAACGGCACTGTTCATTTTTTTCTGAGGCTACTATTCCATTCGGTACGTATACCACTTCTTCTTTGTCCATTTATCTGATGATGGACATTTTGTTTGTATCCATGTCTTAGCTATTGTAAATACTGCTGCAATACACGATTTTCCATCCCGTGTCTTTTTGATTCTGGCTTTCACAAGTGACAGGCCCAATAGTGGGCCTTCCGGATCATATGGTGACTCAATTTTTACCTTTAAACGCACTGCCATTCTGTTCCTATTATTGGCTGTTACCAGTTTACATCCCACTTAGACCGAGAGGTTACACTATTCTCCACAACTTCTTCAACATCTATTGTTTGTTGACTTTTTGCTGATGGTCATTGTGACTGGTGTTAGGTGATACCTTTGTGTAGATTGGATTTGCATGCGTCTAATAATTCCTGATGTTTTGCATTTCTCAGTGTCCTTTTCATTTTTTTTAAGATTGAGCTAAACTTACAACTTCAAATTGCCTTCTTGAAAAATTTACCGCGTTTGGATTTTTATGGCCATTCCCTACCCCAGGACATTTTTTGAGGGCATGAGTCATTTACAGCCCTGCCGTCCTTGTGAATATTAGTGACCATGAGCAGTAGATTTAAAGCTGCTCTTTGAGGAAACGGCCTTAGGGTGGCAGCATTTCTAAGTTGCCAACTCTGCTTGCTAGGGAAACAGAGCCTTGCTGCAAGTTGTGCTTTGAGGTTGCAGATTAGAGTGGAATGTGCCAGGACAAACCCCGATAAGTTTTAGCCTCCTTAATTCTTGTTTGTGTCTTTAAGTTGTAGTTTTTATCAGAGCAAATTTGATTGAAAAATGTCTTTTGTTCTAGGTGTACAGAATCTTGTTCATTTACACATATACATATATCTATTGATCTTTGGGTCCTTTTCCATGTCGGTTATTACAGAGTGTTGAGTAGACCACTCTTGGTATTCCATAGGTCTTTGGGGATTATATTTTTTATATGTATTAGTATATGTGTGTTAACCCCAATATCCTAATTTATCCATTCCTCACACCATTTCTTTGGCTTAACCATAAGTTGTCTTCTCATTCTGAGATTGTCTTTCTCTATGGAAATATGTTCATTTTTATGAATTTTCAGATAACATAAGGGATATCATAGGACATTTGTCTTTCGCATTCTGACTTACTTCACGTTGTGTGATTATCTCTAGGCTCATCTGTGGTGCTGCATATGCCATTCTTTTATTTTTTTCGTGACTGATATTCCATTCTGTCCATATACCACTTCTTCTCTGTCCATTCATCTGTTTATGGACCTTCTTTTGGCTTCCATGTCGTGGCTATTTCAATATTGCTGCAGTGCACATTTGCCTGCCTCTGTCTTTCCGATTCTGGTGGTCTTAGGTTATAGGCCCAAAAGGTGCCCTGCCGCATCATATGGTAGCTCAATTTTTACCTTTTAAAGCAGCTGCATTCAGTTTTCGTTAGTGCTGTTACCAATTACATCCCACCAGCAGCTAGAAGGTACACAGTTCTCTAAAACCCCTTCAGCATTTCTAGTTTGTAGACTGTTTGCTGATGGTCATTTGACTGGTGTGAGCTGAAACCTTTTTGGAGGTTGGATTTGTATGTGGCTAATAATTCCTTGTACTGAGCTTTAGGCATGTCCATGTTGTTCTTTTCCTTTTTTTTTTAAAGTGTGAGTACAACTTCCCTCTTCATGTTGACTTCTTGAAAGATTTGTCATGTGTTGAATTTTCTTGCCTATTCCCTACCCCAGGGCATTTTTTGAGGGCAGATGCCATTTACAGCCCTGAGTCCTTGTGACTATTAAGCAACCATTAGCACTGGGTTTAAAGCTGCTGTTGTGGGAAACACCCACTAGGCGGCAGCATCATTACGTTCTCAACTCTTGTTATTAGGGCACCAGAGTCTTCCTGGACGTAGTGTTCCGAGGTTGTAAATTAGAGGGGAATGTGCTGGGACAAGCCCCCAGAAGTTTATGTCTCCTTACTTCTGTTTGTTTTTTAATTTAATTTCTATTTCTTATCGGAGAATATTGGATTAGAGTGTTGTGATTGTCTGGCTGTACAGAATCTGCTCAATGATTCATACATATGTCTGTTCATGTTCGGATTCTGTTACCATGTGTCTTATTACAGAATGTTGAGTAGACCTCGCATGGTATTTGGTAGGTGTTTTGTCATTATATATTTTATATGTATTGGTGATTATATAATTCATAGAGTTTATATGTTATATGTTTCTATACATTTAACATACATTAGTATATGTATGTTAGCCCCATAATCCTAATTTATCCATCCTCCCACCTTTCATTTTGGTTAACCATTAGTTTCTTTTATAAGTCTGTGAGTGTCTTTTTCTGTGGAAATATGTCCATTTGTAGCAATCTTAGGATAACAGGTATAAATGATATCATAGGATATTTGTCATTCCCTTTTGACTTACTTAACCTGATATGATTATTTCTAGGCTCATCTGTAGTCCTGAAAACGGCATTTTTCATTTTTTTTCCCGAGGCTACTATTCCATTTAGTCCGTATACCACTTCTTCTTTGTCCATTCATCTGTTTATGGACCTTTTTTTGGCTTCCACGTCTTGGCTATTTCAGTAATGCTGCAGTGCACATTTGCCTGCCTCTGTCTTTCCGATTCTGGTGGTCTTAGGTTACAGGCCCAAAAGGTGCCCTGCCGCGTCATATGGTAACTCAATTTTTACCTTTTAAAGCAGCTCCATTCAGTTTTCGTTAGTGCTCTTACCACTTTACATCCCACCAGCAGCTACAAGGTACACAGTTCTCTAAAATCCCTTCAGCATTTACAGTTTGTAGACTGTTTGCTGATGGTCATTTGACTGGTGTGAGCTGAAACCTTTTTGGAGGTTGGATTTGCATGTGACTAATAATTCCTTATACTGAGCTTTAGGCATGTGCTTTTTATTCTTTTCCTTTTTTTTTTTTAAAGAGTGAGTACAACTTCCCTCTTCATATTGACTTCTTCAAAAACTTGTCAAAGAAAACTTGAATTTTCTTGCCTATTCCCTACCCCAGGGCATTTTTTGAGGGCAGGTGTCATTTACAGCCCTGCAGTCCTTGTGACTCTTAAGCAACCATTAGCACTGGGTTTAAAGCTGCTGTTGTGGGAAACAGCCACAAGGCGGCAGCATTATTACGTTCTCACTTCTTGTTACTAGGGCAACAGAGTCTTCCTGGAGGTAGTGTTCCGAGGTTGTAAATTAGAGAGGAGTGTGCTGGGATAAGCCCCCAGAAGTTTATGTCTCCTTACTTATGTTTGTTTTTTAAATTTAATTTCTCTTTCTTATCGGAGTAAATTCGATTAGAGTGTTGTGATTGTCTGGCTGTACAGAATGTGCTCAATGATTCATACATATGTCTGTTCATCTTCGGATCCTGTTACCATGTAATTTTTTACAGAATGTTGAGTAGACCTCCCTTGGTATTTGGCAGGTGTTTCGTGATTATATATTTTATACGTATTGGTGATTATATAATTCATAGAGTTTATATGTTATATGTTTATATACATTTAACATACATTAGTATATGTATGTTATCCCCATAGTCCTAATTTATCCATCCTCCCACCTTTCATTTTGGCGAACCATTCGTTCGTTTTATAAGTCTGTGAGTGTCTTTTTCTGTGGAAATATGTTCATTGGTAGAAATCTTAGGATAACATGTATAAATGATATCATAGGATATTTGTTATTCCCTTTTGAATAACTTAACCTAATATGATTATTTCTAGGCTCATCTGTAGTCCTGAAAACGGCACTGTTCATTTTTTTCTGAGGCTACTATTCCATTCGGTACGTATACCACTTCTTCTTTGTCCATTTATCTGATGATGGACATTTTGTTTGTATCCATGTCCTAGCTATTGTAAATACTGCTGCAATACACGATTTTCCATCCCGTGTCTTTTTGATTCTGGCTTTCACAAGTGACAGGCCCAATAGTGGGCCTTCCGGATCATATGGTGACTCAATTTTTACCTTTAAACGCACTGCCATTCTGTTCCTATTATTGGCTGTTACCAGTTTACATCCCACTTAGACCGAGAGGTTACACTATTCTCCACAACTTCTTCAACATCTATTGTTTGTTGACTTTTTGCTGATGGTCATTGTGACTGGTGTTAGGTGATACCTTTGTGTAGATTGGATTTGCATGCGTCTAATAATTCCTGATGTTTTGCATTTCTCAGTGTCCTTTTCATTTTTTTTAAGATTGAGCTAAACTTACAACTTCAAATTGCCTTCTTGAAAAATTTACCGCGTTTGGATTTTTATGGCCATTCCCTACCCCAGGACATTTTTTGAGGGCATGAGTCATTTACAGCCCTGCCGTCCTTGTGAATATTAGTGACCATGAGCAGTAGATTTAAAGCTGCTCTTTGAGGAAACGGCCTTAGGGTGGCAGCATTTCTAAGTTGCCAACTCTGCTTGCTAGGGAAACAGAGCCTTGCTGCAAGTTGTGCTTTGAGGTTGCAGATTAGAGTGGAATGTGCCAGGACAAACCCCGATAAGTTTTAGCCTCCTTAATTCTTGTTTGTGTCTTTAAGTTGTAGTTTTTATCAGAGCAAATTTGATTGAAAAATGTCTTTTGTTCTAGGTGTACAGAATCTTGTTCATTTACACATATACATATATCTATTGATCTTTGGGTCCTTTTCCATGTCGGTTATTACAGAGTGTTGAGTAGACCACTCTTGGTATTCCATAGGTCTTTGGGGATTATATTTTTTATATGTATTAGTATATGTGTGTTAACCCCAATATCCTAATTTATCCATTCCTCACACCATTTCTTTGGCTTAACCATAAGTTGTCTTCTCATTCTGAGATTGTCTTTCTCTATGGAAATATGTTCATTTTTATGAATTTTCAGATAACATAAGGGATATCATAGGACATTTGTCTTTCGCATTCTGACTTACTTCACGTTGTGTGATTATCTCTAGGCTCATCTGTGGTGCTGCATATGCCATTCTTTTATTTTTTTCGTGACTGATATTCCATTCTGTCCATATACCACTTCTTCTCTGTCCATTCATCTGTTTATGGACCTTCTTTTGGCTTCCATGTCGTGGCTATTTCAATATTGCTGCAGTGCACATTTGCCTGCCTCTGTCTTTCCGATTCTGGTGGTCTTAGGTTATAGGCCCAAAAGGTGCCCTGCCGCATCATATGGTAGCTCAATTTTTACCTTTTAAAGCAGCTGCATTCAGTTTTCGTTAGTGCTGTTACCAATTACATCCCACCAGCAGCTAGAAGGTACACAGTTCTCTAAAACCCCTTCAACATTTCTAGTTTGTACACTGTTTGCTGATGGTCATTTGACTGGTGTGAGCTGAAACCTTTTTGGAGGTTGGATTTGTATGTGGCTAATAAATAATTCCTTGTACTGAGCTTTAGGCATGTCCATTTTTTTGTTTTCCTTTATTTTTTTAAAGTGTGAGTACAACTTCCCTCTTCATGTTGACTTCTTGAAAGATTTGTCATGTGTTGAATTTTCTTGCCTATTCCCTACCCCAGGGCATTTTTTGAGGGCAGATGCCATTTACAGCCCTGAGTCCTTGTGACTATTAAGCAACCATTAGCACTGGGTTTAAAGCTGCTGTTGTGGGAAACACCCACTAGGCGGCAGCATCATTACGTTCTCAACTCTTGTTATTAGGGCACCAGAGTCTTCCTGGACGTAGTGTTCCGAGGTTGTAAATTAGAGGGGAATGTGCTGGGACAAGCCCCCAGAAGTTTATGTCTCCTTACTTCTGTTTGTTTTTTAATTTAATTTCTATTTCTTATCGGAGAATATTGGATTAGAGTGTTGTGATTGTCTGGCTGTACAGAATCTGCTCAATGATTCATACATATGTCTGTTCATGTTCGGATTCTGTTACCATGTGTCTTATTACAGAATGTTGAGTAGACCTCGCATGGTATTTGGTAGGTGTTTTGTCATTATATATTTTATATGTATTGGTGATTATATAATTCATAGAGTTTATATGTTATATGTTTCTATACATTTAACATACATTAGTATATGTATGTTAGCCCCATAATCCTAATTTATCCATCCTCCCACCTTTCATTTTGGTTAACCATTAGTTTCTTTTATAAGTCTGTGAGTGTCTTTTTCTGTGGAAATATGTCCATTTGTAGCAATCTTAGGATAACAGGTATAAATGATATCATAGGATATTTGTCATTCCCTTTTGACTTACTTAACCTGATATGATTATTTCTAGGCTCATCTGTAGTCCTGAAAACGGCATTTTTCATTTTTTTTCCCGAGGCTACTATTCCATTTAGTCCGTATACCACTTCTTCTTTGTCCATTCATCTGTTTATGGACCTTTTTTTGGCTTCCACGTCTTGGCTATTTCAGTAATGCTGCAGTGCACATTTGCCTGCCTCTGTCTTTCCGATTCTGGTGGTCTTAGGTTACAGGCCCAAAAGGTGCCCTGCCGCGTCATATGGTAACTCAATTTTTACCTTTTAAAGCAGCTCCATTCAGTTTTCGTTAGTGCTCTTACCACTTTACATCCCACCAGCAGCTACAAGGTACACAGTTCTCTAAAATCCCTTCAGCATTTACAGTTTGTAGACTGTTTGCTGATGGTCATTTGACTGGTGTGAGCTGAAACCTTTTTGGAGGTTGGATTTGCATGTGACTAATAATTCCTTATACTGAGCTTTAGGCATGTGCTTTTTATTCTTTTCCTTTTTTTTTTTTAAAGAGTGAGTACAACTTCCCTCTTCATATTGACTTCTTCAAAAACTTGTCAAAGACAACTTGAATTTTCTTGCCTATTCCCTACCCCAGGGCATTTTTTGAGGGCAGGTGTCATTTACAGCCCTGCAGTCCTTGTGACTCTTAAGCAACCATTAGCACTGGGTTTAAAGCTGCTGTTGTGGGAAACAGCCACAAGGCGGCAGCATTATTACGTTCTCACCTCTTGTTACTAGGGCAACAGTCTTCCTGGAGGTAGTGTTCCGAGGTTGTAAATTAGAGAGGAGTGTGCTGGGATAAGCCCCCAGAAGTTTATGTCTCCTTACTTATGTTTGTTTTTTAAATTTAATTTCTCTTTCTTATCGGAGTAAATTCGATTAGAGTGTTGTGATTGTCTGGCTGTACAGAATGTGCTCAATGATTCATACATATGTCTGTTCATCTTCGGATCCTGTTACCATGTAATTTTTTACAGAATGTTGAGTAGACCTCCCTTGGTATTTGGCAGGTGTTTCGTGATTATATATTTTATATGTATTGGTGATTATATAATTCATAGAGTTTATATGTTATATGTTTATATACATTTAACATACATTAGTATATGTATGTTATCCCCATAGTCCTAATTTATCCATCCTCCCACCTTTCATTTTGGCGAACCATTCGTTCGTTTTATAAGTCTGTGAGTGTCTTTTTCTGTGGAAATATGTTCATTGGTAGAAATCTTAGGATAACATGTATAAATGATATCATAGGATATTTGTTATTCCCTTTTGAATAACTTAACCTAATATGATTATTTCTAGGCTCATCTGTAGTCCTGAAAACGGCACTGTTCATTTTTTTCTGAGGCTACTATTCCATTCGGTACGTATACCACTTCTTCTTTGTCCATTTATCTGATGATGGACATTTTGTTTGTATCCATGTCTTAGCTATTGTAAATACTGCTGCAATACACGATTTTCCATCCCGTGTCTTTTTGATTCTGGCTTTCACAAGTGACAGGCCCAATAGTGGGCCTTCCGGATCATATGGTGACTCAATTTTTACCTTTAAACGCACTGCCATTCTGTTCCTATTATTGGCTGTTACCAGTTTACATCCCACTTAGACCGAGAGGTTACACTATTCTCCACAACTTCTTCAACATCTATTGTTTGTTGACTTTTTGCTGATGGTCATTGTGACTGGTGTTAGGTGATACCTTTGTGTAGATTGGATTTGCATGCGTCTAATAATTCCTGATGTTTTGCATTTCTCAGTGTCCTTTTCATTTTTTTTAAGATTGAGCTAAACTTACAACTTCAAATTGCCTTCTTGAAAAATTTACCGCGTTTGGATTTTTATGGCCATTCCCTACCCCAGGACATTTTTTGAGGGCATGAGTCATTTACAGCCCTGCCGTCCTTGTGAATATTAGTGACCATGAGCAGTAGATTTAAAGCTGCTCTTTGAGGAAACGGCCTTAGGGTGGCAGCATTTCTAAGTTGCCAACTCTGCTTGCTAGGGAAACAGAGCCTTGCTGCAAGTTGTGCTTTGAGGTTGCAGATTAGAGTGGAATGTGCCAGGACAAACCCCGATAAGTTTTAGCCTCCTTAATTCTTGTTTGTGTCTTTAAGTTGTAGTTTTTATCAGAGCAAATTTGATTGAAAAATGTCTTTTGTTCTAGGTGTACAGAATCTTGTTCATTTACACATATACATATATCTATTGATCTTTGGGTCCTTTTCCATGTCGGTTATTACAGAGTGTTGAGTAGACCACTCTTGGTATTCCATAGGTCTTTGGGGATTATATTTTTTATATGTATTAGTATATGTGTGTTAACCCCAATATCCTAATTTATCCATTCCTCACACCATTTCTTTGGCTTAACCATAAGTTGTCTTCTCATTCTGAGATTGTCTTTCTCTATGGAAATATGTTCATTTTTATGAATTTTCAGATAACATAAGGGATATCATAGGACATTTGTCTTTCGCATTCTGACTTACTTCACGTTGTGTGATTATCTCTAGGCTCATCTGTGGTGCTGCATATGCCATTCTTTTATTTTTTTCGTGACTGATATTCCATTCTGTCCATATACCACTTCTTCTCTGTCCATTCATCTGTTTATGGACCTTCTTTTGGCTTCCATGTCGTGGCTATTTCAATATTGCTGCAGTGCACATTTGCCTGCCTCTGTCTTTCCGATTCTGGTGGTCTTAGGTTATAGGCCCAAAAGGTGCCCTGCCGCATCATATGGTAGCTCAATTTTTACCTTTTAAAGCAGCTGCATTCAGTTTTCGTTAGTGCTGTTACCAATTACATCCCACCAGCAGCTAGAAGGTACACAGTTCTCTAAAACCCCTTCAACATTTCTAGTTTGTACACTGTTTGCTGATGGTCATTTGACTGGTGTGAGCTGAAACCTTTTTGGAGGTTGGATTTGTATGTGGCTAATAAATAATTCCTTGTACTGAGCTTTAGGCATGTCCATTTTTTTGTTTTCCTTTATTTTTTTAAAGTGTGAGTACAACTTCCCTCTTCATGTTGACTTCTTGAAAGATTTGTCATGTGTTGAATTTTCTTGCCTATTCCCTACCCCAGGGCATTTTTTGAGGGCAGATGCCATTTACAGCCCTGAGTCCTTGTGACTATTAAGCAACCATTAGCACTGGGTTTAAAGCTGCTGTTGTGGGAAACACCCACTAGGCGGCAGCATCATTACGTTCTCAACTCTTGTTATTAGGGCACCAGAGTCTTCCTGGACGTAGTGTTCCGAGGTTGTAAATTAGAGGGGAATGTGCTGGGACAAGCCCCCAGAAGTTTATGTCTCCTTACTTCTGTTTGTTTTTTAATTTAATTTCTATTTCTTATCGGAGAATATTGGATTAGAGTGTTGTGATTGTCTGGCTGTACAGAATCTGCTCAATGATTCATACATATGTCTGTTCATGTTCGGATTCTGTTACCATGTGTCTTATTACAGAATGTTGAGTAGACCTCGCATGGTATTTGGTAGGTGTTTTGTCATTATATATTTTATATGTATTGGTGATTATATAATTCATAGAGTTTATATGTTATATGTTTCTATACATTTAACATACATTAGTATATGTATGTTAGCCCCATAATCCTAATTTATCCATCCTCCCACCTTTCATTTTGGTTAACCATTAGTTTCTTTTATAAGTCTGTGAGTGTCTTTTTCTGTGGAAATATGTCCATTTGTAGCAATCTTAGGATAACAGGTATAAATGATATCATAGGATATTTGTCATTCCCTTTTGACTTACTTAACCTGATATGATTATTTCTAGGCTCATCTGTAGTCCTGAAAACGGCATTTTTCATTTTTTTTCCCGAGGCTACTATTCCATTTAGTCCGTATACCACTTCTTCTTTGTCCATTCATCTGTTTATGGACCTTTTTTTGGCTTCCACGTCTTGGCTATTTCAGTAATGCTGCAGTGCACATTTGCCTGCCTCTGTCTTTCCGATTCTGGTGGTCTTAGGTTACAGGCCCAAAAGGTGCCCTGCCGCGTCATATGGTAACTCAATTTTTACCTTTTAAAGCAGCTCCATTCAGTTTTCGTTAGTGCTCTTACCACTTTACATCCCACCAGCAGCTACAAGGTACACAGTTCTCTAAAATCCCTTCAGCATTTACAGTTTGTAGACTGTTTGCTGATGGTCATTTGACTGGTGTGAGCTGAAACCTTTTTGGAGGTTGGATTTGCATGTGACTAATAATTCCTTATACTGAGCTTTAGGCATGTGCTTTTTATTCTTTTCCTTTTTTTTTTTTAAAGAGTGAGTACAACTTCCCTCTTCATATTGACTTCTTCAAAAACTTGTCAAAGAAAACTTGAATTTTCTTGCCTATTCCCTACCCCAGGGCATTTTTTGAGGGCAGGTGTCATTTACAGCCCTGCAGTCCTTGTGACTCTTAAGCAACCATTAGCACTGGGTTTAAAGCTGCTGTTGTGGGAAACAGCCACAAGGCGGCAGCATTATTACGTTCTCACCTCTTGTTACTAGGGCAACAGAGTCTTCCTGGAGGTAGTGTTCCGAGGTTGTAAATTAGAGAGGAGTGTGCTGGGATAAGCCCCCAGAAGTTTATGTCTCCTTACTTATGTTTGTTTTTTAAATTTAATTTCTCTTTCTTATCGGAGTAAATTCGATTAGAGTGTTGTGATTGTCTGGCTGTACAGAATGTGCTCAATGATTCATACATATGTCTGTTCATCTTCGGATCCTGTTACCATGTAATTTTTTACAGAATGTTGAGTAGACCTCCCTTGGTATTTGGCAGGTGTTTCGTGATTATATATTTTATATGTATTGGTGATTATATAATTCATAGAGTTTATATGTTATATGTTTATATACATTTAACATACATTAGTATATGTATGTTATCCCCATAGTCCTAATTTATCCATCCTCCCACCTTTCATTTTGGCGAACCATTCGTTCGTTTTATAAGTCTGTGAGTGTCTTTTTCTGTGGAAATATGTTCATTGGTAGAAATCTTAGGATAACATGTATAAATGATATCATAGGATATTTGTTATTCCCTTTTGAATAACTTAACCTAATATGATTATTTCTAGGCTCATCTGTAGTCCTGAAAACGGCACTGTTCATTTTTTTCTGAGGCTACTATTCCATTCGGTACGTATACCACTTCTTCTTTGTCCATTTATCTGATGATGGACATTTTGTTTGTATCCATGTCTTAGCTATTGTAAATACTGCTGCAATACACGATTTTCCATCCCGTGTCTTTTTGATTCTGGCTTTCACAAGTGACAGGCCCAATAGTGGGCCTTCCGGATCATATGGTGACTCAATTTTTACCTTTAAACGCACTGCCATTCTGTTCCTATTATTGGCTGTTACCAGTTTACATCCCACTTAGACCGAGAGGTTACACTATTCTCCACAACTTCTTCAACATCTATTGTTTGTTGACTTTTTGCTGATGGTCATTGTGACTGGTGTTAGGTGATACCTTTGTGTAGATTGGATTTGCATGCGTCTAATAATTCCTGATGTTTTGCATTTCTCAGTGTCCTTTTCATTTTTTTTAAGATTGAGCTAAACTTACAACTTCAAATTGCCTTCTTGAAAAATTTACCGCGTTTGGATTTTTATGGCCATTCCCTACCCCAGGACATTTTTTGAGGGCATGAGTCATTTACAGCCCTGCCGTCCTTGTGAATATTAGTGACCATGAGCAGTAGATTTAAAGCTGCTCTTTGAGGAAACGGCCTTAGGGTGGCAGCATTTCTAAGTTGCCAACTGTGCTTGCTAGGGAAACAGAACCTTGCTGCAAGTTGTGCTTTGAGGTTGCAGATTAGAGTGGAATGTGCCAGGACAAACCCCGATAAGTTTTAGCCTCCTTAATTCTTGTTTGTGTCTTTAAGTTGTAGTTTTTATCAGAGCAAATTTGATTGAAAAATGTCTTTTGTTCTAGGTGTACAGAATCTTGTTCATTTACACATATACATATATCTATTGATCTTTGGGTCCTTTTCCATGTCGGTTATTACAGAGTGTTGAGTAGACCACTCTTGGTATTCCATAGGTCTTTGGGGATTATATTTTTTATATGTATTAGTATATGTGTGTTAACCCCAATATCCTAATTTATCCATTCCTCACACCATTTCTTTGGCTTAACCATAAGTTGTCTTCTCATTCTGAGATTGTCTTTCTCTATGGAAATATGTTCATTTTTATGAATTTTCAGATAACATAAGGGATATCATAGGACATTTGTCTTTCGCATTCTGACTTACTTCACGTTGTGTGATTATCTCTAGGCTCATCTGTGGTGCTGCATATGCCATTCTTTTATTTTTTTCGTGACTGATATTCCATTCTGTCCATATACCACTTCTTCTCTGTCCATTCATCTGTTTATGGACCTTCTTTTGGCTTCCATGTCGTGGCTATTTCAATATTGCTGCAGTGCACATTTGCCTGCCTCTGTCTTTCCGATTCTGGTGGTCTTAGGTTATAGGCCCAAAAGGTGCCCTGCCGCATCATATGGTAGCTCAATTTTTACCTTTTAAAGCAGCTGCATTCAGTTTTCGTTAGTGCTGTTACCAATTACATCCCACCAGCAGCTAGAAGGTACACAGTTCTCTAAAACCCCTTCAGCATTTCTAGTTTGTAGACTGTTTGCTGATGGTCATTTGACTGGTGTGAGCTGAAACCTTTTTGGAGGTTGGATTTGTATGTGGCTAATAATTCCTTGTACTGAGCTTTAGGCATGTCCATGTTGTTCTTTTCCTTTTTTTTTTAAAGTGTGAGTACAACTTCCCTCTTCATGTTGACTTCTTGAAAGATTTGTCATGTGTTGAATTTTCTTGCCTATTCCCTACCCCAGGGCATTTTTTGAGGGCAGATGCCATTTACAGCCCTGAGTCCTTGTGACTATTAAGCAACCATTAGCACTGGGTTTAAAGCTGCTGTTGTGGGAAACACCCACTAGGCGGCAGCATCATTACGTTCTCAACTCTTGTTATTAGGGCACCAGAGTCTTCCTGGACGTAGTGTTCCGAGGTTGTAAATTAGAGGGGAATGTGCTGGGACAAGCCCCCAGAAGTTTATGTCTCCTTACTTCTGTTTGTTTTTTAATTTAATTTCTATTTCTTATCGGAGAATATTGGATTAGAGTGTTGTGATTGTCTGGCTGTACAGAATCTGCTCAATGATTCATACATATGTCTGTTCATGTTCGGATTCTGTTACCATGTGTCTTATTACAGAATGTTGAGTAGACCTCGCATGGTATTTGGTAGGTGTTTTGTCATTATATATTTTATATGTATTGGTGATTATATAATTCATAGAGTTTATATGTTATATGTTTCTATACATTTAACATACATTAGTATATGTATGTTAGCCCCATAATCCTAATTTATCCATCCTCCCACCTTTCATTTTGGTTAACCATTAGTTTCTTTTATAAGTCTGTGAGTGTCTTTTTCTGTGGAAATATGTCCATTTGTAGCAATCTTAGGATAACAGGTATAAATGATATCATAGGATATTTGTCATTCCCTTTTGACTTACTTAACCTGATATGATTATTTCTAGGCTCATCTGTAGTCCTGAAAACGGCATTTTTCATTTTTTTTCCCGAGGCTACTATTCCATTTAGTCCGTATACCACTTCTTCTTTGTCCATTCATCTGTTTATGGACCTTTTTTTGGCTTCCACGTCTTGGCTATTTCAGTAATGCTGCAGTGCACATTTGCCTGCCTCTGTCTTTCCGATTCTGGTGGTCTTAGGTTACAGGCCCAAAAGGTGCCCTGCCGCGTCATATGGTAACTCAATTTTTACCTTTTAAAGCAGCTCCATTCAGTTTTCGTTAGTGCTCTTACCACTTTACATCCCACCAGCAGCTACAAGGTACACAGTTCTCTAAAATCCCTTCAGCATTTACAGTTTGTAGACTGTTTGCTGATGGTCATTTGACTGGTGTGAGCTGAAACCTTTTTGGAGGTTGGATTTGCATGTGACTAATAATTCCTTATACTGAGCTTTAGGCATGTGCTTTTTATTCTTTTCCTTTTTTTTTTTTAAAGAGTGAGTACAACTTCCCTCTTCATATTGACTTCTTCAAAAACTTGTCAAAGAAAACTTGAATTTTCTTGCCTATTCCCTACCCCAGGGCATTTTTTGAGGGCAGGTGTCATTTACAGCCCTGCAGTCCTTGTGACTCTTAAGCAACCATTAGCACTGGGTTTAAAGCTGCTGTTGTGGGAAACAGCCACAAGGCGGCAGCATTATTACGTTCTCACTTCTTGTTACTAGGGCAACAGAGTCTTCCTGGAGGTAGTGTTCCGAGGTTGTAAATTAGAGAGGAGTGTGCTGGGATAAGCCCCCAGAAGTTTATGTCTCCTTACTTATGTTTGTTTTTTAAATTTAATTTCTCTTTCTTATCGGAGTAAATTCGATTAGAGTGTTGTGATTGTCTGGCTGTACAGAATGTGCTCAATGATTCATACATATGTCTGTTCATCTTCGGATCCTGTTACCATGTAATTTTTTACAGAATGTTGAGTAGACCTCCCTTGGTATTTGGCAGGTGTTTCGTGATTATATATTTTATATGTATTGGTGATTATATAATTCATAGAGTTTATATGTTATATGTTTATATACATTTAACATACATTAGTATATGTATGTTATCCCCATAGTCCTAATTTATCCATCCTCCCACCTTTCATTTTGGCGAACCATTCGTTCGTTTTATAAGTCTGTGAGTGTCTTTTTCTGTGGAAATATGTTCATTGGTAGAAATCTTAGGATAACATGTATAAATGATATCATAGGATATTTGTTATTCCCTTTTGAATAACTTAACCTAATATGATTATTTCTAGGCTCATCTGTAGTCCTGAAAACGGCACTGTTCATTTTTTTCTGAGGCTACTATTCCATTCGGTACGTATACCACTTCTTCTTTGTCCATTTATCTGATGATGGACATTTTGTTTGTATCCATGTCTTAGCTATTGTAAATACTGCTGCAATACACGATTTTCCATCCCGTGTCTTTTTGATTCTGGCTTTCACAAGTGACAGGCCCAATAGTGGGCCTTCCGGATCATATGGTGACTCAATTTTTACCTTTAAACGCACTGCCATTCTGTTCCTATTATTGGCTGTTACCAGTTTACATCCCACTTAGACCGAGAGGTTACACTATTCTCCACAACTTCTTCAACATCTATTGTTTGTTGACTTTTTGCTGATGGTCATTGTGACTGGTGTTAGGTGATACCTTTGTGTAGATTGGATTTGCATGCGTCTAATAATTCCTGATGTTTTGCATTTCTCAGTGTCCTTTTCATTTTTTTTAAGATTGAGCTAAACTTACAACTTCAAATTGCCTTCTTGAAAAATTTACCGCGTTTGGATTTTTATGGCCATTCCCTACCCCAGGACATTTTTTGAGGGCATGAGTCATTTACAGCCCTGCCGTCCTTGTGAATATTAGTGACCATGAGCAGTAGATTTAAAGCTGCTCTTTGAGGAAACGGCCTTAGGGTGGCAGCATTTCTAAGTTGCCAACTCTGCTTGCTAGGGAAACAGAGCCTTGCTGCAAGTTGTGCTTTGAGGTTGCAGATTAGAGTGGAATGTGCCAGGACAAACCCCGATAAGTTTTAGCCTCCTTAATTCTTGTTTGTGTCTTTAAGTTGTAGTTTTTATCAGAGCAAATTTGATTGAAAAATGTCTTTTGTTCTAGGTGTACAGAATCTTGTTCATTTACACATATACATATATCTATTGATCTTTGGGTCCTTTTCCATGTCGGTTATTACAGAGTGTTGAGTAGACCACTCTTGGTATTCCATAGGTCTTTGGGGATTATATTTTTTATATGTATTAGTATATGTGTGTTAACCCCAATATCCTAATTTATCCATTCCTCACACCATTTCTTTGGCTTAACCATAAGTTGTCTTCTCATTCTGAGATTGTCTTTCTCTATGGAAATATGTTCATTTTTATGAATTTTCAGATAACATAAGGGATATCATAGGACATTTGTCTTTCGCATTCTGACTTACTTCACGTTGTGTGATTATCTCTAGGCTCATCTGTGGTGCTGCATATGCCATTCTTTTATTTTTTTCGTGACTGATATTCCATTCTGTCCATATACCACTTCTTCTCTGTCCATTCACCTGTTTATGGACCTTCTTTTGGCTTCCATGTCGTGGCTATTTCAATATTGCTGCAGTGCACATTTGCCTGCCTCTGTCTTTCCGATTCTGGTGGTCTTAGGTTATAGGCCCAAAAGGTGCCCTGCCGCATCATATGGTAGCTCAATTTTTACCTTTTAAAGCAGCTGCATTCAGTTTTCGTTAGTGCTGTTACCAATTACATCCCACCAGCAGCTAGAAGGTACACAGTTCTCTAAAACCCCTTCAGCATTTCTAGTTTGTAGACTGTTTGCTGATGGTCATTTGACTGGTGTGAGCTGAAACCTTTTTGGAGGTTGGATTTGTATGTGGCTAATAATTCCTTGTACTGAGCTTTAGGCATGTCCATGTTGTTCTTTTCCTTTTTTTTTTAAAGTGTGAGTACAACTTCCCTCTTCATGTTGACTTCTTGAAAGATTTGTCATGTGTTGAATTTTCTTGCCTATTCCCTACCCCAGGGCATTTTTTGAGGGCAGATGCCATTTACAGCCCTGAGTCCTTGTGACTATTAAGCAACCATTAGCACTGGGTTTAAAGCTGCTGTTGTGGGAAACACCCACTAGGCGGCAGCATCATTACGTTCTCAACTCTTGTTATTAGGGCACCAGAGTCTTCCTGGACGTAGTGTTCCGAGGTTGTAAATTAGAGGGGAATGTGCTGGGACAAGCCCCCAGAAGTTTATGTCTCCTTACTTCTGTTTGTTTTTTAATTTAATTTCTATTTCTTATCGGAGAATATTGGATTAGAGTGTTGTGATTGTCTGGCTGTACAGAATCTGCTCAATGATTCATACATATGTCTGTTCATGTTCGGATTCTGTTACCATGTGTCTTATTACAGAATGTTGAGTAGACCTCGCATGGTATTTGGTAGGTGTTTTGTCATTATATATTTTATATGTATTGGTGATTATATAATTCATAGAGTTTATATGTTATATGTTTCTATACATTTAACATACATTAGTATATGTATGTTAGCCCCATAATCCTAATTTATCCATCCTCCCACCTTTCATTTTGGTTAACCATTAGTTTCTTTTATAAGTCTGTGAGTGTCTTTTTCTGTGGAAATATGTCCATTTGTAGCAATCTTAGGATAACAGGTATAAATGATATCATAGGATATTTGTCATTCCCTTTTGACTTACTTAACCTGATATGATTATTTCTAGGCTCATCTGTAGTCCTGAAAACGGCATTTTTCATTTTTTTTCCCGAGGCTACTATTCCATTTAGTCCGTATACCACTTCTTCTTTGTCCATTCATCTGTTTATGGACCTTTTTTTGGCTTCCACGTCTTGGCTATTTCAGTAATGCTGCAGTGCACATTTGCCTGCCTCTGTCTTTCCGATTCTGGTGGTCTTAGGTTACAGGCCCAAAAGGTGCCCTGCCGCGTCATATGGTAACTCAATTTTTACCTTTTAAAGCAGCTCCATTCAGTTTTCGTTAGTGCTCTTACCACTTTACATCCCACCAGCAGCTACAAGGTACACAGTTCTCTAAAATCCCTTCAGCATTTACAGTTTGTAGACTGTTTGCTGATGGTCATTTGACTGGTGTGAGCTGAAACCTTTTTGGAGGTTGGATTTGCATGTGACTAATAATTCCTTATACTGAGCTTTAGGCATGTGCTTTTTATTCTTTTCCTTTTTTTTTTTTAAAGAGTGAGTACAACTTCCCTCTTCATATTGACTTCTTCAAAAACTTGTCAAAGAAAACTTGAATTTTCTTGCCTATTCCCTACCCCAGGGCATTTTTTGAGGGCAGGTGTCATTTACAGCCCTGCAGTCCTTGTGACTCTTAAGCAACCATTAGCACTGGGTTTAAAGCTGCTGTTGTGGGAAACAGCCACAAGGCGGCAGCATTATTACGTTCTCACCTCTTGTTACTAGGGCAACAGAGTCTTCCTGGAGGTAGTGTTCCGAGGTTGTAAATTAGAGAGGAGTGTGCTGGGATAAGCCCCCAGAAGTTTATGTCTCCTTACTTATGTTTGTTTTTTAAATTTAATTTCTCTTTCTTATCGGAGTAAATTCGATTAGAGTGTTGTGATTGTCTGGCTGTACAGAATGTGCTCAATGATTCATACATATGTCTGTTCATCTTCGGATACTGTTACCATGTAATTTTTTACAGAATGTTGAGTAGACCTCCCTTGGTATTTGGCAGGTGTTTCGTGATTATATATTTTATACGTATTGGTGATTATATAATTCATAGAGTTTATATGTTATATGTTTATATACATTTAACATACATTAGTATATGTATGTTATCCCCATAGTCCTAATTTATCCATCCTCCCACCTTTCATTTTGGCGAACCATTCGTTCGTTTTATAAGTCTGTGAGTGTCTTTTTCTGTGGAAATATGTTCATTGGTAGAAATCTTAGGATAACATGTATAAATGATATCATAGGATATTTGTTATTCCCTTTTGAATAACTTAACCTAATATGATTATTTCTAGGCTCATCTGTAGTCCTGAAAACGGCACTGTTCATTTTTTTCTGAGGCTACTATTCCATTCGGTACGTATACCACTTCTTCTTTGTCCATTTATCTGATGATGGACATTTTGTTTGTATCCATGTCCTAGCTATTGTAAATACTGCTGCAATACACGATTTTCCATCCCGTGTCTTTTTGATTCTGGCTTTCACAAGTGACAGGCCCAATAGTGGGCCTTCCGGATCATATGGTGACTCAATTTTTACCTTTAAACGCACTGCCATTCTGTTCCTATTATTGGCTGTTACCAGTTTACATCCCACTTAGACCGAGAGGTTACACTATTCTCCACAACTTCTTCAACATCTATTGTTTGTTGACTTTTTGCTGATGGTCATTGTGACTGGTGTTAGGTGATACCTTTGTGTAGATTGGATTTGCATGCGTCTAATAATTCCTGATGTTTTGCATTTCTCAGTGTCCTTTTCATTTTTTTTAAGATTGAGCTAAACTTACAACTTCAAATTGCCTTCTTGAAAAATTTACCGCGTTTGGATTTTTATGGCCATTCCCTACCCCAGGACATTTTTTGAGGGCATGAGTCATTTACAGCCCTGCCGTCCTTGTGAATATTAGTGACCATGAGCAGTAGATTTAAAGCTGCTCTTTGAGGAAACGGCCTTAGGGTGGCAGCATTTCTAAGTTGCCAACTCTGCTTGCTAGGGAAACAGAGCCTTGCTGCAAGTTGTGCTTTGAGGTTGCAGATTAGAGTGGAATGTGCCAGGACAAACCCCGATAAGTTTTAGCCTCCTTAATTCTTGTTTGTGTCTTTAAGTTGTAGTTTTTATCAGAGCAAATTTGATTGAAAAATGTCTTTTGTTCTAGGTGTACAGAATCTTGTTCATTTACACATATACATATATCTATTGATCTTTGGGTCCTTTTCCATGTCGGTTATTACAGAGTGTTGAGTAGACCACTCTTGGTATTCCATAGGTCTTTGGGGATTATATTTTTTATATGTATTAGTATATGTGTGTTAACCCCAATATCCTAATTTATCCATTCCTCACACCATTTCTTTGGCTTAACCATAAGTTGTCTTCTCATTCTGAGATTGTCTTTCTCTATGGAAATATGTTCATTTTTATGAATTTTCAGATAACATAAGGGATATCATAGGACATTTGTCTTTCGCATTCTGACTTACTTCACGTTGTGTGATTATCTCTAGGCTCATCTGTGGTGCTGCATATGCCATTCTTTTATTTTTTTCGTGACTGATATTCCATTCTGTCCATATACCACTTCTTCTCTGTCCATTCATCTGTTTATGGACCTTCTTTTGGCTTCCATGTCGTGGCTATTTCAATATTGCTGCAGTGCACATTTGCCTGCCTCTGTCTTTCCGATTCTGGTGGTCTTAGGTTATAGGCCCAAAAGGTGCCCTGCCGCATCATATGGTAGCTCAATTTTTACCTTTTAAAGCAGCTGCATTCAGTTTTCGTTAGTGCTGTTACCAATTACATCCCACCAGCAGCTAGAAGGTACACAGTTCTCTAAAACCCCTTCAACATTTCTAGTTTGTACACTGTTTGCTGATGGTCATTTGACTGGTGTGAGCTGAAACCTTTTTGGAGGTTGGATTTGTATGTGGCTAATAAATAATTCCTTGTACTGAGCTTTAGGCATGTCCATTTTTTTGTTTTCCTTTATTTTTTTAAAGTGTGAGTACAACTTCCCTCTTCATGTTGACTTCTTGAAAGATTTGTCATGTGTTGAATTTTCTTGCCTATTCCCTACCCCAGGGCATTTTTTGAGGGCAGATGCCATTTACAGCCCTGAGTCCTTGTGACTATTAAGCAACCATTAGCACTGGGTTTAAAGCTGCTGTTGTGGGAAACACCCACTAGGCGGCAGCATCATTACGTTCTCAACTCTTGTTATTAGGGCACCAGAGTCTTCCTGGACGTAGTGTTCCGAGGTTGTATTGTAAATTAGAGGGGAATGTGCTGGGACAAGCCCCCAGAAGTTTATGTCTCCTTACTTCTGTTTGTTTTTTAATTTAATTTCTATTTCTTATCGGAGAATATTGGATTAGAGTGTTGTGATTGTCTGGCTGTACAGAATCTGCTCAATGATTCATACATATGTCTGTTCATGTTCGGATTCTGTTACCATGTGTCTTATTACAGAATGTTGAGTAGACCTCGCATGGTATTTGGTAGGTGTTTTGTCATATATATTTTATATGTATTGGTGATTATATAATTCATAGAGTTTATATGTTATATGTTTTCTATACAGTTAAACATACATTAGTATATGTATGTTAGCCCATAATCCTAATTTATCCATCCTCCACCTTTCATTTTGGTTAACCATTAGTTTCTTTTATAAGTCTGTGAGTGTCTTTTTCTGTGGAAATATGTCCATTTGTAGCAATCTTAGGATAACAGGTATAATGATATCATAGGATATTTGTCATTCCCTTTTGACTTACTTAACCTGATATGATTAATTTCTAGGCTCATCTGTAGTCCTGAAAACGGCATTTTTCATTTTTTTTCCGAGGCTACTATTCCATTTAGTCCGTATACCACTTCTTCTTTGTCCATTCATCTGTTTATGGACCTTTTTTTGGCTTCCACGTCTTGGCTATTTCAGTAATGCTGCAGTGCACATTTGCCTGCCTCTGTCTTTCCGATTTCGGTGGTCTTAGGTTACAGGCCCAAAAGGTGCCCTGCCGCGTCATATGGTAACTCAATTTTTACCTTTTAAAGCAGCTCCATTCAGTTTTCGTTAGTGCTCTACCACTTTACATCCCACCAGCAGCTACAAGTACACAGTTCTCTAAAATCCCCTTCAGCATTTACAGTTTGTAGACTGTTTGCTGATGGTCATTTGACTGGTGTGAGCTGAAACCTTTTTGGAGGTTGGATTTGCATGTGACTAATAATTCCTTATACTGAGCTTTAGGCATGTGCTTTTTATTCTTTTCCTTTTTTTTTTTAAAGAGTGAGTACAACTTCCCTCTTCATATTGACTTCTCAAAAACTTGTCAAAGACAACTTGAATTTTCTTGCCTATTCCTACCCCAGGGCATTTTTTGAGGGCAGGTGTCATTTACAGCCCTGCAGTCCTTGTGACTCTTAAGCAACCATTAGCACTGGGTTTAAAGCTGCTGTTGTGGGAAACAGCCCACAAGGCGGCAGCATTATTACGTTCTCACCTCTTGTTACTAGGGCAACAGTCTTCCTGGAGGTAGTGTTCCGAGGTTGTAAATTAGAGAGGAGTGTGCTGGGATAAGCCCCAGAAGTTTATGTCTCCTTACTTATGTTTGTTTTTTAATTTAATTTCTCTTTCTTATCGAGTAAATTCGATTAGAGTGTTGTGATTGTCTGGCTGTACAGAATGTGCTCAATGATTCATACATATGTCTGTTCATCTTCGGATCCTGTTACCATGTAATTTTTACAGAATGTTGAGTAGACCTCCCTTGGTATTTGGCAGGTGTTTCGTGATTATATATTTTATATGTATGGTGATTATATAATCATAGAGTTTATATGTTATATGTTTATATACATGTAACATACATTAGTATATGTATGTTATCCCCATAGTCCTAATTTATCCATCCTCCCACCTTTCATTTTGGCGAACCAATCGTTCGTTTTATAAGTCTGTGAGTGTCTTTTTCTGTGGAAATATGTTCATTGGTAGAAATCTTAGGATAACATGTATAAATGATATCATAGGATATTTGTTATTCCTTTTGAATAACTTAACCTAATATGATTATTTCTAGGCTCATCTGTAGTCCTGAAAACGGCACTGTTCATTTTTTTCTGAGGCTACTATTCATTCGGACGTATACCACTTCTTCTTTGTCCATTTATCTGATGATGGACATTTTGTTTGTATCCATGTCTTAGCTATTGTAAATACTGCTGCAATACACGATTTTCCATCCCGTGTCTTTTTGATTCTGGCTTTCACAAGTGACAGGCCCAATAGTGGGCCTTCCGGATCATATGGTGACTCAATTTTACCTTTAAACGCACTGCCATTCTGTTCCTATTATTGGCTGTTACCAGTTTACATCCCACTTAGACCGAGAGGTTACACTATTCTCCACAACTTCTTCAACATTTATTGTTTGTTGACTTTTTGCTGATGGTCATTTGTGACTGGTGTTAGGTGATACCTTTGTGTAGATTGGATTTGCATGCGTCTAATAATTCCTGATGTTTTGCATTCCTCAGTGTCCTTTTCATTTTTTTTAAGATTGAGCTAAACTTACAACTTCAAATTGCCTTCTTGAAAATTTACCGCGTTTGGATTTTTATGGCCATTCCCTACCCCAGGACATTTTTTGAGGGCATGAGTCATTTACAGCCCTGCCGTCCTTGTGAATAGTAGTGACCATGAGCAGTAGATTTAAAGCTGCTCTTTGAGGAAACGGCCTTAGGGTGGCAGCATTTCTAAGTTGCCAACTCTGCTTGCTAGGGAAACAGAGCCTTGCTGCAAGTTGTGCTTTGAGGTTGCAGATTAGAGTGGAATGTGCCAGGACAAACCCCGATAAGTTTTAGCCTCCTTAATTCTTGTTTGTGTCTTTAAGTTGTAGTTTTTATCAGAGCAAATTTGATTGAAAAATGTCTTTTGTTCTAGGTGTACAGAATCTTGTTCATTTACACATATACATATATCTATTGATCTTTGGGTCCCTTGTCCATGTCGGTTATTACAGAGTGTTGAGTAGACCACTCTTGGTATTCCATAGGTCTTTGGGATTATATTTTTTATATGATTAGTATATGTGTGTTAACCCCAATATCCTAATTTATCCATCCTCACACCATTTCTTTGGCTTAACCATAAGTTGTCTTCTCATTCTGAGATTGTCTTTCTCTATGGAAATATGTTCATTTTTATGAATTTTCAGATAACATAAGGGATATCATAGGACATTTGTCTTTTCGCATTCTGACTTACTTCACGTTGTGTGATTATCTCTAGGCTCATCTGTGGTGCTGCATATGCCATTCTTTTATTTTTTTCGTGACTGATATTCCATTCAGTCCATATACCACTTCTTCTCTGTCCATTCATCTGTTTATGGACCTTCTTTTGGCTTCCATGTCGTGGCTATTTCAATATTGCTGCAGTGCACCATTTGCCTGCCTCTGTCTTTCCGATTCTGGTGGTCTTAGGTTATAGGCCCCAAAAGGTGCCCTGCCGCATCATATGGTAGCTCAATTTTTACTTTTAAAGCAGCTGCATTCAGTTTTCGTTAGTGCTGTTACCAATTACATCCCACCAGCAGCTAGAAGGTACACAGTTCTCTAAAACCCCTTCAACATTTCTAGTTTGTACACTGTTTGCTGATGGTCATTTGACTGGTGTGAGCTGAAACCTTTTTGGAGGTGGATTTGTATGTGGCTAATAAATAATTCCTTGTACTGAGCTTTAGGCATGTCCATTTTTTGTTTTCCTTTATTTTTTTAAAGTGTGAGTACAACTTCCCTCTTCATGTTGACTTCTTGAAAGATTTGTCATGTGTTGAATTTTCTTGCCTATTCCCTACCCAGGGCATTTTTTGAGGGCAGATGCCATTTACAGCCCTGAGTCCTTGTGACTATTAAGCAACCATTAGCACTGGGTTTAAAGCTGCTGTTGTGGGAAACACCCACTAGGCGGCAGCATCATTACGTCTCAACTCTTGTTATTAGGGCACCAGAGTCTTCCTGGACGTGTGTTCGAGGTTGTAAATTAGAGGGGAATGTGCTGGGACAAGCCCCCAGAAGTTTATGTCTCCTTACTTCTGTTTGTTTTTTAATTTAATTTCTATTTCTTATCGGAGAATATGGATATTAGAGTGTTGTGATTGTCTGGCTGTACAGAATCTGCTCAATGATTCATACATATGTCTGTTCATGTTCGGATTCTGTTACCATGTGTCTTATTACAGAATGTTGAGTAGACCGTCGCATGGTATTTGGTAGGTGTTTTGTCATTATATATTTTATATGTATTGGTGATTATATAATTCATAGAGTTTATATGTTATATGTTTTCTATACATTTAACATACATTAGTATATGTATGTTAGCCCCATAATCCTAATTTATCCATCCTCCCACCTTTCATTTTGGTGTAACCATTAGTTTCTGTTTATAAGTCTGTGAGTGTCTTTTTCTGTGGAAATATGTCCATTTGTAGCAATCTTAGGATAACAGGTATAAATGATATCATAGGATATTTGTCATTCCCTTTTGACTTACTTAACCTGATATGATTATTTCTAGGCTCATCTGTAGTCCTGAAAACGGCATTTTTCATTTTTTTTCCCGAGGCTACTATTCCATTTAGTCCGTATACCACTTCTTCTTTGTCCATTCATCTGTTTATGGACCTTTTTTTGGCTTCCACGTCTTGGCTATTTCAGTAATGCTGCAGTGCACATTTGCCTGCCTCTGTCTTTCCGATTCTGGTGGTCTTAGGTTACAGGCCCAAAAGGTGCCCTGCCGCGTCATATGGTAACTCAATTTTTACCTTTTAAAGCAGCTCCATTCAGTTTTCGTTAGTGCTCTTACCACTTTACATCCCACCAGCAGCTACAAGGTACACAGTTCTCTAAAATCCCTTCAGCATTTACAGTTTGTAGACTGTTTGCTGATGGTCATTTGACTGGTGTGAGCTGAAACCTTTTTGGAGGTTGGATTTGCATGTGACTAATAATTCCTTATACTGAGCTTTAGGCATGTGCTTTTTATTCTTTTCCTTTTTTTTTTTTAAAGAGTGAGTACAACTTCCCTCTTCATATTGACTTCTTCAAAAACTTGTCAAAGACAACTTGAATTTTCTTGCCTATTCCCTACCCCAGGGCATTTTTTGAGGGCAGGTGTCATTTACAGCCCTGCAGTCCTTGTGACTCTTAAGCAACCATTAGCACTGGGTTTAAAGCTGCTGTTGTGGGAAACAGCCACAAGGCGGCAGCATTATTACGTTCTCACCTCTTGTTACTAGGGCAACAGTCTTCCTGGAGGTAGTGTTCCGAGGTTGTAAATTAGAGAGGAGTGTGCTGGGATAAGCCCCCAGAAGTTTATGTCTCCTTACTTATGTTTGTTTTTTAAATTTAATTTCTCTTTCTTATCGGAGTAAATTCGATTAGAGTGTTGTGATTGTCTGGCTGTACAGAATGTGCTCAATGATTCATACATATGTCTGTTCATCTTCGGATCCTGTTACCATGTAATTTTTTACAGAATGTTGAGTAGACCTCCCTTGGTATTTGGCAGGTGTTTCGTGATTATATATTTTATATGTATTGGTGATTATATAATTCATAGAGTTTATATGTTATATGTTTATATACATTTAACATACATTAGTATATGTATGTTATCCCCATAGTCCTAATTTATCCATCCTCCCACCTTTCATTTTGGCGAACCATTCGTTCGTTTTATAAGTCTGTGAGTGTCTTTTTCTGTGGAAATATGTTCATTGGTAGAAATCTTAGGATAACATGTATAAATGATATCATAGGATATTTGTTATTCCCTTTTGAATAACTTAACCTAATATGATTATTTCTAGGCTCATCTGTAGTCCTGAAAACGGCACTGTTCATTTTTTTCTGAGGCTACTATTCCATTCGGTACGTATACCACTTCTTCTTTGTCCATTTATCTGATGATGGACATTTTGTTTGTATCCATGTCTTAGCTATTGTAAATACTGCTGCAATACACGATTTTCCATCCCGTGTCTTTTTGATTCTGGCTTTCACAAGTGACAGGCCCAATAGTGGGCCTTCCGGATCATATGGTGACTCAATTTTTACCTTTAAACGCACTGCCATTCTGTTCCTATTATTGGCTGTTACCAGTTTACATCCCACTTAGACCGAGAGGTTACACTATTCTCCACAACTTCTTCAACATCTATTGTTTGTTGACTTTTTGCTGATGGTCATTGTGACTGGTGTTAGGTGATACCTTTGTGTAGATTGGATTTGCATGCGTCTAATAATTCCTGATGTTTTGCATTTCTCAGTGTCCTTTTCATTTTTTTTAAGATTGAGCTAAACTTACAACTTCAAATTGCCTTCTTGAAAAATTTACCGCGTTTGGATTTTTATGGCCATTCCCTACCCCAGGACATTTTTTGAGGGCATGAGTCATTTACAGCCCTGCCGTCCTTGTGAATATTAGTGACCATGAGCAGTAGATTTAAAGCTGCTCTTTGAGGAAACGGCCTTAGGGTGGCAGCATTTCTAAGTTGCCAACTCTGCTTGCTAGGGAAACAGAGCCTTGCTGCAAGTTGTGCTTTGAGGTTGCAGATTAGAGTGGAATGTGCCAGGACAAACCCCGATAAGTTTTAGCCTCCTTAATTCTTGTTTGTGTCTTTAAGTTGTAGTTTTTATCAGAGCAAATTTGATTGAAAAATGTCTTTTGTTCTAGGTGTACAGAATCTTGTTCATTTACACATATACATATATCTATTGATCTTTGGGTCCTTTTCCATGTCGGTTATTACAGAGTGTTGAGTAGACCACTCTTGGTATTCCATAGGTCTTTGGGGATTATATTTTTTATATGTATTAGTATATGTGTGTTAACCCCAATATCCTAATTTATCCATTCCTCACACCATTTCTTTGGCTTAACCATAAGTTGTCTTCTCATTCTGAGATTGTCTTTCTCTATGGAAATATGTTCATTTTTATGAATTTTCAGATAACATAAGGGATATCATAGGACATTTGTCTTTCGCATTCTGACTTACTTCACGTTGTGTGATTATCTCTAGGCTCATCTGTGGTGCTGCATATGCCATTCTTTTATTTTTTTCGTGACTGATATTCCATTCTGTCCATATACCACTTCTTCTCTGTCCATTCACCTGTTTATGGACCTTCTTTTGGCTTCCATGTCGTGGCTATTTCAATATTGCTGCAGTGCACATTTGCCTGCCTCTGTCTTTCCGATTCTGGTGGTCTTAGGTTATAGGCCCAAAAGGTGCCCTGCCGCATCATATGGTAGCTCAATTTTTACCTTTTAAAGCAGCTGCATTCAGTTTTCGTTAGTGCTGTTACCAATTACATCCCACCAGCAGCTAGAAGGTACACAGTTCTCTAAAACCCCTTCAGCATTTCTAGTTTGTAGACTGTTTGCTGATGGTCATTTGACTGGTGTGAGCTGAAACCTTTTTGGAGGTTGGATTTGTATGTGGCTAATAATTCCTTGTACTGAGCTTTAGGCATGTCCATGTTGTTCTTTTCCTTTTTTTTTTAAAGTGTGAGTACAACTTCCCTCTTCATGTTGACTTCTTGAAAGATTTGTCATGTGTTGAATTTTCTTGCCTATTCCCTACCCCAGGGCATTTTTTGAGGGCAGATGCCATTTACAGCCCTGAGTCCTTGTGACTATTAAGCAACCATTAGCACTGGGTTTAAAGCTGCTGTTGTGGGAAACACCCACTAGGCGGCAGCATCATTACGTTCTCAACTCTTGTTATTAGGGCACCAGAGTCTTCCTGGACGTAGTGTTCCGAGGTTGTAAATTAGAGGGGAATGTGCTGGGACAAGCCCCCAGAAGTTTATGTCTCCTTACTTCTGTTTGTTTTTTAATTTAATTTCTATTTCTTATCGGAGAATATTGGATTAGAGTGTTGTGATTGTCTGGCTGTACAGAATCTGCTCAATGATTCATACATATGTCTGTTCATGTTCGGATTCTGTTACCATGTGTCTTATTACAGAATGTTGAGTAGACCTCGCATGGTATTTGGTAGGTGTTTTGTCATTATATATTTTATATGTATTGGTGATTATATAATTCATAGAGTTTATATGTTATATGTTTCTATACATTTAACATACATTAGTATATGTATGTTAGCCCCATAATCCTAATTTATCCATCCTCCCACCTTTCATTTTGGTTAACCATTAGTTTCTTTTATAAGTCTGTGAGTGTCTTTTTCTGTGGAAATATGTCCATTTGTAGCAATCTTAGGATAACAGGTATAAATGATATCATAGGATATTTGTCATTCCCTTTTGACTTACTTAACCTGATATGATTATTTCTAGGCTCATCTGTAGTCCTGAAAACGGCATTTTTCATTTTTTTTCCCGAGGCTACTATTCCATTTAGTCCGTATACCACTTCTTCTTTGTCCATTCATCTGTTTATGGACCTTTTTTTGGCTTCCACGTCTTGGCTATTTCAGTAATGCTGCAGTGCACATTTGCCTGCCTCTGTCTTTCCGATTCTGGTGGTCTTAGGTTACAGGCCCAAAAGGTGCCCTGCCGCGTCATATGGTAACTCAATTTTTACCTTTTAAAGCAGCTCCATTCAGTTTTCGTTAGTGCTCTTACCACTTTACATCCCACCAGCAGCTACAAGGTACACAGTTCTCTAAAATCCCTTCAGCATTTACAGTTTGTAGACTGTTTGCTGATGGTCATTTGACTGGTGTGAGCTGAAACCTTTTTGGAGGTTGGATTTGCATGTGACTAATAATTCCTTATACTGAGCTTTAGGCATGTGCTTTTTATTCTTTTCCTTTTTTTTTTTTAAAGAGTGAGTACAACTTCCCTCTTCATATTGACTTCTTCAAAAACTTGTCAAAGAAAACTTGAATTTTCTTGCCTATTCCCTACCCCAGGGCATTTTTTGAGGGCAGGTGTCATTTACAGCCCTGCAGTCCTTGTGACTCTTAAGCAACCATTAGCACTGGGTTTAAAGCTGCTGTTGTGGGAAACAGCCACAAGGCGGCAGCATTATTACGTTCTCACCTCTTGTTACTAGGGCAACAGAGTCTTCCTGGAGGTAGTGTTCCGAGGTTGTAAATTAGAGAGGAGTGTGCTGGGATAAGCCCCCAGAAGTTTATGTCTCCTTACTTATGTTTGTTTTTTAAATTTAATTTCTCTTTCTTATCGGAGTAAATTCGATTAGAGTGTTGTGATTGTCTGGCTGTACAGAATGTGCTCAATGATTCATACATATGTCTGTTCATCTTCGGATACTGTTACCATGTAATTTTTTACAGAATGTTGAGTAGACCTCCCTTGGTATTTGGCAGGTGTTTCGTGATTATATATTTTATACGTATTGGTGATTATATAATTCATAGAGTTTATATGTTATATGTTTATATACATTTAACATACATTAGTATATGTATGTTATCCCCATAGTCCTAATTTATCCATCCTCCCACCTTTCATTTTGGCGAACCATTCGTTCGTTTTATAAGTCTGTGAGTGTCTTTTTCTGTGGAAATATGTTCATTGGTAGAAATCTTAGGATAACATGTATAAATGATATCATAGGATATTTGTTATTCCCTTTTGAATAACTTAACCTAATATGATTATTTCTAGGCTCATCTGTAGTCCTGAAAACGGCACTGTTCATTTTTTTCTGAGGCTACTATTCCATTCGGTACGTATACCACTTCTTCTTTGTCCATTTATCTGATGATGGACATTTTGTTTGTATCCATGTCCTAGCTATTGTAAATACTGCTGCAATACACGATTTTCCATCCCGTGTCTTTTTGATTCTGGCTTTCACAAGTGACAGGCCCAATAGTGGGCCTTCCGGATCATATGGTGACTCAATTTTTACCTTTAAACGCACTGCCATTCTGTTCCTATTATTGGCTGTTACCAGTTTACATCCCACTTAGACCGAGAGGTTACACTATTCTCCACAACTTCTTCAACATCTATTGTTTGTTGACTTTTTGCTGATGGTCATTGTGACTGGTGTTAGGTGATACCTTTGTGTAGATTGGATTTGCATGCGTCTAATAATTCCTGATGTTTTGCATTTCTCAGTGTCCTTTTCATTTTTTTTAAGATTGAGCTAAACTTACAACTTCAAATTGCCTTCTTGAAAAATTTACCGCGTTTGGATTTTTATGGCCATTCCCTACCCCAGGACATTTTTTGAGGGCATGAGTCATTTACAGCCCTGCCGTCCTTGTGAATATTAGTGACCATGAGCAGTAGATTTAAAGCTGCTCTTTGAGGAAACGGCCTTAGGGTGGCAGCATTTCTAAGTTGCCAACTCTGCTTGCTAGGGAAACAGAGCCTTGCTGCAAGTTGTGCTTTGAGGTTGCAGATTAGAGTGGAATGTGCCAGGACAAACCCCGATAAGTTTTAGCCTCCTTAATTCTTGTTTGTGTCTTTAAGTTGTAGTTTTTATCAGAGCAAATTTGATTGAAAAATGTCTTTTGTTCTAGGTGTACAGAATCTTGTTCATTTACACATATACATATATCTATTGATCTTTGGGTCCTTTTCCATGTCGGTTATTACAGAGTGTTGAGTAGACCACTCTTGGTATTCCATAGGTCTTTGGGGATTATATTTTTTATATGTATTAGTATATGTGTGTTAACCCCAATATCCTAATTTATCCATTCCTCACACCATTTCTTTGGCTTAACCATAAGTTGTCTTCTCATTCTGAGATTGTCTTTCTCTATGGAAATATGTTCATTTTTATGAATTTTCAGATAACATAAGGGATATCATAGGACATTTGTCTTTCGCATTCTGACTTACTTCACGTTGTGTGATTATCTCTAGGCTCATCTGTGGTGCTGCATATGCCATTCTTTTATTTTTTTCGTGACTGATATTCCATTCTGTCCATATACCACTTCTTCTCTGTCCATTCATCTGTTTATGGACCTTCTTTTGGCTTCCATGTCGTGGCTATTTCAATATTGCTGCAGTGCACATTTGCCTGCCTCTGTCTTTCCGATTCTGGTGGTCTTAGGTTATAGGCCCAAAAGGTGCCCTGCCGCATCATATGGTAGCTCAATTTTTACCTTTTAAAGCAGCTGCATTCAGTTTTCGTTAGTGCTGTTACCAATTACATCCCACCAGCAGCTAGAAGGTACACAGTTCTCTAAAACCCCTTCAACATTTCTAGTTTGTACACTGTTTGCTGATGGTCATTTGACTGGTGTGAGCTGAAACCTTTTTGGAGGTTGGATTTGTATGTGGCTAATAAATAATTCCTTGTACTGAGCTTTAGGCATGTCCATTTTTTTGTTTTCCTTTATTTTTTTAAAGTGTGAGTACAACTTCCCTCTTCATGTTGACTTCTTGAAAGATTTGTCATGTGTTGAATTTTCTTGCCTATTCCCTACCCCAGGGCATTTTTTGAGGGCAGATGCCATTTACAGCCCTGAGTCCTTGTGACTATTAAGCAACCATTAGCACTGGGTTTAAAGCTGCTGTTGTGGGAAACACCCACTAGGCGGCAGCATCATTACGTTCTCAACTCTTGTTATTAGGGCACCAGAGTCTTCCTGGACGTAGTGTTCCGAGGTTGTAAATTAGAGGGGAATGTGCTGGGACAAGCCCCCAGAAGTTTATGTCTCCTTACTTCTGTTTGTTTTTTAATTTAATTTCTATTTCTTATCGGAGAATATTGGATTAGAGTGTTGTGATTGTCTGGCTGTACAGAATCTGCTCAATGATTCATACATATGTCTGTTCATGTTCGGATTCTGTTACCATGTGTCTTATTACAGAATGTTGAGTAGACCTCGCATGGTATTTGGTAGGTGTTTTGTCATTATATATTTTATATGTATTGGTGATTATATAATTCATAGAGTTTATATGTTATATGTTTCTATACATTTAACATACATTAGTATATGTATGTTAGCCCCATAATCCTAATTTATCCATCCTCCCACCTTTCATTTTGGTTAACCATTAGTTTCTTTTATAAGTCTGTGAGTGTCTTTTTCTGTGGAAATATGTCCATTTGTAGCAATCTTAGGATAACAGGTATAAATGATATCATAGGATATTTGTCATTCCCTTTTGACTTACTTAACCTGATATGATTATTTCTAGGCTCATCTGTAGTCCTGAAAACGGCATTTTTCATTTTTTTTCCCGAGGCTACTATTCCATTTAGTCCGTATACCACTTCTTCTTTGTCCATTCATCTGTTTATGGACCTTTTTTTGGCTTCCACGTCTTGGCTATTTCAGTAATGCTGCAGTGCACATTTGCCTGCCTCTGTCTTTCCGATTCTGGTGGTCTTAGGTTACAGGCCCAAAAGGTGCCCTGCCGCGTCATATGGTAACTCAATTTTTACCTTTTAAAGCAGCTCCATTCAGTTTTCGTTAGTGCTCTTACCACTTTACATCCCACCAGCAGCTACAAGGTACACAGTTCTCTAAAATCCCTTCAGCATTTACAGTTTGTAGACTGTTTGCTGATGGTCATTTGACTGGTGTGAGCTGAAACCTTTTTGGAGGTTGGATTTGCATGTGACTAATAATTCCTTATACTGAGCTTTAGGCATGTGCTTTTTATTCTTTTCCTTTTTTTTTTTTAAAGAGTGAGTACAACTTCCCTCTTCATATTGACTTCTTCAAAAACTTGTCAAAGACAACTTGAATTTTCTTGCCTATTCCCTACCCCAGGGCATTTTTTGAGGGCAGGTGTCATTTACAGCCCTGCAGTCCTTGTGACTCTTAAGCAACCATTAGCACTGGGTTTAAAGCTGCTGTTGTGGGAAACAGCCACAAGGCGGCAGCATTATTACGTTCTCACCTCTTGTTACTAGGGCAACAGTCTTCCTGGAGGTAGTGTTCCGAGGTTGTAAATTAGAGAGGAGTGTGCTGGGATAAGCCCCCAGAAGTTTATGTCTCCTTACTTATGTTTGTTTTTTAAATTTAATTTCTCTTTCTTATCGGAGTAAATTCGATTAGAGTGTTGTGATTGTCTGGCTGTACAGAATGTGCTCAATGATTCATACATATGTCTGTTCATCTTCGGATCCTGTTACCATGTAATTTTTTACAGAATGTTGAGTAGACCTCCCTTGGTATTTGGCAGGTGTTTCGTGATTATATATTTTATATGTATTGGTGATTATATAATTCATAGAGTTTATATGTTATATGTTTATATACATTTAACATACATTAGTATATGTATGTTATCCCCATAGTCCTAATTTATCCATCCTCCCACCTTTCATTTTGGCGAACCATTCGTTCGTTTTATAAGTCTGTGAGTGTCTTTTTCTGTGGAAATATGTTCATTGGTAGAAATCTTAGGATAACATGTATAAATGATATCATAGGATATTTGTTATTCCCTTTTGAATAACTTAACCTAATATGATTATTTCTAGGCTCATCTGTAGTCCTGAAAACGGCACTGTTCATTTTTTTCTGAGGCTACTATTCCATTCGGTACGTATACCACTTCTTCTTTGTCCATTTATCTGATGATGGACATTTTGTTTGTATCCATGTCTTAGCTATTGTAAATACTGCTGCAATACACGATTTTCCATCCCGTGTCTTTTTGATTCTGGCTTTCACAAGTGACAGGCCCAATAGTGGGCCTTCCGGATCATATGGTGACTCAATTTTTACCTTTAAACGCACTGCCATTCTGTTCCTATTATTGGCTGTTACCAGTTTACATCCCACTTAGACCGAGAGGTTACACTATTCTCCACAACTTCTTCAACATCTATTGTTTGTTGACTTTTTGCTGATGGTCATTGTGACTGGTGTTAGGTGATACCTTTGTGTAGATTGGATTTGCATGCGTCTAATAATTCCTGATGTTTTGCATTTCTCAGTGTCCTTTTCATTTTTTTTAAGATTGAGCTAAACTTACAACTTCAAATTGCCTTCTTGAAAAATTTACCGCGTTTGGATTTTTATGGCCATTCCCTACCCCAGGACATTTTTTGAGGGCATGAGTCATTTACAGCCCTGCCGTCCTTGTGAATATTAGTGACCATGAGCAGTAGATTTAAAGCTGCTCTTTGAGGAAACGGCCTTAGGGTGGCAGCATTTCTAAGTTGCCAACTCTGCTTGCTAGGGAAACAGAGCCTTGCTGCAAGTTGTGCTTTGAGGTTGCAGATTAGAGTGGAATGTGCCAGGACAAACCCCGATAAGTTTTAGCCTCCTTAATTCTTGTTTGTGTCTTTAAGTTGTAGTTTTTATCAGAGCAAATTTGATTGAAAAATGTCTTTTGTTCTAGGTGTACAGAATCTTGTTCATTTACACATATACATATATCTATTGATCTTTGGGTCCTTTTCCATGTCGGTTATTACAGAGTGTTGAGTAGACCACTCTTGGTATTCCATAGGTCTTTGGGGATTATATTTTTTATATGTATTAGTATATGTGTGTTAACCCCAATATCCTAATTTATCCATTCCTCACACCATTTCTTTGGCTTAACCATAAGTTGTCTTCTCATTCTGAGATTGTCTTTCTCTATGGAAATATGTTCATTTTTATGAATTTTCAGATAACATAAGGGATATCATAGGACATTTGTCTTTCGCATTCTGACTTACTTCACGTTGTGTGATTATCTCTAGGCTCATCTGTGGTGCTGCATATGCCATTCTTTTATTTTTTTCGTGACTGATATTCCATTCTGTCCATATACCACTTCTTCTCTGTCCATTCATCTGTTTATGGACCTTCTTTTGGCTTCCATGTCGTGGCTATTTCAATATTGCTGCAGTGCACATTTGCCTGCCTCTGTCTTTCCGATTCTGGTGGTCTTAGGTTATAGGCCCAAAAGGTGCCCTGCCGCATCATATGGTAGCTCAATTTTTACCTTTTAAAGCAGCTGCATTCAGTTTTCGTTAGTGCTGTTACCAATTACATCCCACCAGCAGCTAGAAGGTACACAGTTCTCTAAAACCCCTTCAACATTTCTAGTTTGTACACTGTTTGCTGATGGTCATTTGACTGGTGTGAGCTGAAACCTTTTTGGAGGTTGGATTTGTATGTGGCTAATAAATAATTCCTTGTACTGAGCTTTAGGCATGTCCATTTTTTTGTTTTCCTTTATTTTTTTAAAGTGTGAGTACAACTTCCCTCTTCATGTTGACTTCTTGAAAGATTTGTCATGTGTTGAATTTTCTTGCCTATTCCCTACCCCAGGGCATTTTTTGAGGGCAGATGCCATTTACAGCCCTGAGTCCTTGTGACTATTAAGCAACCATTAGCACTGGGTTTAAAGCTGCTGTTGTGGGAAACACCCACTAGGCGGCAGCATCATTACGTTCTCAACTCTTGTTATTAGGGCACCAGAGTCTTCCTGGACGTAGTGTTCCGAGGTTGTAAATTAGAGGGGAATGTGCTGGGACAAGCCCCCAGAAGTTTATGTCTCCTTACTTCTGTTTGTTTTTTAATTTAATTTCTATTTCTTATCGGAGAATATTGGATTAGAGTGTTGTGATTGTCTGGCTGTACAGAATCTGCTCAATGATTCATACATATGTCTGTTCATGTTCGGATTCTGTTACCATGTGTCTTATTACAGAATGTTGAGTAGACCTCGCATGGTATTTGGTAGGTGTTTTGTCATTATATATTTTATATGTATTGGTGATTATATAATTCATAGAGTTTATATGTTATATGTTTCTATACATTTAACATACATTAGTATATGTATGTTAGCCCCATAATCCTAATTTATCCATCCTCCCACCTTTCATTTTGGTTAACCATTAGTTTCTTTTATAAGTCTGTGAGTGTCTTTTTCTGTGGAAATATGTCCATTTGTAGCAATCTTAGGATAACAGGTATAAATGATATCATAGGATATTTGTCATTCCCTTTTGACTTACTTAACCTGATATGATTATTTCTAGGCTCATCTGTAGTCCTGAAAACGGCATTTTTCATTTTTTTTCCCGAGGCTACTATTCCATTTAGTCCGTATACCACTTCTTCTTTGTCCATTCATCTGTTTATGGACCTTTTTTTGGCTTCCACGTCTTGGCTATTTCAGTAATGCTGCAGTGCACATTTGCCTGCCTCTGTCTTTCCGATTCTGGTGGTCTTAGGTTACAGGCCCAAAAGGTGCCCTGCCGCGTCATATGGTAACTCAATTTTTACCTTTTAAAGCAGCTCCATTCAGTTTTCGTTAGTGCTCTTACCACTTTACATCCCACCAGCAGCTACAAGGTACACAGTTCTCTAAAATCCCTTCAGCATTTACAGTTTGTAGACTGTTTGCTGATGGTCATTTGACTGGTGTGAGCTGAAACCTTTTTGGAGGTTGGATTTGCATGTGACTAATAATTCCTTATACTGAGCTTTAGGCATGTGCTTTTTATTCTTTTCCTTTTTTTTTTTTAAAGAGTGAGTACAACTTCCCTCTTCATATTGACTTCTTCAAAAACTTGTCAAAGACAACTTGAATTTTCTTGCCTATTCCCTACCCCAGGGCATTTTTTGAGGGCAGGTGTCATTTACAGCCCTGCAGTCCTTGTGACTCTTAAGCAACCATTAGCACTGGGTTTAAAGCTGCTGTTGTGGGAAACAGCCACAAGGCGGCAGCATTATTACGTTCTCACCTCTTGTTACTAGGGCAACAGTCTTCCTGGAGGTAGTGTTCCGAGGTTGTAAATTAGAGAGGAGTGTGCTGGGATAAGCCCCCAGAAGTTTATGTCTCCTTACTTATGTTTGTTTTTTAAATTTAATTTCTCTTTCTTATCGGAGTAAATTCGATTAGAGTGTTGTGATTGTCTGGCTGTACAGAATGTGCTCAATGATTCATACATATGTCTGTTCATCTTCGGATCCTGTTACCATGTAATTTTTTACAGAATGTTGAGTAGACCTCCCTTGGTATTTGGCAGGTGTTTCGTGATTATATATTTTATATGTATTGGTGATTATATAATTCATAGAGTTTATATGTTATATGTTTATATACATTTAACATACATTAGTATATGTATGTTATCCCCATAGTCCTAATTTATCCATCCTCCCACCTTTCATTTTGGCGAACCATTCGTTCGTTTTATAAGTCTGTGAGTGTCTTTTTCTGTGGAAATATGTTCATTGGTAGAAATCTTAGGATAACATGTATAAATGATATCATAGGATATTTGTTATTCCCTTTTGAATAACTTAACCTAATATGATTATTTCTAGGCTCATCTGTAGTCCTGAAAACGGCACTGTTCATTTTTTTCTGAGGCTACTATTCCATTCGGTACGTATACCACTTCTTCTTTGTCCATTTATCTGATGATGGACATTTTGTTTGTATCCATGTCTTAGCTATTGTAAATACTGCTGCAATACACGATTTTCCATCCCGTGTCTTTTTGATTCTGGCTTTCACAAGTGACAGGCCCAATAGTGGGCCTTCCGGATCATATGGTGACTCAATTTTTACCTTTAAACGCACTGCCATTCTGTTCCTATTATTGGCTGTTACCAGTTTACATCCCACTTAGACCGAGAGGTTACACTATTCTCCACAACTTCTTCAACATCTATTGTTTGTTGACTTTTTGCTGATGGTCATTGTGACTGGTGTTAGGTGATACCTTTGTGTAGATTGGATTTGCATGCGTCTAATAATTCCTGATGTTTTGCATTTCTCAGTGTCCTTTTCATTTTTTTTAAGATTGAGCTAAACTTACAACTTCAAATTGCCTTCTTGAAAAATTTACCGCGTTTGGATTTTTATGGCCATTCCCTACCCCAGGACATTTTTTGAGGGCATGAGTCATTTACAGCCCTGCCGTCCTTGTGAATATTAGTGACCATGAGCAGTAGATTTAAAGCTGCTCTTTGAGGAAACGGCCTTAGGGTGGCAGCATTTCTAAGTTGCCAACTCTGCTTGCTAGGGAAACAGAGCCTTGCTGCAAGTTGTGCTTTGAGGTTGCAGATTAGAGTGGAATGTGCCAGGACAAACCCCGATAAGTTTTAGCCTCCTTAATTCTTGTTTGTGTCTTTAAGTTGTAGTTTTTATCAGAGCAAATTTGATTGAAAAATGTCTTTTGTTCTAGGTGTACAGAATCTTGTTCATTTACACATATACATATATCTATTGATCTTTGGGTCCTTTTCCATGTCGGTTATTACAGAGTGTTGAGTAGACCACTCTTGGTATTCCATAGGTCTTTGGGGATTATATTTTTTATATGTATTAGTATATGTGTGTTAACCCCAATATCCTAATTTATCCATTCCTCACACCATTTCTTTGGCTTAACCATAAGTTGTCTTCTCATTCTGAGATTGTCTTTCTCTATGGAAATATGTTCATTTTTATGAATTTTCAGATAACATAAGGGATATCATAGGACATTTGTCTTTCGCATTCTGACTTACTTCACGTTGTGTGATTATCTCTAGGCTCATCTGTGGTGCTGCATATGCCATTCTTTTATTTTTTTCGTGACTGATATTCCATTCTGTCCATATGCCACTTCTTCTCTGTCCATTCATCTGTTTATGGACCTTCTTTTGGCTTCCATGTCGTGGCTATTTCAATATTGCTGCAGTGCACATTTGCCTGCCTCTGTCTTTCCGATTCTGGTGGTCTTAGGTTATAGGCCCAAAAGGTGCCCTGCCGCATCATATGGTAGCTCAATTTTTACCTTTTAAAGCAGCTGCATTCAGTTTTCGTTAGTGCTGTTACCAATTACATCCCACCAGCAGCTAGAAGGTACACAGTTCTCTAAAACCCCTTCAGCATTTCTAGTTTGTAGACTGTTTGCTGATGGTCATTTGACTGGTGTGAGCTGAAACCTTTTTGGAGGTTGGATTTGTATGTGGCTAATAATTCCTTGTACTGAGCTTTAGGCATGTCCATGTTGTTCTTTTCCTTTTTTTTTTAAAGTGTGAGTACAACTTCCCTCTTCATGTTGACTTCTTGAAAGATTTGTCATGTGTTGAATTTTCTTGCCTATTCCCTACCCCAGGGCATTTTTTGAGGGCAGATGCCATTTACAGCCCTGAGTCCTTGTGACTATTAAGCAACCATTAGCACTGGGTTTAAAGCTGCTGTTGTGGGAAACACCCACTAGGCGGCAGCATCATTACGTTCTCAACTCTTGTTATTAGGGCACCAGAGTCTTCCTGGACGTAGTGTTCCGAGGTTGTAAATTAGAGGGGAATGTGCTGGGACAAGCCCCCAGAAGTTTATGTCTCCTTACTTCTGTTTGTTTTTTAATTTAATTTCTATTTCTTATCGGAGAATATTGGATTAGAGTGTTGTGATTGTCTGGCTGTACAGAATCTGCTCAATGATTCATACATATGTCTGTTCATGTTCGGATTCTGTTACCATGTGTCTTATTACAGAATGTTGAGTAGACCTCGCATGGTATTTGGTAGGTGTTTTGTCATTATATATTTTATATGTATTGGTGATTATATAATTCATAGAGTTTATATGTTATATGTTTCTATACATTTAACATACATTAGTATATGTATGTTAGCCCCATAATCCTAATTTATCCATCCTCCCACCTTTCATTTTGGTTAACCATTAGTTTCTTTTATAAGTCTGTGAGTGTCTTTTTCTGTGGAAATATGTCCATTTGTAGCAATCTTAGGATAACAGGTATAAATGATATCATAGGATATTTGTCATTCCCTTTTGACTTACTTAACCTGATATGATTATTTCTAGGCTCATCTGTAGTCCTGAAAACGGCATTTTTCATTTTTTTTCCCGAGGCTACTATTCCATTTAGTCCGTATACCACTTCTTCTTTGTCCATTCATCTGTTTATGGACCTTTTTTTGGCTTCCACGTCTTGGCTATTTCAGTAATGCTGCAGTGCACATTTGCCTGCCTCTGTCTTTCCGATTCTGGTGGTCTTAGGTTACAGGCCCAAAAGGTGCACTGCCGCGTCATATGGTAACTCAATTTTTACCTTTTAAAGCAGCTCCATTCAGTTTTCGTTAGTGCTCTTACCACTTTACATCCCACCAGCAGCTACAAGGTACACAGTTCTCTAAAATCCCTTCAGCATTTACAGTTTGTAGACTGTTTGCTGATGGTCATTTGACTGGTGTGAGCTGAAACCTTTTTGGAGGTTGGATTTGCATGTGACTAATAATTCCTTATACTGAGCTTTAGGCATGTGCTTTTTATTCTTTTCCTTTTTTTTTTTAAAGAGTGAGTACAACTTCCCTCTTCATATTGACTTCTTCAAAAACTTGTCAAAGAAAACTTGAATTTTCTTGCCTATTCCCTACCCCAGGGCATTTTTTGAGGGCAGGTGTCATTTACAGCCCTGCAGTCCTTGTGACTCTTAAGCAACCATTAGCACTGGGTTTAAAGCTGCTGTTGTGGGAAACAGCCACAAGGCGGCAGCATTATTACGTTCTCACCTCTTGTTACTAGGGCAACAGAGTCTTCCTGGAGGTAGTGTTCCGAGGTTGTAAATTAGAGAGGAGTGTGCTGGGATAAGCCCCCAGAAGTTTATGTCTCCTTACTTATGTTTGTTTTTTAAATTTAATTTCTCTTTCTTATCGGAGTAAATTCGATTAGAGTGTTGTGATTGTCTGGCTGTACAGAATGTGCTCAATGATTCATACATATGTCTGTTCATCTTCGGATCCTGTTACCATGTAATTTTTTACAGAATGTTGAGTAGACCTCCCTTGGTATTTGGCAGGTGTTTCGTGATTATATATTTTATACGTATTGGTGATTATATAATTCATAGAGTTTATATGTTATATGTTTATATACATTTAACATACATTAGTATATGTATGTTATCCCCATAGTCCTAATTTATCCATCCTCCCACCTTTCATTTTGGCGAACCATTCGTTCGTTTTATAAGTCTGTGAGTGTCTTTTTCTGTGGAAATATGTTCATTGGTAGAAATCTTAGGATAACATGTATAAATGATATCATAGGATATTTGTTATTCCCTTTTGAATAACTTAACCTAATATGATTATTTCTAGGCTCATCTGTAGTCCTGAAAACGGCACTGTTCATTTTTTTCTGAGGCTACTATTCCATTCGGTACGTATACCACTTCTTCTTTGTCCATTTATCTGATGATGGACATTTTGTTTGTATCCATGTCCTAGCTATTGTAAATACTGCTGCAATACACGATTTTCCATCCCGTGTCTTTTTGATTCTGGCTTTCACAAGTGACAGGCCCAATAGTGGGCCTTCCGGATCATATGGTGACTCAATTTTTACCTTTAAACGCACTGCCATTCTGTTCCTATTATTGGCTGTTACCAGTTTACATCCCACTTAGACCGAGAGGTTACACTATTCTCCACAACTTCTTCAACATCTATTGTTTGTTGACTTTTTGCTGATGGTCATTGTGACTGGTGTTAGGTGATACCTTTGTGTAGATTGGATTTGCATGCGTCTAATAATTCCTGATGTTTTGCATTTCTCAGTGTCCTTTTCATTTTTTTTAAGATTGAGCTAAACTTACAACTTCAAATTGCCTTCTTGAAAAATTTACCGCGTTTGGATTTTTATGGCCATTCCCTACCCCAGGACATTTTTTGAGGGCATGAGTCATTTACAGCCCTGCCGTCCTTGTGAATATTAGTGACCATGAGCAGTAGATTTAAAGCTGCTCTTTGAGGAAACGGCCTTAGGGTGGCAGCATTTCTAAGTTGCCAACTCTGCTTGCTAGGGAAACAGAGCCTTGCTGCAAGTTGTGCTTTGAGGTTGCAGATTAGAGTGGAATGTGCCAGGACAAACCCCGATAAGTTTTAGCCTCCTTAATTCTTGTTTGTGTCTTTAAGTTGTAGTTTTTATCAGAGCAAATTTGATTGAAAAATGTCTTTTGTTCTAGGTGTACAGAATCTTGTTCATTTACACATATACATATATCTATTGATCTTTGGGTCCTTTTCCATGTCGGTTATTACAGAGTGTTGAGTAGACCACTCTTGGTATTCCATAGGTCTTTGGGGATTATATTTTTTATATGTATTAGTATATGTGTGTTAACCCCAATATCCTAATTTATCCATTCCTCACACCATTTCTTTGGCTTAACCATAAGTTGTCTTCTCATTCTGAGATTGTCTTTCTCTATGGAAATATGTTCATTTTTATGAATTTTCAGATAACATAAGGGATATCATAGGACATTTGTCTTTCGCATTCTGACTTACTTCACGTTGTGTGATTATCTCTAGGCTCATCTGTGGTGCTGCATATGCCATTCTTTTATTTTTTTCGTGACTGATATTCCATTCTGTCCATATGCCACTTCTTCTCTGTCCATTCATCTGTTTATGGACCTTCTTTTGGCTTCCATGTCGTGGCTATTTCAATATTGCTGCAGTGCACATTTGCCTGCCTCTGTCTTTCCGATTCTGGTGGTCTTAGGTTATAGGCCCAAAAGGTGCCCTGCCGCATCATATGGTAGCTCAATTTTTACCTTTTAAAGCAGCTGCATTCAGTTTTCGTTAGTGCTGTTACCAATTACATCCCACCAGCAGCTAGAAGGTACACAGTTCTCTAAAACCCCTTCAGCATTTCTAGTTTGTAGACTGTTTGCTGATGGTCATTTGACTGGTGTGAGCTGAAACCTTTTTGGAGGTTGGATTTGTATGTGGCTAATAATTCCTTGTACTGAGCTTTAGGCATGTCCATGTTGTTCTTTTCCTTTTTTTTTTAAAGTGTGAGTACAACTTCCCTCTTCATGTTGACTTCTTGAAAGATTTGTCATGTGTTGAATTTTCTTGCCTATTCCCTACCCCAGGGCATTTTTTGAGGGCAGATGCCATTTACAGCCCTGAGTCCTTGTGACTATTAAGCAACCATTAGCACTGGGTTTAAAGCTGCTGTTGTGGGAAACACCCACTAGGCGGCAGCATCATTACGTTCTCAACTCTTGTTATTAGGGCACCAGAGTCTTCCTGGACGTAGTGTTCCGAGGTTGTAAATTAGAGGGGAATGTGCTGGGACAAGCCCCCAGAAGTTTATGTCTCCTTACTTCTGTTTGTTTTTTAATTTAATTTCTATTTCTTATCGGAGAATATTGGATTAGAGTGTTGTGATTGTCTGGCTGTACAGAATCTGCTCAATGATTCATACATATGTCTGTTCATGTTCGGATTCTGTTACCATGTGTCTTATTACAGAATGTTGAGTAGACCTCGCATGGTATTTGGTAGGTGTTTTGTCATTATATATTTTATATGTATTGGTGATTATATAATTCATAGAGTTTATATGTTATATGTTTCTATACATTTAACATACATTAGTATATGTATGTTAGCCCCATAATCCTAATTTATCCATCCTCCCACCTTTCATTTTGGTTAACCATTAGTTTCTTTTATAAGTCTGTGAGTGTCTTTTTCTGTGGAAATATGTCCATTTGTAGCAATCTTAGGATAACAGGTATAAATGATATCATAGGATATTTGTCATTCCCTTTTGACTTACTTAACCTGATATGATTATTTCTAGGCTCATCTGTAGTCCTGAAAACGGCATTTTTCATTTTTTTTCCCGAGGCTACTATTCCATTTAGTCCGTATACCACTTCTTCTTTGTCCATTCATCTGTTTATGGACCTTTTTTTGGCTTCCACGTCTTGGCTATTTCAGTAATGCTGCAGTGCACATTTGCCTGCCTCTGTCTTTCCGATTCTGGTGGTCTTAGGTTACAGGCCCAAAAGGTGCCCTGCCGCGTCATATGGTAACTCAATTTTTACCTTTTAAAGCAGCTCCATTCAGTTTTCGTTAGTGCTCTTACCACTTTACATCCCACCAGCAGCTACAAGGTACACAGTTCTCTAAAATCCCTTCAGCATTTACAGTTTGTAGACTGTTTGCTGATGGTCATTTGACTGGTGTGAGCTGAAACCTTTTTGGAGGTTGGATTTGCATGTGACTAATAATTCCTTATACTGAGCTTTAGGCATGTGCTTTTTATTCTTTTCCTTTTTTTTTTTAAAGAGTGAGTACAACTTCCCTCTTCATATTGACTTCTTCAAAAACTTGTCAAAGAAAACTTGAATTTTCTTGCCTATTCCCTACCCCAGGGCATTTTTTGAGGGCAGGTGTCATTTACAGCCCTGCAGTCCTTGTGACTCTTAAGCAACCATTAGCACTGGGTTTAAAGCTGCTGTTGTGGGAAACAGCCACAAGGCGGCAGCATTATTACGTTCTCACCTCTTGTTACTAGGGCAACAGAGTCTTCCTGGAGGTAGTGTTCCGAGGTTGTAAATTAGAGAGGAGTGTGCTGGGATAAGCCCCCAGAAGTTTATGTCTCCTTACTTATGTTTGTTTTTTAAATTTAATTTCTCTTTCTTATCGGAGTAAATTCGATTAGAGTGTTGTGATTGTCTGGCTGTACAGAATGTGCTCAATGATTCATACATATGTCTGTTCATCTTCGGATCCTGTTACCATGTAATTTTTTACAGAATGTTGAGTAGACCTCCCTTGGTATTTGGCAGGTGTTTCGTGATTATATATTTTATACGTATTGGTGATTATATAATTCATAGAGTTTATATGTTATATGTTTATATACATTTAACATACATTAGTATATGTATGTTATCCCCATAGTCCTAATTTATCCATCCTCCCACCTTTCATTTTGGCGAACCATTCGTTCGTTTTATAAGTCTGTGAGTGTCTTTTTCTGTGGAAATATGTTCATTGGTAGAAATCTTAGGATAACATGTATAAATGATATCATAGGATATTTGTTATTCCCTTTTGAATAACTTAACCTAATATGATTATTTCTAGGCTCATCTGTAGTCCTGAAAACGGCACTGTTCATTTTTTTCTGAGGCTACTATTCCATTCGGTACGTATACCACTTCTTCTTTGTCCATTTATCTGATGATGGACATTTTGTTTGTATCCATGTCCTAGCTATTGTAAATACTGCTGCAATACACGATTTTCCATCCCGTGTCTTTTTGATTCTGGCTTTCACAAGTGACAGGCCCAATAGTGGGCCTTCCGGATCATATGGTGACTCAATTTTTACCTTTAAACGCACTGCCATTCTGTTCCTATTATTGGCTGTTACCAGTTTACATCCCACTTAGACCGAGAGGTTACACTATTCTCCACAACTTCTTCAACATCTATTGTTTGTTGACTTTTTGCTGATGGTCATTGTGACTGGTGTTAGGTGATACCTTTGTGTAGATTGGATTTGCATGCGTCTAATAATTCCTGATGTTTTGCATTTCTCAGTGTCCTTTTCATTTTTTTTAAGATTGAGCTAAACTTACAACTTCAAATTGCCTTCTTGAAAAATTTACCGCGTTTGGATTTTTATGGCCATTCCCTACCCCAGGACATTTTTTGAGGGCATGAGTCATTTACAGCCCTGCCGTCCTTGTGAATATTAGTGACCATGAGCAGTAGATTTAAAGCTGCTCTTTGAGGAAACGGCCTTAGGGTGGCAGCATTTCTAAGTTGCCAACTCTGCTTGCTAGGGAAACAGAGCCTTGCTGCAAGTTGTGCTTTGAGGTTGCAGATTAGAGTGGAATGTGCCAGGACAAACCCCGATAAGTTTTAGCCTCCTTAATTCTTGTTTGTGTCTTTAAGTTGTAGTTTTTATCAGAGCAAATTTGATTGAAAAATGTCTTTTGTTCTAGGTGTACAGAATCTTGTTCATTTACACATATACATATATCTATTGATCTTTGGGTCCTTTTCCATGTCGGTTATTACAGAGTGTTGAGTAGACCACTCTTGGTATTCCATAGGTCTTTGGGGATTATATTTTTTATATGTATTAGTATATGTGTGTTAACCCCAATATCCTAATTTATCCATTCCTCACACCATTTCTTTGGCTTAACCATAAGTTGTCTTCTCATTCTGAGATTGTCTTTCTCTATGGAAATATGTTCATTTTTATGAATTTTCAGATAACATAAGGGATATCATAGGACATTTGTCTTTCGCATTCTGACTTACTTCACGTTGTGTGATTATCTCTAGGCTCATCTGTGGTGCTGCATATGCCATTCTTTTATTTTTTTCGTGACTGATATTCCATTCTGTCCATATACCACTTCTTCTCTGTCCATTCATCTGTTTATGGACCTTCTTTTGGCTTCCATGTCGTGGCTATTTCAATATTGCTGCAGTGCACATTTGCCTGCCTCTGTCTTTCCGATTCTGGTGGTCTTAGGTTATAGGCCCAAAAGGTGCCCTGCCGCATCATATGGTAGCTCAATTTTTACCTTTTAAAGCAGCTGCATTCAGTTTTCGTTAGTGCTGTTACCAATTACATCCCACCAGCAGCTAGAAGGTACACAGTTCTCTAAAACCCCTTCAACATTTCTAGTTTGTACACTGTTTGCTGATGGTCATTTGACTGGTGTGAGCTGAAACCTTTTTGGAGGTTGGATTTGTATGTGGCTAATAAATAATTCCTTGTACTGAGCTTTAGGCATGTCCATTTTTTTGTTTTCCTTTATTTTTTTAAAGTGTGAGTACAACTTCCCTCTTCATGTTGACTTCTTGAAAGATTTGTCATGTGTTGAATTTTCTTGCCTATTCCCTACCCCAGGGCATTTTTTGAGGGCAGATGCCATTTACAGCCCTGAGTCCTTGTGACTATTAAGCAACCATTAGCACTGGGTTTAAAGCTGCTGTTGTGGGAAACACCCACTAGGCGGCAGCATCATTACGTTCTCAACTCTTGTTATTAGGGCACCAGAGTCTTCCTGGACGTAGTGTTCCGAGGTTGTAAATTAGAGGGGAATGTGCTGGGACAAGCCCCCAGAAGTTTATGTCTCCTTACTTCTGTTTGTTTTTTAATTTAATTTCTATTTCTTATCGGAGAATATTGGATTAGAGTGTTGTGATTGTCTGGCTGTACAGAATCTGCTCAATGATTCATACATATGTCTGTTCATGTTCGGATTCTGTTACCATGTGTCTTATTACAGAATGTTGAGTAGACCTCGCATGGTATTTGGTAGGTGTTTTGTCATTATATATTTTATATGTATTGGTGATTATATAATTCATAGAGTTTATATGTTATATGTTTCTATACATTTAACATACATTAGTATATGTATGTTAGCCCCATAATCCTAATTTATCCATCCTCCCACCTTTCATTTTGGTTAACCATTAGTTTCTTTTATAAGTCTGTGAGTGTCTTTTTCTGTGGAAATATGTCCATTTGTAGCAATCTTAGGATAACAGGTATAAATGATATCATAGGATATTTGTCATTCCCTTTTGACTTACTTAACCTGATATGATTATTTCTAGGCTCATCTGTAGTCCTGAAAACGGCATTTTTCATTTTTTTTCCCGAGGCTACTATTCCATTTAGTCCGTATACCACTTCTTCTTTGTCCATTCATCTGTTTATGGACCTTTTTTTGGCTTCCACGTCTTGGCTATTTCAGTAATGCTGCAGTGCACATTTGCCTGCCTCTGTCTTTCCGATTCTGGTGGTCTTAGGTTACAGGCCCAAAAGGTGCCCTGCCGCGTCATATGGTAACTCAATTTTTACCTTTTAAAGCAGCTCCATTCAGTTTTCGTTAGTGCTCTTACCACTTTACATCCCACCAGCAGCTACAAGGTACACAGTTCTCTAAAATCCCTTCAGCATTTACAGTTTGTAGACTGTTTGCTGATGGTCATTTGACTGGTGTGAGCTGAAACCTTTTTGGAGGTTGGATTTGCATGTGACTAATAATTCCTTATACTGAGCTTTAGGCATGTGCTTTTTATTCTTTTCCTTTTTTTTTTTTAAAGAGTGAGTACAACTTCCCTCTTCATATTGACTTCTTCAAAAACTTGTCAAAGAAAACTTGAATTTTCTTGCCTATTCCCTACCCCAGGGCATTTTTTGAGGGCAGGTGTCATTTACAGCCCTGCAGTCCTTGTGACTCTTAAGCAACCATTAGCACTGGGTTTAAAGCTGCTGTTGTGGGAAACAGCCACAAGGCGGCAGCATTATTACGTTCTCACCTCTTGTTACTAGGGCAACAGTCTTCCTGGAGGTAGTGTTCCGAGGTTGTAAATTAGAGAGGAGTGTGCTGGGATAAGCCCCCAGAAGTTTATGTCTCCTTACTTATGTTTGTTTTTTAAATTTAATTTCTCTTTCTTATCGGAGTAAATTCGATTAGAGTGTTGTGATTGTCTGGCTGTACAGAATGTGCTCAATGATTCATACATATGTCTGTTCATCTTCGGATCCTGTTACCATGTAATTTTTTACAGAATGTTGAGTAGACCTCCCTTGGTATTTGGCAGGTGTTTCGTGATTATATATTTTATATGTATTGGTGATTATATAATTCATAGAGTTTATATGTTATATGTTTATATACATTTAACATACATTAGTATATGTATGTTATCCCCATAGTCCTAATTTATCCATCCTCCCACCTTTCATTTTGGCGAACCATTCGTTCGTTTTATAAGTCTGTGAGTGTCTTTTTCTGTGGAAATATGTTCATTGGTAGAAATCTTAGGATAACATGTATAAATGATATCATAGGATATTTGTTATTCCCTTTTGAATAACTTAACCTAATATGATTATTTCTAGGCTCATCTGTAGTCCTGAAAACGGCACTGTTCATTTTTTTCTGAGGCTACTATTCCATTCGGTACGTATACCACTTCTTCTTTGTCCATTTATCTGATGATGGACATTTTGTTTGTATCCATGTCTTAGCTATTGTAAATACTGCTGCAATACACGATTTTCCATCCCGTGTCTTTTTGATTCTGGCTTTCACAAGTGACAGGCCCAATAGTGGGCCTTCCGGATCATATGGTGACTCAATTTTTACCTTTAAACGCACTGCCATTCTGTTCCTATTATTGGCTGTTACCAGTTTACATCCCACTTAGACCGAGAGGTTACACTATTCTCCACAACTTCTTCAACATCTATTGTTTGTTGACTTTTTGCTGATGGTCATTGTGACTGGTGTTAGGTGATACCTTTGTGTAGATTGGATTTGCATGCGTCTAATAATTCCTGATGTTTTGCATTTCTCAGTGTCCTTTTCATTTTTTTTAAGATTGAGCTAAACTTACAACTTCAAATTGCCTTCTTGAAAAATTTACCGCGTTTGGATTTTTATGGCCATTCCCTACCCCAGGACATTTTTTGAGGGCATGAGTCATTTACAGCCCTGCCGTCCTTGTGAATATTAGTGACCATGAGCAGTAGATTTAAAGCTGCTCTTTGAGGAAACGGCCTTAGGGTGGCAGCATTTCTAAGTTGCCAACTCTGCTTGCTAGGGAAACAGAGCCTTGCTGCAAGTTGTGCTTTGAGGTTGCAGATTAGAGTGGAATGTGCCAGGACAAACCCCGATAAGTTTTAGCCTCCTTAATTCTTGTTTGTGTCTTTAAGTTGTAGTTTTTATCAGAGCAAATTTGATTGAAAAATGTCTTTTGTTCTAGGTGTACAGAATCTTGTTCATTTACACATATACATATATCTATTGATCTTTGGGTCCTTTTCCATGTCGGTTATTACAGAGTGTTGAGTAGACCACTCTTGGTATTCCATAGGTCTTTGGGGATTATATTTTTTATATGTATTAGTATATGTGTGTTAACCCCAATATCCTAATTTATCCATTCCTCACACCATTTCTTTGGCTTAACCATAAGTTGTCTTCTCATTCTGAGATTGTCTTTCTCTATGGAAATATGTTCATTTTTATGAATTTTCAGATAACATAAGGGATATCATAGGACATTTGTCTTTCGCATTCTGACTTACTTCACGTTGTGTGATTATCTCTAGGCTCATCTGTGGTGCTGCATATGCCATTCTTTTATTTTTTTCGTGACTGATATTCCATTCTGTCCATATGCCACTTCTTCTCTGTCCATTCATCTGTTTATGGACCTTCTTTTGGCTTCCATGTCGTGGCTATTTCAATATTGCTGCAGTGCACATTTGCCTGCCTCTGTCTTTCCGATTCTGGTGGTCTTAGGTTATAGGCCCAAAAGGTGCCCTGCCGCATCATATGGTAGCTCAATTTTTACCTTTTAAAGCAGCTGCATTCAGTTTTCGTTAGTGCTGTTACCAATTACATCCCACCAGCAGCTAGAAGGTACACAGTTCTCTAAAACCCCTTCAGCATTTCTAGTTTGTAGACTGTTTGCTGATGGTCATTTGACTGGTGTGAGCTGAAACCTTTTTGGAGGTTGGATTTGTATGTGGCTAATAATTCCTTGTACTGAGCTTTAGGCATGTCCATGTTGTTCTTTTCCTTTTTTTTTTAAAGTGTGAGTACAACTTCCCTCTTCATGTTGACTTCTTGAAAGATTTGTCATGTGTTGAATTTTCTTGCCTATTCCCTACCCCAGGGCATTTTTTGAGGGCAGATGCCATTTACAGCCCTGAGTCCTTGTGACTATTAAGCAACCATTAGCACTGGGTTTAAAGCTGCTGTTGTGGGAAACACCCACTAGGCGGCAGCATCATTACGTTCTCAACTCTTGTTATTAGGGCACCAGAGTCTTCCTGGACGTAGTGTTCCGAGGTTGTAAATTAGAGGGGAATGTGCTGGGACAAGCCCCCAGAAGTTTATGTCTCCTTACTTCTGTTTGTTTTTTAATTTAATTTCTATTTCTTATCGGAGAATATTGGATTAGAGTGTTGTGATTGTCTGGCTGTACAGAATCTGCTCAATGATTCATACATATGTCTGTTCATGTTCGGATTCTGTTACCATGTGTCTTATTACAGAATGTTGAGTAGACCTCGCATGGTATTTGGTAGGTGTTTTGTCATTATATATTTTATATGTATTGGTGATTATATAATTCATAGAGTTTATATGTTATATGTTTCTATACATTTAACATACATTAGTATATGTATGTTAGCCCCATAATCCTAATTTATCCATCCTCCCACCTTTCATTTTGGTTAACCATTAGTTTCTTTTATAAGTCTGTGAGTGTCTTTTTCTGTGGAAATATGTCCATTTGTAGCAATCTTAGGATAACAGGTATAAATGATATCATAGGATATTTGTCATTCCCTTTTGACTTACTTAACCTGATATGATTATTTCTAGGCTCATCTGTAGTCCTGAAAACGGCATTTTTCATTTTTTTTCCCGAGGCTACTATTCCATTTAGTCCGTATACCACTTCTTCTTTGTCCATTCATCTGTTTATGGACCTTTTTTTGGCTTCCACGTCTTGGCTATTTCAGTAATGCTGCAGTGCACATTTGCCTGCCTCTGTCTTTCCGATTCTGGTGGTCTTAGGTTACAGGCCCAAAAGGTGCCCTGCCGCGTCATATGGTAACTCAATTTTTACCTTTTAAAGCAGCTCCATTCAGTTTTCGTTAGTGCTCTTACCACTTTACATCCCACCAGCAGCTACAAGGTACACAGTTCTCTAAAATCCCTTCAGCATTTACAGTTTGTAGACTGTTTGCTGATGGTCATTTGACTGGTGTGAGCTGAAACCTTTTTGGAGGTTGGATTTGCATGTGACTAATAATTCCTTATACTGAGCTTTAGGCATGTGCTTTTTATTCTTTTCCTTTTTTTTTTTAAAGAGTGAGTACAACTTCCCTCTTCATATTGACTTCTTCAAAAACTTGTCAAAGAAAACTTGAATTTTCTTGCCTATTCCCTACCCCAGGGCATTTTTTGAGGGCAGGTGTCATTTACAGCCCTGCAGTCCTTGTGACTCTTAAGCAACCATTAGCACTGGGTTTAAAGCTGCTGTTGTGGGAAACAGCCACAAGGCGGCAGCATTATTACGTTCTCACCTCTTGTTACTAGGGCAACAGAGTCTTCCTGGAGGTAGTGTTCCGAGGTTGTAAATTAGAGAGGAGTGTGCTGGGATAAGCCCCCAGAAGTTTATGTCTCCTTACTTATGTTTGTTTTTTAAATTTAATTTCTCTTTCTTATCGGAGTAAATTCGATTAGAGTGTTGTGATTGTCTGGCTGTACAGAATGTGCTCAATGATTCATACATATGTCTGTTCATCTTCGGATCCTGTTACCATGTAATTTTTTACAGAATGTTGAGTAGACCTCCCTTGGTATTTGGCAGGTGTTTCGTGATTATATATTTTATATGTATTGGTGATTATATAATTCATAGAGTTTATATGTTATATGTTTATATACATTTAACATACATTAGTATATGTATGTTATCCCCATAGTCCTAATTTATCCATCCTCCCACCTTTCATTTTGGCGAACCATTCGTTCGTTTTATAAGTCTGTGAGTGTCTTTTTCTGTGGAAATATGTTCATTGGTAGAAATCTTAGGATAACATGTATAAATGATATCATAGGATATTTGTTATTCCCTTTTGAATAACTTAACCTAATATGATTATTTCTAGGCTCATCTGTAGTCCTGAAAACGGCACTGTTCATTTTTTTCTGAGGCTACTATTCCATTCGGTACGTATACCACTTCTTCTTTGTCCATTTATCTGATGATGGACATTTTGTTTGTATCCATGTCTTAGCTATTGTAAATACTGCTGCAATACACGATTTTCCATCCCGTGTCTTTTTGATTCTGGCTTTCACAAGTGACAGGCCCAATAGTGGGCCTTCCGGATCATATGGTGACTCAATTTTTACCTTTAAACGCACTGCCATTCTGTTCCTATTATTGGCTGTTACCAGTTTACATCCCACTTAGACCGAGAGGTTACACTATTCTCCACAACTTCTTCAACATCTATTGTTTGTTGACTTTTTGCTGATGGTCATTGTGACTGGTGTTAGGTGATACCTTTGTGTAGATTGGATTTGCATGCGTCTAATAATTCCTGATGTTTTGCATTTCTCAGTGTCCTTTTCATTTTTTTTAAGATTGAGCTAAACTTACAACTTCAAATTGCCTTCTTGAAAAATTTACCGCGTTTGGATTTTTATGGCCATTCCCTACCCCAGGACATTTTTTGAGGGCATGAGTCATTTACAGCCCTGCCGTCCTTGTGAATATTAGTGACCATGAGCAGTAGATTTAAAGCTGCTCTTTGAGGAAACGGCCTTAGGGTGGCAGCATTTCTAAGTTGCCAACTCTGCTTGCTAGGGAAACAGAGCCTTGCTGCAAGTTGTGCTTTGAGGTTGCAGATTAGAGTGGAATGTGCCAGGACAAACCCCGATAAGTTTTAGCCTCCTTAATTCTTGTTTGTGTCTTTAAGTTGTAGTTTTTATCAGAGCAAATTTGATTGAAAAATGTCTTTTGTTCTAGGTGTACAGAATCTTGTTCATTTACACATATACATATATCTATTGATCTTTGGGTCCTTTTCCATGTCGGTTATTACAGAGTGTTGAGTAGACCACTCTTGGTATTCCATAGGTCTTTGGGGATTATATTTTTTATATGTATTAGTATATGTGTGTTAACCCCAATATCCTAATTTATCCATTCCTCACACCATTTCTTTGGCTTAACCATAAGTTGTCTTCTCATTCTGAGATTGTCTTTCTCTATGGAAATATGTTCATTTTTATGAATTTTCAGATAACATAAGGGATATCATAGGACATTTGTCTTTCGCATTCTGACTTACTTCACGTTGTGTGATTATCTCTAGGCTCATCTGTGGTGCTGCATATGCCATTCTTTTATTTTTTTCGTGACTGATATTCCATTCTGTCCATATGCCACTTCTTCTCTGTCCATTCATCTGTTTATGGACCTTCTTTTGGCTTCCATGTCGTGGCTATTTCAATATTGCTGCAGTGCACATTTGCCTGCCTCTGTCTTTCCGATTCTGGTGGTCTTAGGTTATAGGCCCAAAAGGTGCCCTGCCGCATCATATGGTAGCTCAATTTTTACCTTTTAAAGCAGCTGCATTCAGTTTTCGTTAGTGCTGTTACCAATTACATCCCACCAGCAGCTAGAAGGTACACAGTTCTCTAAAACCCCTTCAGCATTTCTAGTTTGTAGACTGTTTGCTGATGGTCATTTGACTGGTGTGAGCTGAAACCTTTTTGGAGGTTGGATTTGTATGTGGCTAATAATTCCTTGTACTGAGCTTTAGGCATGTCCATGTTGTTCTTTTCCTTTTTTTTTTAAAGTGTGAGTACAACTTCCCTCTTCATGTTGACTTCTTGAAAGATTTGTCATGTGTTGAATTTTCTTGCCTATTCCCTACCCCAGGGCATTTTTTGAGGGCAGATGCCATTTACAGCCCTGAGTCCTTGTGACTATTAAGCAACCATTAGCACTGGGTTTAAAGCTGCTGTTGTGGGAAACACCCACTAGGCGGCAGCATCATTACGTTCTCAACTCTTGTTATTAGGGCACCAGAGTCTTCCTGGACGTAGTGTTCCGAGGTTGTAAATTAGAGGGGAATGTGCTGGGACAAGCCCCCAGAAGTTTATGTCTCCTTACTTCTGTTTGTTTTTTAATTTAATTTCTATTTCTTATCGGAGAATATTGGATTAGAGTGTTGTGATTGTCTGGCTGTACAGAATCTGCTCAATGATTCATACATATGTCTGTTCATGTTCGGATTCTGTTACCATGTGTCTTATTACAGAATGTTGAGTAGACCTCGCATGGTATTTGGTAGGTGTTTTGTCATTATATATTTTATATGTATTGGTGATTATATAATTCATAGAGTTTATATGTTATATGTTTCTATACATTTAACATACATTAGTATATGTATGTTAGCCCCATAATCCTAATTTATCCATCCTCCCACCTTTCATTTTGGTTAACCATTAGTTTCTTTTATAAGTCTGTGAGTGTCTTTTTCTGTGGAAATATGTCCATTTGTAGCAATCTTAGGATAACAGGTATAAATGATATCATAGGATATTTGTCATTCCCTTTTGACTTACTTAACCTGATATGATTATTTCTAGGCTCATCTGTAGTCCTGAAAACGGCATTTTTCATTTTTTTTCCCGAGGCTACTATTCCATTTAGTCCGTATACCACTTCTTCTTTGTCCATTCATCTGTTTATGGACCTTTTTTTGGCTTCCACGTCTTGGCTATTTCAGTAATGCTGCAGTGCACATTTGCCTGCCTCTGTCTTTCCGATTCTGGTGGTCTTAGGTTACAGGCCCAAAAGGTGCCCTGCCGCGTCATATGGTAACTCAATTTTTACCTTTTAAAGCAGCTCCATTCAGTTTTCGTTAGTGCTCTTACCACTTTACATCCCACCAGCAGCTACAAGGTACACAGTTCTCTAAAATCCCTTCAGCATTTACAGTTTGTAGACTGTTTGCTGATGGTCATTTGACTGGTGTGAGCTGAAACCTTTTTGGAGGTTGGATTTGCATGTGACTAATAATTCCTTATACTGAGCTTTAGGCATGTGCTTTTTATTCTTTTCCTTTTTTTTTTTAAAGAGTGAGTACAACTTCCCTCTTCATATTGACTTCTTCAAAAACTTGTCAAAGACAACTTGAATTTTCTTGCCTATTCCCTACCCCAGGGCATTTTTTGAGGGCAGGTGTCATTTACAGCCCTGCAGTCCTTGTGACTCTTAAGCAACCATTAGCACTGGGTTTAAAGCTGCTGTTGTGGGAAACAGCCACAAGGCGGCAGCATTATTACGTTCTCACCTCTTGTTACTAGGGCAACAGAGTCTTCCTGGAGGTAGTGTTCCGAGGTTGTAAATTAGAGAGGAGTGTGCTGGGATAAGCCCCCAGAAGTTTATGTCTCCTTACTTATGTTTGTTTTTTAAATTTAATTTCTCTTTCTTATCGGAGTAAATTCGATTAGAGTGTTGTGATTGTCTGGCTGTACAGAATGTGCTCAATGATTCATACATATGTCTGTTCATCTTCGGATCCTGTTACCATGTAATTTTTTACAGAATGTTGAGTAGACCTCCCTTGGTATTTGGCAGGTGTTTCGTGATTATATATTTTATATGTATTGGTGATTATATAATTCATAGAGTTTATATGTTATATGTTTATATACATTTAACATACATTAGTATATGTATGTTATCCCCATAGTCCTAATTTATCCATCCTCCCACCTTTCATTTTGGCGAACCATTCGTTCGTTTTATAAGTCTGTGAGTGTCTTTTTCTGTGGAAATATGTTCATTGGTAGAAATCTTAGGATAACATGTATAAATGATATCATAGGATATTTGTTATTCCCTTTTGAATAACTTAACCTAATATGATTATTTCTAGGCTCATCTGTAGTCCTGAAAACGGCACTGTTCATTTTTTTCTGAGGCTACTATTCCATTCGGTACGTATACCACTTCTTCTTTGTCCATTTATCTGATGATGGACATTTTGTTTGTATCCATGTCTTAGCTATTGTAAATACTGCTGCAATACACGATTTTCCATCCCGTGTCTTTTTGATTCTGGCTTTCACAAGTGACAGGCCCAATAGTGGGCCTTCCGGATCATATGGTGACTCAATTTTTACCTTTAAACGCACTGCCATTCTGTTCCTATTATTGGCTGTTACCAGTTTACATCCCACTTAGACCGAGAGGTTACACTATTCTCCACAACTTCTTCAACATCTATTGTTTGTTGACTTTTTGCTGATGGTCATTGTGACTGGTGTTAGGTGATACCTTTGTGTAGATTGGATTTGCATGCGTCTAATAATTCCTGATGTTTTGCATTTCTCAGTGTCCTTTTCATTTTTTTTAAGATTGAGCTAAACTTACAACTTCAAATTGCCTTCTTGAAAAATTTACCGCGTTTGGATTTTTATGGCCATTCCCTACCCCAGGACATTTTTTGAGGGCATGAGTCATTTACAGCCCTGCCGTCCTTGTGAATATTAGTGACCATGAGCAGTAGATTTAAAGCTGCTCTTTGAGGAAACGGCCTTAGGGTGGCAGCATTTCTAAGTTGCCAACTCTGCTTGCTAGGGAAACAGAGCCTTGCTGCAAGTTGTGCTTTGAGGTTGCAGATTAGAGTGGAATGTGCCAGGACAAACCCCGATAAGTTTTAGCCTCCTTAATTCTTGTTTGTGTCTTTAAGTTGTAGTTTTTATCAGAGCAAATTTGATTGAAAAATGTCTTTTGTTCTAGGTGTACAGAATCTTGTTCATTTACACATATACATATATCTATTGATCTTTGGGTCCTTTTCCATGTCGGTTATTACAGAGTGTTGAGTAGACCACTCTTGGTATTCCATAGGTCTTTGGGGATTATATTTTTTATATGTATTAGTATATGTGTGTTAACCCCAATATCCTAATTTATCCATTCCTCACACCATTTCTTTGGCTTAACCATAAGTTGTCTTCTCATTCTGAGATTGTCTTTCTCTATGGAAATATGTTCATTTTTATGAATTTTCAGATAACATAAGGGATATCATAGGACATTTGTCTTTCGCATTCTGACTTACTTCACGTTGTGTGATTATCTCTAGGCTCATCTGTGGTGCTGCATATGCCATTCTTTTATTTTTTTCGTGACTGATATTCCATTCTGTCCATATGCCACTTCTTCTCTGTCCATTCATCTGTTTATGGACCTTCTTTTGGCTTCCATGTCGTGGCTATTTCAATATTGCTGCAGTGCACATTTGCCTGCCTCTGTCTTTCCGATTCTGGTGGTCTTAGGTTATAGGCCCAAAAGGTGCCCTGCCGCATCATATGGTAGCTCAATTTTTACCTTTTAAAGCAGCTGCATTCAGTTTTCGTTAGTGCTGTTACCAATTACATCCCACCAGCAGCTAGAAGGTACACAGTTCTCTAAAACCCCTTCAGCATTTCTAGTTTGTAGACTGTTTGCTGATGGTCATTTGACTGGTGTGAGCTGAAACCTTTTTGGAGGTTGGATTTGTATGTGGCTAATAATTCCTTGTACTGAGCTTTAGGCATGTCCATGTTGTTCTTTTCCTTTTTTTTTTAAAGTGTGAGTACAACTTCCCTCTTCATGTTGACTTCTTGAAAGATTTGTCATGTGTTGAATTTTCTTGCCTATTCCCTACCCCAGGGCATTTTTTGAGGGCAGATGCCATTTACAGCCCTGAGTCCTTGTGACTATTAAGCAACCATTAGCACTGGGTTTAAAGCTGCTGTTGTGGGAAACACCCACTAGGCGGCAGCATCATTACGTTCTCAACTCTTGTTATTAGGGCACCAGAGTCTTCCTGGACGTAGTGTTCCGAGGTTGTAAATTAGAGGGGAATGTGCTGGGACAAGCCCCCAGAAGTTTATGTCTCCTTACTTCTGTTTGTTTTTTAATTTAATTTCTATTTCTTATCGGAGAATATTGGATTAGAGTGTTGTGATTGTCTGGCTGTACAGAATCTGCTCAATGATTCATACATATGTCTGTTCATGTTCGGATTCTGTTACCATGTGTCTTATTACAGAATGTTGAGTAGACCTCGCATGGTATTTGGTAGGTGTTTTGTCATTATATATTTTATATGTATTGGTGATTATATAATTCATAGAGTTTATATGTTATATGTTTCTATACATTTAACATACATTAGTATATGTATGTTAGCCCCATAATCCTAATTTATCCATCCTCCCACCTTTCATTTTGGTTAACCATTAGTTTCTTTTATAAGTCTGTGAGTGTCTTTTTCTGTGGAAATATGTCCATTTGTAGCAATCTTAGGATAACAGGTATAAATGATATCATAGGATATTTGTCATTCCCTTTTGACTTACTTAACCTGATATGATTATTTCTAGGCTCATCTGTAGTCCTGAAAACGGCATTTTTCATTTTTTTTCCCGAGGCTACTATTCCATTTAGTCCGTATACCACTTCTTCTTTGTCCATTCATCTGTTTATGGACCTTTTTTTGGCTTCCACGTCTTGGCTATTTCAGTAATGCTGCAGTGCACATTTGCCTGCCTCTGTCTTTCCGATTCTGGTGGTCTTAGGTTACAGGCCCAAAAGGTGCCCTGCCGCGTCATATGGTAACTCAATTTTTACCTTTTAAAGCAGCTCCATTCAGTTTTCGTTAGTGCTCTTACCACTTTACATCCCACCAGCAGCTACAAGGTACACAGTTCTCTAAAATCCCTTCAGCATTTACAGTTTGTAGACTGTTTGCTGATGGTCATTTGACTGGTGTGAGCTGAAACCTTTTTGGAGGTTGGATTTGCATGTGACTAATAATTCCTTATACTGAGCTTTAGGCATGTGCTTTTTATTCTTTTCCTTTTTTTTTTTAAAGAGTGAGTACAACTTCCCTCTTCATATTGACTTCTTCAAAAACTTGTCAAAGACAACTTGAATTTTCTTGCCTATTCCCTACCCCAGGGCATTTTTTGAGGGCAGGTGTCATTTACAGCCCTGCAGTCCTTGTGACTCTTAAGCAACCATTAGCACTGGGTTTAAAGCTGCTGTTGTGGGAAACAGCCACAAGGCGGCAGCATTATTACGTTCTCACCTCTTGTTACTAGGGCAACAGAGTCTTCCTGGAGGTAGTGTTCCGAGGTTGTAAATTAGAGAGGAGTGTGCTGGGATAAGCCCCCAGAAGTTTATGTCTCCTTACTTATGTTTGTTTTTTAAATTTAATTTCTCTTTCTTATCGGAGTAAATTCGATTAGAGTGTTGTGATTGTCTGGCTGTACAGAATGTGCTCAATGATTCATACATATGTCTGTTCATCTTCGGATCCTGTTACCATGTAATTTTTTACAGAATGTTGAGTAGACCTCCCTTGGTATTTGGCAGGTGTTTCGTGATTATATATTTTATATGTATTGGTGATTATATAATTCATAGAGTTTATATGTTATATGTTTATATACATTTAACATACATTAGTATATGTATGTTATCCCCATAGTCCTAATTTATCCATCCTCCCACCTTTCATTTTGGCGAACCATTCGTTCGTTTTATAAGTCTGTGAGTGTCTTTTTCTGTGGAAATATGTTCATTGGTAGAAATCTTAGGATAACATGTATAAATGATATCATAGGATATTTGTTATTCCCTTTTGAATAACTTAACCTAATATGATTATTTCTAGGCTCATCTGTAGTCCTGAAAACGGCACTGTTCATTTTTTTCTGAGGCTACTATTCCATTCGGTACGTATACCACTTCTTCTTTGTCCATTTATCTGATGATGGACATTTTGTTTGTATCCATGTCTTAGCTATTGTAAATACTGCTGCAATACACGATTTTCCATCCCGTGTCTTTTTGATTCTGGCTTTCACAAGTGACAGGCCCAATAGTGGGCCTTCCGGATCATATGGTGACTCAATTTTTACCTTTAAACGCACTGCCATTCTGTTCCTATTATTGGCTGTTACCAGTTTACATCCCACTTAGACCGAGAGGTTACACTATTCTCCACAACTTCTTCAACATCTATTGTTTGTTGACTTTTTGCTGATGGTCATTGTGACTGGTGTTAGGTGATACCTTTGTGTAGATTGGATTTGCATGCGTCTAATAATTCCTGATGTTTTGCATTTCTCAGTGTCCTTTTCATTTTTTTTAAGATTGAGCTAAACTTACAACTTCAAATTGCCTTCTTGAAAAATTTACCGCGTTTGGATTTTTATGGCCATTCCCTACCCCAGGACATTTTTTGAGGGCATGAGTCATTTACAGCCCTGCCGTCCTTGTGAATATTAGTGACCATGAGCAGTAGATTTAAAGCTGCTCTTTGAGGAAACGGCCTTAGGGTGGCAGCATTTCTAAGTTGCCAACTCTGCTTGCTAGGGAAACAGAGCCTTGCTGCAAGTTGTGCTTTGAGGTTGCAGATTAGAGTGGAATGTGCCAGGACAAACCCCGATAAGTTTTAGCCTCCTTAATTCTTGTTTGTGTCTTTAAGTTGTAGTTTTTATCAGAGCAAATTTGATTGAAAAATGTCTTTTGTTCTAGGTGTACAGAATCTTGTTCATTTACACATATACATATATCTATTGATCTTTGGGTCCTTTTCCATGTCGGTTATTACAGAGTGTTGAGTAGACCACTCTTGGTATTCCATAGGTCTTTGGGGATTATATTTTTTATATGTATTAGTATATGTGTGTTAACCCCAATATCCTAATTTATCCATTCCTCACACCATTTCTTTGGCTTAACCATAAGTTGTCTTCTCATTCTGAGATTGTCTTTCTCTATGGAAATATGTTCATTTTTATGAATTTTCAGATAACATAAGGGATATCATAGGACATTTGTCTTTCGCATTCTGACTTACTTCACGTTGTGTGATTATCTCTAGGCTCATCTGTGGTGCTGCATATGCCATTCTTTTATTTTTTTCGTGACTGATATTCCATTCTGTCCATATGCCACTTCTTCTCTGTCCATTCATCTGTTTATGGACCTTCTTTTGGCTTCCATGTCGTGGCTATTTCAATATTGCTGCAGTGCACATTTGCCTGCCTCTGTCTTTCCGATTCTGGTGGTCTTAGGTTATAGGCCCAAAAGGTGCCGTGCCGCATCATATGGTAGCTCAATTTTTACCTTTTAAAGCAGCTCCATTCAGTTTTCGTTAGTGCTGTTACCCATTACATCCCACCAGCAGCTAGAAGGTACACAGTTCTCTAAAACCCCTTCAGCATTTCTAGTTTGTAGACTGTTTGCTGATGGTCATTTGACTGGTGTGAGCTGAAACCTTTTTGGAGGTTGGATTTGTATGTGGCTAATAATTCCTTGTACTGAGCTTTAGGCATGTCCATGTTGTTCTTTTCCTTTTTTTTTTAAAGTGTGAGTACAACTTCCCTCTTCATGTTGACTTCTTGAAAGATTTGTCATGTGTTGAATTTTCTTGCCTATTCCCTACCCCAGGGCATTTTTTGAGGGCAGATGCCATTTACAGCCCTGAGTCCTTGTGACTATTAAGCAACCATTAGCACTGGGTTTAAAGCTGCTGTTGTGGGAAACACCCACTAGGCGGCAGCATCATTACGTTCTCAACTCTTGTTATTAGGGCACCAGAGTCTTCCTGGACGTAGTGTTCCGAGGTTGTAAATTAGAGGGGAATGTGCTGGGACAAGCCCCCAGAAGTTTATGTCTCCTTACTTCTGTTTGTTTTTTAATTTAATTTCTATTTCTTATCGGAGAATATTGGATTAGAGTGTTGTGATTGTCTGGCTGTACAGAATCTGCTCAATGATTCATACATATGTCTGTTCATGTTCGGATTCTGTTACCATGTGTCTTATTACAGAATGTTGAGTAGACCTCGCATGGTATTTGGTAGGTGTTTTGTCATTATATATTTTATATGTATTGGTGATTATATAATTCATAGAGTTTATATGTTATATGTTTCTATACATTTAACATACATTAGTATATGTATGTTAGCCCCATAATCCTAATTTATCCATCCTCCCACCTTTCATTTTGGTTAACCATTAGTTTCTTTTATAAGTCTGTGAGTGTCTTTTTCTGTGGAAATATGTCCATTTGTAGCAATCTTAGGATAACAGGTATAAATGATATCATAGGATATTTGTCATTCCCTTTTGACTTACTTAACCTGATATGATTATTTCTAGGCTCATCTGTAGTCCTGAAAACGGCATTTTTCATTTTTTTTCCCGAGGCTACTATTCCATTTAGTCCGTATACCACTTCTTCTTTGTCCATTCATCTGTTTATGGACCTTTTTTTGGCTTCCACGTCTTGGCTATTTCAGTAATGCTGCAGTGCACATTTGCCTGCCTCTGTCTTTCCGATTCTGGTGGTCTTAGGTTACAGGCCCAAAAGGTGCCCTGCCGCGTCATATGGTAACTCAATTTTTACCTTTTAAAGCAGCTCCATTCAGTTTTCGTTAGTGCTCTTACCACTTTACATCCCACCAGCAGCTACAAGGTACACAGTTCTCTAAAATCCCTTCAGCATTTACAGTTTGTAGACTGTTTGCTGATGGTCATTTGACTGGTGTGAGCTGAAACCTTTTTGGAGGTTGGATTTGCATGTGACTAATAATTCCTTATACTGAGCTTTAGGCATGTGCTTTTTATTCTTTTCCTTTTTTTTTTTAAAGAGTGAGTACAACTTCCCTCTTCATATTGACTTCTTCAAAAACTTGTCAAAGAAAACTTGAATTTTCTTGCCTATTCCCTACCCCAGGGCATTTTTTGAGGGCAGGTGTCATTTACAGCCCTGCAGTCCTTGTGACTCTTAAGCAACCATTAGCACTGGGTTTAAAGCTGCTGTTGTGGGAAACAGCCACAAGGCGGCAGCATTATTACGTTCTCACCTCTTGTTACTAGGGCAACAGAGTCTTCCTGGAGGTAGTGTTCCGAGGTTGTAAATTAGAGAGGAGTGTGCTGGGATAAGCCCCCAGAAGTTTATGTCTCCTTACTTATGTTTGTTTTTTAAATTTAATTTCTCTTTCTTATCGGAGTAAATTCGATTAGAGTGTTGTGATTGTCTGGCTGTACAGAATGTGCTCAATGATTCATACATATGTCTGTTCATCTTCGGATCCTGTTACCATGTAATTTTTTACAGAATGTTGAGTAGACCTCCCTTGGTATTTGGCAGGTGTTTCGTGATTATATATTTTATATGTATTGGTGATTATATAATTCATAGAGTTTATATGTTATATGTTTATATACATTTAACATACATTAGTATATGTATGTTATCCCCATAGTCCTAATTTATCCATCCTCCCACCTTTCATTTTGGCGAACCATTCGTTCGTTTTATAAGTCTGTGAGTGTCTTTTTCTGTGGAAATATGTTCATTGGTAGAAATCTTAGGATAACATGTATAAATGATATCATAGGATATTTGTTATTCCCTTTTGAATAACTTAACCTAATATGATTATTTCTAGGCTCATCTGTAGTCCTGAAAACGGCACTGTTCATTTTTTTCTGAGGCTACTATTCCATTCGGTACGTATACCACTTCTTCTTTGTCCATTTATCTGATGATGGACATTTTGTTTGTATCCATGTCTTAGCTATTGTAAATACTGCTGCAATACACGATTTTCCATCCCGTGTCTTTTTGATTCTGGCTTTCACAAGTGACAGGCCCAATAGTGGGCCTTCCGGATCATATGGTGACTCAATTTTTACCTTTAAACGCACTGCCATTCTGTTCCTATTATTGGCTGTTACCAGTTTACATCCCACTTAGACCGAGAGGTTACACTATTCTCCACAACTTCTTCAACATCTATTGTTTGTTGACTTTTTGCTGATGGTCATTGTGACTGGTGTTAGGTGATACCTTTGTGTAGATTGGATTTGCATGCGTCTAATAATTCCTGATGTTTTGCATTTCTCAGTGTCCTTTTCATTTTTTTTAAGATTGAGCTAAACTTACAACTTCAAATTGCCTTCTTGAAAAATTTACCGCGTTTGGATTTTTATGGCCATTCCCTACCCCAGGACATTTTTTGAGGGCATGAGTCATTTACAGCCCTGCCGTCCTTGTGAATATTAGTGACCATGAGCAGTAGATTTAAAGCTGCTCTTTGAGGAAACGGCCTTAGGGTGGCAGCATTTCTAAGTTGCCAACTCTGCTTGCTAGGGAAACAGAGCCTTGCTGCAAGTTGTGCTTTGAGGTTGCAGATTAGAGTGGAATGTGCCAGGACAAACCCCGATAAGTTTTAGCCTCCTTAATTCTTGTTTGTGTCTTTAAGTTGTAGTTTTTATCAGAGCAAATTTGATTGAAAAATGTCTTTTGTTCTAGGTGTACAGAATCTTGTTCATTTACACATATACATATATCTATTGATCTTTGGGTCCTTTTCCATGTCGGTTATTACAGAGTGTTGAGTAGACCACTCTTGGTATTCCATAGGTCTTTGGGGATTATATTTTTTATATGTATTAGTATATGTGTGTTAACCCCAATATCCTAATTTATCCATTCCTCACACCATTTCTTTGGCTTAACCATAAGTTGTCTTCTCATTCTGAGATTGTCTTTCTCTATGGAAATATGTTCATTTTTATGAATTTTCAGATAACATAAGGGATATCATAGGACATTTGTCTTTCGCATTCTGACTTACTTCACGTTGTGTGATTATCTCTAGGCTCATCTGTGGTGCTGCATATGCCATTCTTTTATTTTTTTCGTGACTGATATTCCATTCTGTCCATATGCCACTTCTTCTCTGTCCATTCATCTGTTTATGGACCTTCTTTTGGCTTCCATGTCGTGGCTATTTCAATATTGCTGCAGTGCACATTTGCCTGCCTCTGTCTTTCCGATTCTGGTGGTCTTAGGTTATAGGCCCAAAAGGTGCCGTGCCGCATCATATGGTAGCTCAATTTTTACCTTTTAAAGCAGCTCCATTCAGTTTTCGTTAGTGCTGTTACCCATTACATCCCACCAGCAGCTAGAAGGTACACAGTTCTCTAAAACCCCTTCAGCATTTCTAGTTTGTAGACTGTTTGCTGATGGTCATTTGACTGGTGTGAGCTGAAACCTTTTTGGAGGTTGGATTTGTATGTGGCTAATAATTCCTTGTACTGAGCTTTAGGCATGTCCATGTTGTTCTTTTCCTTTTTTTTTTAAAGTGTGAGTACAACTTCCCTCTTCATGTTGACTTCTTGAAAGATTTGTCATGTGTTGAATTTTCTTGCCTATTCCCTACCCCAGGGCATTTTTTGAGGGCAGATGCCATTTACAGCCCTGAGTCCTTGTGACTATTAAGCAACCATTAGCACTGGGTTTAAAGCTGCTGTTGTGGGAAACACCCACTAGGCGGCAGCATCATTACGTTCTCAACTCTTGTTATTAGGGCACCAGAGTCTTCCTGGACGTAGTGTTCCGAGGTTGTAAATTAGAGGGGAATGTGCTGGGACAAGCCCCCAGAAGTTTATGTCTCCTTACTTCTGTTTGTTTTTTAATTTAATTTCTATTTCTTATCGGAGAATATTGGATTAGAGTGTTGTGATTGTCTGGCTGTACAGAATCTGCTCAATGATTCATACATATGTCTGTTCATGTTCGGATTCTGTTACCATGTGTCTTATTACAGAATGTTGAGTAGACCTCGCATGGTATTTGGTAGGTGTTTTGTCATTATATATTTTATATGTATTGGTGATTATATAATTCATAGAGTTTATATGTTATATGTTTCTATACATTTAACATACATTAGTATATGTATGTTAGCCCCATAATCCTAATTTATCCATCCTCCCACCTTTCATTTTGGTTAACCATTAGTTTCTTTTATAAGTCTGTGAGTGTCTTTTTCTGTGGAAATATGTCCATTTGTAGCAATCTTAGGATAACAGGTATAAATGATATCATAGGATATTTGTCATTCCCTTTTGACTTACTTAACCTGATATGATTATTTCTAGGCTCATCTGTAGTCCTGAAAACGGCATTTTTCATTTTTTTTCCCGAGGCTACTATTCCATTTAGTCCGTATACCACTTCTTCTTTGTCCATTCATCTGTTTATGGACCTTTTTTTGGCTTCCACGTCTTGGCTATTTCAGTAATGCTGCAGTGCACATTTGCCTGCCTCTGTCTTTCCGATTCTGGTGGTCTTAGGTTACAGGCCCAAAAGGTGCCCTGCCGCGTCATATGGTAACTCAATTTTTACCTTTTAAAGCAGCTCCATTCAGTTTTCGTTAGTGCTCTTACCACTTTACATCCCACCAGCAGCTACAAGGTACACAGTTCTCTAAAATCCCTTCAGCATTTACAGTTTGTAGACTGTTTGCTGATGGTCATTTGACTGGTGTGAGCTGAAACCTTTTTGGAGGTTGGATTTGCATGTGACTAATAATTCCTTATACTGAGCTTTAGGCATGTGCTTTTTATTCTTTTCCTTTTTTTTTTTAAAGAGTGAGTACAACTTCCCTCTTCATATTGACTTCTTCAAAAACTTGTCAAAGAAAACTTGAATTTTCTTGCCTATTCCCTACCCCAGGGCATTTTTTGAGGGCAGGTGTCATTTACAGCCCTGCAGTCCTTGTGACTCTTAAGCAACCATTAGCACTGGGTTTAAAGCTGCTGTTGTGGGAAACAGCCACAAGGCGGCAGCATTATTACGTTCTCACCTCTTGTTACTAGGGCAACAGAGTCTTCCTGGAGGTAGTGTTCCGAGGTTGTAAATTAGAGAGGAGTGTGCTGGGATAAGCCCCCAGAAGTTTATGTCTCCTTACTTATGTTTGTTTTTTAAATTTAATTTCTCTTTCTTATCGGAGTAAATTCGATTAGAGTGTTGTGATTGTCTGGCTGTACAGAATGTGCTCAATGATTCATACATATGTCTGTTCATCTTCGGATCCTGTTACCATGTAATTTTTTACAGAATGTTGAGTAGACCTCCCTTGGTATTTGGCAGGTGTTTCGTGATTATATATTTTATATGTATTGGTGATTATATAATTCATAGAGTTTATATGTTATATGTTTATATACATTTAACATACATTAGTATATGTATGTTATCCCCATAGTCCTAATTTATCCATCCTCCCACCTTTCATTTTGGCGAACCATTCGTTCGTTTTATAAGTCTGTGAGTGTCTTTTTCTGTGGAAATATGTTCATTGGTAGAAATCTTAGGATAACATGTATAAATGATATCATAGGATATTTGTTATTCCCTTTTGAATAACTTAACCTAATATGATTATTTCTAGGCTCATCTGTAGTCCTGAAAACGGCACTGTTCATTTTTTTCTGAGGCTACTATTCCATTCGGTACGTATACCACTTCTTCTTTGTCCATTTATCTGATGATGGACATTTTGTTTGTATCCATGTCTTAGCTATTGTAAATACTGCTGCAATACACGATTTTCCATCCCGTGTCTTTTTGATTCTGGCTTTCACAAGTGACAGGCCCAATAGTGGGCCTTCCGGATCATATGGTGACTCAATTTTTACCTTTAAACGCACTGCCATTCTGTTCCTATTATTGGCTGTTACCAGTTTACATCCCACTTAGACCGAGAGGTTACACTATTCTCCACAACTTCTTCAACATCTATTGTTTGTTGACTTTTTGCTGATGGTCATTGTGACTGGTGTTAGGTGATACCTTTGTGTAGATTGGATTTGCATGCGTCTAATAATTCCTGATGTTTTGCATTTCTCAGTGTCCTTTTCATTTTTTTTAAGATTGAGCTAAACTTACAACTTCAAATTGCCTTCTTGAAAAATTTACCGCGTTTGGATTTTTATGGCCATTCCCTACCCCAGGACATTTTTTGAGGGCATGAGTCATTTACAGCCCTGCCGTCCTTGTGAATATTAGTGACCATGAGCAGTAGATTTAAAGCTGCTCTTTGAGGAAACGGCCTTAGGGTGGCAGCATTTCTAAGTTGCCAACTCTGCTTGCTAGGGAAACAGAGCCTTGCTGCAAGTTGTGCTTTGAGGTTGCAGATTAGAGTGGAATGTGCCAGGACAAACCCCGATAAGTTTTAGCCTCCTTAATTCTTGTTTGTGTCTTTAAGTTGTAGTTTTTATCAGAGCAAATTTGATTGAAAAATGTCTTTTGTTCTAGGTGTACAGAATCTTGTTCATTTACACATATACATATATCTATTGATCTTTGGGTCCTTTTCCATGTCGGTTATTACAGAGTGTTGAGTAGACCACTCTTGGTATTCCATAGGTCTTTGGGGATTATATTTTTTATATGTATTAGTATATGTGTGTTAACCCCAATATCCTAATTTATCCATTCCTCACACCATTTCTTTGGCTTAACCATAAGTTGTCTTCTCATTCTGAGATTGTCTTTCTCTATGGAAATATGTTCATTTTTATGAATTTTCAGATAACATAAGGGATATCATAGGACATTTGTCTTTCGCATTCTGACTTACTTCACGTTGTGTGATTATCTCTAGGCTCATCTGTGGTGCTGCATATGCCATTCTTTTATTTTTTTCGTGACTGATATTCCATTCTGTCCATATGCCACTTCTTCTCTGTCCATTCATCTGTTTATGGACCTTCTTTTGGCTTCCATGTCGTGGCTATTTCAATATTGCTGCAGTGCACATTTGCCTGCCTCTGTCTTTCCGATTCTGGTGGTCTTAGGTTATAGGCCCAAAAGGTGCCGTGCCGCATCATATGGTAGCTCAATTTTTACCTTTTAAAGCAGCTCCATTCAGTTTTCGTTAGTGCTGTTACCCATTACATCCCACCAGCAGCTAGAAGGTACACAGTTCTCTAAAACCCCTTCAGCATTTCTAGTTTGTAGACTGTTTGCTGATGGTCATTTGACTGGTGTGAGCTGAAACCTTTTTGGAGGTTGGATTTGTATGTGGCTAATAATTCCTTGTACTGAGCTTTAGGCATGTCCATGTTGTTCTTTTCCTTTTTTTTTTAAAGTGTGAGTACAACTTCCCTCTTCATGTTGACTTCTTGAAAGATTTGTCATGTGTTGAATTTTCTTGCCTATTCCCTACCCCAGGGCATTTTTTGAGGGCAGATGCCATTTACAGCCCTGAGTCCTTGTGACTATTAAGCAACCATTAGCACTGGGTTTAAAGCTGCTGTTGTGGGAAACACCCACTAGGCGGCAGCATCATTACGTTCTCAACTCTTGTTATTAGGGCACCAGAGTCTTCCTGGACGTAGTGTTCCGAGGTTGTAAATTAGAGGGGAATGTGCTGGGACAAGCCCCCAGAAGTTTATGTCTCCTTACTTCTGTTTGTTTTTTAATTTAATTTCTATTTCTTATCGGAGAATATTGGATTAGAGTGTTGTGATTGTCTGGCTGTACAGAATCTGCTCAATGATTCATACATATGTCTGTTCATGTTCGGATTCTGTTACCATGTGTCTTATTACAGAATGTTGAGTAGACCTCGCATGGTATTTGGTAGGTGTTTTGTCATTATATATTTTATATGTATTGGTGATTATATAATTCATAGAGTTTATATGTTATATGTTTCTATACATTTAACATACATTAGTATATGTATGTTAGCCCCATAATCCTAATTTATCCATCCTCCCACCTTTCATTTTGGTTAACCATTAGTTTCTTTTATAAGTCTGTGAGTGTCTTTTTCTGTGGAAATATGTCCATTTGTAGCAATCTTAGGATAACAGGTATAAATGATATCATAGGATATTTGTCATTCCCTTTTGACTTACTTAACCTGATATGATTATTTCTAGGCTCATCTGTAGTCCTGAAAACGGCATTTTTCATTTTTTTTCCCGAGGCTACTATTCCATTTAGTCCGTATACCACTTCTTCTTTGTCCATTCATCTGTTTATGGACCTTTTTTTGGCTTCCACGTCTTGGCTATTTCAGTAATGCTGCAGTGCACATTTGCCTGCCTCTGTCTTTCCGATTCTGGTGGTCTTAGGTTACAGGCCCAAAAGGTGCCCTGCCGCGTCATATGGTAACTCAATTTTTACCTTTTAAAGCAGCTCCATTCAGTTTTCGTTAGTGCTCTTACCACTTTACATCCCACCAGCAGCTACAAGGTACACAGTTCTCTAAAATCCCTTCAGCATTTACAGTTTGTAGACTGTTTGCTGATGGTCATTTGACTGGTGTGAGCTGAAACCTTTTTGGAGGTTGGATTTGCATGTGACTAATAATTCCTTATACTGAGCTTTAGGCATGTGCTTTTTATTCTTTTCCTTTTTTTTTTTTAAAGAGTGAGTACAACTTCCCTCTTCATATTGACTTCTTCAAAAACTTGTCAAAGAAAACTTGAATTTTCTTGCCTATTCCCTACCCCAGGGCATTTTTTGAGGGCAGGTGTCATTTACAGCCCTGCAGTCCTTGTGACTCTTAAGCAACCATTAGCACTGGGTTTAAAGCTGCTGTTGTGGGAAACAGCCACAAGGCGGCAGCATTATTACGTTCTCACCTCTTGTTACTAGGGCAACAGAGTCTTCCTGGAGGTAGTGTTCCGAGGTTGTAAATTAGAGAGGAGTGTGCTGGGATAAGCCCCCAGAAGTTTATGTCTCCTTACTTATGTTTGTTTTTTAAATTTAATTTCTCTTTCTTATCGGAGTAAATTCGATTAGAGTGTTGTGATTGTCTGGCTGTACAGAATGTGCTCAATGATTCATACATATGTCTGTTCATCTTCAGATCCTGTTACCATGTAATTTTTTACAGAATGTTGAGTAGACCTCCCTCGGTATTTGGTAGGTGTTTTCTCATTATATACTTTATATGTATTGGTGATTATATAATTCATAGAGTTTATATATTATATGTTTATATACATTTAACAAACCTTAGTATATGTATGTTAGCCCCATAATCCTAATTTATCCATCCTCCCACCTTTCATTTTGGTTAACCATTAGTTTGTTGTATCAGTGTGTGTTGTCTTTTTTTGTGGAAATGTGTTCATTGGTAGCAGTCTTAGGATAACATGTATAAATGATATCATAGGATATTTGTCATTCCCTTTTGACTTACTTAACCTAATATGTCATTTCTAGGCTCATCTGTATTCCTCAAAATGGCATTGTTCATTTTTTTACCGAGGTTACTATTCCATTCTGTCCGTATACCACTTTTCCTTTGTCCATTCATTTGTTTTTGGACCGTTTTTTGCTTCCATATCTTGGCTATTTCAATATTGCTGCAGTGCACATTTGCCTGCCTCTGTCTTTCCGATTCTGGTGGTCTTAGGTTATAGGCCCAAAAGGTGCCCTGCCGCATCATATGGTAGCTCAATTTTTACCTTTTAAAGTAGCTCCATTCAGTTTTCGTTAGTGCTGTTACCCATTACATCCCACCAGCAGCTAGATGGTACACAGTTCTCTAAATCCCCTTCAGCATGTATAGTCTGTAGACTTTCTGCTGATGGTCATTTGACTGGTGTGAGCTGAAACCTTTTTGGAGGTTGGCTTTGCATGTGGCTAATAATTCCTTATACTGAGCTTTAGGCGTGTCCATTTTTTTCTTTTCCTTTTTTTTAAAGAGTGAGTACAACTTCCCTCTTCATATTGACTTCTTGAAAAATTTGTCATGTGTTGAATTTTCTTGCCTATTCCCTCCACCAGGGCATTTTTTGAGGGCAGGTGTCATTTTCAGCCCTGCAATCCTTGTGACTATTAAGCAACCACTAGCACTGTCTTTAAAGCTGCTGTTGTGGGAAACAGCCACAAGGCGGCAGCATTATTACGTTCTCAACTTTTGGTTTTAGGGCAACAGAGTCTTCCTGGACGTAGTGTTCCGAGGTTGTAAATTAGAGGGGAATGTGCTGGGACAAGCCCCCAAAAGTTTATGTCTCCTTACTTTTGTTTGTTTTTTAAATTTAATTTCTATTTCTTATTGGAGTAAATTTGATTAGAGTGTTGTGATTGTGTGGCTGTACAGAATCTGCGCAATAATTCCTACATATGTCTGTTCATCTTTGGATCCTGTTACCATGTATGTTTTACAGAATGTTGAGTAGACCTCCCTTGGTATTTGGTAGGTGTTTTGTCATTATATATTTTATATGTATTGGTGATTCTATAATTCATATAGTTTATATGTTTTATGTTTATATACATTTAACATACATTAGTATATGTATGTTAGCCCCATAGTCCTAATTTATCCATCCTCCCAACTTTCCTTTTGGCTAACCATTCGTTTGTTTTATAAGTCTGTGAGTGTCTTTTTCTGTGGAAATATGTTCATTGGTAGCAATCTTAGGATAACATGTATAAATGATATCATAGGATATTTGTCATTCCCTTTTGACTTACTTAACCTAATATGATTATTTCTAGGCTCATCTGTAGTCCTGAAAACGGCACTGTTCATTTTTTTTTCCTGAGTCTAGTATTCCATTCGGTACGTATACCACTTCTTCTTTGTCCATTTATCTGTTGATGGACATTTTGTTTGCTTCCATGTTTTGGCTGTTGTAAATACTGCTGCAGTACACGATTCTCCATCCCGTGTCTTTTTGATTCTGGCTTTTACAGGTGACAGGACCAATAGTGGGCCTTGCGGATCATATGGTGACTCAATTTTTACCTTTAAACGCACTGCCATTCTGTTCCTATTATTGGCTGTTACCAGTTTACATCCCACTTAGACCGAGAGGTTACACTATTCTCCACAACTTCTTCAACATCTATTGTTTGTTGACTTTTTGCTGATGGTCATTGTGACTGGTGTTAGGTGATACCTTTGTGTAGATTGGATTTGCATGCGTCTAATAATTCCTGATGTTTTGCATTTCTCAGTGTCCTTTTCATTTTTTTTAAGATTGAGCTAAACTTACAACTTCAAATTGCCTTCTTGAAAAATTTACCGCGTTTGGATTTTTATGGCCATTCCCTACCCCAGGACATTTTTTGAGGGCATGAGTCATTTACAGCCCTGCCGTCCTTGTGAATATTAGTGACCATGAGCAGTAGATTTAAAGCTGCTCTTTGAGGAAACGGCCTTAGGGTGGCAGCATTTCTAAGTTGCCAACTCTGCTTGCTAGGGAAACAGAACCTTGCTGCAAGTTGTGCTTTGAGGTTGCAGATTAGAGTGGAATGTGCCAGGACAAACCCCCATAAGTTTTAGCCTCCTTAATTCTTGTTTGTGTCTTTAAGTTGTAGTTTTTATCAGAGCAAATTTGATTGAAAAATGTCTTTTGTTCTAGGTGTACAGAATCTTGTTCATTTACACATATACATATATCTATTGATCTTTGGGTCCTTTTCCATGTCAGTTATTACAGAGTGTTGAGTAGACCACTCTTGGTATTCCATAGGTCTTTGGGGATTATATATTTTATATGTATTAGTATATGTGTGTTAACCCCAATATCCTAATTTATCCATTCCTCACACCATTTCTTTGGCTTAACCATAAGTTGTCTTCTCATTCTGAGATTGTCTTTCTCTATGGAAATATGTTCATTTTTATGAATTTTCAGATAACATAAGGGATATCATAGGACATTTGTCTTTCGCATTCTGACTTACTTCACGTTGTGTGATTATCTCTAGGCTCATCTGTGGTGCTGCATATGCCATTCTTTTATTTTTTTCGTGACTGATATTCCATTCTGTCCATATACCACTTCTTCTCTGTCCATTCACCTGTTTATGGACCTTCTTTTGGCTTCCATGTCGTGGCTATTTCAATATTGCTGCAGTGCACATTTGCCTGCCTCTGTCTTTCCGATTCTGGTGGTCTTAGGTTATAGGCCCAAAAGGTGCCCTGCCGCATCATATGGTAGCTCAATTTTTACCTTTTAAAGCAGCTCCATTCAGTTTTCGTTAGTGCTGTTACCAATTACATCCCACCAGCAGCTAGAAGGTACACAGTTCTCTAAAACCCCTTCAGCATTTCTAGTTTGTAGACTGTTTGCTGATGGTCATTTGACTGGTGTGAGCTGAAACCTTTTTGGAGGTTGGATTTGTATGTGGCTAATAATTCCTTGTACTGAGCTTTAGGCATGTCCATGTTGTTCTTTTCCTTTTTTTTTTAAAGTGTGAGTACAACTTCCCTCTTCATGTTGACTTCTTGAAAGATTTGTCATGTGTTGAATTTTCTTGCCTATTCCCTCCAGCAGGGCATTTTTTGAGGGCAGATGCCATTTACAGCCCTGAGTCCTTGTGACTATTAAGCAACCATTAGCACTGGGTTTAAAGCTGCTGTTGTGGGAAACACCCACTAGGCGGCAGCATCATTACGTTCTCAACTCTTGTTATTAGGGCACCAGAGTCTTCCTGGACGTAGTGTTCCGAGGTTGTAAATTAGAGGGGAATGTGCTGGGACAAGCCCCCAAAAGTTTATGTCTCCTTACTTTTGTTTGTTTTTTAAATTTAATTTCTATTTCTTATTGGAGTAAATTTGATTAGAGTGTTGTGATTGTGTGGCTGTACAGAATCTGCGCAATAATTCCTACATATGTCTGTTCATCTTTGGATCCTGTTACCATGTATGTTTTACAGGATGTTGAGTAGACCTCCCTTGGTATTTGGTAGGTGTTTTGTCATTATATATTTTATATGTATTGGTGATTCTATAATTCATATAGTTTATATGTTTTATGTTTATATACATTTAACATACATTAGTATATGTATGTTAGCCCCATAGTCCTAATTTATCCATCCTCCCAACTTTCCTTTTGGCTAACCATTCGTTTGTTTTATAAGTCTGTGAGTGTCTTTTTCTGTGGAAGTATGTTCATTGGTAGCAATCTTAGGATAACATGTATAAATGATATCATAGGATATTTGTCATTCCCTTTTGACTTACTTAACCTAATATGATTATTTCTAGGCTCATCTGTAGTCCTGAAAACGGCACTGTTCATTTTTTTCCTGAGTCTAGTATTCCATTCGGTACGTATACCACTTCTTCTTTGTCCATTTATCTGTTGATGGACATTTTGTTTGCTTCCATGTTGTGGCTGTTGTAAATACTGCTGCAGTACACGATTCTCCATCCCGTGTCTTTTTGATTCTGGCTTTTACAGGTGACAGGACCAATAGTGGGCCTTGCGGATCATATGGTGACTCAATTTTTACCTTTAAACGCGCTGCCATTCTGTTCCTATTATTGGCTGTTACCAGTTTACATCCCACTTAGACCGAGAGGTTACGCTATTCTCCACAACTTCTTCAACATCTATTGTTTGTTGACTTTTTGCTGATGGTCATTCTGACTGGTGTGAGGTGATACCTTTGTGTAGATTGGATTTGCCTGCGTCTAGTAATTCCTGATGTTTTGCCTTTATCAATGTCCTTTTCATGTTTTTTTAAGATTGAGCTAAACTCACAACTTCAAATTGGCTTCTTGAAAAATTTGCCCCGTTTGGAATTTTATGGCCATTCCCTACCCCAGGATATTTTTTGAGGGCATGATTCATTTACAGCCCTGCAGTCCTTGTGAATATTATTGACCATTAGCAGTAGATTTAAAGCTGTCGTTTGAGGAAACGGCCTTAGGGTGGCAGCATTTCTACATTGCCAACTCTGCTTGCTAGGGAAACAGAACCTTGCTGCAAGTTGTGCTTTGAGGTTGCAGATTAGAGTGGAATGTGCCAGGACAAACCCCCATAAGTTTTAGCCTCCTTAATTCTTGTTTGTGTCTTCAAGTTGTAGTTTCTATCAAGCAAATTTGATTGAAAAATGTCTTTTGTTCTAGGTGTACAGAACCTTGTTCATTTACACATATACATACATCTATTGATCTTTGGGTCCTTTTCCATGTCAGTTATTACAGAGTGTTGAGTAGACCACACTTGCTATTCCATAGGTCTTTGGGGATTATATATTTTATATGTAGTAGTATATGTGTGTTAACCCCAGTATCCTAATTTATCCATTCCTCACACCTTCTCTTTGGCTTAACCATAAGTTTGTCTTCTCAATCTGAGATTGTCTTTCTCTATGGAAATATGTTCATTTTTATGAATTTTCAGATAACATAAGTGATATCATAGGACATTTGTCTTTTGCATTCGGACTTACTTCACGTTGTGTGATTATCTCTAGGCTCATCTGTGGTGCTGCATATGCCATTCTTTTATTTTTTTCGTGACTGATATTCCATTCTGTCCATATACCACTTCTTCTTTGTCCATTCATCTGTTTATGGACCTTATTTTTGCTTCCATGTCTTGGCTATTTCAATATTGCTGCAGTGCACATTTGCCTGCCTCTGTCTTTCCGATTCTGGTGGTCTTAGGTTATAGGCCCAAAAGGTGCCCTGCCGCATCATATGGTAGCTCAATTTTTACCTTTTAAAGCAGCTCCATTCAGTTTTCATTAGTGCTGTTACCCATTACATCCCACCAGCAGCTAGAAGGTACAGAGTTCTCTAAAACCACTTCAGCATTTCTAGTTTGTAGACTGTTTGCTGATGGTCATTTGACTGGTGTGAGCTGAAATCTTTTTGGAGGTTGGATTTGCATGTGGCTAATAATTCCTTATACTGAGCTTTAGGCATGCCCTTTTTTTTTTCTCCTTTTTTTTAAAGATTGAGTACAACTTCCCTCTTCATATTGCCGTCTTCAAAAATTTGTCATGTGTTGAATTTCCTTGCCTATTCCCTACCCCAGGGCATTTTTTGTGGGCAGCTGTCATTTACAGCCCTGCAGTCCTTGTGACTATTAAGCAACCATTAGCACTGGGTTTAAAGCTGCTGTTGTGGGAAACAGCCACAAGGCGGCAGCATTATTACATTCTCACCTCTTGTTACTAGGGTAACAAAATCTTCCTGGAAGTAGTGTTACGAGGTTGTAAATTAGAGGGGAATGTGCTGGGACAAGCCCCCAGAAGTTTATGTCTCCTTAGTAATGTTTGTTTTTTGAAATTTAATTTATATTTCTTATCAGAGTAATTTTGATTAGAGTGTTGTGATTGTCTGGCTGTACAGAATGTGCTCAATCATTCATATATATGTCTGTTCATCTTCGGATCCTGTTACGATGTATGATATTCAGAATGTTGAGTAGACCTCCCTCGGTATTTGGTAGCTGTTTTCTCATTATATACTTTATATGTATTGGTGATTATATAATTCATAGAGTTTATATATTATATGTTTATATACATTTAACAAACCTTAGTATATGTATGTTAGCCCCATAATCCTAATTTATCCATCCTCCCACCTTTCATTTTGGTTAACCATTAGTTTGTTGTATAAGTGTGTGTTGTCTTTTTTTGTGGAAATGTGTTCATTGGTAGCAGTCTTAGGATAACATGTATAAATGATATCATAGGATATTTGTCATTCCCTTTTGACTTACTTAACCTAATATGATCATTTCTAGGCTCATCTGTATTCCTCAAAATGGCATTGTTCATTTTTTTACCGAGGTTACTATTCCATTCTGTCCGTATACCACTTTTCCTTTGTCCATTCATTTGTTTTTGGACCGTTTTTTTGCTTCCATATCTTGGCTATTTCAATATTGCTGCAGTGCCCATTTGCCTGCCTCTGTCTTTCCGATTCTGGTGGTCTTAGGTTATAGGCCCAAAAGGTGCCCTGCCGCATCATATGGTAGCTCAATTTTTACCTTTTAAAGTAGCTCCATTCAGTTTTCGTTAGTGCTGTTACCCATTACATCCCACCAGCAGCTAGATGGTACACAGTTCTCTAAATCCCCTTCAGCATGTATAGTCTGTAGACTTTCTGCTGATGGTCATTTGACTGGTGTGAGCTGAAACCTTTTTGGAGGTTGGCTTTGCATGTGGCTAATAATTCCTTATACTGAGCTTTAGGCGTGTCCATTTTTTTCTTTTCCTTTTTTTTAAAGAGTGAGTACAACTTCCCTCTTCATATTGACTTCTTGAAAAATGTGTCATGTGTTGAATTTTCTTGCCTATTCCCTCCAGCAGGGCATTTTTTGAGGGCAGGTGTCATTTTCAGCCCTGCAATCCTTGTGACTATTAAGCAACCACTAGCACTGGCTTTAAAGCTGCTGTTGTGGGAAACAGCCACAAGGCGGCAGCATTATTACGTTCTCAACTTTTGGTTTTAGGGCAACAGAGTCTTCCTGGACGTAGTGTTCCGAGGTTGTAAATTAGAGGGGAATGTGCTGGGACAAGCCCCCAAAAGTTTATGTCTCCTTACTTTTGTTTGTTTTTTAAATTTAATTTCTATTTCTTATTGGAGTAAATTTGATTAGAGTGTTGTGATTGTGTGGCTGTACAGAATCTGCGCAATAATTCCTACATATGTCTGTTCATCTTTGGATCCTGTTACCATGTATGTTTTACAGAATGTTGAGTAGACCTCCCTTGGTATTTGGTAGGTGTTTTGTCATTATATATTTTATATGTATTGGTGATTCTATAATTCATATAGTTTATATGTTTTATGTTTATATACATTTAACATACATTAGTATATGTATGTTAGCCCCATAGTCCTAATTTATCCATCCTCCCAACTTTCCTTTTGGCTAACCATTCGTTTGTTTTATAAGTCTGTGAGTGTCTTTTTCTGTGGAAATATGTTCATTGGTAGCAATCTTAGGATAACATGTATAAATGATATCATAGGATATTTGTCATTCCCTTTTGACTTACTTAACCTAATATGATTATTTCTAGGCTCATCTGTAGTCCTGAAAACGGCACTGTTCATTTTTTTCCTGAGTCTAGTATTCCATTCGGTACGTATACCACTTCTTCTTTGTCCATTTATCTGTTGATGGACATTTTGTTTGCTTCCATGTTTTGGCTCTTGTAAATACTGCTGCAGTACACGATTCTCCATCCCGTGTCTTTTTGATTCTGGCTTTTACAGGTGACAGGACCAATAGTGGGCCTTCCGGATCATATGGTGACTCAATTTTTACCTTTAAACGCGCTGCCATTCTGTTCCTATTATTGGCTGTTACCAGTTTACATCCCACTTAGACCGAGAGGTTACGCTATTCTCCACAACTTCTTCAACATCTATTGTTTGTTGACTTTTTGCTGATGGTCATTCTGACTGGTGTGAGGTGATACCTTTGTGTAGATTGGATTTGCCTGCGTCTAGTAATTCCTGATGTTTTGCCTTTATCAATGTCCTTTTCATGTTTTTTTAAGATTGAGCTAAACTCACAACTTCAAATTGGCTTCTTGAAAAATTTGCCCCGTTTGGAATTTTATGGCCATTCCCTACCCCAGGATATTTTTTGAGGGCATGATTCATTTACAGCCCTGCAGTCCTTGTGAATATTATTGACCATTAGCAGTAGATTTAAAGCTGTCGTTTGAGGAAACGGCCTTAGGGTGGCAGCATTTCTACATTGCCAACTCTGCTTGCTAGGGAAACAGAACCTTGCTGCAAGTTGTGCTTTGAGGTTGCAGATTAGAGTGGAATGTGCCAGGACAAACCCCCATAAGTTTTAGCCTCCTTAATTCTTGTTTGTGTCTTCAAGTTGTAGTTTCTATCAAGCAAATTTGATTGAAAAATGTCTTTTGTTCTAGGTGTACAGAACCTTGTTCATTTACACATATACATACATCTATTGATCTTTGGGTCCTTTTCCATGTCAGTTATTACAGAGTGTTGAGTAGACCACACTTGCTATTCCATAGGTCTTTGGGGATTATATATTTTATATGTAGTAGTATATGTGTGTTAACCCCAGTATCCTAATTTATCCATTCCTCACACCTTCTCTTTGGCTTAACCATAAGTTTGTCTTCTCAATCTGAGATTGTCTTTCTCTATGGAAATATGTTCATTTTTATGAATTTTCAGATAACATAAGTGATATCATAGGACATTTGTCTTTTGCATTCGGACTTACTTCACGTTGTGTGATTATCTCTAGGCTCATCTGTGGTGCTGCATATGCCATTCTTTTATTTTTTTCGTGACTGATATTCCATTCTGTCCATATACCACTTCTTCTTTGTCCATTCATCTGTTTATGGACCTTATTTTTGCTTCCATGTCTTGGCTATTTCAATATTGCTGCAGTGCACATTTGCCTGCCTCTGTCTTTCCGATTCTGGTGGTCTTAGGTTATAGGCCCAAAAGGTGCCCTGCCGCATCATATGGTAGCTCAATTTTTACCTTTTAAAGCAGCTCCATTCAGTTTTCATTAGTGCTGTTACCCATTACATCCCACCAGCAGCTAGAAGGTACAGAGTTCTCTAAAACCACTTCAGCATTTATAGTTTGTAGACTTTTTGCTGATGGTCATTTCACTGGTGTGAGCTGAAATCTTTTTGGAGGTTGGATTTGCATGTGGCTAATAATTCCTTATACTGAGCTTTAGGCATGCCCTTTTTTTTTCTTCTCCTTTTTTTTAAAGATTGAGTACAACTTCCCTCTTCATATTGCCGTCTTCAAAAATTTGTCATGTGTTGAATTTCCTTGCCTATTCCCTACCCCAGGGCATTTTTTGTGGGCAGCTGTCATTTACAGCCCTGCAGTCCTTGTGACTATTAAGCAACCATTAGCACTGGGTTTAAAGCTGCTGTTGTGGGAAACAGCCACAAGGCGGCAGCATTATTACATTCTCACCTCTTGTTACTAGGGTAACAAAATCTTCCTGGAAGTAGTGTTCCGAGGTTGTAAATTAGAGGGGAATGTGCTGGGACAAGCCCCCAGAAGTTTATGTCTCCTTAGTAATGTTTGTTTTTTGAAATTTAATTTATATTTCTTATCAGAGTAATTTTGATTAGAGTGTTGTGATTGTCTGGCTGTACAGAATGTGCTCAATCATTCATATATATGTCTGTTCATCTTCGGATCCTGTTACGATGTATGATATTCAGAATGTTGAGTAGACCTCCCTCGGTATTTGGTAGCTGTTTTCTCATTATATACTTTATATGTATTGGTGATTATATAATTCATAGAGTTTATATATTATATGTTTATATACATTTAACAAACCTTAGTATATGTATGTTAGCCCCATAATCCTAATTTATCCATCCTCCCACCTTTCATTTTGGTTAACCATTAGTTTGTTGTATAAGTGTGTGTTGTCTTTTTTAGTGGAAATGTGTTCATTGGTAGCAGTCTTAGGATAACATGTATAAATGATATCATAGGATATTTGTCATTCCCTTTTGACTTACTTAACCTAATGTGATCATTTCTCGGCTCATCTGTATTCCTCAAAATGGCATTGTTCATTTTTTTACCGAGGTTACTATTCCATTCTGTCCGTATACCACTTTTCCTTTGTCCATTCATTTGTTTTTGGACCGTTTTTTTGCTTCCATATCTTGGCTATTTCAATATTGCTGCAGTGCCCATTTGCCTGCCTCTGTCTTTCCGATTCTGGTGGTCTTAGGTTATAGGCCCAAAAGGTGCCCTGCCGCATCATATGGTAGCTCAATTTTTACCTTTTAAAGTAGCTCCATTCAGTTTTCGTTAGTGCTGTTACCCATTACATCCCACCAGCAGCTAGATGGTACACAGTTCTCTAAATCCCCTTCAGCATGTATAGTCTGTAGACTTTCTGCTGATGGTCATTTGACTGGTGTGAGCTGAAACCTTTTTGGAGGTTGGGTTTGCATGTGGCTAATAATTCCTTATACTGCGCTTTAGGCGTGTCCATTTTTTTCTTTTCCTTTTTTTTAAAGAGTGAGTACAACTTCCCTCTTCATATTGACTTCTTGAAAAATTTGTCATGTGTTGAATTTTCTTGCCTATTCCCTCCAGCAGGGCATTTTTTGAGGGCAGGTGTCATTTTCAGCCCTGCAATCCTTGTGACTATTAAGCAACCACTAGCACTGGCTTTAAAGCTGCTGTTGTGGGAAACACCCACTAGGCGGCAGCATCATTACGTTCTCAACTCTTGTTATTAGGGCACCAGAGTCTTCCTGGACGTAGTGTTCTGAGGTTGTAAATTAGAGGGGAATGTGCTGGGACAAGCCCCCAGAAGTTTATGTCTCCTTACTTCTGTTTGTTTTTTAATTTAATTTCTATTTCTTATCGGAGAATATTGGATTAGAGTGTTGTGATTGTCTGGCTGTACAGAATCTGCTCAATGATTCATACATATGTCTGTTCATGTTCGGATTCTGTTACCATGTGTCTTATTACAGAATGTTGAGTAGACCTCGCATGGTATTTGGTAGGTGTTTTGTCATTCTATATTTTATATGTATTGGTGATTATATAATTCATAGAGTTTATATGTTATATGTTTATATACATTTAACATACATTAGGATATGTATGTTAGCCCCATAATCCTAATTTATCCATCCTCCCACCTTTCATTTTGGTTAACCATTAGTTTCTTTTATAAGTCTGTGAGTGTCTTTTTCTGTGGAAATATGTCCATTTGTAGCAATCTTAGGATAACAGGTATAAATGATATCATAGGATATTTGTCATTCCCTTTTGACTTACTTAACCTGATATGATTATTTCTAGGCTCATCTGTAGTCCTGAAAACGGCATTTTTCATTTTTTTCCCGAGGCTACTATTCCATTTAGTCCGTATACCACTTCTTCTTTGTCCATTCATCTGTTTATGGACCTTTTTTTTGCTTCCACGTCTTGGCTATTTCAGTAATGCTGCAGTGCACATTTGCCTGCCTCTGTCTTTCCGATTCTGGTGGTCTTAGGTTACAGGCCCGAAAGGTGCCCTGCCGCGTCATATGGTAGCTCAATTTTTACCTTTTAAAGCAGCTCCATTCAGTTTTTGTTAGTGCTCTTACCACTTTACATCCCACCAGCAGCTACAAGGTACACAGTTCTCTAAAATCCCTTCAGCATTTACAGTTTGTAGACTGTTTGCTGATGGTCATTTGACTGGTGTGAGCTGAAACCTTTTTGGAGGTTGGATTTGCATGTGACTAATAATTCCTTATACTGAGCTTTAGGCATGTGCTTTTTATTCTTTTCCTTTTTTTTTTTTAAAGAGTGAGTACAACTTCCCTCTTCATATTGACTTCTTCAAAAACTTGTCAAAGAAAACTTGAATTTTCTTGCCTATTCCCTACCCCAGGGCATTTTTTGAGGGCAGGTGTCATTTACAGCCCTGCAGTCCTTGTGACTATTAAGCAACCATTAGCACTGGGTTTAAAGCTGCTGTTGTGGGAAACAGCCACAAGGCGGCAGCATTATTACGTTCTCACCTCTTGTTACTAGGGCAACAGAGTCTTCCTGGAGGTAGTGTTCCGAGGTTGTAAATTAGAGAGGAGTGTGCTGGGATAAGCCTCCAGAAGTTTATGTCTCCTTACTTATGTTTGTTTTTTAAATTTAATTTCTCTTTCTTATCGGAGTAAATTCGATTAGAGTGTTGTGATTGTCTGGCTGTACAGAATGTGCTCAATGATTCATACATATGTCTGTTCATCTTCGGATCCTGTTACCATGTAATTTTTTACAGAATGTTGAGTAGACCTCCCTTGGTATTTGGCAGGTGTTTCGTGATTATATATTTTATATGTATTGGTGATTATATAATTCATAGAGTTTATATGTTATATGTTTATATACATTTAACATACATTAGTATATGTATGTTATCCCCATAGTCCTAATTTATCCATCCTCCCACCTTTCATTTTGGCGAACCATTCGTTCGTTTTATAAGTCTGTGAGTGTCTTTTTCTGTGGAAATATGTTCATTGGTAGAAATCTTAGGATAACATGTATAAATGATATCATAGGATATTTGTTATTCCCTTTTGAATAACTTAACCTAATATGATTATTTCTAGGCTCATCTGTAGTCCTGAAAACGGCACTGTTCATTTTTTTCTGAGGCTACTATTCCATTCGGTACGTATACCACTTCTTCTTTGTCCATTTATCTGATGATGGACATTTTGTTTGTATCCATGTCTTAGCTATTGTAAATACTGCTGCAATACACGATTTTCCATCCCGTGTCTTTTTGATTCTGGCTTTCACAAGTGACAGGCCCAATAGTGGGCCTTCCGGATCATATGGTGACTCAATTTTTACCTTTAAACGCACTGCCATTCTGTTCCTATTATTGGCTGTTACCAGTTTACATCCCACTTAGACCGAGAGGTTACACTATTCTCCACAACTTCTTCAACATCTATTGTTTGTTGACTTTTTGCTGATGGTCATTGTGACTGGTGTTAGGTGATACCTTTGTGTAGATTGGATTTGCATGCGTCTAATAATTCCTGATGTTTTGCATTTCTCAGTGTCCTTTTCATTTTTTTTAAGATTGAGCTAAACTTACAACTTCAAATTGCCTTCTTGAAAAATTTACCGCGTTTGGATTTTTATGGCCATTCCCTACCCCAGGACATTTTTTGAGGGCATGAGTCATTTACAGCCCTGCCGTCCTTGTGAATATTAGTGACCATGAGCAGTAGATTTAAAGCTGCTCTTTGAGGAAACGGCCTTAGGGTGGCAGCATTTCTAAGTTGCCAACTCTGCTTGCTAGGGAAACAGAGCCTTGCTGCAAGTTGTGCTTTGAGGTTGCAGATTAGAGTGGAATGTGCCAGGACAAACCCCGATAAGTTTTAGCCTCCTTAATTCTTGTTTGTGTCTTTAAGTTGTAGTTTTTATCAGAGCAAATTTGATTGAAAAATGTCTTTTGTTCTAGGTGTACAGAATCTTGTTCATTTACACATATACATATATCTATTGATCTTTGGGTCCTTTTCCATGTCGGTTATTACAGAGTGTTGAGTAGACCACTCTTGGTATTCCATAGGTCTTTGGGGATTATATTTTTTATATGTATTAGTATATGTGTGTTAACCCCAATATCCTAATTTATCCATTCCTCACACCATTTCTTTGGCTTAACCATAAGTTGTCTTCTCATTCTGAGATTGTCTTTCTCTATGGAAATATGTTCATTTTTATGAATTTTCAGATAACATAAGGGATATCATAGGACATTTGTCTTTCGCATTCTGACTTACTTCACGTTGTGTGATTATCTCTAGGCTCATCTGTGGTGCTGCATATGCCATTCTTTTATTTTTTTCGTGACTGATATTCCATTCTGTCCATATGCCACTTCTTCTCTGTCCATTCATCTGTTTATGGACCTTCTTTTGGCTTCCATGTCGTGGCTATTTCAATATTGCTGCAGTGCACATTTGCCTGCCTCTGTCTTTCCGATTCTGGTGGTCTTAGGTTATAGGCCCAAAAGGTGCCGTGCCGCATCATATGGTAGCTCAATTTTTACCTTTTAAAGCAGCTCCATTCAGTTTTCGTTAGTGCTGTTACCCATTACATCCCACCAGCAGCTAGAAGGTACACAGTTCTCTAAAACCCCTTCAGCATTTCTAGTTTGTAGACTGTTTGCTGATGGTCATTTGACTGGTGTGAGCTGAAACCTTTTTGGAGGTTGGATTTGTATGTGGCTAATAATTCCTTGTACTGAGCTTTAGGCATGTCCATGTTGTTCTTTTCCTTTTTTTTTTAAAGTGTGAGTACAACTTCCCTCTTCATGTTGACTTCTTGAAAGATTTGTCATGTGTTGAATTTTCTTGCCTATTCCCTACCCCAGGGCATTTTTTGAGGGCAGATGCCATTTACAGCCCTGAGTCCTTGTGACTATTAAGCAACCATTAGCACTGGGTTTAAAGCTGCTGTTGTGGGAAACACCCACTAGGCGGCAGCATCATTACGTTCTCAACTCTTGTTATTAGGGCACCAGAGTCTTCCTGGACGTAGTGTTCCGAGGTTGTAAATTAGAGGGGAATGTGCTGGGACAAGCCCCCAGAAGTTTATGTCTCCTTACTTCTGTTTGTTTTTTAATTTAATTTCTATTTCTTATCGGAGAATATTGGATTAGAGTGTTGTGATTGTCTGGCTGTACAGAATCTGCTCAATGATTCATACATATGTCTGTTCATGTTCGGATTCTGTTACCATGTGTCTTATTACAGAATGTTGAGTAGACCTCGCATGGTATTTGGTAGGTGTTTTGTCATTATATATTTTATATGTATTGGTGATTATATAATTCATAGAGTTTATATGTTATATGTTTCTATACATTTAACATACATTAGTATATGTATGTTAGCCCCATAATCCTAATTTATCCATCCTCCCACCTTTCATTTTGGTTAACCATTAGTTTCTTTTATAAGTCTGTGAGTGTCTTTTTCTGTGGAAATATGTCCATTTGTAGCAATCTTAGGATAACAGGTATAAATGATATCATAGGATATTTGTCATTCCCTTTTGACTTACTTAACCTGATATGATTATTTCTAGGCTCATCTGTAGTCCTGAAAACGGCATTTTTCATTTTTTTTCCCGAGGCTACTATTCCATTTAGTCCGTATACCACTTCTTCTTTGTCCATTCATCTGTTTATGGACCTTTTTTTGGCTTCCACGTCTTGGCTATTTCAGTAATGCTGCAGTGCACATTTGCCTGCCTCTGTCTTTCCGATTCTGGTGGTCTTAGGTTACAGGCCCAAAAGGTGCCCTGCCGCGTCATATGGTAACTCAATTTTTACCTTTTAAAGCAGCTCCATTCAGTTTTCGTTAGTGCTCTTACCACTTTACATCCCACCAGCAGCTACAAGGTACACAGTTCTCTAAAATCCCTTCAGCATTTACAGTTTGTAGACTGTTTGCTGATGGTCATTTGACTGGTGTGAGCTGAAACCTTTTTGGAGGTTGGATTTGCATGTGACTAATAATTCCTTATACTGAGCTTTAGGCATGTGCTTTTTATTCTTTTCCTTTTTTTTTTTTAAAGAGTGAGTACAACTTCCCTCTTCATATTGACTTCTTCAAAAACTTGTCAAAGAAAACTTGAATTTTCTTGCCTATTCCCTACCCCAGGGCATTTTTTGAGGGCAGGTGTCATTTACAGCCCTGCAGTCCTTGTGACTCTTAAGCAACCATTAGCACTGGGTTTAAAGCTGCTGTTGTGGGAAACAGCCACAAGGCGGCAGCATTATTACGTTCTCACCTCTTGTTACTAGGGCAACAGAGTCTTCCTGGAGGTAGTGTTCCGAGGTTGTAAATTAGAGAGGAGTGTGCTGGGATAAGCCCCCAGAAGTTTATGTCTCCTTACTTATGTTTGTTTTTTAAATTTAATTTCTCTTTCTTATCGGAGTAAATTCGATTAGAGTGTTGTGATTGTCTGGCTGTACAGAATGTGCTCAATGATTCATACATATGTCTGTTCATCTTCAGATCCTGTTACCATGTAATTTTTTACAGAATGTTGAGTAGACCTCCCTCGGTATTTGGTAGGTGTTTTCTCATTATATACTTTATATGTATTGGTGATTATATAATTCATAGAGTTTATATATTATATGTTTATATACATTTAACAAACCTTAGTATATGTATGTTAGCCCCATAATCCTAATTTATCCATCCTCCCACCTTTCATTTTGGTTAACCATTAGTTTGTTGTATCAGTGTGTGTTGTCTTTTTTTGTGGAAATGTGTTCATTGGTAGCAGTCTTAGGATAACATGTATAAATGATATCATAGGATATTTGTCATTCCCTTTTGACTTACTTAACCTAATATGTCATTTCTAGGCTCATCTGTATTCCTCAAAATGGCATTGTTCATTTTTTTACCGAGGTTACTATTCCATTCTGTCCGTATACCACTTTTCCTTTGTCCATTCATTTGTTTTTGGACCGTTTTTTGCTTCCATATCTTGGCTATTTCAATATTGCTGCAGTGCACATTTGCCTGCCTCTGTCTTTCCGATTCTGGTGGTCTTAGGTTATAGGCCCAAAAGGTGCCCTGCCGCATCATATGGTAGCTCAATTTTTACCTTTTAAAGTAGCTCCATTCAGTTTTCGTTAGTGCTGTTACCCATTACATCCCACCAGCAGCTAGATGGTACACAGTTCTCTAAATCCCCTTCAGCATGTATAGTCTGTAGACTTTCTGCTGATGGTCATTTGACTGGTGTGAGCTGAAACCTTTTTGGAGGTTGGCTTTGCATGTGGCTAATAATTCCTTATACTGAGCTTTAGGCGTGTCCATTTTTTTCTTTTCCTTTTTTTTAAAGAGTGAGTACAACTTCCCTCTTCATATTGACTTCTTGAAAAATTTGTCATGTGTTGAATTTTCTTGCCTATTCCCTCCACCAGGGCATTTTTTGAGGGCAGGTGTCATTTTCAGCCCTGCAATCCTTGTGACTATTAAGCAACCACTAGCACTGGCTTTAAAGCTGCTGTTGTGGGAAACAGCCACAAGGCGGCAGCATTATTACGTTCTCAACTTTTGGTTTTAGGGCAACAGAGTCTTCCTGGACGTAGTGTTCCGAGGTTGTAAATTAGAGGGGAATGTGCTGGGACAAGCCCCCAAAAGTTTATGTCTCCTTACTTTTGTTTGTTTTTTAAATTTAATTTCTATTTCTTATTGGAGTAAATTTGATTAGAGTGTTGTGATTGTGTGGCTGTACAGAATCTGCGCAATAATTCCTACATATGTCTGTTCATCTTTGGATCCTGTTACCATGTATGTTTTACAGAATGTTGAGTAGACCTCCCTTGGTATTTGGTAGGTGTTTTGTCATTATATATTTTATATGTATTGGTGATTCTATAATTCATATAGTTTATATGTTTTATGTTTATATACATTTAACATACATTAGTATATGTATGTTAGCCCCATAGTCCTAATTTATCCATCCTCCCAACTTTCCTTTTGGCTAACCATTCGTTTGTTTTATAAGTCTGTGAGTGTCTTTTTCTGTGGAAATATGTTCATTGGTAGCAATCTTAGGATAACATGTATAAATGATATCATAGGATATTTGTCATTCCCTTTTGACTTACTTAACCTAATATGATTATTTCTAGGCTCATCTGTAGTCCTGAAAACGGCACTGTTCATTTTTTTTTCCTGAGTCTAGTATTCCATTCGGTACGTATACCACTTCTTCTTTGTCCATTTATCTGTTGATGGACATTTTGTTTGCTTCCATGTTTTGGCTGTTGTAAATACTGCTGCAGTACACGATTCTCCATCCCGTGTCTTTTTGATTCTGGCTTTTACAGGTGACAGGACCAATAGTGGGCCTTGCGGATCATATGGTGACTCAATTTTTACCTTTAAACGCACTGCCATTCTGTTCCTATTATTGGCTGTTACCAGTTTACATCCCACTTAGACCGAGAGGTTACACTATTCTCCACAACTTCTTCAACATCTATTGTTTGTTGACTTTTTGCTGATGGTCATTGTGACTGGTGTTAGGTGATACCTTTGTGTAGATTGGATTTGCATGCGTCTAATAATTCCTGATGTTTTGCATTTCTCAGTGTCCTTTTCATTTTTTTTAAGATTGAGCTAAACTTACAACTTCAAATTGCCTTCTTGAAAAATTTACCGCGTTTGGATTTTTATGGCCATTCCCTACCCCAGGACATTTTTTGAGGGCATGAGTCATTTACAGCCCTGCCGTCCTTGTGAATATTAGTGACCATGAGCAGTAGATTTAAAGCTGCTCTTTGAGGAAACGGCCTTAGGGTGGCAGCATTTCTAAGTTGCCAACTCTGCTTGCTAGGGAAACAGAACCTTGCTGCAAGTTGTGCTTTGAGGTTGCAGATTAGAGTGGAATGTGCCAGGACAAACCCCCATAAGTTTTAGCCTCCTTAATTCTTGTTTGTGTCTTTAAGTTGTAGTTTTTATCAGAGCAAATTTGATTGAAAAATGTCTTTTGTTCTAGGTGTACAGAATCTTGTTCATTTACACATATACATATATCTATTGATCTTTGGGTCCTTTTCCATGTCAGTTATTACAGAGTGTTGAGTAGACCACTCTTGGTATTCCATAGGTCTTTGGGGATTATATATTTTATATGTATTAGTATATGTGTGTTAACCCCAATATCCTAATTTATCCATTCCTCACACCATTTCTTTGGCTTAACCATAAGTTGTCTTCTCATTCTGAGATTGTCTTTCTCTATGGAAATATGTTCATTTTTATGAATTTTCAGATAACATAAGGGATATCATAGGACATTTGTCTTTCGCATTCTGACTTACTTCACGTTGTGTGATTATCTCTAGGCTCATCTGTGGTGCTGCATATGCCATTCTTTTATTTTTTTCGTGACTGATATTCCATTCTGTCCATATACCACTTCTTCTCTGTCCATTCACCTGTTTATGGACCTTCTTTTGGCTTCCATGTCGTGGCTATTTCAATATTGCTGCAGTGCACATTTGCCTGCCTCTGTCTTTCCGATTCTGGTGGTCTTAGGTTATAGGCCCAAAAGGTGCCCTGCCGCATCATATGGTAGCTCAATTTTTACCTTTTAAAGCAGCTCCATTCAGTTTTCGTTAGTGCTGTTACCAATTACATCCCACCAGCAGCTAGAAGGTACACAGTTCTCTAAAACCCCTTCAGCATTTCTAGTTTGTAGACTGTTTGCTGATGGTCATTTGACTGGTGTGAGCTGAAACCTTTTTGGAGGTTGGATTTGTATGTGGCTAATAATTCCTTGTACTGAGCTTTAGGCATGTCCATGTTGTTCTTTTCCTTTTTTTTTTAAAGTGTGAGTACAACTTCCCTCTTCATGTTGACTTCTTGAAAGATTTGTCATGTGTTGAATTTTCTTGCCTATTCCCTCCAGCAGGGCATTTTTTGAGGGCAGATGCCATTTACAGCCCTGAGTCCTTGTGACTATTAAGCAACCATTAGCACTGGGTTTAAAGCTGCTGTTGTGGGAAACACCCACTAGGCGGCAGCATCATTACGTTCTCAACTCTTGTTATTAGGGCACCAGAGTCTTCCTGGACGTAGTGTTCCGAGGTTGTAAATTAGAGGGGAATGTGCTGGGACAAGCCCCCAAAAGTTTATGTCTCCTTACTTTTGTTTGTTTTTTAAATTTAATTTCTATTTCTTATTGGAGTAAATTTGATTAGAGTGTTGTGATTGTGTGGCTGTACAGAATCTGCGCAATAATTCCTACATATGTCTGTTCATCTTTGGATCCTGTTACCATGTATGTTTTACAGGATGTTGAGTAGACCTCCCTTGGTATTTGGTAGGTGTTTTGTCATTATATATTTTATATGTATTGGTGATTCTATAATTCATATAGTTTATATGTTTTATGTTTATATACATTTAACATACATTAGTATATGTATGTTAGCCCCATAGTCCTAATTTATCCATCCTCCCAACTTTCCTTTTGGCTAACCATTCGTTTGTTTTATAAGTCTGTGAGTGTCTTTTTCTGTGGAAGTATGTTCATTGGTAGCAATCTTAGGATAACATGTATAAATGATATCATAGGATATTTGTCATTCCCTTTTGACTTACTTAACCTAATATGATTATTTCTAGGCTCATCTGTAGTCCTGAAAACGGCACTGTTCATTTTTTTCCTGAGTCTAGTATTCCATTCGGTACGTATACCACTTCTTCTTTGTCCATTTATCTGTTGATGGACATTTTGTTTGCTTCCATGTTGTGGCTGTTGTAAATACTGCTGCAGTACACGATTCTCCATCCCGTGTCTTTTTGATTCTGGCTTTTACAGGTGACAGGACCAATAGTGGGCCTTGCGGATCATATGGTGACTCAATTTTTACCTTTAAACGCGCTGCCATTCTGTTCCTATTATTGGCTGTTACCAGTTTACATCCCACTTAGACCGAGAGGTTACGCTATTCTCCACAACTTCTTCAACATCTATTGTTTGTTGACTTTTTGCTGATGGTCATTCTGACTGGTGTGAGGTGATACCTTTGTGTAGATTGGATTTGCCTGCGTCTAGTAATTCCTGATGTTTTGCCTTTATCAATGTCCTTTTCATGTTTTTTTAAGATTGAGCTAAACTCACAACTTCAAATTGGCTTCTTGAAAAATTTGCCCCGTTTGGAATTTTATGGCCATTCCCTACCCCAGGATATTTTTTGAGGGCATGATTCATTTACAGCCCTGCAGTCCTTGTGAATATTATTGACCATTAGCAGTAGATTTAAAGCTGTCGTTTGAGGAAACGGCCTTAGGGTGGCAGCATTTCTACATTGCCAACTCTGCTTGCTAGGGAAACAGAACCTTGCTGCAAGTTGTGCTTTGAGGTTGCAGATTAGAGTGGAATGTGCCAGGACAAACCCCCATAAGTTTTAGCCTCCTTAATTCTTGTTTGTGTCTTCAAGTTGTAGTTTCTATCAAGCAAATTTGATTGAAAAATGTCTTTTGTTCTAGGTGTACAGAACCTTGTTCATTTACACATATACATACATCTATTGATCTTTGGGTCCTTTTCCATGTCAGTTATTACAGAGTGTTGAGTAGACCACACTTGCTATTCCATAGGTCTTTGGGGATTATATATTTTATATGTAGTAGTATATGTGTGTTAACCCCAGTATCCTAATTTATCCATTCCTCACACCTTCTCTTTGGCTTAACCATAAGTTTGTCTTCTCAATCTGAGATTGTCTTTCTCTATGGAAATATGTTCATTTTTATGAATTTTCAGATAACATAAGTGATATCATAGGACATTTGTCTTTTGCATTCGGACTTACTTCACGTTGTGTGATTATCTCTAGGCTCATCTGTGGTGCTGCATATGCCATTCTTTTATTTTTTTCGTGACTGATATTCCATTCTGTCCATATACCACTTCTTCTTTGTCCATTCATCTGTTTATGGACCTTATTTTTGCTTCCATGTCTTGGCTATTTCAATATTGCTGCAGTGCACATTTGCCTGCCTCTGTCTTTCCGATTCTGGTGGTCTTAGGTTATAGGCCCAAAAGGTGCCCTGCCGCATCATATGGTAGCTCAATTTTTACCTTTTAAAGCAGCTCCATTCAGTTTTCATTAGTGCTGTTACCCATTACATCCCACCAGCAGCTAGAAGGTACAGAGTTCTCTAAAACCACTTCAGCATTTCTAGTTTGTAGACTGTTTGCTGATGGTCATTTGACTGGTGTGAGCTGAAATCTTTTTGGAGGTTGGATTTGCATGTGGCTAATAATTCCTTATACTGAGCTTTAGGCATGCCCTTTTTTTTTTCTCCTTTTTTTTAAAGATTGAGTACAACTTCCCTCTTCATATTGCCGTCTTCAAAAATTTGTCATGTGTTGAATTTCCTTGCCTATTCCCTACCCCAGGGCATTTTTTGTGGGCAGCTGTCATTTACAGCCCTGCAGTCCTTGTGACTATTAAGCAACCATTAGCACTGGGTTTAAAGCTGCTGTTGTGGGAAACAGCCACAAGGCGGCAGCATTATTACATTCTCACCTCTTGTTACTAGGGTAACAAAATCTTCCTGGAAGTAGTGTTCCGAGGTTGTAAATTAGAGGGGAATGTGCTGGGACAAGCCCCCAGAAGTTTATGTCTCCTTAGTAATGTTTGTTTTTTGAAATTTAATTTATATTTCTTATCAGAGTAATTTTGATTAGAGTGTTGTGATTGTCTGGCTGTACAGAATGTGCTCAATCATTCATATATATGTCTGTTCATCTTCGGATCCTGTTACGATGTATGATATTCAGAATGTTGAGTAGACCTCCCTCGGTATTTGGTAGCTGTTTTCTCATTATATACTTTATATGTATTGGTGATTATATAATTCATAGAGTTTATATATTATATGTTTATATACATTTAACAAACCTTAGTATATGTATGTTAGCCCCATAATCCTAATTTATCCATCCTCCCACCTTTCATTTTGGTTAACCATTAGTTTGTTGTATAAGTGTGTGTTGTCTTTTTTTGTGGAAATGTGTTCATTGGTAGCAGTCTTAGGATAACATGTATAAATGATATCATAGGATATTTGTCATTCCCTTTTGACTTACTTAACCTAATATGATCATTTCTAGGCTCATCTGTATTCCTCAAAATGGCATTGTTCATTTTTTTACCGAGGTTACTATTCCATTCTGTCCGTATACCACTTTTCCTTTGTCCATTCATTTGTTTTTGGACCGTTTTTTTGCTTCCATATCTTGGCTATTTCAATATTGCTGCAGTGCCCATTTGCCTGCCTCTGTCTTTCCGATTCTGGTGGTCTTAGGTTATAGGCCCAAAAGGTGCCCTGCCGCATCATATGGTAGCTCAATTTTTACCTTTTAAAGTAGCTCCATTCAGTTTTCGTTAGTGCTGTTACCCATTACATCCCACCAGCAGCTAGATGGTACACAGTTCTCTAAATCCCCTTCAGCATGTATAGTCTGTAGACTTTCTGCTGATGGTCATTTGACTGGTGTGAGCTGAAACCTTTTTGGAGGTTGGCTTTGCATGTGGCTAATAATTCCTTATACTGAGCTTTAGGCGTGTCCATTTTTTTCTTTTCCTTTTTTTTAAAGAGTGAGTACAACTTCCCTCTTCATATTGACTTCTTGAAAAATGTGTCATGTGTTGAATTTTCTTGCCTATTCCCTCCAGCAGGGCATTTTTTGAGGGCAGGTGTCATTTTCAGCCCTGCAATCCTTGTGACTATTAAGCAACCACTAGCACTGGCTTTAAAGCTGCTGTTGTGGGAAACAGCCACAAGGCGGCAGCATTATTACGTTCTCAACTTTTGGTTTTAGGGCAACAGAGTCTTCCTGGACGTAGTGTTCCGAGGTTGTAAATTAGAGGGGAATGTGCTGGGACAAGCCCCCAAAAGTTTATGTCTCCTTACTTTTGTTTGTTTTTTAAATTTAATTTCTATTTCTTATTGGAGTAAATTTGATTAGAGTGTTGTGATTGTGTGGCTGTACAGAATCTGCGCAATAATTCCTACATATGTCTGTTCATCTTTGGATCCTGTTACCATGTATGTTTTACAGAATGTTGAGTAGACCTCCCTTGGTATTTGGTAGGTGTTTTGTCATTATATATTTTATATGTATTGGTGATTCTATAATTCATATAGTTTATATGTTTTATGTTTATATACATTTAACATACATTAGTATATGTATGTTAGCCCCATAGTCCTAATTTATCCATCCTCCCAACTTTCCTTTTGGCTAACCATTCGTTTGTTTTATAAGTCTGTGAGTGTCTTTTTCTGTGGAAATATGTTCATTGGTAGCAATCTTAGGATAACATGTATAAATGATATCATAGGATATTTGTCATTCCCTTTTGACTTACTTAACCTAATATGATTATTTCTAGGCTCATCTGTAGTCCTGAAAACGGCACTGTTCATTTTTTTCCTGAGTCTAGTATTCCATTCGGTACGTATACCACTTCTTCTTTGTCCATTTATCTGTTGATGGACATTTTGTTTGCTTCCATGTTTTGGCTGTTGTAAATACTGCTGCAGTACACGATTCTCCATCCCGTGTCTTTTTGATTCTGGCTTTTACAGGTGACAGGACCAATAGTGGGCCTTCCGGATCATATGGTGACTCAATTTTTACCTTTAAACGCGCTGCCATTCTGTTCCTATTATTGGCTGTTACCAGTTTACATCCCACTTAGACCGAGAGGTTACGCTATTCTCCACAACTTCTTCAACATCTATTGTTTGTTGACTTTTTGCTGATGGTCATTCTGACTGGTGTGAGGTGATACCTTTGTGTAGATTGGATTTGCCTGCGTCTAGTAATTCCTGATGTTTTGCCTTTATCAATGTCCTTTTCATGTTTTTTTAAGATTGAGCTAAACTCACAACTTCAAATTGGCTTCTTGAAAAATTTGCCCCGTTTGGAATTTTATGGCCATTCCCTACCCCAGGATATTTTTTGAGGGCATGATTCATTTACAGCCCTGCAGTCCTTGTGAATATTATTGACCATTAGCAGTAGATTTAAAGCTGTCGTTTGAGGAAACGGCCTTAGGGTGGCAGCATTTCTACATTGCCAACTCTGCTTGCTAGGGAAACAGAACCTTGCTGCAAGTTGTGCTTTGAGGTTGCAGATTAGAGTGGAATGTGCCAGGACAAACCCCCATAAGTTTTAGCCTCCTTAATTCTTGTTTGTGTCTTCAAGTTGTAGTTTCTATCAAGCAAATTTGATTGAAAAATGTCTTTTGTTCTAGGTGTACAGAACCTTGTTCATTTACACATATACATACATCTATTGATCTTTGGGTCCTTTTCCATGTCAGTTATTACAGAGTGTTGAGTAGACCACACTTGCTATTCCATAGGTCTTTGGGGATTATATATTTTATATGTAGTAGTATATGTGTGTTAACCCCAGTATCCTAATTTATCCATTCCTCACACCTTCTCTTTGGCTTAACCATAAGTTTGTCTTCTCAATCTGAGATTGTCTTTCTCTATGGAAATATGTTCATTTTTATGAATTTTCAGATAACATAAGTGATATCATAGGACATTTGTCTTTTGCATTCGGACTTACTTCACGTTGTGTGATTATCTCTAGGCTCATCTGTGGTGCTGCATATGCCATTCTTTTATTTTTTTCGTGACTGATATTCCATTCTGTACATATACCACTTCTTCTTTGTCCATTCATCTGTTTATGGACCTTATTTTTGCTTCCATGTCTTGGCTATTTCAATATTGCTGCAGTGCACATTTGCCTGCCTCTGTCTTTCCGATTCTGGTGGTCTTAGGTTATAGGCCCAAAAGGTGCCCTGCCGCATCATATGGTAGCTCAATTTTTACCTTTTAAAGCAGCTCCATTCAGTTTTCATTAGTGCTGTTACCCATTACATCCCACCAGCAGCTAGAAGGTACAGAGTTCTCTAAAACCACTTCAGCATTTATAGTTTGTAGACTTTTTGCTGATGGTCATTTCACTGGTGTGAGCTGAAATCTTTTTGGAGGTTGGATTTGCATGTGGCTAATAATTCCTTATACTGAGCTTTAGGCATGCCCTTTTTTTTTCTTCTCCTTTTTTTTAAAGATTGAGTACAACTTCCCTCTTCATATTGCCGTCTTCAAAAATTTGTCATGTGTTGAATTTCCTTGCCTATTCCCTACCCCAGGGCATTTTTTGTGGGCAGCTGTCATTTACAGCCCTGCAGTCCTTGTGACTATTAAGCAACCATTAGCACTGGGTTTAAAGCTGCTGTTGTGGGAAACAGCCACAAGGCGGCAGCATTATTACATTCTCACCTCTTGTTACTAGGGTAACAAAATCTTCCTGGAAGTAGTGTTACGAGGTTGTAAATTAGAGGGGAATGTGCTGGGACAAGCCCCCAGAAGTTTATGTCTCCTTAGTAATGTTTGTTTTTTGAAATTTAATTTATATTTCTTATCAGAGTAATTTTGATTAGAGTGTTGTGATTGTCTGGCTGTACAGAATGTGCTCAATCATTCATATATATGTCTGTTCATCTTCGGATCCTGTTACGATGTATGATATTCAGAATGTTGAGTAGACCTCCCTCGGTATTTGGTAGCTGTTTTCTCATTATATACTTTATATGTATTGGTGATTATATAATTCATAGAGTTTATATATTATATGTTTATATACATTTAACAAACCTTAGTATATGTATGTTAGCCCCATAATCCTAATTTATCCATCCTCCCACCTTTCATTTTGGTTAACCATTAGTTTGTTGTATAAGTGTGTGTTGTCTTTTTTTGTGGAAATGTGTTCATTGGTAGCAGTCTTAGGATAACATGTATAAATGATATCATAGGATATTTGTCATTCCCTTTTGACTTACTTAACCTAATGTGATCATTTCTCGGCTCATCTGTATTCCTCAAAATGGCATTGTTCATTTTTTTACCGAGGTTACTATTCCATTCTGTCCGTATACCACTTTTCCTTTGTCCATTCATTTGTTTTTGGACCGTTTTTTTGCTTCCATATCTTGGCTATTTCAATATTGCTGCAGTGCCCATTTGCCTGCCTCTGTCTTTCCGATTCTGGTGGTCTTAGGTTATAGGCCCAAAAGGTGCCCTGCCGCATCATATGGTAGCTCAATTTTTACCTTTTAAAGTAGCTCCATTCAGTTTTCGTTAGTGCTGTTACCCATTACATCCCACCAGCAGCTAGATGGTACACAGTTCTCTAAATCCCCTTCAGCATGTATAGTCTGTAGACTTTCTGCTGATGGTCATTTGACTGGTGTGAGCTGAAACCTTTTTGGAGGTTGGCTTTGCATGTGGCTAATAATTCCTTATACTGAGCTTTAGGCGTGTCCATTTTTTTCTTTTCCTTTTTTTTAAAGAGTGAGTACAACTTCCCTCTTCATATTGACTTCTTGAAAAATTTGTCATGTGTTGAATTTTCTTGCCTATTCCCTCCAGCAGGGCATTTTTTGAGGGCAGGTGTCATTTTCAGCCCTGCAATCCTTGTGACTATTAAGCAACCACTAGCACTGGCTTTAAAGCTGCTGTTGTGGGAAACAGCCACAAGGCGGCAGCATTATTACGTTCTCAACTTTTGGTTTTAGGGCAACAGAGTCTTCCTGGACGTAGTGTTCCGAGGTTGTAAATTAGAGGGGAATGTGCTGGGACAAGCCCCCAAAAGTTTATGTCTCCTTACTTTTGTTTGTTTTTTAATTTCTATTTCTTATTGGAGTAAATTTGATTAGAGTGTTGTGATTGTGTGGCTGTACAGAATCTGCACAATAATTCCTACATATGTCTGTTCATCTTTGGATCCTGTTACCATGTATGTTTTACAGAATGTTGAGTAGACCTCCCTTGGTATTTGGTAGGTGTTTTGTCATTATATATTTTATATGTATTGGTGATTCTATAATTCATATAGTTTATATGTTTTATGTTTATATACATTTAACATACATTAGTATATGTATGTTAGCCCCATAGTCCTAATTTATCCATCCTCCCAACTTTCCTTTTGGCTAACCATTCGTTTGTTTTATAAGTCTGTGAGTGTCTTTTTCTGTGGAAATATGTTCATTGGTAGCAATCTTAGGATAACATGTATAAATGATATCATAGGATATTTGTCATTCCCTTTTGACTTACTTAACCTAATATGATTATTTCTAGGCTCATCTGTAGTCCTGAAAACGGCACTGTTCATTTTTTTCCTGAGTCTAGTATTCCATTCGGTACGTATACCACTTCTTCTTTGTCCATTTATCTGTTGATGGACATTTTGTTTGCTTCCATGTTTTGGCTGTTGTAAATACTGCTGCAGTACACGATTCTCCATCCCGTGTCTTTTTGATTCTGGCTTTTACAGGTGACAGGACCAATAGTGGGCCTTCCGGATCATATGGTGACTCAATTTTTACCTTTAAACGCGCTGCCATTCTGTTCCTATTATTGGCTGTTACCAGTTTACATCCCACTTAGACCGAGAGGTTACGCTATTCTCCACAACTTCTTCAACATCTATTGTTTGTTGACTTTTTGCTGATGGTCATTCTGACTGGTGTGAGGTGATACCTTTGTGTAGATTGGATTTGCCTGCGTCTAGTAATTCCTGATGTTTTGCCTTTATCAATGTCCTTTTCATGTTTTTTTAAGATTGAGCTAAACTCACAACTTCAAATTGGCTTCTTGAAAAATTTGCCCCGTTTGGAATTTTATGGCCATTCCCTACCCCAGGATATTTTTTGAGGGCATGATTCATTTACAGCCCTGCAGTCCTTGTGAATATTATTGACCATTAGCAGTAGATTTAAAGCTGTCGTTTGAGGAAACGGCCTTAGGGTGGCAGCATTTCTACATTGCCAACTCTGCTTGCTAGGGAAACAGAACCTTGCTGCAAGTTGTGCTTTGAGGTTGCAGATTAGAGTGGAATGTGCCAGGACAAACCCCCATAAGTTTTAGCCTCCTTAATTCTTGTTTGTGTCTTCAGGTTGTAGTTTCTATCAAGCAAATTTGATTGAAAAATGTCTTTTGTTCTAGGTGTACAGAACCTTGTTCATTTACACATATACATACATCTATTGATCTTTGGGTCCTTTTCCATGTCAGTTATTACAGAGTGTTGAGTAGACCACACTTGCTATTCCATAGGTCTTTGGGGATTATATATTTTATATGTAGTAGTATATGTGTGTTAACCCCAGTATCCTAATTTATCCATTCCTCACACCTTCTCTTTGGCTTAACCATAAGTTTGTCTTCTCAATCTGAGATTGTCTTTCTCTATGGAAATATGTTCATTTTTATGAATTTTCAGATAACATAAGTGATATCATAGGACATTTGTCTTTTGCATTCGGACTTACTTCACGTTGTGTGATTATCTCTAGGCTCATCTGTGGTGCTGCATATGCCATTCTTTTATTTTTTTCGTGACTGATATTCCATTCTGTCCATATACCACTTCTTCTTTGTCCATTCATCTGTTTATGGACCTTATTTTTGCTTCCATGTCTTGGCTATTTCAATATTGCTGCAGTGCACATTTGCCTGCCTCTGTCTTTCCGATTCTGGTGGTCTTAGGTTATAGGCCCAAAAGGTGCCCTGCCGCATCATATGGTAGCTCAATTTTTACCTTTTAAAGCAGCTCCATTCAGTTTTCATTAGTGCTGTTACCCATTACATCCCACCAGCAGCTAGAAGGTACAGAGTTCTCTAAAACCACTTCAGCATTTATAGTTTGTAGACTTTTTGCTGATGGTCATTTCACTGGTGTGAGCTGAAATCTTTTTGGAGGTTGGATTTGCATGTGGCTAATAATTCCTTATACTGAGCTTTAGGCATGCCCTTTTTTTTTCTTCTCCTTTTTTTTAAAGATTGAGTACAACTTCCCTCTTCATATTGCCGTCTTCAAAAATTTGTCATGTGTTGAATTTCCTTGCCTATTCCCTACCCCAGGGCATTTTTTGTGGGCAGCTGTCATTTACAGCCCTGCAGTCCTTGTGACTATTAAGCAACCATTAGCACTGGGTTTAAAGCTGCTGTTGTGGGAAACAGCCACAAGGCGGCAGCATTATTACATTCTCACCTCTTGTTACTAGGGTAACAAAATCTTCCTGGAAGTAGTGTTCCAAGGTTGTAAATTAGAGGGGAATGTGCTGGGACAAGCCCCCAGAAGTTTATGTCTCCTTAGTAATGTTTGTTTTTTGAAATTTAATTTATATTTCTTATCAGAGTAATTTTGATTAGAGTGTTGTGATTGTCTGGCTGTACAGAATGTGCTCAATCATTCATATATATGTCTGTTCATCTTCGGATCCTGTTACGATGTATGATATTCAGAATGTTGAGTAGACCTCCCTCGGTATTTGGTAGCTGTTTTCTCATTATATACTTTATATGTATTGGTGATTATATAATTCATAGAGTTTATATATTATATGTTTATATACATTTAACAAACCTTAGTATATGTATGTTAGCCCCATAATCCTAATTTATCCATCCTCCCACCTTTCATTTTGGTTAACCATTAGTTTGTTGTATAAGTGTGTGTTGTCTTTTTTTGTGGAAATGTGTTCATTGGTAGCAGTCTTAGGATAACATGTATAAATGATATCATAGGATATTTGTCATTCCCTTTTGACTTACTTAACCTAATATGATCATTTCTAGGCTCATCTGTATTCCTCAAAATGGCATTGTTCATTTTTTTACCGAGGTTACTATTCCATTCTGTCCGTATACCACTTTTCCTTTGTCCATTCATTTGTTTTTGGACCGTTTTTTTGCTTCCATATCTTGGCTATTTCAATATTGCTGCAGTGCCCATTTGCCTGCCTCTGTCTTTCCGATTCTGGTGGTCTTAGGTTATAGGCCCAAAAGGTGCCCTGCCGCATCATATGGTAGCTCAATTTTTACCTTTTAAAGTAGCTCCATTCAGTTTTCGTTAGTGCTGTTACCCATTACATCCCACCAGCAGCTAGATGGTACACAGTTCTCTAAATCCCCTTCAGCATGTATAGTCTGTAGACTTTCTGCTGATGGTCATTTGACTGGTGTGAGCTGAAACCTTTTTGGAGGTTGGCTTTGCATGTGGCTAATAATTCCTTATACTGAGCTTTAGGCGTGTCCATTTTTTTCTTTTCCTTTTTTTTAAAGAGTGAGTACAACTTCCCTCTTCATATTGACTTCTTGAAAAATGTGTCATGTGTTGAATTTTCTTGCCTATTCCCTCCAGCAGGGCATTTTTTGAGGGCAGGTGTCATTTTCAGCCCTGCAATCCTTGTGACTATTAAGCAACCACTAGCACTGGCTTTAAAGCTGCTGTTGTGGGAAACAGCCACAAGGCGGCAGCATTATTACGTTCTCAACTTTTGGTTTTAGGGCAACAGAGTCTTCCTGGACGTAGTGTTCCGAGGTTGTAAATTAGAGGGGAATGTGCTGGGACAAGCCCCCAAAAGTTTATGTCTCCTTACTTTTGTTTGTTTTTTAAATTTAATTTCTATTTCTTATTGGAGTAAATTTGATTAGAGTGTTGTGATTGTGTGGCTGTACAGAATCTGCGCAATAATTCCTACATATGTCTGTTCATCTTTGGATCCTGTTACCATGTATGTTTTACAGAATGTTGAGTAGACCTCCCTTGGTATTTGGTAGGTGTTTTGTCATTATATATTTTATATGTATTGGTGATTCTATAATTCATATAGTTTATATGTTTTATGTTTATATACATTTAACATACATTAGTATATGTATGTTAGCCCCATAGTCCTAATTTATCCATCCTCCCAACTTTCCTTTTGGCTAACCATTCGTTTGTTTTATAAGTCTGTGAGTGTCTTTTTCTGTGGAAATATGTTCATTGGTAGCAATCTTAGGATAACATGTATAAATGATATCATAGGATATTTGTCATTCCCTTTTGACTTACTTAACCTAATATGATTATTTCTAGGCTCATCTGTAGTCCTGAAAACGGCACTGTTCATTTTTTTCCTGAGTCTAGTATTCCATTCGGTACGTATACCACTTCTTCTTTGTCCATTTATCTGTTGATGGACATTTTGTTTGCTTCCATGTTTTGGCTGTTGTAAATACTGCTGCAGTACACGATTCTCCATCCCGTGTCTTTTTGATTCTGGCTTTTACAGGTGACAGGACCAATAGTGGGCCTTGCGGATCATATGGTGACTCAATTTTTACCTTTAAACGCGCTGCCATTCTGTTCCTATTATTGGCTGTTACCAGTTTACATCCCACTTAGACCGAGAGGTTACGCTATTCTCCACAACTTCTTCAACATCTATTGTTTGTTGACTTTTTGCTGATGGTCATTCTGACTGGTGTGAGGTGATACCTTTGTGTAGATTGGATTTGCCTGTGTCTAGTAATTCCTGATGTTTTGCCTTTATCAATGTCCTTTTCATGTTTTTTTAAGATTGAGCTAAACTCACAACTTCAAATTGGCTTCTTGAAAAATTTGCCCCGTTTGGAATTTTATGGCCATTCCCTACCCCAGGATATTTTTTGAGGGCATGATTCATTTACAGCCCTGCAGTCCTTGTGAATATTATTGACCATTAGCAGTAGATTTAAAGCTGTCGTTTGAGGAAACGGCCTTAGGGTGGCAGCATTTCTACATTGCCAACTCTGCTTGCTAGGGAAACAGAACCTTGCTGCAAGTTGTGCTTTGAGGTTGCAGATTAGAGTGGAATGTGCCAGGACAAACCCCCATAAGTTTTAGCCTCCTTAATTCTTGTTTGTGTCTTCAAGTTGTAGTTTCTATCAAGCAAATTTGATTGAAAAATGTCTTTTGTTCTAGGTGTACAGAACCTTGTTCATTTACACATATACATACATCTATTGATCTTTGGGTCCTTTTCCATGTCAGTTATTACAGAGTGTTGAGTAGACCACACTTGCTATTCCATAGGTCTTTGGGGATTATATATTTTATATGTAGTAGTATATGTGTGTTAACCCCAGTATCCTAATTTATCCATTCCTCACACCTTCTCTTTGGCTTAACCATAAGTTTGTCTTCTCAATCTGAGATTGTCTTTCTCTATGGAAATATGTTCATTTTTATGAATTTTCAGATAACATAAGTGATATCATAGGACATTTGTCTTTTGCATTCGGACTTACTTCACGTTGTGTGATTATCTCTAGGCTCATCTGTGGTGATGCATATGCCATTCTTTTATTTTTTTCGTGACTGATATTCCATTCTGTCCATATACCACTTCTTCTTTGTCCATTCATCTGTTTATGGACCTTATTTTTGCTTCCATGTCTTGGCTATTTCAATATTGCTGCAGTGCACATTTGCCTGCCTCTGTCTTTCCGATTCTGGTGGTCTTAGGTTATAGGCCCAAAAGGTGCCCTGCCGCATCATATGGTAGCTCAATTTTTACCTTTTAAAGCAGCTCCATTCAGTTTTCATTAGTGCTGTTACCCATTACATCCCACCAGCAGCTAGAAGGTACAGAGTTCTCTAAAACCACTTCAGCATTTATAGTTTGTAGACTTTTTGCTGATGGTCATTTGACTGGTGTGAGCTGAAATCTTTTTGGAGGTTGGATTTGCATGTGGCTAATAATTCCTTATACTGAGCTTTAGGCATGCCCTTTTTTTTTCTTCTCCTTTTTTTTAAAGATTGAGTACAACTTCCCTCTTCATATTGCCGTCTTCAAAAATTTGTCATGTGTTGAATTTCCTTGCCTATTCCCTACCCCAGGGCATTTTTTGTGGGCAGCTGTCATTTACAGCCCTGCAGTCCTTGTGACTATTAAGCAACCATTAGCACTGGGTTTAAAGCTGCTGTTGTGGGAAACAGCCACAAGGCGGCAGCATTATTACATTCTCACCTCTTGTTACTAGGGTAACAAAATCTTCCTGGAAGTAGTGTTCCGAGGTTGTAAATTAGAGGGGAATGTGCTGGGACAAGCCCCCAGAAGTTTATGTCTCCTTAGTAATGTTTGTTTTTTGAAATTTAATTTATATTTCTTATCAGAGTAATTTTGATTAGAGTGTTGTGATTGTCTGGCTGTACAGAATGTGCTCAATCATTCATATATATGTCTGTTCATCTTCGGATCCTGTTACGATGTATGATATTCAGAATGTTGAGTAGACCTCCCTCGGTATTTGGTAGCTGTTTTCTCATTATATACTTTATATGTATTGGTGATTATATAATTCATAGAGTTTATATATTATATGTTTATATACATTTAACAAACCTTAGTATATGTATGTTAGCCCCATAATCCTAATTTATCCATCCTCCCACCTTTCATTTTGGTTAACCATTAGTTTGTTGTATAAGTGTGTGTTGTCTTTTTTTGTGGAAATGTGTTCATTGGTAGCAGTCTTAGGATAACATGTATAAATGATATCATAGGATATTTGTCATTCCCTTTTGACTTACTTAACCTAATGTGATCATTTCTAGGCTCATCTGTATTCCTCAAAATGGCATTGTTCATTTTTTTACCGAGGTTACTATTCCATTCTGTCCGTATACCACTTTTCCTTTGTCCATTCATTTGTTTTTGGACCGTTTTTTTGCTTCCATATCTTGGCTATTTCAATATTGCTGCAGTGCCCATTTGCCTGCCTCTGTCTTTCCGATTCTGGTGGTCTTAGGTTATAGGCCCAAAAGGTGCCCTGCCGCATCATATGGTAGCTCAATTTTTACCTTTTAAAGTAGCTCCATTCAGTTTTCGTTAGTGCTGTTACCCATTACATCCCACCAGCAGCTAGATGGTACACAGTTCTCTAAATCCCCTTCAGCATGTATAGTCTGTAGACTTTCTGCTGATGGTCATTTGACTGGTGTGAGCTGAAACCTTTTTGGAGGTTGGCTTTGCATGTGGCTAATAATTCCTTATACTGAGCTTTAGGCGTGTCCATTTTTTTCTTTTCCTTTTTTTTAAAGAGTGAGTACAACTTCCCTCTTCATATTGACTTCTTGAAAAATTTGTCATGTGTTGAATTTTCTTGCCTATTCCCTCCAGCAGGGCATTTTTTGAGGGCAGGTGTCATTTTCAGCCCTGCAATCCTTGTGACTATTAAGCAACCACTAGCACTGGCTTTAAAGCTGCTGTTGTGGGAAACAGCCACAAGGCGGCAGCATTATTACGTTCTCAACTTTTGGTTTTAGGGCAACAGAGTCTTCCTGGACGTAGTGTTCCGAGGTTGTAAATTAGAGGGGAATGTGCTGGGACAAGCCCCCAAAAGTTTATGTCTCCTTACTTTTGTTTGTTTTTTAATTTCTATTTCTTATTGGAGTAAATTTGATTAGAGTGTTGTGATTGTGTGGCTGTACAGAATCTGCGCAATAATTCCTACATATGTCTGTTCATCTTTGGATCCTGTTACCATGTATGTTTTACAGAATGTTGAGTAGACCTCCCTTGGTATTTGGTAGGTGTTTTGTCATTATATATTTTATATGTATTGGTGATTCTATAATTCATATAGTTTATATGTTTTATGTTTATATACATTTAACATACATTAGTATATGTATGTTAGCCCCATAGTCCTAATTTATCCATCCTCCCAACTTTCCTTTTGGCTAACCATTCGTTTGTTTTATAAGTCTGTGAGTGTCTTTTTCTGTGGAAATATGTTCATTGGTAGCAATCTTAGGATAACATGTATAAATGATATCATAGGATATTTGTCATTCCCTTTTGACTTACTTAACCTAATATGATTATTTCTAGGCTCATCTGTAGTCCTGAAAACGGCACTGTTCATTTTTTTCCTGAGTCTAGTATTCCATTCGGTACGTATACCACTTCTTCTTTGTCCATTTATCTGTTGATGGACATTTTGTTTGCTTCCATGTTTTGGCTGTTGTAAATACTGCTGCAGTACACGATTCTCCATCCCGTGTCTTTTTGATTCTGGCTTTTACAGGTGACAGGACCAATAGTGGGCCTTCCGGATCATATGGTGACTCAATTTTTACCTTTAAACGCGCTGCCATTCTGTTCCTATTATTGGCTGTTACCAGTTTACATCCCACTTAGACCGAGAGGTTACGCTATTCTCCACAACTTCTTCAACATCTATTGTTTGTTGACTTTTTGCTGATGGTCATTCTGACTGGTGTGAGGTGATACCTTTGTGTAGATTGGATTTGCCTGCGTCTAGTAATTCCTGATGTTTTGCCTTTATCAATGTCCTTTTCATGTTTTTTTAAGATTGAGCTAAACTCACAACTTCAAATTGGCTTCTTGAAAAATTTGCCCCGTTTGGAATTTTATGGCCATTCCCTACCCCAGGATATTTTTTGAGGGCATGATTCATTTACAGCCCTGCAGTCCTTGTGAATATTATTGACCATTAGCAGTAGATTTAAAGCTGTCGTTTGAGGAAACGGCCTTAGGGTGGCAGCATTTCTACATTGCCAACTCTGCTTGCTAGGGAAACAGAACCTTGCTGCAAGTTGTGCTTTGAGGTTGCAGATTAGAGTGGAATGTGCCAGGACAAACCCCCATAAGTTTTAGCCTCCTTAATTCTTGTTTGTGTCTTCAAGTTGTAGTTTCTATCAAGCAAATTTGATTGAAAAATGTCTTTTGTTCTAGGTGTACAGAACCTTGTTCATTTACACATATACATACATCTATTGATCTTTGGGTCCTTTTCCATGTCAGTTATTACAGAGTGTTGAGTAGACCACACTTGCTATTCCATAGGTCTTTGGGGATTATATATTTTATATGTAGTAGTATATGTGTGTTAACCCCAGTATCCTAATTTATCCATTCCTCACACCTTCTCTTTGGCTTAACCATAAGTTTGTCTTCTCAATCTGAGATTGTCTTTCTCTATGGAAATATGTTCATTTTTATGAATTTTCAGATAACATAAGTGATATCATAGGACATTTGTCTTTTGCATTCGGACTTACTTCACGTTGTGTGATTATCTCTAGGCTCATCTGTGGTGCTGCATATGCCATTCTTTTATTTTTTTCGTGACTGATATTCCATTCTGTCCATATACCACTTCTTCTTTGTCCATTCATCTGTTTATGGACCTTATTTTTGCTTCCATGTCTTGGCTATTTCAATATTGCTGCAGTGCACATTTGCCTGCCTCTGTCTTTCCGATTCTGGTGGTCTTAGGTTATAGGCCCAAAAGGTGCCCTGCCGCATCATATGGTAGCTCAATTTTTACCTTTTAAAGCAGCTCCATTCAGTTTTCATTAGTGCTGTTACCCATTACATCCCACCAGCAGCTAGAAGGTACAGAGTTCTCTAAAACCACTTCAGCATTTATAGTTTGTAGACTTTTTGCTGATGGTCATTTCACTGGTGTGAGCTGAAATCTTTTTGGAGGTTGGATTTGCATGTGGCTAATAATTCCTTATACTGAGCTTTAGGCATGCCCTTTTTTGTTCTTCTCCTTTTTTTTAAAGATTGAGTACAACTTCCCTCTTCATATTGCCGTCTTCAAAAATTTGTCATGTGTTGAATTTCCTTGCCTATTCCCTACCCCAGGGCATTTTTTGTGGGCAGCTGTCATTTACAGCCCTGCAGTCCTTGTGACTATTAAGCAACCATTAGCACTGGGTTTAAAGCTGCTGTTGTGGGAAACAGCCACAAGGCGGCAGCATTATTACATTCTCACCTCTTGTTACTAGGGTAACAAAATCTTCCTGGAAGTAGTGTTCCGAGGCTGTAAATTAGAGGGGAATGTGCTGGGACAAGCCCCCAGAAGTTTATGTCTCCTTAGTAATGTTTGTTTTTTGAAATTTAATTTATATTTCTTATCAGAGTAATTTTGATTAGAGTGTTGTGATTGTCTGGCTGTACAGAATGTGCTCAATCATTCATATATATGTCTGTTCATCTTCGGATCCTGTTACCATGTATGATATTCAGAATGTTGAGTAGACCTCCCTCGGTATTTGGTAGGTGTTTTCTCATTATATACTTTATATGTATTGGTGATTATATAATTCATAGAGTTTATATATTATATGTTTATATACATTTAACATACATTAGTATATGTATGTTAGCCCCCTAATCCTAATTTATCCATCCTCCCACCTTTCATTTTGGTTAACCATTAGTTTGTTGTATAAGTGTGTGTTGTCTTTTTTTGTGGAAATGTGTTCATTGATAGCAGTCTTAGGATAACATGTATAAATGATATCATAGGATATTTGTCATTCCCTTTTGACTTACTTAACCTAATATGTCATTTCTAGGCTCATCTGTATTCCTCAAAATGGCATTGTTCATTTTTTTACCGAGGTTACTATTCCATTCTGTCCGTATACCACTTTTCCTTTGTCCATTCATTTGTTTTTGGACCGTTTTTTGCTTCCATATCTTGGCTATTTCAATATTGCTGCAGTGCACATTTGCCTGCCTCTGTCTTTCCGATTCTGGTGGTCTTAGGTTATAGGCCCAAAAGGTGCCCTGCCGCATCATATGGTAGCTCAATTTTTACCTTTTAAAGCAGCTCCATTCAGTTTTCGTTAGTGCTGTTACCCATTACATCCCACCAGCAGCTAGATGGTACACAGTTCTCTAAATCCCCTTCAGCATGTATAGTCTGTAGACTTTCTGCTGATGGTCATTTGACTGGTGTGAGCTGAAACCTTTTTGGAGGTTGGCTTTGCATGTGGCTAATAATTCCTTATACTGAGCTTTAGGCGTGTCCATTTTTTTCTTTTCCTTTTTTTTAAAGAGTGAGTACAACTTCCCTCTTCATATTGACTTCTTGAAAAATGTGTCATGTGTTGAATTTTCTTGCCTATTCCCTCCAGCAGGGCATTTTTTGAGGGCAGGTGTCATTTTCAGCCCTGCAATCCTTGTGACTATTAAGCAACCACTAGCACTGGCTTTAAAGCTGCTGTTGTGGGAAACAGCCACAAGGCGGCAGCATTATTACGTTCTCAACTTTTGGTTTTAGGGCAACAGAGTCTTCCTGGACGTAGTGTTCCGAGGTTGTAAATTAGAGGGGAATGTGCTGGGACAAGCCCCCAAAAGTTTATGTCTCCTTACTTTTGTTTGTTTTTTAAATTTAATTTCTATTTCTTATTGGAGTAAATTTGATTAGAGTGTTGTGATTGTGTGGCTGTACAGAATCTGCGCAATAATTCCTACATATGTCTGTTCATCTTTGGATCCTGTTACCATGTATGTTTTACAGAATGTTGAGTAGACCTCCCTTGGTATTTGGTAGGTGTTTTGTCATTATATATTTTATATGTATTGGTGATTCTATAATTCATATAGTTTATATGTTTTATGTTTATATACGTTTAACATACATTAGTATATGTATGTTAGCCCCATAGTCCTAATTTATCCATCCTCCCAACTTTCCTTTTGGCTAACCATTCGTTTGTTTTATAAGTCTGTGAGTGTCTTTTTCTGTGGAAATATGTTCATTGGTAGCAATCTTAGGATAACATGTATAAATGATATCATAGGATATTTGTCATTCCCTTTTGACTTACTTAACCTAATATGATTATTTCTAGGCTCATCTGTAGTCCTGAAAACGGCACTGTTCATTTTTTTTTCCTGAGTCTAGTATTCCATTCGGTACGTATACCACTTCTTCTTTGTCCATTTATCTGTTGATGGACATTTTGTTTGCTTCCATGTTTTGGCTGTTGTAAATACTGCTGCAGTACACGATTCTCCATCCCGTGTCTTTTTGATTCTGGCTTTTACAGGTGACAGGACCAATAGTGGGCCTTCCGGATCATATGGTGACTCAATTTTTACCTTTAAACGCACTGCCATTCTGTTCCTATTATTGGCTGTTACCAGTTTACATCCCACTTAGACCGAGAGGTTACGCTATTCTCCACAACTTCTTCAACATCTATTGTTTGTTGACTTTTTGCTGATGGTCATTCTGACTGGTGTGAGGTGATACCTTTGTGTAGATTGGATTTGCCTGCGTCTAGTAATTCCTGATGTTTTGCGTTTATCAATGTCCTTTTCATGTTTTTTTAAGATTGAGCTAAACTCACAACTTCAAATTGGCTTCTTGAAAAATTTGCCCCGTTTGGATTTTTATGGCCATTCCCTACCCCAGGATATTTTTTGAGGGCATGATTCATTTACAGCCCTGCAGTCCTTGTGAATATTATTGACCATTAGCAGTAGATTTAAAGCTGTCGTTTGAGGAAACGGCCTTAGGGTGGCAGCATTTCTACATTGCCAACTCTGCTTGCTAGGGAAACAGAACCTTGCTGCAAGTTGTGCTTTGAGGTTGCAGATTAGAGTGGAATGTGCCAGGACAAACCCCCATAAGTTTTAGCCTCCTTAATTCTTGTTTGTGTCTTCAAGTTGTAGTTTCTGTCAAGCAAATTTGATTGAAAAATGTCTTTTGTTCTAGGTGTACAGAACCTTGTTCATTTACACATATACATACATCTATTGATCTTTGGGTCCTTTTCCATGTCAGTTATTACAGAGTGTTGAGTAGACCACACTTGCTATTCCATAGGTCTTTGGGGATTATATATTTTATATGTAGTAGTATATGTGTGTTAACCCCAGTATCCTAATTTATCCATTCCTCACACCTTTTCTTTGGCTTAACCATAAGTTTGTCTTCTCAATCTGAGATTGTCTTTCTCTATGGAAATATGTTCATTTTTATGAATTTTCAGATAACATAAGTGATATCATAGGACATTTGTCTTTTGCATTCGGACTTAGTTCACGTTGTGTGATTATCTCTAGGCTCATCTGTGGTGCTGCATATGCCATTCTTTTATTTTTTTCGTGACTGATATTACATTCTGTCCATATACCACTTCTTCTTTGTCCATTTATCTGTTGATGGACATTTTGTTTGCTTCCATGTTTTGGCTGTTGTAAATACTGCTGCAGTACACGATTCTCCATCCCGTGTCTTTTTGATTCTGGCTTTTACAGGTGACAGGCCCAATAGTGGGCCTTCCGGATCATATGGTGACTCAATTTTTACCTTTAAACGCACTGCCATTCTGTTCCTATTATTGGCTGTTACCAGTTTACATCCCACTTAGACCGAGAGGTTACGCTATTCTCCACAACTTCTTCAACATCTATTGTTTGGAATTATTGAATGGCATATGCAGCACCACAGATGAGCCTAGAGATAATCACACAACGTGAAGTAAGTCCGAATGCAAAAGACAAATGTCCTATGATATCACTTATGTTATCTGAAAATTCATAAAAATGAACATATTTCCATAGAGAAAGACAATCTCAGATTGAGAAGACAAACTTATGGTTAAGCCAAAGAGAAGGTGTGAGGAATGGATAAATTAGGATACTGGGGTTAACACACATATACTACTACATATAAAATATATAATCCCCAAAGACCTATGGAATAGCAAGTGTGGTCTACTCAACACTCTGTAATAACTGACATGGAAAAGGACCCAAAGATCAATAGATGTATGTATATGTGTAAATGAACAAGGTTCTGTACACCTAGAACAAAAGACATTTTTCAATCAAATTTGCTTGATAGAAACTACAACTTGAAGACACAAACAAGAATTAAGGAGGCTAAAACTTATGGGGGTTTGTCCTGGCACATTCCACTCTAATCTGCAACCTCAAAGCACAACTTGCAGCAAGGTTCTGTTTCCCTAGCAAGCAGAGTTGGCAATGTAGAAATGCTGCCACCCTAAGGCCGTTTCCTCAAACGACAGCTTTAAATCTACTGCTAATGGTCAATAATATTCACAAGGACTGCAGGGCTGTAAATGAATCATGCCCTCAAAAAATATCCTGGGGTAGGGAATGGCCATAAAATTCCAAACGGGGCAAATTTTTCAAGAAGCCAATTTGAAGTTGTGAGTTTAGCTCAATCTTAAAAAAACATGAAAAGGACATTGATAAAGGCAAAACATCAGGAATTACTAGACGCAGGCAAATCCAATCTACACAAAGGTATCACCTCACACCAGTCAGAATGACCATCAGCAAAAAGTCAACAAACAATAGATGTTGAAGAAGTTGTGGAGAATAGCGTAACCTCTCGGTCTAAGTGGGATGTAAACTGGTAACAGCCAATAATAGGAACAGAATGGCAGTGCGTTTAAAGGTAAAAATTGAGTCACCATATGATCCGCAAGGCCCACTATTGGTCCTGTCACCTGTAAAAGCCAGAATCAAAAAGACACGGGATGGAGAATCGTGTACTGCAGCAGTATTTACAACAGCCAAAACATGGAAGCAAACAAAATGTCCATCAACAGATAAATGGACAAAGAAGAAGTGGTATACGTACCGAATGGAATACTAGACTCAGGAAAAAAATGAACAGTGCCGTTTTCAGGACTACAGATGAGCCTAGAAATAATCATATTAGGTTAAGTAAGTCAAAAGGGAATGACAAATATCCTATGATATCATTTATACATGTTATCCTAAGATTGCTACCAATGAACATATTTCCACAGAAAAAGACACTCACAGACTTATAAAACAAACGAATGGTTAGCCAAAAGGAAAGTTGGGAGGATGGATAAATTAGGACTATGGGGCTAACATACATATACTAATGTATGTTAAATGTATATAAACATAAAACATATAAACTCTATGAATTATAGAATCACCAATACATATAAAATATATAATGACAAAACACCTACCAAATACCAAGGGAGGTCTACTCAACATTCTGTAAAACATACATGGTAACAGGATCCAAAGATGAACAGACATATGTAGGAATTATTGCACAGATTCAGTACAGCCACACAATCACAACACTCTAATCAAATTTACTCCAATAAGAAATAGAAATTAAATTTAAAAAACAAACAAAAGTAAGGAGACATAAACTTTTGGGGGCTTGTCCCAGCACATTCCCCTCTAATTTACAACCTCGGAACACTACGTCCAGGAAGACTCTGTTGCCCTAAAACCAAAAGTTGAGAACGTAATAATGCTGCCGCCTTGTGGCTGTTTCCCACAACAGCAGCTTTAAAGCCAGTGCTAGTGGTTGCTTAATAGTCACAAGGATTGCAGGGCTGAAAATGACACCTGCCCTCAAAAAATGCCCTGCTGGAGGGAATAGGCAAGAAAATTCAACACATGACAAATTTTTCAAGAAGTCAATATGAAGAGGGAAGTTGTACTCACTCTTTAAAAAAAAGGAAAAGAAAAAAATGGACACGCCTAAAGCTCAGTATAAGGAATTATTAGCCACATGCAAAGCCAACCTCCAAAAAGGTTTCAGCTCACACCAGTCAAATGACCATCAGCAGAAAGTCTACAGACTATACATGCTGAAGGGGATTTAGAGAACTGTGTACCATCTAGCTGCTGGTGGGATGTAATGGGTAACAGCACTAACGAAAACTGAATGGAGCTACTTTAAAAGGTAAAAATTGAGCTACCATATGATGCGGCAGGGCACCTTTTGGGCCTATAACCTAATACCACCAGAATCGGAAAGACAGAGGCAGGCAAATGGGCACTGCAGCAATATTGAAATAGCCAAGATATGGAAGCAAAAAAACGGTCCAAAAACAAATGAATGGACAAAGGAAAAGTGGTATACGGACAGAATGGAATAGTAACCTCGGTAAAAAAATGAACAATGCCATTTTGAGGAATACAGATGAGCCTAGAAATGATCATATTAGGTTAAGTAAGTCAAAAGGGAATGACAAATATCCTATGATATCATTTATACATGTTATCCTAAGACTGCTACCAATGAACACATTTCCACAAAAAAAGACAACACACACTTATACAACAAACTAATGGTTAACCAAAATGAAAGGTGGGAGGATGGATAAATTAGGATTATGGGGCTAACATACATATACTAAGGTTTGTTAAATGTATATAAACATATAATATATAAACTCTATGAATTATATAATCACCAATACATATAAAGTATATAATGAGAAAACACCTACCAAATACCGAGGGAGGTCTACTCAACATTCTGAATATCATACATCGTAACAGGATCCGAAGATGAACAGACATATATATGAATGATTGAGCACATTCTGTACAGCCAGACAATCACAACACTCTAATCAAAATTACTCTGATAAGAAATATAAATTAAATTTCAAAAAACAAACATTACTAAGGAGACATAAACTTCTGGGGGCTTGTCCCAGCACATTCCCCTCTAATTTACAACCTCGGAACACTACTTCCAGGAAGATTTTGTTACCCTAGTAACAAGAGGTGAGAATGTAATAATGCTGCCGCCTTGTGGCTGTTTCCCACAACAGCAGCTTTAAACCCAGTGCTAATGGTTGCTTAATAGTCACAAGGACTGCAGGGCTGTAAATGACAGCTGCCCACAAAAAATGCCCTGGGGTAGGGAATAGGCAAGGAAATTCAACACATGACAAATTTTTGAAGACGGCAATATGAAGAGGGAAGTTGTACTCAATCTTTAAAAAAAAGGAGAAGAAAAAAAAAGGGCATGCCTAAAGCTCAGTATAAGGAATTATTAGCCACATGCAAATCCAACCTCCAAAAAGATTTCAGCTCACACCAGTCAAATGACCATCAGCAAAAAGTCTACAAACTATAAATGCTGAAGTGGTTTTAGAGAACTCTGTACCTTCTAGCTGCTGGTGGGATGTAATGGGTAACAGCACTAATGAAAACTGAATGGAGCTGCTTTAAAAGGTAAAAATTGAGCTACCATATGATGCGGCAGGGCACCTTTTGGGCCTATAACCTAAGACCACCAGAATCGGAAAGACAGAGGCAGGCAAATGTGCACTGCAGCAATATTGAAATAGCCAAGACATGGAAGCAAAAATAAGGTCCATAAACAGATGAATGGACAAAGAAGAAGTGGTATATGGACAGAATGGAATATCAGTCACGAAAAAAATAAAAGAATGGCATATGCAGCACCACAGATGAGCCTAGAGATAATCACACAACGTGAAGTAAGTCCGAATGCAAAAGACAAATGTCCTATGATATCCCTTATGTTATCTGAAAATTCATAAAAATGAACATATTTCCATAGAGAAAGACAATCTCAGATTGAGAAGACAAACTTATGGTTAAGCCAAAGAGAAGGTGTGAGGAATGGATAAATTAGGATACTGGGGTTAACACACATATACTACTACATATAAAATATATAATCCCCAAAGACCTATGGAATAGCAAGTGTGGTCTACTCAACACTCTGTAATAACTGACATGGAAAAGGACCCAAAGATCAATAGATGTATGTATATGTGTAAATGAACAAGGTTCTGTACACCTAGAACAAAAGACATTTTTCAATCAAATTTGCTTGACAGAAACTACAACTTGAAGACACAAACAAGAATTAAGGAGGCTAAAACTTATGGGGGTTTGTCCTGGCACATTCCACTCTAATCTGCAACCTCAAAGCACAACTTGCAGCAAGGTTCTGTTTCCCTAGCAAGCAGAGTTGGCAATGTAGAAATGCTGCCACCCTAAGGCCGTTTCCTCAAACGACAGCTTTAAATCTACTGCTAATGGTCAATAATATTCACAAGGACTGCAGGGCTGTAAATGAATCATGCCCTCAAAAAATATCCTGGGGTAGGGAATGGCCATAAAATTCCAAACGGGGCAAATTTTTCAAGAAGCCAATTTGAAGTTGTGAGTTTAGCTCAATCTTAAAAAAAACATGAAAAGGACATTGATAAAGGCAAAACATCAGGAATTACTAGACGCAGGCAAATCCAATCTACACAAAGGTATCACCTCACACCAGTCAGAATGACCATCAGCAAAAAGTCAAGAAACAATAGATGTTGAAGAAGTTGTGGAGAATAGCGTAACCTCTCGGTCTAAGTGGGATGTAAACTGGTAACAGCCAATAATAGGAACAGAATGGCAGTGCGTTTAAAGGTAAAAATTGAGTCACCATATGATCCGCAAGGCCCACTATTGGTCCTGTCACCTGTAAAAGCCAGAATCAAAAAGACACGGGATGGAGAATCGTGTACTGCAGCAGTACTTACAACAGCCAAAACATGGAAGCAAACAAAATGTCCATCAACAGATAAATGGACAAAGAAGAAGTGGTATACGTACCGAATGGAATACTAGACTCAGGAAAAAAATGAACAGTGCCGTTTTCAGGACTACAGATGAGCCTAGAAATAATCATATTAGGTTAAGTAAGTCAAAAGGGAATGACAAATATCCTATGATATCATTTATACATGTTATCCTAAGATTGCTACCAATGAACATATTTCCACAGAAAAAGACACTCACAGACTTATAAAACAAACGAATGGTTAGCCAAAAGGAAAGTTGGGAGGATGGATAAATTAGGACTATGGGGCTAACATACATATACTAATGTATGTTAAATGTATATAAACATAAAACATATAAACTATATGAATTATAGAATCACCAATACATATAAAATATATGACAAAACACCTACCAAATACCAAGGGAGGTCTACTCAACATTCTGTAAAACATACATGGTAACAGGATCCAAAGATGAACAGACATATGTAGGAATTATTGCGCAGATTCTGTACAGCCACACAATCACAACACTCTAATCAAATTTACTCCAATAAGAAATAGAAATTAAATTTAAAAAACAAACAAAAGTAAGGAGACATAAACTTTTGGGGGCTTGTCCCAGCACATTCCCCTCTAATTTACAACCTCGGAACACTACGTCCAGGAAGACTCTGTTGCCCTAAAACCAAAAGTTGAGAACGTAATAATGCTGCCGCCTTGTGGCTGTTTCCCACAACAGCAGCTTTAAAGCCAGTGCTAGTGGTTGCTTAATAGTCACAAGGATTGCAGGGCTGAAAATGACACCTGCCCTCAAAAAATGCCCTGCTGGAGGGAATAGGCAAGAAAATTCAACACATGACAAATTTTTCAAGAAGTCAATATGAAGAGGGAAGTTGTACTCACTCTTTAAAAAAAAGGAAAAGAAAAAAATGGACACGCCTAAAGCGCAGTATAAGGAATTATTAGCCACATGCAAAGCCAACCTCCAAAAAGGTTTCAGCTCACACCAGTCAAATGACCATCAGCAGAAAGTCTACAGACTATACATGCTGAAGGGGATTTAGAGAACTGTGTACCATCTAGCTGCTGGTGGGATGTAATGGGTAACAGCACTAACGAAAACTGAATGGAGCTACTTTAAAAGGTAAAAATTGAGCTACCATATGATGCGGCAGGGCACCTTTTGGGCCTATAACCTAAGACCACCAGAATCGGAAAGACAGAGGCAGGCAAATGGGCACTGCAGCAATATTGAAATAGCCAAGATATGGAAGCAAAAAAACGGTCCAAAAACAAATGAATGGACAAAGGAAAAGTGGTATACGGACAGAATGGAATAGTAACCTCGGTAAAAAAATGAACAATGCCATTTTGAGGAATACAGATGAGCCTAGAAATGATCATATTAGGTTAAATAAGTCAAAAGGGAATGACAAATATCCTATGATATCATTTATACATGTTATCCTAAGACTGCTACCAATGAACACATTTCCACAAAAAAAGACAACACACACTTATACAACAAACTAATGGTTAACCAAAATGAAAGGTGGGAGGATGGATAAATTAGGATTATGGGGCTAACATACATATACTAAGGTTTGTTAAATGTATATAAACATATAATATATAAACTCTATGAATTATATAATCACCAATACATATAAAGTATATAATGAGAAAACAGCTACCAAATACCGAGGGAGGTCTACTCAACATTCTGAATATCATACATCGTAACAGGATCCGAAGATGAACAGACATATATATGAATGATTGAGCACATTCTGTACAGCCAGACAATCACAACACTCTAATCAAAATTACTCTGATAAGAAATATAAATTAAATTTAAAAAAACAAACATTACTAAGGAGACATAAACTTCTGGGGGCTTGTCCCAGCACATTCCCCTCTAATTTACAACCTCGGAACACTACTTCCAGGAAGATTTTGTTACCCTAGTAACAAGAGGTGAGAATGTAATAATGCTGCCGCCTTGTGGCTGTTTCCCACAACAGCAGCTTTAAACCCAGTGCTAATGGTTGCTTAATAGTCACAAGGACTGCAGGGCTGTAAATGACAGCTGCCCACAAAAATGCCCTGGGGTAGGGAATAGGCAAGGAAATTCAACACATGACAAATTTTTGAAGACGGCAATATGAAGAGGGAAGTTGTACTCAATCTTTAAAAAAAAGGAGAAGAAAAAAAAGGGCATGCCTAAAGCTCAGTATAAGGAATTATTAGCCACATGCAAATCCAACCTCCAAAAAGATTTCAGCTCACACCAGTGAAATGACCATCAGCAAAAAGTCTACAAACTATAAATGCTGAAGTGGTTTTAGAGAACTCTGTACCTTCTAGCTGCTGGTGGGATGTAATGGGTAACAGCACTAATGAAAACTGAATGGAGCTGCTTTAAAAGGTAAAAATTGAGCTACCATATGATGCGGCAGGGCACCTTTTGGGCCTATAACCTAAGACCACCAGAATCGGAAAGACAGAGGCAGGCAAATGTGCACTGCAGCAATATTGAAATAGCCAAGACATGGAAGCAAAAATAAGGTCCATAAACAGATGAATGGACAAAGAAGAAGTGGTATATGGACAGAATGGAATATCAGTCACGAAAAAAATAAAAGAATGGCATATGCAGCACCACAGATGAGCCTAGAGATAATCACACAACGTGAAGTAAGTCCGAATGCAAAAGACAAATGTCCTATGATATCACTTATGTTATCTGAAAATTCATAAAAATGAACATATTTCCATAGAGAAAGACAATCTCAGATTGAGAAGACAAACTTATGGTTAAGCCAAAGAAAAGGTGTGAGGAATGGATAAATTAGGATACTGGGGTTAACACACATATACTACTACATATAAAATATATAATCCCCAAAGACCTATGGAATAGCAAGTGTGGTCTACTCAACACTCTGTAATAACTGACATGGAAAAGGACCCAAAGATCAATAGATGTATGTATATGTGTAAATGAACAAGGTTCTGTACACCTAGAACAAAAGACATTTTTCAATCAAATTTGCTTGATAGAAACTACAACTTGAAGACACAAACAAGAATTAAGGAGGCTAAAACTTATGGGGGTTTGTCCCGGCACATTCCACTCTAATCTGCAACCTCAAAGCACAACTTGCAGCAAGGTTCTGTTTCCCTAGCAAGCAGAGTTGGCAATGTAGAAATGCTGCCACCCTAAGGCCGTTTCCTCAAACGACAGCTTTAAATCTACTGCTAATGGTCAATAATATTCACAAGGACTGCAGGGCTGTAAATGAATCATGCCCTCAAAAAATATCTTGGGGTAGGGAATGGCCATAAAATTCCAAACGGGGCAAATTTTTCAAGAAGCCAATTTGAAGTTGTGAGTTTAGCTCAATCTTAAAAAAAACATGAAAAGGACATTGATAAAGGCAAAACATCAGGAATTACTAGACGCAGGCAAATCCAATCTACACAAAGGTATCACCTCACACCAGTCAGAATGACCATCAGCAAAAAGTCAACAAACAATAGATGTTGAAGAAGTTGTGGAGAATAGCGTAACCTCTCGGTCTAAGTGGGATGTAAACTGGTAACAGCCAATAATAGGAACAGAATGGCAGTGCGTTTAAAGGTAAAAATTGAGTCACCATATGATCCGCAAGGCCCACTATTGGTCCTGTCACCTGTAAAAGCCAGAATCAAAAAGACACGGGATGGAGAATCGTGTACTGCAGCAGTACTTACAACAGCCAAAACATGGAAGCAAACAAAATGTCCATCAACAGATAAATGGACAAAGAAGAAGTGGTATACGTACCGAATGGAATACTAGACTCAGGGAAAAAATGAACAGTGCCGTTTTCAGGACTACAGATGAGCCTAGAAATAATCATATTAGGTTAAGTAAGTCAAAAGGGAATGACAAATATCCTATGATATCATTTATACATGTTATCCTAAGATTGCTACCAATGAACATATTTCCACAGAAAAAGACACTCACAGACTTATAAAACAAACGAATGGTTAGCCAAAAGGAAAGTTGGGAGGATGGATAAATTAGGACTATGGGGCTAACATACATATACTAATGTATGTTAAATGTATATAAACATAAAACATATAAACTATATGAATTATAGAATCACCAATACATATAAAATATATAATGACAAAACACCTACCAAATACCAAGGGAGGTCTACTCAACATTCTGTAAAACATACATGGTAACAGGATCCAAAGATAAACAGACATATGTAGGAATTATTGCGCAGATTCTGTACAGCCACACAATCACAACACTCTAATCAAATTTACTCCAATAAGAAATAGAAATTAAATTTAAAAAACAAACAAAAGTAAGGAGACATAAACTTTTGGGGGCTTGTCCCAGCACATTCCCCTCTAATTTACAACCTCGGAACACTACGTCCAGGAAGACTCTGTTGCCCTAAAACCAAAAGTTGAGAACGTAATAATGCTGCCGCCTTGTGGCTGTTTCCCACAACAGCAGCTTTAAAGCCAGTGCTAGTGGTTGCTTAATAGTCACAAGGATTGCAGGGCTGAAAATGACACCTGCCCTCAAAAAATGCCCTGCTGGAGGGAATAGGCAAGAAAATTCAACACATGACAAATTTTTCAAGAAGTCAATATGAAGAGGGAAGTTGTACTCACTCTTTAAAAAAAAGGAAAAGAAAAAAATGGACACGCCTAAAGCTCAGTATAAGGAATTATTAGCCACATGCAAAGCCAACCTCCAAAAAGGTTTCAGCTCACACCAGTCAAATGACCATCAGCAGAAAGTCTACAGACTATACATGCTGAAGGGGATTTAGAGAACTGTGTACCATCTAGCTGCTGGTGGGATGTAATGGGTAACAGCACTAACGAAAACTGAATGGAGCTACTTTAAAAGGTAAAAATTGAGCTACCATATGATGCGGCAGGGCACCTTTTGGGCCTATAACCTAAGACCACCAGAATCGGAAAGACAGAGGCAGGCAAATGGGCACTGCAGCAATATTGAAATAGCCAAGATATGGAAGCAAAAAAACGGTCCAAAAACAAATGAATGGACAAAGGAAAAGTGGTATACGGACAGAATGGAATAGTAACCTCGGTAAAAAAATGAACAATGCCATTTTGAGGAATACAGATGAGCCTAGAAATGATCATATTAGGTTAAGTAAGTCAAAAGGGAATGACAAATATCCTATGATATCATTTATACATGTTATCCTAAGACTGCTACCAATGAACACATTTCCACAAAAAAAGACAACACACACTTATACAACAAACTAATGGTTAACCAAAATGAAAGGTGGGAGGATGGATAAATTAGGATTATGGGGCTAACATACATATACTAAGGTTTGTTAAATGTATATAAACATATAATATATAAACTCTATGAATTATATAATCACCAATACATATAAAGTATATAATGAGAAAACAGCTACCAAATACCGAGGGAGGTCTACTCAACATTCTGAATATCATACATCGTAACAGGATCCGAAGATGAACAGACATATATATGAATGATTGAGCACATTCTGTACAGCCAGACAATCACAACACTCTAATCAAAATTACTCTGATAAGAAATATAAATTAAATTTCAAAAAACAAACATTACTAAGGAGACATAAACTTCTGGGGGCTTGTCCCAGCACATTCCCCTCTAATTTACAACCTCGGAACACTACTTCCAGGAAGATTTTGTTACCCTAGTAACAAGAGGTGAGAATGTAATAATGCTGCCGCCTTGTGGCTGTTTCCCACAACAGCAGCTTTAAACCCAGTGCTAATGGTTGCTTAATAGTCACAAGGACTGCAGGGCTGTAAATGACAGCTGCCCACAAAAAATGCCCTGGGGTAGGGAATAGGCAAGGAAATTCAACACATGACAAATTTTTGAAGACGGCAATATGAAGAGGGAAGTTGTACTCAATCTTTAAAAAAAAGGAGAAGAAAAAAAAAGGGCATGCCTAAAGCTCAGTATAAGGAATTATTAGCCACATGCAAATCCAACCTCCAAAAAGATTTCAGCTCACACCAGTGAAATGACCATCAGCAAAAAGTCTACAAACTATAAATGCTGAAGTGGTTTTAGAGAACTCTGTACCTTCTAGCTGCTGGTGGGATGTAATGGGTAACAGCACTAATGAAAACTGAATGGAGCTGCTTTAAAAGGTAAAAATTGAGCTACCATATGATGCGGCAGGGCACCTTTTGGGCCTATAACCTAAGACCACCAGAATCGGAAAGACAGAGGCAGGCAAATGTGCACTGCAGCAATATTGAAATAGCCAAGACATGGAAGCAAAAATAAGGTCCATAAACAGATGAATGGACAAAGAAGAAGTGGTATATGGACAGAATGGAATATCAGTCACGAAAAAAATAAAAGAATGGCATATGCAGCACCACAGATGAGCCTAGAGATAATCACACAACGTGAAGTAAGTCCGAATGCAAAAGACAAATGTCCTATGATATCCCTTATGTTATCTGAAAATTCATAAAAATGAACATATTTCCATAGAGAAAGACAATCTCAGATTGAGAAGACAAACTTATGGTTAAGCCAAAGAGAAGGTGTGAGGAATGGATAAATTAGGATACTGGGGTTAACACACATATACTACTACATATAAAATATATAATCCCCAAAGACCTATGGAATAGCAAGTGTGGTCTACTCAACACTCTGTAATAACTGACATGGAAAAGGACCCAAAGATCAATAGATGTATGTATATGTGTAAATGAACAAGGTTCTGTACACCTAGAACAAAAGACATTTTTCAATCAAATTTGCTTGATAGAAACTACAACTTGAAGACACAAACAAGAATTAAGGAGGCTAAAACTTATGGGGGTTTGTCCTGGCACATTCCACTCTAATCTGCAACCTCAAAGCACAACTTGCAGCAAGGTTCTGTTTCCCTAGCAAGCAGAGTTGGCAATGTAGAAATGCTGCCACCCTAAGGCCGTTTCCTCAAACGACAGCTTTAAATCTACTGCTAATGGTCAATAATATTCACAAGGACTGCAGGGCTGTAAATGAATCATGCCCTCAAAAAATATCCTGGGGTAGGGAATGGCCATAAAATTCCAAACGGGGCAAATTTTTCAAGAAGCCAATTTGAAGTTGTGAGTTTAGCTCAATCTTAAAAAAACATGAAAAGGACATTGATAAAGGCAAAACATCAGGAATTACTAGACGCAGGCAAATCCAATCTACACAAAGGTATCACCTCACACCAGTCAGAATGACCATCAGCAAAAAGTCAAGAAACAATAGATGTTGAAGAAGTTGTGGAGAATAGCGTAACCTCTCGGTCTAAGTGGGATGTAAACTGGTAACAGCCAATAATAGGAACAGAATGGCAGTGCGTTTAAAGGTAAAAATTGAGTCACCATATGATCCGCAAGGCCCACTATTGGTCCTGTCACCTGTAAAAGCTAGAATCAAAAAGACACGGGATGGAGAATCGTGTACTGCAGCAGTACTTACAACAGCCAAAACATGGAAGCAAACAAAATGTCCATCAACAGATAAATGGACAAAGAAGAAGTGGTATACGTACCGAATGGAATACTAGACTCAGGAAAAAAATGAACAGTGCCGTTTTCAGGACTACAGATGAGCCTAGAAATAATCATATTAGGTTAAGTAAGTCAAAAGGGAATGACAAATATCCTATGATATCATTTATACATGTTATCCTAAGATTGCTACCAATGAACATATTTCCACAGAAAAAGACACTCACAGACTTATAAAACAAACGAATGGTTAGCCAAAAGGAAAGTTGGGAGGATGGATAAATTAGGACTATGGGGCTAACATACATATACTAATGTATGTTAAATGTATATAAACATAAAACATATAAACTCTATGAATTATAGAATCACCAATACATATAAAATATATAATGACAAAACACCTACCAAATACCAAGGGAGGTCTACTCAACATTCTGTAAAACATACATGGTAACAGGATCCAAAGATGAACAGACATATGTAGGAATTATTGCGCAGATTCTGTACAGCCACACAATCACAACACTCTAATCAAATTTACTCCAATAAGAAATAGAAATTAAATTTAAAAAACAAACAAAAGTAAGGAGACATAAACTTTTGGGGGCTTGTCCCAGCACATTCCCCTCTAATTTACAACCTCGGAACACTACGTCCAGGAAGACTCTGTTGCCCTAAAACCAAAAGTTGAGAACGTAATAATGCTGCCGCCTTGTGGCTGTTTCCCACAACAGCAGCTTTAAAGCCAGTGCTAGTGGTTGCTTAATAGTCACAAGGATTGCAGGGCTGAAAATGACACCTGCCCTCAAAAAATGCCCTGCTGGAGGGAATAGGCAAGAAAATTCAACACATGACAAATTTTTCAAGAAGTCAATATGAAGAGGGAAGTTGTACTCACTCTTTAAAAAAAAGGAAAAGAAAAAACTGGACACGCCTAAAGCTCAGTATAAGGAATTATTAGCCACATGCAAAGCCAACCTCCAAAAAGGTTTCAGCTCACACCAGTCAAATGACCATCAGCAGAAAGTCTACAGACTATACATGCTGAAGGGGATTTAGAGAACTGTGTACCATCTAGCTGCTGGTGGGATGTAATGGGTAACAGCACTAACGAAAACTGAATGGAGCTACTTTAAAAGGTAAAAATTGAGCTACCATATGATGCGGCAGGGCACCTTTTGTGCCTATAACCTAAGACCACCAGAATCGGAAAGACAGAGGCAGGCAAATGGGCACTGCAGCAATATTGAAATAGCCAAGATATGGAAGCAAAAAAACGGTCCAAAAACAAATGAATGGACAAAGGAAAAGTGGTATACGGACAGAATGGAATAGTAACCTCGGTAAAAAAATGAACAATGCCATTTTGAGGAATACAGATGAGCCTAGAAATGATCATATTAGGTTAAGTAAGTCAAAAGGGAATGACAAATATCCTATGATATCATTTATACATGTTATCCTAAGACTGCTACCAATGAACACATTTCCACAAAAAAAGACAACACACACTTATACAACAAACTAATGGTTAACCAAAATGAAAGGTGGGAGGATGGATAAATTAGGATTATGGGGCTAACATACATATACTAAGGTTTGTTAAATGTATATAAACATATAATATATAAACTCTATGAATTATATAATCACCAATACATATAAAGTATATAATGAGAAAACAGCTACCAAATACCGAGGGAGGTCTACTCAACATTCTGAATATCATACATCGTAACAGGATCCGAAGATGAACAGACATATATATGAATGATTGAGCACATTCTGTACAGCCAGACAATCACAACACTCTAATCAAAATTACTCTGATAAGAAATATAAATTAAATTTAAAAAAACAAACATTACTAAGGAGACATAAACTTCTGGGGGCTTGTCCCAGCACATTCCCCTCTAATTTACAACCTCGGAACACTACTTCCAGGAAGATTTTGTTACCCTAGTAACAAGAGGTGAGAATGTAATAATGCTGCCGCCTTGTGGCTGTTTCCCACAACAGCAGCTTTAAACCCAGTGCTAATGGTTGCTTAATAGTCACAAGGACTGCAGGGCTGTAAATGACAGCTGCCCACAAAAAATGCCCTGGGGTAGGGAATAGGCAAGGAAATTCAACACATGACAAATTTTTGAAGACGGCAATATGAAGAGGGAAGTTGTACTCAATCTTTAAAAAAAAGGAGAAGAAAAAAAAAGGGCATGCCTAAAGCTCAGTATAAGGAATTATTAGCCACATGCAAATCCAACCTCCAAAAAGATTTCAGCTCACACCAGTCAAATGACCATCAGCAAAAAGTCTACAAACTATAAATGCTGAAGTGGTTTTAGAGAACTCTGTACCTTCTAGCTGCTGGTGGGATGTAATGGGTAACAGCACTAATGAAAACTGAATGGAGCTGTTTTAAAAGGTAAAAATTGAGCTACCATATGATGCGGCAGGGCACCTTTTGGGCCTATAACCTAAGACCACCAGAATCGGAAAGACAGAGGCAGGCAAATGTGCACTGCAGCAATATTGAAATAGCCAAGACATGGAAGCAAAAATAAGGTCCATAAACAGATGAATGGACAAAGAAGAAGTGGTATATGGACAGAATGGAATATCAGTCACGAAAAAAATAAAAGAATGGCATATGCAGCACCACAGATGAGCCTAGAGATAATCACACAACGTGAAGTAAGTCCGAATGCAAAAGACAAATGTCCTATGATATCACTTATGTTATCTGAAAATTCATAAAAATGAACATATTTCCATAGAGAAAGACAATCTCAGATTGAGAAGACAAACTTATGGTTAAGCCAAAGAGAAGGTGTGAGGAATGGATAAATTAGGATACTGGGGTTAACACACATATACTACTACATATAAAATATATAATCCCCAAAGACCTATGGAATAGCAAGTGTGGTCTACTCAACACTCTGTAATAACTGACATGGAAAAGGACCCAAAGATCAATAGATGTATGTATATGTGTAAATGAACAAGGTTCTGTACACCTAGAACAAAAGACATTTTTCAATCAAATTTGCTTGATAGAAACTACAACTTGAAGACACAAACAAGAATTAAGGAGGCTAAAACTTATGGGGGTTTGTCCTGGCACATTCCACTCTAATCTGCAACCTCAAAGCACAACTTGCAGCAAGGTTCTGTTTCCCTAGCAAGCAGAGTTGGCAATGTAGAAATGCTGCCACCCTAAGGCCGTTTCCTCAAACGACAGCTTTAAATCTACTGCTAATGGTCAATAATATTCACAAGGACTGCAGGGCTGTAAATGAATCATGCCCTCAAAAAATATCTTGGGGTAGGGAATGGCCATAAAATTCCAAACGGGGCAAATTTTTCAAGAAGCCAATTTGAAGTTGTGAGTTTAGCTCAATCTTAAAAAAAACATGAAAAGGACATTGATAAAGGCAAAACATCAGGAATTACTAGACGCAGGCAAATCCAATCTACACAAAGGTATCACCTCACACCAGTCAGAATGACCATCAGCAAAAAGTCAACAAACAATAGATGTTGAAGAAGTTGTGGAGAATAGCGTAACCTCTCGGTCTAAGTGGGATGTAAACTGGTAACAGCCAATAATAGGAACAGAATGGCAGTGCGTTTAAAGGTAAAAATTGAGTCACCATATGATCCGCAAGGCCCACTATTGGTCCTGTCACCTGTAAAAGCCAGAATCAAAAAGACACGGGATGGAGAATCGTGTACTGCAGCAGTACTTACAACAGCCAAAACATGGAAGCAAACAAAATGTCCATCAACAGATAAATGGACAAAGAAGAAGTGGTATACGTACCGAATGGAATACTAGACTCAGGAAAAAAATGAACAGTGCCGTTTTCAGGACTACAGATGAGCCTAGAAATAATCATATTAGGTTAAGTAAGTCAAAAGGGAATGACAAATATCCTATGATATCATTTATACATGTTATCCTAAGATTGCTACCAATGAACATATTTCCACAGAAAAAGACACTCACAGACTTATAAAACAAACGAATGGTTAGCCAAAAGGAAAGTTGGGAGGATGGATAAATTAGGACTATGGGGCTAACATACATATACTAATGTATGTTAAATGTATATAAACATAAAACATATAAACTATATGAATTATAGAATCACCAATACATATAAAATATATAATGACAAAACACCTACCAAATACCAAGGGAGGTCTACTCAACATTCTGTAAAACATACATGGTAACAGGATCCAAAGATGAACAGACATATGTAGGAATTATTGCGCAGATTCAGTACAGCCACACAATCACAACACTCTAATCAAATTTACTCCAATAAGAAATAGAAATTAAATTTAAAAAACAAACAAAAGTAAGGAGACATAAACTTTTGGGGGCTTGTCCCAGCACATTCCCCTCTAATTTACAACCTCGGAACACTACGTCCAGGAAGACTCTGTTGCCCTAAAACCAAAAGTTGAGAACGTAATAATGCTGCCGCCTTGTGGCTGTTTCCCACAACAGCAGCTTTAAAGCCAGTGCTAATGGTTGCTTAATAGTCACAAGGACTGCAGGGCTGTAAATGACAGCTGCCCACAAAAAATGCCCTGCTGGAGGGAATAGGCAAGAAAATTCAACACATGACAAATTTTTCAAGAAGTCAATATGAAGAGGGAAGTTGTACTCACTCTTTAAAAAAAAGGAAAAGAAAAAACTGGACACGCCTAAAGCTCAGTATAAGGAATTATTAGCCACATGCAAACCCAACCTTCAGAAAGGCTTCAGCTCACACCAGTCAAATGACCATCAGCAGAAAGTCTACAGACTATACATGCTGAAGGGGATTTAGAGAACTGTGTACCATCTAGCTGCTGGTGGGATGTAATGGGTAACAGCACTAACGAAAACTGAATGGAGCTACTTTAAAAGGTAAAAATTGAGCTACCATATGATGCGGCAGGGCACCTTTTGGGCCTTTAACCTAGGACCACCAGAATCGGAAAGACAGAGGCAGGCAAATGGGCACTGCAGCAATATTGAAATAGCCAAGATATGGAAGCAAAAAAACGGTCCAAAAACAAATGAATGGACAAAGGAAAAGTGGTATACGGACAGAATGGAATAGTAACCTCGGTAAAAAAATGAACAATGCCATTTTGAGGAATACAGATGAGCCTAGAAATGATCATATTAGGTTAAGTAAGTCAAAAGGGAATGACAAATATCCTATGATATCATTTATACATGTTATCCTAAGACTGCTACCAATGAACACATTTCCACAAAAAAAGACAACACACACTTATACAACAAACTAATGGTTAACCAAAATGAAAGGTGGGAGGATGGATAAATTAGGATTATGGGGCTAACATACATATACTAAGGTTTGTTAAATGTATATAAACATATAATATATAAACTCTATGAATTATATAATCACCAATACATATAAAGTATATAATGAGAAAACAGCTACCAAATACCGAGGGAGGTCTACTCAACATTCTGAATATCATACATCGTAACAGGATCCAAAGATGAGCAGACATATATATGAATGATTGAGCACATTCTGTACAGCCAGACAATCACAACACTCTAATCAAAATTACTCTGATAAGAAATATAAATTAAATTTAAAAAAACAAACATTACTAAGGAGACATAAACTTCTGGGGGCTTGTCCCAGCACATTCCCCTCTAATTTACAACCTCGGAACACTACTTCCAGGAAGATTTTGTTACCCTAGTAACAAGAGGTGAGAATGTAATAATGCTGCCGCCTTGTGGCTGTTTCCCACAACAGCAGCTTTAAACCCAGTGCTAATGGTTGCTTAATAGTCACAAGGACTGCAGGGCTGTAAATGACAGCTGCCCACAAAAAATGCCCTGGGGTAGGGAATAGGCAAGGAAATTCAACACATGACAAATTTTTGAAGACGGCAATATGAAGAGGGAAGTTGTACTCAATCTTTAAAAAAAAGGAGAAGAAAAAAAAAGGGCATGCCTAAAGCTCAGTATAAGGAATTATTAGCCACATGCAAATCCAACCTCCAAAAAGATTTCAGCTCACACCAGTCAAATGACCATCAGCAAAAAGTCTACAAACTATAAATGCTGAAGTGGTTTTAGAGAACTCTGTACCTTCTAGCTGCTGGTGGGATGTAATGGGTAACAGCACTAATGAAAACTGAATGGAGCTGTTTTAAAAGGTAAAAATTGAGCTACCATATGATGCGGCAGGGCACCTTTTGGGCCTATAACCTAAGACCACCAGAATCGGAAAGACAGAGGCAGGCAAATGTGCACTGCAGCAATATTGAAATAGCCAAGACATGGAAGCAAAAATAAGGTCCATAAACAGATGAATGGACAAAGAAGAAGTGGTATATGGACAGAATGGAATATCAGTCACGAAAAAAATAAAAGAATGGCATATGCAGCACCACAGATGAGCCTAGAGATAATCACACAACGTGAAGTAAGTCCGAATGCAAAAGACAAATGTCCTATGATATCCCTTATGTTATCTGAAAATTCATAAAAATGAACATATTTCCATAGAGAAAGACAATCTCAGATTGAGAAGACAAACTGATGGTTAAGCCAAAGAGAAGGTGTGAGGAATGGATAAATTAGGATACTGGGGTTAACACACATATACTACTACATATAAAATATATAATCCCCAAAGACCTATGGAATAGCAAG